>NC_069696.1:24138793-24763793 GCF_023699985.2 Odocoileus virginianus | reverse complement strand
AACAACATCACCACCATCTACATCAGAAGGGTGCCCTACAGCCCAATAATAAGATAAAGAAAATGAGGTCACGTCATATGACTGGAAACACTGTAAAGGTAATGTATTTTAGACCAACCTGTTCTTCACCCCAGGAGAAAAAAAAACAAAACAGGCCATGCAGAGTTCGGAAGGAGAAAATTTTAGGCCCCATCTCTCCTACTCTACCAGTCCCTCCAGTCCTTAAAGCAAAATCCTCGAACAGATCTGCAGTCTCTAAATCACGTCACATTTCAGAATTACTCTTGGACATGATGTCAAAATCCTCTTTTATTCTTTTGAAAAAAACCAGGAGTAGCAATTTCTTAGAGGTCAATATAGACTTTCTGAGAAGATATTTCTATGACTGTGTGGTATGTATGAAGCAACATTTGACCAGTTTATTCAGATGAATGATTTAGAGAATGTCTCTCTTTATATGTAACTTCAGAAGAGGAAAGGCTGATGGAGAAAAAAAAAATGTTCATCTAAGAAAATTTCTACGAAGAACAGGAGAGATCTGGCTGTTGTTCAGAGTCATTTGTCAGGTGGCAAAGACATCTGCAGACCACATGTTGCTCTTCAAGGTCAGGAGAAGGCTCTGGAAAGTGAAGTCTTAGAATAGCTATTCTGTGGATGGCAATTCAAACTAAAGATATCTAAGTCTCGAGGAAATCAGTCTTACCCTTTGAAGAACCATGAAAACTATTTTCCTCCAACTTTTTGATGATTAATTCTCAAGCAGGTTTACAAGCATAACTCCATCTGCTCATCTTTGATTTCTCTGACAACTATCCTATTGTTTGGAAGCATCAACCATAGGATTTGCAGTCTTTTCAACTGAACTGTTTTCTTTTTAAATGAAAATACATTAAAAAGCTTTGGAGGAAAAACACTTGTCAACAAAAGTTTGGTTTTATTTACATGTTGAACAAATGAGACCCAAGAGGGAAAAAATATAACCTTTTCACTGTCATACTGTGACAAGTTCTTAAAAAAATTTCCTGGGATTTCCTTGGCAGTTCAGTGGTTAAGACTGCACTCAGCCGTTAAAAAGAATTCATTTGAATCAGTTCTAATGAGATGGGTGAAACTGGAGCCCATTATACAGAGCAAAGTAAGCCAGAAAGATAAAGACCATTACAGTATACTAACACATATATATGGAATTTAGAAAGATGGTAACGATAACCCTATATGCAAAAAAAGAAAAAGAGACTCAGATGTATAGAACAGACTTGTGGACTCTATGGGAGAACGCGGGGGTGGGATGTTTCAAGAGAACAGCATCGAAACATGTATATCTAGGGTGAAACAGATCACCAGCCCAGGTTGGATGCATGAGACAAGTGCTCAGGCCTGGTGCACTGGGAAGACCCAGAGGGATGGGGTGGAGAGGGAGGTGGGAGGGGGGACCGGGATGGGGAATACATGTAAATCCATGGCTAATTCAATGTATGACAAAAACCACTGCAATGCTGTAAAGTAATTAGCCTCCAACTAATAAAAATAAATGGAAAAAAAAAAAAAAAAGACTGCACTCGTGCACTGCAGAGGGCAATGGTTTGATCCCTGGTTGAGGAATTAAGATCCTACATGCTGAGAGGCAAAAAAAAAAAGGATGTGGTTAAACAAATGACAAAATTCAGTATCCTCAGTTTAAATAACACCACGCGACACATTCATATCCAACTGACTTGCTCAGTGTTGCCAGTCAGTGTCAAAATCCAGACGGAAAATCTAAATTTTTAAAAGGATGTGTAGGTCTATTTATTGGTAATTATATTATCATTATTTGCACCAGAGTAAAAGAATTACAGGATTTGAACAAATTGCATGTTTTGCCTTAGACCTTTACCTTGGGAAAGAAGTAAATAATTCTTGCTAGTTGACATCTAAGTGAAAATTAAGTCTCAATTCATCCATTTAAATGGTCTTGAAAGACCTCCTCTTCATTCTTCACAGGCTTCCATGAACTGAGTTTCAGAATTTTAATTTTTCTTGGATTCTGGATTTAGAATCTCTTTTCATATAAGATCTTCTAAGACCCTCTCTCTGTCCCTTTTATCCACATAACAATGCCATAAACTTGTAACAAGGACATTGAACCTTCATAGTGTGTCGCAATATTTTGTCACCATGAAAGGAGGCATAGTTTCCCAACTATAACCATGGGAAGTTTAATTATGATTTCTCTCAGCAAAACTCATGAATCTAATAAACAAGATACTTGGAAACAGAACAGTAAAATCTTCCAAATCAGCATTCATATGAATTAAAAGATTAATCTGATGTTTCATGAATTTTTCTCTGAAATGTGTATGGATTAAACAAAAGGGAAAATAATTAAAGCATTTTAGGTTTTGTTAGCTATTAGGACAGCTATTTAAGATACTATTATATCTATTACATTATAATATCTATTGGTTCTTCTCAGGAAGGAAATACCTCCTTCAGTTTTTTAAAAAATATGCATTAATATCAAAATAACAAATCTTTTCAATGATAGTTTTAGTATCATCATATCAAGTATTAAAATTTTTCAAAGGCTGATAACCAACTTACATAAGCCTGTTTATGTTTTTATATTTTCAAAATTTAAATATTATTTTTACAGAAACCAGCTTTATTGATAAATTATCTTTTAATTTTTTGTTTGAAATTTATGTGTGTGTGTGTGTGTGTGTGTGTGTGTGTATAATGTTTAAGCTTTATTCACTTACTCTGCCTGGATCTCCTTTATTTGACCCTTGACAACTATAGAAATATCTCATGAGTTTTCTAGTCCAAACGAGTTTGTCTTTGCTGCCTCCCCACTCCCAAAGCAGTGGGCTCAGGTTCTATCCCTTGTAGGGGAATTAGATCCCATATAATGCAACTAAGAGTTCTCAAGCCACAATTAAAGAAAGGGCCACATAGACGCTACCTAAAATTTCCCTAGGCCCCACTGGTCATTGTCTTTTCCCTCTGTGTTATACTGAATGCTACACCCACCTATGGGGTCAAGTGCATCTCACCTAATACAGGTGTGACATAACAAGAAATATACATTTGGTCTCTACTTCAGGTTCCTGACAGAGTTCCTAAATCCCTTGGGATTTCCCCAGTCATAGGAATGTCTTTTGTTCTAATGAGGTGGCTCTTGGTGGCTCCTGGATACCTTCAGGATGGTGGCTGCTCACCAAAAGATTAAGCCATGATAGATTAGTTTGGGACTTTTTTTTTCTAGCCCCATTTACCATTTTCCAGGGAGGGGAGAGGGGCTACAGAATGAATTAATAATTATTAGCTCAGTTCAGTAGCTCAGTCATGTCCGACTCCTTGCGACCCCATGAATTGCAGCATGCCAGGCCTCCCTGTCCATCATCAACTCCTAAAGTTTACTCAAACTCACGTCCATCGAGTCGGCGATGCCATCCAGCCATCTCATTCTCTGTCATCCCCTTCTCTTCCTGCCCCCAATCCCTCCCACCATCAGGGTCTTTTCCAATGAGTCAACTCTTCGCATGAGGTGGCCAAAGTATCGGAGTTTCAGCTTCAGCATCAGTCCTTCCAATGAACATCCAGGATTGACCTCCTTTAGGATTAATTAATAATTAATAGGCATTAATTAATCATGCCTACATGATAAAGTTTCCATAAAAATCCCAAAACCATGGGGTTCGGAGAGCTTCTGGGTTGATGAACACATCTACATCCTGGGAAGATGGTACTCCCCACCTCCCAGAAGCTTCTTGTCCCTTGAGCTCCTGCGCTCAAGACCCTTCAAGACTTTGCCCTCTGTACCCCATCATCTGACTGTTCTTCTGTATCCTTTATTATAATTTTCATAATAAACCATAAATGAAAGTAATGTTTCTCTGACTTATATGAATCATCTAGCAAATTACTGAACTAGAGAAAAAAGTTGTGGGGATCCCTGATTTATAGCCAGTTGGTCAGAAGTACAGAGAAGACATCCTGGGATCTGCTATTGGCATCGGAAGAGGGGGCAGTCTTGTGGGATTGAGCCCTCAACCTGTTTGGGATCTCTGCTAAATCAAAATAGTTAGTGTCAGAGCTGGACTGCAGCACCCAAATGGTATTGAGACAGATGAAGAATTTTTTGGTTTGAGGGGAAAAAAAAAAAAAGCTATACACATTTGGTGTCAGAAGTGGTCCATGGGTAGGGAAAAATGTGTTTTCCTTTTAACAGGGATTCTGGCTTTCCTTCTAAGAATCCTATAACTCTCTTCTCCTTCCTTCAGGCCACTAACTGACATTGTCTCTGTAGAGAAAATCTCCTTGATATCGCTATTGTTTAAGGGGATGACCGGCGACTGTTTTGCTGTGTTAATCTTTGAGAAATCAAAGTATAATTGTCATCATCACTTAGCAAATGTAAAACTGGAGGGTTTCTCTGAAGGAAATTTCAACATCTTCTAGCCAAACCACTTTCAAGGAAGGAAATTTCAAGGAAGAAGAATTGATTGATTTTAAGCTGTTAATTTTTTGTTTTATTGTGTGTGCTTCATTTATGTGGCATGATGATATTTGAAAGCATTAATGATGCACTCCTTAGCACATGCCCAGTGAAATGCCTGATCCTCCTAGGACTTGTCAATCTGTGACTGTAAAACAGGGAGAAAAAAAGATGTCATGATCTTACTCTCTAAGTCAAAGGAAAGTGCACTCCTCGCTCCTACCCACATAAGACAACAAAACATTACAAAAAGTAGATAGACACTGGAAGGACAGCTTTTCCTTGTGCTCCCTTATTCCTCACTCCAAATAGACAAAAACCTCTCAGCAGAAGGAAAAAGGAGAGCTTCAAGAAAGGAAGTAGCATGGTGGTGGCATGGTGGCCAGTCACCAGAAGAGAGAAGGCAATATGGAAAACCTTTCATTGGGGAATCCCAAAGTAAAGAGAATACATGTTCAGCTCCAACTTCAAAAGCTCCAGACACACAGAAGCACTCTGCATTGTAAGGGGGCAAGACTGTGGAGATAGCAACCAGAGAAAGTTAGAAATAGCCCCCTGGGTTTCCCTGCAGCTCCTAAGGGATGGTGAAGACCCAGAAATTTCCATGGGCCCCACATGCATAGCCACAGTGTCCACTTGCCAGGAGACCATTTGCAGAGCAAAGGTACAGCACATTACTTGAGCCTCCTGACATGAAGAAAAGAGGACACAGAAGCTCAATTTCAGAGCCATAATTCTTGCCAGGTTGTTTGAAAGAAGAAAGTGAAAGTGTTAATCACTCAGTTCAGTTCAGTCGCTCAGTCATGTTCAATTCTTTGCAACCCCATGGACTCTGGCCCACCAGGCTCCTCTTGTCCATGGAACTCTCCAAGGAAGTATACTGGAGTGGTTTGCCATTTCCTTCTCCAGGGGATCCTCCCAACCAAGGGATCGAACCCTGGTCTCCTGCATTGCAGATTCTTTGCTGTCTGATCCAGCAGGGAAGTCAGATTGTGTGAATTAAAAAAAAAATACAAGCAGACTTGGCATTTACTCTCCAGGGGAAATGAGCCAAGAAAAGACCAAGAAGTGAAGTGTCCCTTTCTCAGTTATCTGGGGTAGCCCTAGGGAGTTTAGAACGGGGGACCTGGGTAAGGGAAAAGGCACCTGGAGGAGAGCATGGCAACCCACTGCAGCATTCTTGCCTGGAGAATCCCACGAACTAAGGAGCCCGGTGGGTCCATAGAGCCCAGAGGGTCACAAAGAGTTGGACACAACTGAATGACTGCGCACACATACACAAGGCGAAGGACAAAATCTTGAGATGGGCCCGTCTACACTGGAATCACTTACACTGAAGTTGACCTGGAAAACGAGGAGACTGGACTGAGAAAAAGGAAAGGAAGAAACGGACCAGACCAAGCTGAACACTACTAAGGACCTGAGAGCTTGGGATGGTGGGGAATCAGCTGTTAGATTTTAATCAAGTTTTTAAAAAACGTCACTAAAAACACCAAGTTCGAATACATGCTTAACTCCCATTTAGTTTTCTTCATTTTTATGCAGACCTTAAATTACAGCTTTTTCAGCCACTGGTGGCTCAGATGGTAAAGAATTGACCAGGGTTCAATCCCTGGGTCAGAAAGATCCCCTGGAGAAGGGCATGGCAACCCATTCCAGTATTCTCCCCTGGAGAATTCCACGGACAGGCTGCAGTTCAAAGGATCACAAAGAGTCAGACACTTCTGAGCAATTAACACTTTACTTAGCATGTATAAAATACACCGAAAAGGTAGTAACTCTGCAAGTCTTTTTTTTTTTAATTCAGGCTTGCTTGTGGCCTCTTCTGTAAAATTATACAGGTGACTAGACTTACCCTAACAGACATTAATCAGATTCATCAAATGCCAGGTGAGGCCCAGATGCTTCTACTCAGCTCATGTCAGAAAGTCACAGAAAGCTGTGTGGCCAACAAGTCACATATGTTGTGATTATTATCTAAGCTTAAGGCTTATGGTAAATTTGGGATATTTTAAAATTTTTTTCTCATGAAACAAAGTAATTACCTTTAAAAGTAGAAGTGAATCACTGGTTAAAGAATTAAATCTAATGAGAAAATAAGATTATAAGTAAAATAAGATTGTCTCATGACGAAAGTGCCAATTTGGCACAAAGTGATAATCAAGAATCAACCACACCACTGTAACAACACTGTATGAAATGAAAGCAAATGTCTCTAAGTTTCACAGGAGAGCTTTTGAAGTCAAGAAAGTAACAATGAGAAATATCCGTCATTGAAAGTCATTTCAGTGTATCTAAGACTGCTCAACTTCTTGTATTTCATTCAGTGAAATTGTACCATCTCTCAGTTCAGTTCAGTCACTCAGTCGTGTCCAACTCTCTGTGACCCCATGAGTCGCAGCATGCCAGGCCTCCCTGTCCATCACAAACTCCCGGAGTTTACTCAAACTCATGTCCATCAGGTCGGTGACGCCATCCAGCCGTCTCATCCTCTGTCGTCCCCTTCTCCTCCTGCCCCCAATCCCTTCCAGCATCAGGGTCTTTTCCAACGAGTCAACTTGAGGTGGCCAAAGTATTGGAGTTTCAATCTTGCTCAAATACAGGATTTGGAAACAAAACACAGAAGTTCAAAAGGTAAGGAACTCAGATGTTCCTGCCTGGTGTCAACAGCACAAATTTTTTTGTGAACCAAATCTAAATCTGATAATGAAAACTAATTCTTTAAAGGGAGAATCCAAAGCTGTAAGTGAGGAAAAGACAAATTTTATCAGAAAGAGTTTGTTCAAGGTTCGGCTGTGTTAAATAAAGACATTTTTGTGTTGTTTAGTGGACGTGTCTTGACTTTGTGACCCCATGGACTGCAGCCCACCAGGCTCCTGTGTCCATGGGATGTCCAGGCAAGAGTACTGGAGTGGGTTGCCATTTCCTTCTGCAGGGGATCTTCCCGACCCAGGGGTCAAACCTGCATTTCCCACAATGGCAGGTGGATTCTTTACCACTGAGCCACCAGGGAAGCCCAAGCTGACATGTACAGAAATGTAATTACCCTCATTTTCTGCTAGCATTTCAGATGAGACAAGTACAAGTTACTTAGCAACCTTCGATCAAGGAACCTTAGTGCCAGGCGTGCCCCTGGATACTGAGTCAAGCAAAATGCCCCCACAGATTTGCAAATAAAATATCCTTGAGGACCCATACCACACTGGATAGCACCACTGTTCTTACCCAAAAATACACATCAAAATACATCTGGTGAACTCCCTTAAAGCTTTTATAATTCAGCTGAATGAAAATATGAACTGGCAGATCTCTGCATTTTGTTTGTTTTTTATATGAAATAATCCAAATGAACATAAGGAAGACGTATTAAGATAACACACAACAGAGGGAAAAAAATGCTTTTAGATTATGATACTGAAAAACTTATCAAAAATGAACCATGTATATACTGAGGCTATAGAAAGAGTTGTTCAGATAAAAGCAGTTGCTGAAACATGCTGGTGGTCACTGCACTTGTGCTGAAAGGTTGTACAGCAATTCTGGAAGAAGCTGGATAAAGACATAAAAACTATCAAATTTATTACAGGTCTTAAAGTGTCCCCAGTCTTAAAACTGGGGACATTTCAGAATAAAGGTGGTAAGTTCCAGAATGCACGTTTTAACACTGAACATTTTAGTAGTTTCAAAACAAGGTTCTGGTGCAGATATTTCCAATAAAAATATAAATTACTTATGTATTAGAAAAGTATTGTTAGTCACACAGTCGTGTATGACCCTCGGTGACCCCGTGGACTGTAGCTTGCCAGGCTCCTCTGTCCATGGGGATTCTCCAGGCAAGATTACTGGAGTGGGTTGCCATTCCCTTCTCCAGGGGATCTTCCGATCCAGGGATCGAACCCGGGTCTCCTGCTTTGCAGGCAGATTCATTACTGTCTGAAATAACAGCGAAGCCCTAAACCTCCATTAACGAAACATCTGAATATAACTTAGTTGGACCAGCTGGAGTAGCTGGACACTGTTTTCAACCAGTTGAAAGGGTTCCTTTGGATTTCATGCTCCCCCCATTACAGCTCACAATAGCAGAAACAACACTATTTTTACTCTTTTGAAACTCTGAAGGAATGTGACAGGACATGTCACTAGTGAGATGTCTTCAAACGGTGCCATTAAACTCGGGGTATGATGACACTGGAAAACACAATGTCAGCCAAATATAATGATGATTTAGGCTTCCTCCAGAGTCCATTTATCAACTCCTTTAAAAAAGTGAACCCTCTCCAATAAGGAAGGTGAGTATTATTCATGAAATTGTCAGTAATTTAATGTTGATGCATACATTTCCCCACGTGGCTCTTTCAGACCTTGGGATCAGTTTAACTGAAGGGATTAAGATTGAGATTGCAAAATGACATGTTTACATAAAAAACAGGTTTACCATTTACATTTACTGATTAGTGTGCACCAGTATTTTTTTCCATATGGTATTACCAAAAAAACAGAGAAGTGAATTGGTTACTAGTGTTAATACAACCCTGCAAATGTCATCTGCCACTCTTACTATGTTGAATTGATCCTCCCATATGATAGGTTGAAATCCTAAACCCCAGTTCCTGTTAATGTGACCTCATTTGAAAATATGGTCTTTATATTAAAAAAAAAATAGGGTCTTTGCAAATATAATTAAGGTGAGGTCAGTTTCAGTTGGAATGGGCCCTCAACCCAATGTGGGCTCCCCTGTTGGCTCAGATGGTAAAGAATTTGCCTGCAATGCAGGGGACTCAGGTTGGATCACTGGGTCAGGAAGATCCCCTGGAGAAGGGATTGACTACCCTCTGCAGTATTCTTGCCTAGAGAATTCCATGGACAGAGGAGCCTGGTGGGCTACAGTCTATGGGGCTGCAGATAGTCGGACATGACTTAGTGACTAACACTTTCACTCAACCCAATAACTGATGTTCTTAGAAAACACACACACAAAAAGAGTTCTCCATGTAAAGACACAGAGACACAAACACAGAGGAAGGACAGCCATGGGAACATGAGCAGAAATTGGAATTATGTTGCTGGGAGCTGAGGAATGCCTGGGGTGGCCAGAAGTTGGAAGAGGCAAGGAAGCATCCTTCCCCAGACTTTGCTAGGAGCATGGCCCTGACCACACCTTGATTTTTGACTTCAGCCTCCAGAACTGCGAGGTAATAAAAATTTCTGTTGTTTAAAACTGTTAAGTTTGGGACTTTCCTGGTGGTTCAGTAGTAAAGAATCCAGCTTACAATGCAGGGGACATAGGTTTGATCCCTGGTCAGGGAACTAAGATCCCACATTCCTCAGAGCAAGTAACACCCCTGCCACAACTAATAAGCCCACGTTTCTAGAGTTTGTGTGCCACAAGGAAGATTCTGCAAGTTGCAACTAAGACCAGATGCAGCCAAATAAATAAATATTAAAAAAAAAAAGATACCAGCAGTTTGCGGTAATTTGTTACAGCAGCCTTAGGAAATTAATATGACTCCCATTTCAACTGTTTATAAAGGCTCAGACAGCCTGTTTTCATGGCTTAACTCTCTAATGAAGACTAACTTAGAATTCATGTATCATCTTTTATCTAAATGATGTACTAGAGTTTATGTAAGTTTACAATTTGATAAGAGGACACTGCAGTGGAAAGAAGAACAACAAAATTAAATCAAGTTTAAACTGATTTAAGGCGGCTAAGTTTTAACCATATCATCATACTGATCAGTTCACCACAGGGTAAAGAGAAAGAAAAAGATCTGCCCAGGAAGACAAAACAAATTTGCAGTAGGTACTGAGGTCAGCTTTTACATCTCTTGATTTCTAATCCAGAGTTCTCCCCTGCCCTTCTGCGATGAGGCTTCACTCCCCAGGGCAGGAAGCCAAGAGTGGTTTGGGAAAGCATAGAAATATTTAAATAGCATGGTTCCCACAAAATGCTCTCAAGAGATTGCCTTTCATATCTCAACAAGTGTACATTCTTTACCCTAGACCCATCTGAGATTTGTCATAAATTTTAAAAATAATTCTCACGTATTTGGGTAGAGAGCTAAATTCTGATTTTTATGACAACAAAAGCAAACTAAAATCAAACAAAAAATGCATCTATTGAGAGCGGGAAAAAACAGCAGGGGGACTTATGATGGCTACCACTTCCAATATGAAGGAAAGAATTCTCTTTTTTCACCCTAGGATATTACTGATTAAAAAGAAAAAAGTAGTAATATCCTCATGTATTTTATTACATTTTGTCGCTGAGAGACATAGCTTTTAGGGGTTATTTGGGTCCTTACTTGGGATGATAGAAGCCCTGATTCTGTGTTTTGGACGCTGTTCAGAAGTTTGATCCGGTTAAATTTCTTGGCTGAGGTCTTGCTTTGTTGAATTCTTGCCAAAGGCTGAGGTCATAGGGCCCTCACTAACAGCACGCAGACATCTCTCCAAACAGAGGAAAGACTCAAATTGGGAAAAGAATGCAGAGGCAGCGATGCCTATTTGATTTCTACATATCATCAGTGATACAGAGGGTCAAGCAAGCAGGGCAGAGCTGGAAACAGTGTGTTTCCGTTTTAAAGAGGAATGTTAACAGCATGGGAAAAACTCGCAAATATGAAGGTGGGTGGACTTTTACTGAGACTCGGGGATTGAAGGCGGAAAGCTCCCAGCAGCATCAAGATATTGATACCCTAAGCAAAACGGAACTTGTAAACGGGGCTGCTGCTTCAGGAAAATACGAAAGAAAGTGTAAGTGTTAGTCACTCAGGCAAGTCTAACTCTTTGCGATCCTTTGGACTGTAGCCCACCAGGCTCCTCTGTCCATGGCATTCTCCAGGCAGGAATACTGGAGTGGGCTGCCATTTCCTTCTCTAGGGGGTCTTCCCCACCCAGCGACCAAACCTGGGCGTCCTGCATTGCAGGCAGGTTCTTTATCACTGAGCCACCAGGGGAGCAAGGTATGGAGGAAAAGGTATGGTGCCCAATGTGATAAAGGAAAAATAGTTCAGTCCTTGGTTACAGGGAAAACAACAAAATCCCCCAAACCTGAAAAGGAGCTCGTTTCCCTCGTTGTTGAACTGCCGACACCCACAGTTCTGAACTTGAATGTGACCCTGAGAGGCTGGTGGGTTACCCCCACTCTGGGAGTCCTGACGTCTCATTTTTTGAATCACGCTGTGTCTTAGAGCACATCTAGATCTTGCTGTAGATCTAAACATCGTCACTGCAACCTGGAAACCGTCCCACCTAGAAACTGGAGAAGTTGCCTAGAGAGGCAGGCTTTGCACGCTGGCTGTGCAACAGGGGCTGCCGGCGCTGAGCCTGAGTTTTCAGGCAGGCTTCACACACTCTGAATGAAAGGCTGAGGGGGACGGCCATGAGTCCAAGTTATTTCATCCTGCGCTTCCTCTGTGCCTCAGTGGTAAAGAACTCACCTGCCAAGGCAGGAGACACGGGTTCAATCCCTGATCCAGGAAGATCCCACCTGCCTTGGAGCAGCTAAGCCCATGGGTCACAACCTCTGAGCCTGTCCTCTGGAGCCGGGGAGCCACGACTACTGAGGCCCACATGCTCTAGAGCCTGTGCTCGGCAACAAGAGAGGCCACCGCAATGAGAAGCCGCAACGAGAGAGGAGCCCTTGCTCATCGCAACCAGAGCAAAAGCCTGCACAGCAATGAAGGCCCAGCGCAGCCAGAAATAAAAAACTTTTTTTAACACAAAAGATTTCATCCTTCTTCCAAGCTTTCAGAAAAAGCTTGTCACCAGATTTGTTGAAAGAGATTCCATCTCACGTGAGGGATTTCTTGGCATGAAGAGCCTTTTCTTTCATGTTCTATTTAAAGTGTGTGTGCCACATTTCTTCAAAGGACAAGTTTTTCCTCTTAAATAGAAAGCAAGCTCACAGAACATATAATGATCCTAAGCAAAGCTACATATGGGCATCCAATCCCCTAGCTTTAGAAAAACCTGAATTATTAATACATTTACCTCAAACATCAAGACTTCAGCTGAATATGTCCATATTTTGTAATTTTTTTTTTTTTTTTTGACTAATAAGGAAAGTCTTTGCTTTTTTCTTTTTCAGTCTTTGCTTCTTTTCACCTGAAGTCATCATTGGGCTTCTGAGGTCAAACCAAAGGTGTGAGGTAAAAAAACAGACACACAGCTCCTGGGAAATTTTTCAGATTTGTGTTTTGAAATTAATTTTACTCTTCCACAAAAAGATTGTAAGGGAAATGGGAATATCATTCTACTATAACTGGTGCAGACAGAGAAGTCTAACATTTTATTTAGCAATTCCATTATCTAGGACTAGACCAGTTCTTTTGATACTCACATGACACCAAAATATATTCTATCCAAATAAAAACTAAACACCAATTGGACACAACTGGTTTTTCCCACCACAGCAGCTAATACTGGATTCCTAATAGTACTTTCATCCTTGCTCGTGACCCAGCAAAGTGAGAAAGTGTTAAGTGTTAGTTGCTTAGTCATGTCCGACTCTCTTGTGACCCCATGGGGATTTTCCTGGCAAGAATACTGGAGTGGGTAACCATTTCCCTTCTCCAGGGAATCTTCCCAACCCAGGGACTGAACCGGGTTCTCTTGCATTGCAGGCAGACTCTTTACTGCCTGAGCCACGAGGGAAGCCCAGCGATCAAGGGCTCAGCACCAAATACCTCAGCAATGAACTGATGACATGCCACGAGCTCAAAGTGCGGCCCACGCTCTCCCTGATGAGCTGCGCCACACGTCTCTCCAGCTTTGTCTTCAGAGCCAGGAAATATCCACCATTATCAAGGCAACTAGAAACTGGGTTTTGAACGTCTCCAATAACAAAAGCCAAGAATACATGTGCCACAACAAAGGAAACTATAAGCAAGGTGGAAAGACAGCCCTCAGAATGGGAGAAAATAATAGCAAATGAAGCAACAGACAAAGGATTAATCTCAAAAATATACAAGCAACTCCTGCAGCTCAATTCCAGAAAAATAAAAGACCCCATCAAAAAGTGGGCCAAAGAACTAAACAGACATTTCTCCAAAGAAGACATACAGATGGCTAACAAACACATGAAAACATGCTCAACATCACTCATTATCAGGGAAATGCAAATCAAAACCACAATGAGGTACCATTACACGCCAGTCAGGATGGCTGCTATCCAAAAGTCTACAAGCAATAAATGCTGAAGAGGGTGTGGAGAAAAGGGAACCCTCTTATACGGTTGGTGGGAATGCAAACTAGTACAGCCGCTATGGAGAACAGCGTGGAGATTTCTTAAAAACTGGAAATAGAACTGCCATATGACCAAGCAATCCCACTGCTGGGCACACACACCAAGGAAACCAGATCAGATAAAGACACTTGTACCCCAATGTTCATCACAGCACTGTTTACAATAGCCAGGACATGGAAGCAACCTAGATGTCCACCAGCAGACGAATGGATAAGAAAGCTGTGGTACATATACACAATGGAATATTACTCAACTATTAAAAAGAATGCATTTGAATCAGTTCTAATGAGGTGGATGAAACTGGAGCCTATTATACAGAGTGAAGTAAGCCTGAAAGAAAAACACCAATACAGTATACTAATGCATATATATGGAATTTAGAAAGATGGTAATGATAACCCTGTATAAGAGACAGCAAGAGACACAGATGTAGAGGACAGTCTTTTGGACTCTGAGGGAGAGGGCAAGGGTGGGATGATATGATGATATGGGAGAATGGCATTGAAACATGTAATTTATCATATGTGAAATGAACTGCCAGTCCAGGTTAGATGCATGAAACAGGATGCTCAGGCTGGTACCCTGGGATGACCCAGAGGGATGGGATGGGGAGGGCAGTGGGGGGGGGGAGGGGGTTCAGGATGGGGAACACATGTACACCCATGGTGGATTCAAGTCAATGTATGGCAAAACCAATACAATGTTATAAAGTAAAATAAATTAATTAATTAATTTAAAAAAAAGAATACACATGCCAATAACATTTTTTGCAACTCCAGTTTGTTGTGCGCCCATTAGGTGCCAGACGACATAAACACCAGAAGGCGAGTGGGGAGGACAAGAGAAATAAAGCTCTTGGCTCCATGGGACTTCTACTCCAGCAAAGAAGACTGGAGCACTGATACAATGGTGGACACAAATATGATCAGTATTTTGGCGCTGATCCCAACACAAGGCAGTCTCACCGAGAGAAGGGTACCCACCAAAGAAGGCTGTGCTGAGGAAGTGGTGCTCAAGCCAAGATGAGAAGGATGGATGTATAATCAAGGCCAGGTAACCAGAAGAACATGTATAGAGAATGTTCCAGGAAGAAGGAATAGGATGTTTACAGACACAGAAGCAGAAGATGGCAGGGAGTGCTGGAAGAACAGGAGTAAGTCCAACAGGGCTTCTCTCCATGAGCCAGATACTCACCTAGAAAGGACAAGAGAGCAGAGATGCGAGAATCCCCATGTAATCCATATGCCAAGATTCAAGATATTTATTGAGCTTTATAAAGTGCTTAACTAGCTTTAGTCTCCCAGGGCCAGACATTCTGGAGTGCGAAGTCAAGTGGGCCTTAAGAAGTGCTGCAGTTAATAAAGCTAGAGGATGCAATGAAATTCCAGCAGAACTATTCGAATCCTTTAGGGATGACACCATCAAGGTTTTGCATTCACTATGCCAGCAAATCTGGAAGACTCAGCAGTGGCCACAGGACTGGAAAAAGTCAATCCTCATCCCAATTCCCAAGAAGGGTAGTACCAAAGAGTGTGCTAACCATCAGGCAATTGTACTCATCTCCCATAATAGTAAGGTCATGCTTAAAATCTTGCATGCTAGGGTTCAGCATTATGCAAACCAAGAACTTCCAGATGTCTAAGCTCGGTTAAGAAAAGGAAGAGGAACTAGAGATCAAATTGCCAACATTCGCTGGATTTTAGAGAAAGCAAGGGAATTTCAGAAAAACATCTCTATTTCATTGACTATGCTAAAACCTTTGACTGTATGTATCATGAAAAACTGGAAAACTCTTAGAGAGAAGGGAATACCAGACCATCTTACCCGATCAGACCATCTGTCTGATATCAGACAGATATCAGACCTAATATCTTACCTAATATCAGACCATCTGTCTCCTGAGAAACCTGTGAGTCAAGAAGCAACAGATAGAACCCTGTATGGAATAACTGATTGGTTCAAGATCGAGAAAGGAGTATGACAGGGCTTCTGTTGTCACCCTGTTTGTTTAACCTATACACTGATCGCATCATGAGAAATGCTGGGCTGGATGAGTTACAAGCTGGAATCAAGACAGGTAGGAGAAACATCAACAACCTCAGATATTCGGATGATACCACTCTAATGGCAGAAAGTAAAGAGGAAGAACTACAGAGCCTCTTGATGAGGGTGACGGAGGAGAATGAAAGAGCCGGCTTAAGAGTAAATATTTAAAAAAAAACTATGATCAAGGCATCTGCCCCTATTACATCATGGCAAATCAAAGGGGAGAAGGTGGAAGTAGTGACAGATTTCCTTTTTTGGGCTCCAAAATCACGGCGGATGGTGACTGCAGCCATGAAATCAGAAGACGATAGTTTCTTGGCAGGAAAGCTATGATAAACCTAGACAGTGTGCTCCCTATCAACAAAGGTCCCTATAGGCAAGGCCATGGTCTTCCCAGGTGTCATGTACAGTTGTGATGGCTGGATCTTAAAGGCAGAACGCCTTCGAACTGTGGTGCTAAAGGAGACTCCTGAAAGTTCCTTGGACAGCAAGGGAGACCTTCAAACTGTGGTGCTAGAGAAGACTCCTGAAAGTCCCATTGGACAGCATGGAGATCAAACCAGTCAATCTTAAGGGAGATCAACCCTGAATACTCACTCTAAGGACTGATGCTGAAGCTGAAGCTCCAGTATTTTGGTCATCTGATAAGAAAAGCCAACATATTGGAAAAGTCCCTGATGCTGGGAAAGATTGAGGGCAGAAGAGGCTGTCAGAGGATGAGATGGCTGGATGGCACCACTAATGCAATGACCATGAACGTGGGCAAACTTTAGGACAGGGAGGCCTGGCGTGCTGCAGTCTATGGGGTCACAAACAGTCAGACACGACTGGGCAACTGAACAACAACTGCTTTGCAGGCTTCCCAGGTGGCTCAGTGGTAAAGAATTCGCTTGCCAATGCAGGAGACTTAAGAGACACGGGTTCGATCTCTGAGTCGGGAAGATCTCCTGGAGAAGGACATGGCAACCCACTCCAGTAGTCTTGCTTGGAGAACCCCTGGACAGAGGAGACTGGCGGGCTACAGTCCACAGGGTTGCAAAGAGTCAGAAACAACTGAGCGACTCAGCACACACACATACAGGACTAGCTTTAAGTAGCACATAGTAAGTGCTATGAACATAAGTGCTATGAAAGTACAAATAAGTAAATAAATACCTAAATCCACAAATGCATTTATGGAATAAGGTCAGCACCTCAATGTAGAGACTATTCCTTCACAGATGACATTTTAGGAAGTGCTTAAAGAAAACAAAAAATATCCTTATCTGACACTATGACATCCTTGCGAAAGTAAAAATCAAACTGCAAACCTTACTGAAAACAGATTCATTTTCCTGCTTCCTTCTGACATAATTAAGCTTTAAATAACTCCTATCTCATCATAAATATACTTTGGCTACTGAGACACACTGGTTGTTCAATACTACACATTTCAGAATCCTCATTAATAGAAAGACCTTATACCCTTTAAAATTATTTACATACAAAAACTAGTAACTGTCTCAAACGTTAAGCAAAATATGCAGAAGTATAACCACTACTTTCTAATTTTTCACCATGCTGTATTGGCATAAAGGGTGAAAACTGCTTCTTAAAAATTGTTAATTTTAGGAAGTCTTTTATCTTCATTCATTAACAATTTATTAAAGACATTGTAACATGTAAAACATTATGGTAGAGACTGAGAAATAGAGACATGAGATAAAAAGTCAGTTCTAATCAATGAAAAGTATTTTGACTTTAGACTGTGGTGACAAATGTGTGATTGTATCACTGACAAACACTCTGGATCAATGAATTCATTAACTGATGCTTAAAGGAAATAATGCTCAGACATCACTGCATTAAAAGGGAAATTCCATTCTTTATCTTTTCAGCCCTTTCTTGCTTCTTCCAACTTCTATGATAATTGAGGTTTTCATGTTTATAAAAATGCTTCTACAATAATAGAGGTTAGCAGTTGTAACAGAGACCATGATGTCCTCAACATTAAAAAAAAATACTATTTTTATATAAAAGAAGCTGGCCGATCCTTGTCCTTCATGATGTGCCTAGTCTCCCCTCACTTACCGTGTTACATTGGTACAAACAGAAAGGAACAGATTTGTAAGAGGTTAACTGACTGGCCAGAAGCCACAGAGCTGATTAAAATCAGCAATTAACAACCACCTTCCGGCTTACTCGTCATCATTCGTGTTCACTGAAGAGTCTCACTGGCTTCCAAGCTTACTGCCTCGGTCTCCCTGACGACTCTGATGATCATTCTGACTCCAAAACGCATGTGATAATGGCTCGCTCCAGCCTCTGTTACTGGACTTCCTGACATCCAATCATCACATCCTCATTCATATCCACCACTTACTCTCATGGCCGTGTGCTGGATCTCTGTGGTAGCAATTAATGCATCAAGAGCAAAATCTGACCAAACACTTGCTTTTCTATTTCACTTCCTCCAGGAAAGAGTCCAACAATTCCTCAACTCCACCAGGACCTATGACCTATTCATTTTTCACTCCCCACCCCAACTGGAGTCCACAGACCACGTACTTTCCTAGGACTCACTCCCTTCATTCTACCTGCTTAACAAAATCCAAGTTCGAGTTCAACCCAACCCTCCAGTAACTGCACACCGACACCCACAGCTCATCATGGCTAGGGGAGGAAGTACACGGTAATGGCATCTACTCTCGCTACAAATGTATGAGGACAGACCTTGTGCTATGTCAGGGCTGTCTAGCATTTCTTACATTTCCTTATTCCATTCACTCTCCCAGATGATTTGCTCACCTCCTCCTCTCCCTGGAAGAGAGATGAGTGGAATACATCCAACTGCCTGTTCAATTCTGGCACCTGGATGTCTAACAGGCATCTCAAACTTAACCACACTTGGTTTCTCCACAAAATCCCATCCTGGTGAAGTCTTCTTGAACCTATCTTTTCATTAAGTTGCTCAAATAGTCTTAGCGTCAGTCATCCTTGGCAGCCTCTATGCACGCGCACACACGCACACACTCAACCTCACTCACTCTTCATCTAACACCCTTCCGGACAATGCCACAGCTGCCACTGCCTCAGTTCAAGCCACCATCTCCTCAGCTCACACAAAACCCCCCGTCGCTTTCCCTGCTTCATTCTTGGGTGGAGAAAATGTCTGTTCCCCATGAAGCAACCAGTAATCCTTTTAAAATTAATCTTCTCACTTCACTGACCTGCTCCTTAACCCTCCAGTGTCTATGATTATATTTAGACTAAAACCCAAAGTGCTTTCCAATGCCCGATGAGACCCTATGGTCTCATTTGCTGTAAGTTAGCAAATTACAGCCAACCTGCGAAATCCGGTCCAGTGCTTGCTCCTATAAAAAAGTCTTCCTGGAACATAGCTGCGCACTGATCTATATAATACCTATGGCTTCTTTCCTGCTCCAATGGCAGGTACCTTAAAGCCCCCATAGTTGCAAAAAAAAAATCTTTTTTGTTTCTAGTTTGCTGATTCCTATCCTTCATGAGATGCCAGGCGTCACCCACTGGGTTCCAGCTACACCAACTGGCTTTCTATTCATAATTGGGCCAAGCCTCCCGCCCCCTCAGGCCTCTGCACAGAACCTTCTGCCCAGAACACCTCTTCCCACACACCCGCATGCCTTGACCCCTTGTCAGAAAGCTCTCTGCTCAAAGGTTACTGCCACAAAGGGGCACCGCCCAGGCTGTGCTGACTTGAACTGCACCCTCCCTTCCTCATGGCCTCATCACTAACTCCATGTGTCTGTTTAACATCTCCACCCTTTCCTCCCCATCAGCTTGTGAGTTCCAGGAAGACATGTTCAATCCCGCATCTCTGGAACACAGCGCATAGTAGGAAACTGGTAAGCACTGAATTGGTGAATTTTTTCGATCCTCATTTGATCCCTCCTTTCCCTTCACTTTTGGAGTGCAATAGAAGGAAAACATAAAAATCATGAAAAGAAAATAATGTGATTTTGTCTGGGGATGCTTAACGTAAGATGATATAAATCATATAACATACAGTCTGAAAACACAATCCTGATCCTTACACGGGAGTAACTCTCATAGTAACTCTCACAGTAATGAAGCCAAAGCAATGGATGAATCATTAGCAAGATCAAACCAGTCAATCCTAAAGGAAACCAATCCTGAATATTCATTGGAAGGACTGATGCTGAAGCTCTAATACTTTGCCCACCTAATGTGACGAGCTGACTCACTGGAAAAGACCCTGATGCTGGGAAAGACTGAGGGCAAAAGGAGAAGGGGGCAGAAGAGGATGAAATGGTTGGATGGCATCACTGACTCGATGGAAATGTTGAGCAAACAAACTCCAGGAGATAGTGGAGGACAGAGGACCCTGGCAGGTTACAGAGAATCAGACTCGACTTAAGAGACTGAGTAACAACAACAAATTCATTTCTAGTGAATTAAACTTCTCATTTCTGGTCTGGCATGTAAGGAAGTTGGAAGTCGTCATTCAGTCCTAACAAGTAAAAATCTGGATTGTCAAACAACTCTTCTTGGATCCATCAGAGAACTGTGGTCACAGGACGAACCACTGCCCCTGAAACTGGAGGGACAGGCAGATACAGAAAATCACATCTCAATTGAAGCAGAAGCCTACAGACCAATACTGGGGTAGGAAAACCCAGACTGTAATTGGCAAACTGCCGGATGCTCAGTATGGACAAGTTTGAGAGCTATATACTCCAATGAGACCCAATTTCAGGGGGCCTCTGTCACATTCTTGTTGCGTTTCACCTTCAGGAGTTCTACTGGATTCTCATATTGAAGACAAAGAAAAGCCCTCTCCTGTTTTTCACAGGAGCGGAAAGTAGTCGTTTTGAAATACGGTTTTCCCAGGATCCTGCAGATACCAAACTCATATAAATTTGCATGTAAGTACACATATCCTCCTCTGTATGTTAAATCATCTTTAGATTACTTATAACACCTAATGTAAAGGCTGCATGCGTGTGTGCTAAGTCATATCTCTTTTGCAACCCTGTGGACTCCCTCTTTTCATGGGATTCTCCAGGCAAGAATACTGGAGTGGGTTGCCATTTCCTTCTCCAGGGGATCTTCCCCAACCAGGGATCGAACCTGTGTCTCCTGCATTAGCAGGTGGATCCTTTACCACTGAGCCTCCAGGGAAGGCTGCATGAATAGTTGCAAATGCAAGGCACATGCTGTGTAAATAGTTGTCCCGAGTATGGAAGTTCACATCTTGGTTTTGGAACTTGCTGTAATTTTTTTTCTTCCAAAATATTTTGGACCCATGGTTGGTGGAATCCGAGGATGTGAAACAGATACAGAGGGCCAAACTATACACCCAAAGCATGCTGTGATTCTTAACAAGGCCAGCCCTTGAGAGAAAAAACCACTTCACCAGAGCTTAACCCTCCTGGAGTTTCTGTTTTCAGATATTTATTATTTTTATTTTGGGGGCCATGCCATATGCGGCATCTTAGTTCCCCAACCAAAGCATGCACCCGAGTTCCCTGCAGTGGAAATCCGGAGTCTTAACCAAGGGGCCACCAGAGAAGTCCCCCTCCTGGAGTTTTATCATAGTCTAACTGACCTGGGTGGAGAAGGCAATGGCACCCCACTCCACTACTCTTGCCTGGAAAATCCCATGGACAGAGGAGCCTGGTGGGCTGCAGTCCATGGGGTCGCTAGGAGTCGGACACAATTGAGTGACTTCACTTTCCCTTTTCACTTTCATGCATTGGAGAAGGAAATGGCAACCCACTCCAGTGTTTCTTGCCTGGAGAATCCCAGGGACGGGGGAGCCTGGTGGGCTGCCGTCTACAGGGTCGCACACCACTGAGGCAACTTAGCAGTAGCAGCAGCAACTGACCTGGGAGAATCTTCTGGGTGGGAGAGGGAAATCCCCAACTCCAGTTTTCTCCAGGCACCCTGCCCCATTTAGGAAGAGAAAGAAACCCAGAAGCACTCCCGAAGGTCACAGCCTAGCCACACAGGTTCACCAACTCAGAGGATAGAATCTAGGTATTCTGTCATAAGAAGTTTGATGCAAGCGGTTTCACCAGACAACTGGCCAAAAGGCGATTTTGCAGTAAGAGACAGAATAATTGGCTGACAGTTTGGTTTAACAATTTGGTTTCGATGGTTTAACAGTTTGGTTTTAGCTCGTTAGCACTTTGGTTTTGTTTCTCCATTGAGGCAGTACTCCCATTTTTATATTACAGCAATCTTGGGCCTCATTGGTCTATACAGTGATGAGTAGATGTAGAAGTCTTGAGATGTGGAAGGTAACAGTCTACCAACTTGATAGAAAACTTACTGATGGTGTGAGATGAGACAATGCAAAGCCAGACTGCACACTTTAGTACAAAAGAACAAATTGGGTTTGCAGATGCTTTTGGTGAGCACCTCCACTCTCCCACTTGTCAAAACCAAAAGCTCACCAAGCTAAGGCTTAATAATTCACAAGTCTTCAAGCACATTCATTCTTGACTTTTTAGTTAATTGAGATCCAAGAGTTTGTTCTCTAACACCATCTTTACCAGATTTTTCATGTAACATTAGATGTTGGAGGCAAAAGAGGAAATCAAGTTCCTCTGATTCCCCTGCAAAAGAAACGATTACATGATTCCTGATAAGTATAAGATTCTTCAAAATAGTTGAAGTCTTTTGCTATTTGATAGTGAAAAACATGATGTGGATGGAATTTTGGTATTTGGCACAGAATCTGGCTTAAATGACTCAGTGAAGTATAAGGACTGAGCATGTGACAGAACTTTTAAAGACAGTCCAGACAGGTAATACCACTTACACATGCTGTGCATGCTCAATCACTCAGCCGTGTCCAACTCTTTTCAACCCCAAGGACTGTAGCCTGTCAGGCTCCTGTATCCATGGGATTGTTTAAGGCAAGAATACTCGAGTGGGTTGCCATTTCCTCCTCCAGGGGATCTTCTTGACCCAGGGATCAAACCCACATCTCCTGCCTTGACAGGCGGATTCCTTACCACAGAGCCGCCTGGGAAGCCCTTGCATACATTACATGTATGAATAAGAAACAGCAGCATCCCTGTTTACTTCCAAGGAAATGTGAATCGACTCAAAAGTAGATTTCCTTACATCATAAAGAATTTATGTCTACAGTAAGATTCTGAATCTTTATGACTGACTTTAAGAAAGACAGTATAAGAAATTCCCTGGTGGTCCAGTGGTTGGGATTCCACACTTCCACTGCAGGGTGCCTGGGGTCGATCCCTGGCCACGGAACTAGGATCCCACAAGTCAGGCAGCATAGCCCCCAAAAAAAGACAAAGAATAATCTCTTTCCGAAAGATATACCCGCATACAACCATAAGCATGAATCTGTGCACATTTTAAATGTATTCAAATATTTTGTTGTTTTTCACAATATTTTACAATTTGCTGTTGATTTTTTCATGTTTCATTATGTCCTTTTTAATGTGCCTCTTTTATTTTCAATTATTTTATCTTTCAGAGCATAATTGCCTTATGGCCAATGACTGACATGGTGAAGCCACTTGCAGTTAAAGATGTTTACGGTGAAAATACTGAACATGCATAGAGGACTAAAGAACACTTCACACTGCTCAGAGCCACAGTTCTTTATATCAGGTGCATCCTGTCCAGCTTTCAACAAACAATAACATGGATACTAAAATGCAAATAAAAACCCCCAAAATCCCACATTTGTAGAGACGGAGCAGCCATTTTGTAATTATCAGACTGAGAATTTAAAATAATTAAAGTTAATATGCAAGAGAATAAGTATTCATATGCTATGAAGAAAGCAGCAATATTCAATAGATGAGTAACATAAGCAGAGATGGAAACTAAAAGAACCAAAAAGAAATGCTAGAAATGAAAAAAGACTGATGGGCTCAGGAAAGCACCTCTGAGCTAGGGGACATATCAATAGAAACCTCCAGAGCTGAAAAGCAAAGAGAAGAAAAAGGAAAAGAAAGGGAGCAAGGAAGGAAGGAACAGAACATCCAAAAGCTATGGGACAACTACAAAGGTATGCCGTAACTGTGATGAGAATGCCTCTAGGAGAGAAAGGGCCAGAAGAAATATCTGAAGTGATCAAAATGGAGAACTTTCCAAAATTAATGTCAGACATAGGTACAGGAAACTCAAGAAAACAATAAGCAGGATAAATGCCAAAAAAAATCTGCCATAGGATATCATATTCAAACTGTAGAAAATCAAAGAAAAAATCTTGGATCTTTGGATCCTTAAAAAATCCTTTTAAGGATCAAAGATAAGAGTAACATCAGATATCTCCTCAGAAACCATGCAATCAGTGAAAGTGGAATGCAATATTTAAAAGTGTTGAGACCAAAAAAAAAAAAAAAAAAACACCCAACCAACTAAGAATTCTGTATCCTGCGAAATTATTCAAAAGTGAAGGAGAAAGTTTTTCAGACAAACAGAAGTTGGGTAAACTCGTTGCCAGTAGACCTGCCTTGCAAAAAATAGTAAGAGTTCTTCAGAGAGAAAGAAATGAATGATACAGGTCACAAACTCAGATCTGCATAAGTAAAAAACATTAAGGAAAAAATAAATGAAAATAAAATACTTCCAATGGTTTTATACAATATTTATCCTTGCTGTTTGTCATAAATTAAAAGTAATTTCAATCCTTAGGCAGAGTTGCATTAATAAATGGAAATTGTTTGCAAGAAGACAAGGAGAAAGATGAGCAAGACTTGGTTAAGATCTCCTTGACAGTAACTAAGATGTTTTCTTTCAGAGATACTTATTCTTTTAACAAAGCCTTGCAAAATATGTACAGATATCAGTATAACAGTTCAGTATATCAGTTCAGATATCAGATACCACTTATCCAAAAGGCATAGATGTGAAACCTTTAGGTTTAGAATCACAAAAAAGTGGTTCAAACCCCAGGTTCAGCAACTTGCTGGCTATATGTATAGTTTTGGGTAAGTTGCCTGAGTAACTCATCTGTAAAACAAAAATAATGAAACCCACATTTCATATATTAGTGTAAGGATTAAATGCAAAGAGTATGCAAATTCACCTGGGCCTCTGAACAGATAATTCTAAATGCTAAATGACTGAGTTGTAAGCAGTATGAACCTTGAGACTTTCTCCTTACACTAGTTTCACAATGAGCCAAGTTTGTGACCAATCTCTAACAAATGTACAAAACTTCAGAGCATGCATTTTGGGGACATCACTCGACCTGTACTTTGAAATTTTTCCTATGTGCTATGTTTTTCATTAATAGTTTTTAAAAACATTATCTTGCTTCAGAACAGTATGAAATCTTTTGAAATAAGAGAAATAAAAAGATAAGAGACCAAGTCAACAGTTTCATATTTTCTCCAAGGAATAGAGGAAATAATCCTCAGAAGTATCTTCTAGAAGCACCTCAACCAACCTTCATAATATGGCATCCAAGGCAGGCCTGCTGACCATGTTCCCAACCACAGGAGATGCCTACCACACACATATATACTAGTCACTATGATTAACTTCTGTATTTTGCTCCCCTCCCCACTTTTTTCCCTCTGGGAAGGATTAAACTTCAATTATTTGATGTTGACCAAATTGGCTTTGAATATCTGCTTCATGTTCAAATTTCCTTATAAACATAAACAAACCTCTCTATACAATAAATACCATTCCTTACTTTAGGAAACATTCCCTAAATTGCTAAGCTCCTAAGTGATCTGCAGAATGTCACAAAAATTCAAGAAGAGAGAGTAAAAAAAAACAAACCAAGTTAATTCTTGGCTCAGTCCAATGTTAATGAGACTATGCTTCCCCCTATTTGTAAATATATCTAGGTAGGACTTGTCTGCCAGTTTGATTATGATTTTCTATAAAGGCCAAGGCCACCTTCTAAGTGCTCTACGGACATTTTTGATGCCTTATCTCTCACAAAGATAAAATGGGCAATGTTCCGTACTCTGTACTTTACATCCCACTTTAAAAGAAAACGTAATGGTATAATCAGAGCAACATATAGAGTTAAAAAGGTCACTTAGTTTAGTCCCCACCTTACCCGAGACAAGTCTGAATTTAATAGGTAAAACTGTTAGATTAAGGACTGTAAGAACAGAACATATGTTAACCACACCAGTAAGGAACTACTTTCAAATCTTGAAAAGGTACTTTTCAGGTACTTTCAATATACACAAAAGTGCTTTGAAAACATACACTCCTTTGAATATTATGATGCTCTTATTTCTCCCTTTGTGGAGAGTAAGGCACAACAGCAGTGTTTGGACTAGTTGTCCCCCCACCAACCCACCAGGCCCAGCTTCTCATGTACTACTAGACACAGGGACCAAAAAAAAAAAAAAAAAAAAAAATCTGACCATTAACTTCCTCCCAGAGACCTTGAAGTTTCTCATGTCTTCCACAGGAAACCCAAACCATGACAACGCATGGTAACAAGTCCATTATCACCTCCACAACTCCCTACCTCCCACTTCACCGCACCCAGGCTGTCCCAGGCATTGGGCACGCTGAGCTTCCTCCATCCTAAACCACTCCATCTCGCCCTCCACTCAACAGAGTCTCAAGTAATCTTTACAAGGTAATTCGGAGTTCTCTTCCGAGAGGAGCCTGCCCTGATGCTCCAGGCTGATTAATTGCTCTTGGTACTTCCACGATCATCCAGGCAAGCCTCCAGCACAGCCTCCCATGCTGCACAGTGGTTATGTTAATGCCACTGTCATCTTCTTCCTCAAGTCTGGAAAGTATGAACAGAACCCCTTATTCATTTTTATTCAAAGCACCAAGGACATGCCTGGCACTAAATAGTTACACCATGGTTCAAAAATTTTTGGTCTTTTTTGCACATGGCAAAAGTGAGCTCTGGCAAAAGTCACTGCACCCTTCTAAGTCAAGTTCGAAAATCATTTCCCCTGGATTATTATTCACAAATTCTCCAACAGATTTTTCCAAATGCTCACTATGTGATCTTGGAAACATCACTTAACCTCTCTGCACCTGCTTTCTCCACCATACAATGTATGATCCCAGCTTCATAGAGTTACTTTGAGGATTAAACTGATAGTGCACCTAAGAACTCAGAACAGAACCCAGCAATTGGTGTCTCAAAAGATGTTCACTGTTCCTATTAGTCCAAGTGATAATGCCCACTTAGCCCACATTTTGCCAAAGATTTAAGACAATTCATTTAAATCTGTGAAGGATATAGTTCAGTCGCTCAGTCATATCTGACTCTTTGTGACCCCATGGACTGCAGCATGCCAGGCTTCCCTGTCCATCACCAACTCCCAGAGTTTACTCAAACTCATGTCCATTGAGTCGGTGATGCCATCCAACCATCTCAACCTCTGTCATCCCTTTCTCCTCCTGCCTTCAATCTTTCCCAGCATCAAGGTCTTTTCAAATGAGTCAGCTCTTCGCATCAGGTGGCCAAAGTATTGGAGTTTCAGCTTCAACATCAGTCCTTCCAATGAACATTCAAGATTTCCTTTAGGATGGACTGGTTAGGTCTCCTTGCAGTCCAAGGGACTCTCAAGTCTTCTCCAACACCACAGTTCAAAACCCTGAACTCTTCGGTGCTCAGATTTCTTTATAGTCCAATTCTCACATCCATACATGACTCCTGGAAAAACCATAGCCTTGACTAGACAGACCTTTGTTGGCAAAGTAATGTCTCTGCTTTTTAATATGCTGTCTAGGTTGGTCATAACTTTTCTTCCAAGGAGTAAGTTTTTATTTCATGGCTGCAGTTACCATCTGCAATGATTTTGGAGCCCCCCAAAATAAAGTCTACCACTGCTTCCACTGTTTCTCCATCTATTTGCCATGAAGTGATGTGACTGCATTCCATGATCTTAATTTTCTGAATGTTGAGCTTTAAGCCAACTTTTTCACTCTTTCACCTTCATCAAGAGGCTCTTTAGTTCCTCTTCACTTTCTGCCATGAGGGTGGTGTCATCTGCATATGAGATTATTGACATTTGTCCTGGCAATCTTTCCAGCTTGTGTTTCTTCCAGTCCAGCGTTTCTCATGATGTACTCTGCATATAAGTTAAATAAGCAGGGTGACAACATACAGCCTTGACACACTCCTTTTCCTATTTGGAACCAGTCTGTTGTTCCATGTCCAGTTCTAACTGTTGCCTTGTGACCTGCATACAGATTTCTCAAGAGGCAGGTCAGGTGGTCTGGTATTCCATCTCTTTCAGAATTTTCCAGAGTTTGTTGTGATCCACACAGTCAAAGGCTTTGGCATAGTCAATAAAGCAGAAATAGATGTTTTTCTGGAACTCTCTTGCTTTTTTGATATAAAGGGTATGGAATTGTCTTTCTGTGCCTAGACTTTTTTTTTTTTAATCACAAAGCAACTCTTGACTCATTCCTTATCAACATTTGGCAGTGATAAACTGATCAAACATTATTTCTTCTCAGTCTTAAGACTGAATTTCTGCTGCCTGTTGCTTATTTAGAAATGGCCCAGGGTTCTGCTTTTTGCTCAAGCCCAGACTCAAAAGGGCTTCCCTGGTGGCTCAGCTGTAAAGAAACTGCCTGCAACACAGGAGATGAGGCCCCAATCCCTGGGTGGGGAAGATCACCTGGAGTAGAAAATAGCTATCCAATCCAGTATTCTTACCTCAGAAACCCCATGGACAGAAGAGCCTGGCAGGCTACAGTCCATAGAGTCACAAGTGTCAGACACAGCCGAGAAACTAAACAAGACGACTCAAAAGGAAGCTTATGAACTCTTCACTGGAACTGAAATGATAAACTCACCCTGATCAATGCTTGACTTAACCTAGATGTCAATGCAAGTGTGTAAACTACATTCAGTCTTTGATTTTAAACCATTTCCACTGTATGTTCCTTTCTGACTCACACACTACTACTTGGATGTCTAATAAGCAATACAAGTGCAAACCACTCAAAGCTTAATTCACCCTCCAAATGTGGAGTCATCCTGGAGTCACTCACACCTCATCCAAACTCTCAGCAAATCTACCTACCAATTAATACCTAACTTGTTACCACCATTCACTCTGGTTACAGCGGCCACTTATTTCAATAGTCTTTTAACTGCTCTTCTCACCTCCTCAAACGTGAAGTCCTTTTGCATCAACCCCAGCCCAACAATACTCTTAAGCTTTATTAAACACAGGCTCCAAGAAGCTGAAATTATTCTTTTAATGCTTTGTTCAGGGCAGCATCACCAATGCTTGGGATTATGCTGGGATGGGGTCAAGTACTTGATATATATATCTGAAATAACTGCTCTTGCCTCAAGGGTTTTTAGACTTGCTATTCTCTGCTAGAAACATTCTTCCCTGAGATACCTTAATCTATATTAAGGCTCTGAACCATGTGCCTTCAGAGATTTGCTCTCAAGTCACCTTATCAGTAAGGTTTTATCAACTACCCCACTTCCACTGCATCACAAATACTCTTCCATCCTCATTTTGTTTCTCTTCACAGCATTTACACCACATAACCCACTGTATATTTCATTCATTTGTATACTGCCTTTCATCTCCCATCCACACAGTTTTCAGTCCCATGAGATCAAGAATAGTAGCAAGCCCTTACCCTTTACACATGCGCTTAAGATTTTACTTTCTACTAACATTTTACTGATTTTGTATGTAAACTTTACGACATTCTAAGTGTGACAGTCCTATTTCTTAGCTAGAAATATTTATTCTCACATCTCCAATGTAAAGAAAACAGCTAAGGACTTCCATCCTAAGTCACACAACTATCTTACATAAATGTTAGTCGCTCAGCTGTGCCCGACTCTTTGTGACCCCATGGACTGCAGCCCACCGGGCTCCTCTGTCCATGAGATTTTCCAGGCAAGGATACTGGAGTGGGTTGCCATTTCCTTCTCCAGGGGATCTTCCCAACCCAGTGATTGAACCGGGGTCTCCTGCACTGCAGGCAAATTCTTTACCGACTAAGCTACAAGGGAAGCCCCAACTATCTTAAAAACAGATTATGAAATTATGATTAAAGTTTTAATAAAAAATTGCCTTAATGTGTTTAATGCTACCCAATTATATTTAAGAATAAGTATATTGCATTTATTCACTACTAATAAATCTTAATAATCTGAAGTCAGAAGCATTTAATTTTTAATGTTTCTAATGCCTACTTGGAATATAAAGACAAAAAAAATACAAAAGTGTTTAATGTCTCTAGATAAACAGGAAATGTGAATACTTAACAGTATTTGCTGATCCATTTCAAAATTATTTATGCTGAACACCAGACACAAAGGAGTACGTGTGTGTGGATGTGTGATTCCATTTATATAGAATCTTAGAAAACGCAAACCAATCTATATTAAAGAGAGAATACAGATCAGCAGTTCCCAGAGGCTGGAGTAAGGGGGCAGGATGAACTACACATGAGGAAACCTATAGGAGGTAATTGACACATTCTGTATCTTGATTGTGTTGGTGATTTCACAATTATGAGTGTCTGTCAAAACACACCTAAGAGAACAGTAAAAATTGACTAAGATAAATACTTCATGAAATCATTAAATGGCTAAAATGACTTTCTATGACTACATGAAATTGGAGGAGCTTTTTTTACCCAAGCATAATCAGAGAAACTAAGGAAACTACCTGAGATTTCTTCCAGTAACAACAAAAGATTGCATCCAGAGTGGGCTTGAAGGGATCATAAGAAGATATAAAATCCCATGGACAGAGGGGTCTGATGGACTAGTCCATGGGGTTGCAGAAGAGCCAGACACGACTTAGCAACTCAACAATAAACTGGAAAACAAAGACCTCTAATTACTCACCTATTGTCAGAATTAAGTAAGTAAAGCTTTACCTGAAGGACATTATTCACTACTTCAAATGCACCAGAAAAGGAACTCAAGCACCACGAGAAACACAGCAACATGGGATCACAAGAAGAAAACAACAATTCTCCGAACACCAAACCTAAAGTCACAGAACATTGCAATCTTGAGAGATTCAGAAGGGCTGTCATGAAGAAACACAATGAGCTACAAGAAAATTCAGAAAAAGTATTTTAAAAATTAATGAAGAGAAAGAACACTTTAACAAACAGACTGAGACTGTAAAAGAGAACCAAACAAATTGTGGAATTAAAGCACTCAATGACTGAGAAGAACAACACATTAGAAAGCGCTGGATATAAAGCAGATGGTAGGGAAGAGAGAACTGCTCTTCAGTTGAGTCTGAAAACAGAAATCTAGAAATGATGCAGGTAGAAAAGGAAAGAATAAGATCTAAAAAGAGAAGAAATTCTGCGAGAACTATCAAGTAATAGGAAAAATGGGTGTACCAGAAGAGAGGGAAAAGAGAATTTATTTAAAGAAGTGATTGCTGAGAAGTTTCCAAACCTGGAGAAGGAACTGGATGCACAAGTCTAAGAAACTAAGAGAACACCTAATTCCCTCAATGCAAAAAGACCTCTTCCCAGATACATCATATTAACACTGTCAAAAGCCAGTGACAAAGAGTTTTAAAGACAGTCAAGGTAAAAAAAAAAAAAGAGTAACCTACGAAGAAACTCCCATTAGACTACCAGCAGCATTGTCAGTAGCAGCCTCCCCCAGCGGCTCAGTGGTAAAGAACCTGCCTGCAGGAGACCCAGGCTCAATCCCTAAGTCGAGAAGATCTCTTTGAGAAGGAAATGGCAACCCACTCCAGGATTCGTGCCTGGGAAATCCCATGGACAGAGGAGCCTGGTAGGTTACAGTCCACAGTGTTGCAAATCAGCTGGGACATGGTTGAGCTACTAAACAACAAGCTTTCTCAGTAGAAACACTACAGGACAGGAGTGAGTGGAATGACATACTCAAAATACTGAAAGATAAAAACTGTGAGCCAAGAATACCCTATCCAGCAAAGTTACTCTCTAGATATGAAGGAGAAGTAAAGGCTTTCCCGAACAAAAGCTGAGGAGGTTCATGACCACAAGGCAGGTGGCACAAGATGAGGGTTGGCTCCTTGGGTGGGGAGGATCCCTTGGGGCAGGAAATGGCAACCCATCCCAGTATTCTTGTCTGGAAAACCCCATGGACAGAGGAGCCTGGCGGGCTCCAGTCCATGGGGTCACGAAGAGTCAGACCATGACTGAGCACACGAAGACACAGGGCTGCCTTACAAAAACTGTTGAAAGATCTCCCTTCTGAAATGAAAAGACACAGAACTTTGAGTAAGGTAATAGAATTTCTAATTCTAATAGAATCAGAAAATGGTAATTCTGTACTAGAATTAAGTAAAATAATTAATTAAACAGTTAAACATTTAATTACAATGTAAAGGGGAAAAAGAAGTAACAATAACTAAAGTGATGTCAATTTGGTAAATAGAAAGGAATAATTTGGGACCATAAAAATATTGTGGAAAATTCATACAGGCAAATGAAGATAAGATGCTATCAGCAGGAAAAGAACTATTTTATCTATGAGAAATTTATACACATCCCATGGTAACCATGCAATAATTCTAGGTAAGACACAAAACACAACAGAAGAGGAACTAAGAAAAACATTACAGAAAACCACCCAGCTAAAATGGCAGACAGAAATAGACACACACAAAAGAAACAACAAAGATACAGAATAACCAGAAAATAAAAGATAAAATTAATAATAAGTCCTTGTTCATCCATTGTTAATACCACCCTAAATGTAAATGGAGTGAATCTATCAATCAAAAAGGTACAGGGTGTGTGAATTCCCTGGCAGTTCAGTGCTCAGGACTTGGGTGCTTTCACTGCCGTGGCCCTGGTTCAACCCCTGGTCAGGGAACTAAGACCCCACAAACCACATGCTTCAGACAAAAAAAAAAAAAAAAAGGAAAAATAAGAAAGATACATACATGCTGGTTGAAAAGATTAAAATAACAAGACCCAACTATATGTTGCCTCCAGAAGACTCAGCTCTTAAGACAAACACAGGCTCAAAGTGAAAGGAAAGAAGATGACATTCCAAGCAAACAGCAGACAAAACAGACCCCAAAAGGGTAATGAGAGACAAAGATGGACAGTACATGATGATAAAGGGTATGATTCACCAAGAAGGTATAACAGTTAATAATATATATGCCTATTACATAAGGGAACCAAAATACACAAGGCAATTACTAACAGACCTACAGAAAGAAACTGACAGCAACACAGTTAAGAGTAGGGGACCTTAACACCCCACTTACGTCAATGGACAGATCATCCAGATAGGATGCCAACAAGGAGACGGCAGTCTGAAGTAAAACAACACATCAGATGGACTTAATAAGTATCTGTGTCAGACATTTCATCCAAATGTAGCAGAACACACATTCTTCTCAAGATCACATAGAACATCCTCAAGAACAGACCATATTCTGGAATGTAATACCAAGTCTCAATAAATTAATTAAGACCCAGATAAAACATCTTTTCCAACCCACAGAAATGAACTATAAGAAAAAACTGGAAAATTCCCAACTATGTGGAGACTTAACAACATGTTAAGTGAACAACCACTGGGTAAACCAAAGAAGAAATGTTTTTATACCTGAAGATGAATCAAAACGTAAATACACCATTACCAAATCTATGGGATGCAGCCAAAGTGGTATTAAGAGGGAAATTCATAGCGATACAGGCCTACCTCAAGAAACAAGAAAAATTTCAAATAAAAATTCAAATCTTACACCTAAAGGAATCAGAAAAAGAGCAAAGTCCAAAGTCAGTAGAAAGAAGGATGTAAAGATCAGAGGAGAAATAAATGAATTAGAGGGTAAAAAACAATAGATTTTTAAAAAAAAGAAAATTGACAAACCTTTAGCTAAACTACGAAAAAAGTATCTGATAAACAAAATCTGAAAACAAAAATAAGAAACTATAACAGATACCACAGAAATACAACAGATTATAAGAGAATACTATGAAAATTATATGCCAACAAACTGGACAACATAAGAGAAATGAATAGTTAGAATCATGTAACCTTCTAAGACTGAATCATGAAAAAACAGAAAACCTGAATGGGCCAATCATTAGACCAATCACTAGCAGAGAAATTGAAATACTAATAGAAAACCTCCCAAAAAACAAAAGTCTAGGACCAGATGGCTTCACACGTGAATTCTACCAAACAATCAAAGAAAAGCTAGAGTCAGACTCTTCCAAAAAACTGAAAAGAGAAAATGCTTCTAAACTCATTTTACAAGGCTAGCACAAGAACACACACACACACACACACACACACACACACACACACACACACACACACACACACACAATTACAGGCAATGTCACTGATGAACACAGAGGCAAAAGTACTCAACAAATACTAGTAAATCAAACACATGTGTGGAAGAACAAAACAGGTAAAGCAGGTCAACTGGTAATTAGACTGAAACTCAACTTCTGATGATGAGCAAACTGCAGTGTATACAGAAGTCAAAATGTAATGTCATGGGAAATCTTCTGACCTACTCTTCTGCAATGCTCAATGATGTTAACACAAAACTACTTGCACTGGGCCCAGCAACCAAGAGTAAATGTGCACCATGCTCACATTTTACAATCTACTATTCTTAGCTATACACTAACTAAATTTGTGTTAAGTTAGCTACACAAATTTGCTTTTATAAAAGGAAAAAAATCCCTCAAACATGTAATAACCTTATATGAGTCTTATTAGGCATCCCAATATAAATGAATTCCTGAAATGGCTTTAACAGGAACATAAAAACCCTTAGCAATTTCATAATAAATTTTTAAGACATAAAAAATGCAGCTCTCCCACTAGCAGGGTCTTTTAAGTACTGAAAAGGAAAAAAGGTCCTTACAATGCTGTAAAGATAAAAACATTAAGATAAATTAATCGAATACTAGGTAACTCCTTTAAAATAGTGTTATTACTTCAAAACATGTTACTCATACCATAAATACAACTGAAGCCTTATTATTTAAAAAGGGCTTCTACGAATATGTGTGTGTATATATGAATCACTTTATAGTACACCAAAAACTAACAAAACATTATAAATCAACTGTGCTTCAGTAAGGGGAGGGGCACTCTACAAAAACAAGATTGAGAACATTTTTCCCAAAAGTAAACAAACTAAAAATACTCCTATTACAACTGAGTATGTAAAAATATAACATCAATAATTCTTTTCATTGAGAATGTTTAGGCAAACTGTAGTTCCCTTTATAGATTCACATATAAATAATATTACCACACAGTATCATTTAAGCCAGTGTGCTTCAGCCATACTCTCCAAAATACTTTTCTATAACAAGTAATTCACCTATAACACTCATTCAATAAATATTTTAGAGACTAATTTTGTACCATGTATTATCTTAGGGACTAGCTATGGCTGAAACACTGAAAACGACTTTGTAGTGGTATTACAACACACATTTATTTTCTCTTCCACACTTGTGAAAAGCCATTTGGTATAGCACAAAGACTACTGACCTAGAAAAAAATATGGGTTGCAATTCCTGCTCTGTTTACAAGTCCTTTTTAATTTTCACAGTAATATAGAACCATGTGTTATATACCATGCAAATCTGAGTCAGAGAATGAACTGGACTATGTAAATATTTTTAAAATTTTTTTAATTTAAAGTAATTTAGAACTTGTTACATTCTTAAGGCTACTGAAGCTCATAACCATTAGAAATGACAAAGTACTCTAAACCCTTAAAAATCAAAAAAAACCTCCTCAGACTTTATTTGTATTAAAGCTAGTGTTTGAATTGCAAAACGTCCTCCACTAGGTCAAACTCTTTTAAGACTTAAAAAAGAAAAATATATAAGACATTTTCTCTTAAAATCTTACCTTTTAAGAAACACTTCTTACATTTTAAAAGTAGAAAAATACTATTCATTAAAACAAACAAAAAAAATAACACTTCTCTCAAAAAACAAACAAAAAACCCCCAAGACATTCAAATGACATATATGATTGTACTCTTTTTAATAAAGGCTTTATATATAAGCATTTCCTTATAGGTATACAACCCCTGGCCTTGCTATACATATAAATGGATCAGTTTTTCCAATAGAGAATCTACCTAAATAAGAATTTCTCTTTGTCTTTTAGAGAACATATGAAAAGGTATTAGACTTGAAAAAGAAAAGAAAAAAAGCTGTAATCATATAGGAAGCCCCCCATTAACTATTTTAAAGATTTCAACCATATTTACCCATTTTTATACCTTATTCAAATATCTAACACTTTTGCTAACCATATGATATTTTTAAAAGAATTCAAACAGCAAACAATAAAAGATGTATTAAATAACTGTGGCAAATTCTATCCTTTTAAGAGTACTTGCATATTTAAAACATTTTATTAAGGTATGAAAGGGAGGGGAAGTTTCACAAAGATTTACTGATATGATTATCAATGCTTTCAATGAGAATAAAACAGATCTTAAAATACGAATTGAGAGTCAACTACTGTCCACCTTAATTTTCCTTCATCTGAAGTTCAGAGGTAATGTGTGTCCACTTTAGGGAAGATTTATATTTGAAAAAGTTTATTAGAAAAATAAACAACTTTAAATTTTACAATATTTTCCACTTTCAAGAGTCTTTCAAGATAGAGAAGATGAGCCTTATGATTTAAACATGATCCAATTTACAAAATCTCATTTAGTCCTATTGAGTAAAACAAAATACAATAACAAATAGGGAAATGTTAGTAACTATTAAGAACTCCAATGTAAAAATTAAAAAAGTAAAAAAAAAAAAAAAACCAAAAACCACCATTTGTTGCATGTATCTAGACTGACCATATTTATACTCTCATGTATATTAAAAAGCTTCACTGAAATTTAATGTGTTACTTTATTACCAAGATAATACTATCATATTAAAATATAATTTGTGCAATCTAGGTTTATTTTATAGAAAAATTTATCAACTATAACCAGGGATTGACAAATTTTTCCTTAAAAGGTCAGATAGTAAACATTTTGTGCCTGCAGGTAATAAAGTGTCACTACTTAACTCTGTCACACAGGAAGAAAGCAGCCACAAGTAAATGAATGGGTATGCCTGTGAGCTGCGGTTTTGCCTGCTGCTAAAAAGACAATGCATATTTTATATATATATATAGGGGTGAGGGGAAGAGACACAGAGGGCAGGTAATACAGGGATAGGAATAATAATATAGATGGATAGCTATTACTAAATAAACATTATAAAATAAAAGTTTCCACACTTATTTCCCAATCATGATTGCATGTGTGTATATATGTATACAAACAAGTTATAAAACTATTTCATTTTAATTTCATATTCTTTTTGGTGTGTGTAAATAGTATCAGAACAAAGTCAGATAAGCAGCAGAGTATCATGAGTGACTGAATACTAAGAGGGTAATCAATAACCATGAAATTTGGTTTTGACCATCTTAGTATTTCTACACAATGGGAAAACTAATTTATTTGCTGTGCCCCTGAAGAAAACATTAGATGCATAATTCAGATGTCGTTTTAAAACTTAATTGAATTGTTACAATTCTGAAACTAAATGTGATTTGCTTTGTTTTATTAGAAAAAATACTCAGGCAAGGTCTACAATCATCGGTCAATTAAGAATGACTTACAAGAACATGAGGCAATAAAATAAAAATACAGGTACAAACTATATATCTGAAACACTATTTGGCAATTTTATAACAAATCAAAATTTAAAAAGAAAAAAGGAGATTGCAGATTACTTCGTAGATACAGAATAAAGCAACTGATGAAGTGCTTAAGCAAAAGAAAACAAAAAATAGTAAGAAAACACACTGCTTTTCAAAAATAAAATCACATTTGCTACAGATCGTATGAATAATACCCTTATTAAACAACCATTCCAGAATGTCTTACAGAAGCAGTGCTTTTATTTGCACTTCATTTACTTTTATATGACTTACTTCATGTATATAGCTCTTTAACCCCATTGTTAACGAATAAAGCCTCCCATAATTTTTATCATTTTTAAAAATTTTTTTAAAGTAAATGAGAAATGATTTATGTATCATGGAACCTTTCCCATTTTGGAACCAAAAGGCTTATTAATTCTATATTTTTGTCTATTCTTTCTTTAAAAAATTTTAGTGTAAAAACTGCTGGTTTTTTTAATATCACTGTAGTAAAGTGAAAACTCCTCAATCAGGAGTAGTTTCTGCAGTTTGACTGCATATAACCACATACTTTACAATATGTCCTTCCAACAGTAAGGAAATAATTGATTTCACGGTCACTGTCAGAAATGAGTGCCATAATTCTATTATGGGTAATAGGTCCTCCCTCAAAGACTTTCTGGAAGGATGTTCAATGTGTTTTGCTCTTATAGATATTAACAGTAGTACATAGTCCCTTAAGTCTGCAAAAGACATTTATTGTTAAAGAAGGTGCTTTATTAACAATTCCTCTGGCAGCACTAGTGAATTACAATATCCTTCAATATTATTTCTACCCATAATATATACATTTAACTTTTCATGCCTCTAGAAAAACATCTACAGTACATTTCATAATATAAAAATATATTACAAATCTGAATTATTTACAAGCAATGTTCTATTAACTCTATGCAACATTTGTTTGATACAATACTAACAAGTTACACATACTTCCATTTCTGTAAGTTTAAAAAAAAAAAACCATATGGCTTCTTGCTTACCAAGCAAGAAAGTGATTTTATTTTCCTTTTCAAAACCAACTTTGGTGCATAAAGGATTCAGTTTGAAGATACTTGTAAAAAAAATACGATTTTTCTTATGTTAAGAAAAAAACAGCTCACAAACCAAATGCTTTCCTCAAAAAAGAAAAAAAAAATAGAGGCTTATTATATAGGTTAAAATGAAAATATGAGGATTATTCAAATAATTTGAAATAGAGGTTTTTCAAAAACCGTTAACAGATTAGTTATATAGGTAAATATTAACATACTGTACTCCATGAGAAAACCCTACTCCTGAAAGGGGAGCCACCAGACATTCTGCAACACTCTTTAACAGAAATTCTCAGCCCTAATTCGATAGACGAATTTTTAGTTGATTGCAAATGTCGTTCACTGTTTGCTTAAATACAAATTGAACACTTTTCTTATCAGAGTTCTGCAAAAGAACACAAATGGCAACCAATCACATCTATTTATCATAATTGAAAGGTAAATTATCTCTCGATAATTTTCATTGTCTAATATTTCCTAGTAAGACTTCGAATCAATAGACACTGTCAAGACAAATATCCTTACAGTGCTTTTGGTATTTGTAAGGGCACATGTTGTAATTGGTTTTCTTTCCAATATCAACTACTGTAATCACTAAAGGGTTTAAAAAAAAAAAAGCAGCTTAAAGCAGCAAGCATGCAAAGCCTTTAAGAAGCTGATCCGCTAAGTTGCCAGAAGAGTGTTTGCTCAGTCTCCCACAGTACCACTCCATGAAGATGTGGATATACAGTAATATATTAATATATTCCACAGAAGAGCCTACTTCATTCACAGAATGTTTACACTAAGCATAAATATTCTAAATATTGGATTTAAGGAAAAAAAAGGAAGGGGGTTGATTCTAATGTGCAACTTTTACTAAAACCCATTGTCAGTGACTAAGACTGCAGGTGTCCCCGCTTGTTTGCTTTTTATGTATTTATTTATTTTTTACCTCTTCAACCTCTTCTGCGGCATTGTTCTAGAAAAAGAGAAAAAGGGATAATTTTTTATTCAACTGAATGAAAAACACATATGAAGTGCTTCAAAAATACAAATATGTATAAGAAATAGGAAATGTGACAATCACTGATCACCATGAAAATTTATTTCCTAAGCATTCACACGATGGATAAAAATTTAGTTACATAATATACAACTTTTTAATAAATCCTTTTCATGTAACCTATTAATGTGTTTCTAAAAAAGAATCTCATGTTTAAATTTATATGAAACAAATTAGTGTTTAGTGTTTAAATTTCATATAAGTATGTCCTTTTTACTGCTATTTTTGAAGCTAATATATTTTTTGAATGTTTGTCATGCTTTCATTTTGAGATGTGCATAAGCTGCAAACTTTTTCTCCTAAAACAAATTAGAGTAATTCTTTCTTCCCCTCTTAACTGCACATGCTTTCCCACTCCAAGTCCAAGCACTGCTAAGCTGCCACAGCATGGCAAATGTAGGGGGGGTTCTAGAAGTCCGCACCACTTTAGGGTAGATTTGATTCTCATTTCCAGAATCGTAGAAGCATGAAAGTTTACAGACTCAAGATTAAATGTTAACATGGGTGGAAGATGGTTTACAACTAAAGAAAATTAACTCCACAGAAGTACCAAATACATCTTAAGAATGTGTATCATCATTACCCCAGAAATGAGTAACAACTGCAGAATTACACCCTGAGAACAGGCGGTGCAAGTCCTGTGCACTTCTGGACATCGGTTCTGAGCTTGAACAATTTTTTTGTCACTTTCACCAAAATATCTAAATTGCTTCCTATATAGCGTAAGAACAGCAAAAATAAGCTGATTCTGTGAAAAAGGAACACTCTCATAGAGAGTGGGAAGTAGAATGCAGGGCAGAAACACGAAAGTTAGTCTCAACCTTTTATTTAAAATTCATGCCCCTTTATCAATTCACTGCTTAAGGCATGTTTAGGACCATTCTTGGTTCTCCCAAAATATCATTATTTTAGAATGCTAGTTTTAATCACTCCTTTCAAAGAATAAGCAGAAATAAGCCCTAAATTAGGTGCCAGTAAATAAAGAATATCCAATTATTTTTCTTTAAAAAGAGAAAGGTAAATCATTTAAGGTTATTTCACTGTTCTCTCTGCTAGCTAGTTTCTTGATAACCTAGCTCATTCCACAAAAAAACACACAAGTTTCATCACACTTAGCACCTTCACCAAAAGATGCTTTAAAAATCTGGAAGCATCTCAATGTCTCCTTGCAGCAAGGCCCATTATGCGAGAATCTCACTCTCAAAAGATGTCTCACATTCCAAAAAGTTGAGTCGTAGAATGAACGAAACCTTCAAATCAAAATCTTTGTTTCAACTTTTGGCAGAAGACATAGTACTTTAGAACAGCTGAAATTCACATTTGGGATTATCAATCATTATGTCACCTTATTCTTATCCAAACTACTACTATATAAAGTATATATTAAACCAGAATTCCTTTTTAAAATACAGAAAGTTCACTCATTAAGAGTGTCTTTTAAGCATTTTCAACCACTTTTTTTAATCACCATGGTATATGTCATTTGCACACAGGCAGAATGAAGCTCAGTCACATCCTAGTTGTGTCATTTTGGGCAAGCTGCGTACCTCCTGCCTCAAATTTCTAATCTGTAAAACAAGACATAGGAACACCTACTTCACAGGCCTGCTGTCAGGAGGAAGTGTTATGTAAAGCACCTAGCACAGTGACTCAGCAAACAACCAGAAATGGCGGTGGTCTCTTCTCCTTCCCCCACTAAACACATTCCACATGCACGACACACAAAAACAAACGTAAGATCAAAAAACTTGGAAATGTGAACACTCCAAGCTACCTCTTAAAAACAAGCACAGTAATATTTGAACTGCTCTTTTGAAAAGTCTAAGAAGAGTCTAAGTTTAAGAACTTCAATCATTAATGGTATTTAGTGAACACATGATATATGTCCAGGTCTACCTGTCTGATATTAAAAAAGAATTACATACTTAAAAGGCACTAATTTTCAAAACACTCTATATCACAGTCTAAGCTATTCAAGATAAATCTGGAATTAATGGGGCATATAAACTTGACCAAAATATTGCCCTTCTAGAGACTACAATTTATGTATCACTGTGATGTAATTTCCATATATAAAGTCCCAGAAAGCAAGATATGCTTGATGCTGAAACTCAGTACTTAAAATAAGTCCCGACCTTATATCCAAAATTTAAGAAGGTTTACGATTATAATTCAAAGTGAAACATCAAAGCAAGAATTAAATTACCTGTATATGTTTGGGTCCAAAAGCAAGGCAGTATCTTTGGGTAGCTTTGATAAATGAACTACTTTAGTTTTTAATTGATGTCGTTCACTTTCATTCACCCACACATCAGGCAGACTGTGAATTAAAAAAACTAAGTCATATATAAAGTAACATTAAGTTTAAACTTATCCTTCACATACCTCCACATTATTCACATTACCCAGCTTTTTCTGACTTGTCTGACTGGGTCACTTAGGTTAACAAGCTTATCAGACACCAAGGAAACTCAGTAATCTAAGTAATGGGATGTAGACACCCAGTCAGAAAATGGTATGGTGAAATTTTAGACATAAATCTGGAAATGATTTTTGATGGCAAAGTCATCCCACAACTTGGAAACATATATTAACACACTGCCTGTCTCTTAGCTTGCTAAGTGAAATTAGAGCATGATGTGATAAAAAGCTGAAATCTAGTTTCTTTATAAAGAAATAAGAAGTAAAAACCCCACCAGGTTAATTTCCACTTTGAAAAAAATGAATTTCGGAATAAAAGCATTTTGATATTTGGACTAATCGATTTCTAAAATATTAAGAATACAGACATCCGAATATAATTTTTTTTAAGGAACTGTTATAACCTTACTATAAAAAGAGCTCTTACAAATCAGTATGAAAAAAGTGAACTCTCATTAGGGGAAAAAGAATAGGGGAGACAAAGGACATAAACCATTATTAATTCACCAAAGATGCAGTTGCTCATAATCAAAGAAATGCAAAATATAAGAACTCCAATAGCCAGTGTTGATAGTAAGTCAGAAATAAGCTCTCTAATGTCATAGATGAGGCTAGAAACTGACACAAGCTTTCAGGAAGGCAACGCCTCTCTCCGTAACAGGCAATGCCTATCTCCATAACATTTTCCATAGCTTGTAAATAAAAACAAAGTTTAACATTTTTTTAACAGTGGAAAAAAATGGGTAACTTTTAAATGTTCAGTAAAAAGTTCATTAAATTAATTTTACACAGACGTTTCAAAATATTTTAGAGTAGCATTTTTTTTAAACCTGGAAGGGAGGGGTAAAAGGAAGTGGAAAGTATGTCCTACACTCACAGACATTTGATAATCACAGGATTTTTAAAAAGTTAAATAGATTTCTTTACTTCAATATGCTAATGTGCACTGTAAATTCCCAAATCTATTTTTTAAATTTATTTTTATTTTAAGGATAACTGCTTTACAATGTTGTGCCAGTTTCGGCCATACAACAACTTGAATCAGCATGTACATGTGTCCCCTTCCTCTTAAACCTCCCCCCACCCCTCACCACATCCCAAATCTATTTTTAAAGCTCTTAATTCATATTATGTTCATTAACATCTCTTTGGACTGGAGTTTGGGGAATGATATTGTAGAAAAATATATAATAACAAGAATAAGTATGGACTATATCTTATTAATTTTTAATGAGATTCCATTCATTTCAATTTATTCTATTATTGGTGCTTTTCTATGATATACCTTCATTTACCTTCTGCAACAACTAAAAAAATTTTTAAGAATAAAAGGAATACTGAACATGAACTATCCAAATTAAGGAGCACATGGGTCAGAACCACTCTAATAAAAGGGTAGTAAAACTCAAAGAAAAATGTAACACTCCTAGAACACTCACCAATTGTTTTTTTCAATAAAATGTCATTAATAGTGTCCTGAAAAATGTTCAGAAATTGTTAAAATAATTGACTCAAAGGCTTAACTAAGGTTGCTTACGCCCTATCCTACTTGAAGGTTATTAAAAGTTCTGAAAGTAATCACATCCTAAAAATGATTAAAAATTGCTATGACAACTTGCATTAAAAAAACTATTTTAAAAGTTAATTTTAAAGCTTATACCGTGAAGCACGTACTCTTAAGAGCCTTTACAGATTATCTTTTTCATGCTGACAACCTCAAAATATTCTGTGATTTCATTCCTGTAAGTCTTCTATATTTGAACCCAATAGCTTAAGTAATTTTTGAGTAAAAGATTTTAATAAGAGTAAGACATCAGTCTATTTAGTTATATATGCAGTATTCCAAATACTTACATGTCTTCAGGCATCCAATGAAGCAAAAGTTTTATCTTTCCAGAATCCTCTTTTCTCTTAGCTATTACCTAGCAATGATATAAAATAAATTACAATAACTATTTATAAAACATCATTCTAATATGCTTTAAAAAAGCTTTCGGTACTAATCAAGAACTGAAGTGTCTGTGTTTGGGACCAGGTGTTACCACCACATCTTGTCCTGCCCTAGTTCGTAGCAATTCCACCCACCCTTGATCATTTATTTTCACAAAAGAGAAAAAGTGAAGTAGCTTTATACAGCCAAAGACAAAAACCGTATTATCTCTTAAAATGCTGTTTATTTTACTATCTACTAACTCTTTAGCTGAGCCAGAATACCAACCAAGAATCCACATTGGCTAAATGGGTTTGTTTGGTTTTTTTTTTTTTTCAGGCGGGGGGGGGGAGAGCCGTGAAATGTGTTTGAAGAACAAATGAACAGTGAAGGAAAAAAGAACACTGAAAGGGACAAGTCTCCTTTTTATGATTAAGGTATTTGTCATTTGTGTGGAGGCTTTTTGTTTGTGGGTTGATTTGTGTTATTTTAAATGAAACATTAACCAATCAGTGTTAAGGTTTGATTTTAAGGAATTTGGTTTGATTTTAAGGTGTGATTTGATTAAGAAATCTAAGTTAAAGTGTGGACCAACGAGAGCTATAAGGACCTATGTAAGTATAGGAAAAACAAAATGCTTGTCTTTCATTACCAGATGCTAAAAACTAATGATTCTTAAAAATCAATCAAAATGGCATTTTAAAAGTCTGAGAACTTCCATATTAATGAAATTAGAACACTTCTGTTTTAATAATCTACATGTCAATATTTTTTATCAAGTTTTTAAGTTTCAAATAGCCTCACAAAGTAATGTTATGTGTCATCCTCAAAACATATTAGAAGTAAAAGCAGTACTTCACACAAACACAAAACACTTTCTAGCCTCATTATTTAAAACCCTATAGTTAAGTACTCTAAATCTAGACTCAATAATAGGGTTAAGTAAAAAGCCCAAAGACAGATCTGAAGACGCTAAAACAGACTATCTCTACATACAAGAAATAAGATATAAAAATAATGCAATGCAACCAAGTATAGCAAATCAACTGACTGGTAACTGGGATTCTGCTGACCTCTTCTGGAGAAGGCTCAAAGAGAATGTTTCAATTAAGGAAGACAAATTAGGCAAACTGAACAGCATAGTACACCACATAAATATTCTTATGTAAAATGTTTCACTATCAATATGCTTATCAAATTAACCATAAAAGCTAACTTGATACTAGAAAACTCCTGTTTACAGTTAGTACTGAGCACTGACTACGAACAGAAATGATTCTGTTTAATACTAACCGCCTTCATCCCCCTTCCTCAGTCACAGTTACGGAACTTTCAAGGATTTCCTCACCTAGCTCCTTTCCTTTCCATGTGTCCAAGGAAGACCATTACCCATTATGGATGTTTCTTCCTTCCAATTCCCCCAGGAAAAAGCATTCTTCAGATTATATTACACCTTTGTTACTTCTCAGTCAAGGTACCTCTGCCACCACAATGTCGCCTGGGGTGCAAAACCACTCTTATTCCTAGGTTTTTAAAAATTTATTGACAACAGCTATCAATCATGTTCTTAAACCCTCAAAGATGTTTTCTACAAATGGAAAACTTTTCATTTTCATAGACTATGTTAACTGAGTAAATTTAAAGTTTTCTTCCAGAAAACTAGTATCACATTTTTAGTTCCTCCATTTTTGATCATTTTTACTTCTGTGGTCAGCTTAAGGATTTCATCTCAAGGATCGGCTCTAATGAAATCATGTGAAAACTGATGCTACACTTTTTAAGAGAATCTTATCTATCATCATCGCCTCTATTCTCTAACAGGTAGAGGTCCCTGTTAAATACCAGACCATTATTTCATCAGATTTATTACCCTTTTAAATCATTAAATGTTCATAGGTCCCAAACCTCGTTCCTTCAATTTCTTCTCTTTTCTATTTAATACGTCCTAGGTGATCTTATCCAGTCTAGTATCTTTAAATACCCTAATACACGAGAAACTTCCATTCTTATCTGTAGCCGCTTCTCTCCTCTAAGCTCAGATTCATATCCATCTGCCTACATGACAAAACCACTAGATGCTCCACAGAATGTGTTGAAATTACAGCCCTTGATATTCCCCTCTCCTTCAACCTGGGCTTCCATCGTGGCTCAGTGGTAAAGAACCCAGCAGCCAAGCAGAAGACACAGGTTTGATCCCTGGGTCAGGTGGATCCCCTGGAGAAGGGAATGGCAACCCACTTGAGTATTCTTGCCTGAAAAATCCCATGGCCAGAGGAGCCTGGCAGGCTAGAGTCGATAGGGTTGCAAAAGAGTCAGACATGATTTAGCAACTAAACAACGACTCCCTCAATCTGCTCACCGCACACTCTATTAAAAGGCAACTCCATTCTTTTGGCTAGCTGCCCAGGCGAAAAACATTGGAGTCATCTTATCCTCTTGTTACCATACCTGATCCATCTGTAATTCTCATCAATACTACTTTCAAATGACATCCAGAGCCTAACAATTTTTAGTATCTCCACTACAACCATTCTGGTCTTTTCTCACTTTAAGATACTGAAAAGACTGATCCCTTCTCTCCCCAACATTGACCTACAATATGTTCTCAATACAGGAACTGAAGTGAGCACATTAAAACCTACATGAGGCAAGAGACTGGTGAGTTCTCTAAGGCAGAGGGCAGAGACAAAGATGAACACGCAAAACTACACCAGGCAAGTTTTCAGTAATGGGAATGTTCCAATGTATTTTTTAACTATGATGGTGGTGGTGGTGGTTTCACTGGTAAGTAAAACTGTCAAAATTCAGAGAACTGTATACTTTTTTTTCCCCCCGGCCACAGAGCTTGCAGGATCTTAGTTCCCAGACCAGGAACTGAACTCAGGTCCCAGCAGTGAAAGCATAGAGTCCTAACCACGGGCCCACAAGGAATTCCCTTGTATACTTAAAACAGGTGAGTTTATATTTACTACATCTCAATAGAACTTTTATTTAAAAACTCACATCAGAGCATGGCTACTCAAACTCCTCCAACGGCTTCCCAACACACACGGAATAAAAAGCCAAGGTGTCAGTCCAACCAGATTCTCCCCATTACCGCTCGGACACGTCTACTCTCTCCGCCTCAATCATTTGCTCCCTACACTAGCCTTCGCCCTGGTTTCAAACATACTTGGCATATTCCTACTTCAGGATTCTACACTTGCCTCTGGCTATGATGCCCCTCCCTCAACAACTGAATGGTTCATATCCTCACTTTCAAGTTTTTAAACCCTGTTTATCATGTATCCCCCATTAGACTGTAGGCATGGTTTCTTGTTTTTCATCCATTTTGTTCACTTCTGTATCATTAGTAGCTGGCACGTGTAGCTGCTTAATATTTAAGTAAATGAACACAACAGCCCTAATGACACACTCCTTTTGAGTCTGGGACCACATCTTACCAACCGTTAAAAAAAAATTTTAATAAAAAACTTAGAAGGTGGAAAAGGGGAACAAATTAGAAGTATGGGATTAACAGATACAAGCTACTATACATAAAATAGATTACAAACTAGAATTTATTGTATAGTATGGTAAATAATCTGCCTGCAATGCAGGAAACTGGGGTTCGATCCCTGGGTCAGGAAGATCCCCTGGAAAAGGGAATGGCACCCCACTCCAGCATTCTTGCCTGGAGAATTCCATGGATAGAGGAGCCTGACAGGCTACAGCCCATGGGATTACCAGAGTCAGGACATGACTGAGCGACTATCACTTTCACAGGTAATTATATTCAATATCTTATCATAATCTATAAAGGAATATAACCAGAAAAACTACATATATATAACTGAATCACCTGCTGTATACCTGAAACTAACAAAATATTGTAAATCAACTGTATTTCAATAAAAGAAAAAGATCACATGGATAAAATTTAAGTAACTTATTTTCTATCTCACATGCTTTTTATTCAGCAAAACCCTTAAAAGTCTACTCTATCAAATCATCATGAAATATTTTTTATGATCAGTCAATCCTCAGGCTTCTTTTTTTTTTTACCTTTTTTTTTGATGTGAACCTTTTAAAAGTCTGTATTGAATTGATTACAATGTTGCTTCTATTTTATGTCTTCTGGCTCTCTGGCCCTAAGACATGTGGGATCTTAGCTTCCCAACCAGGGGTCAAACCCACAACCCCCTGCACTGGAAGGCCAAGTCTTAACCCACAAGATAGTCAGCAAAGTCCCAATCCTCAGTTTATTTCAATTTGTAAAATCATTAATATTTTCTATCTCCTATGTGTTAATACATAAATGTAAACTTGGATAATAAATGTTAATTTCAACTTAAAAAAAAAAAGAATTATAGACCTACCAAATCATAAACCTATGTGATCAAATTCCAAAGGAGGACTTTAACCATCACTGCTGAGCAAGCTCCTAATCTTGCTGAATCCCAACAAAATTCTCAGCACAGCCATTTTAACTTTGTCTTCAAAGCCTCTAATTTTCCTTCCGAACCTTTCTTATTTAATAAATGTATTTCCAACATTCTTTAAAAGAACATACGTATGGCAAACCTTTCCTTAAACCCAACTCACATCTATTATGTACTCGAAGTTCAGAAAAGATTCCCTTTTCTTGTGTCTAATCTTCTACCTTCTTGTCTTTTTAACTTTGAGAATCAAAATCAGGGACTGTGAACTGAAAGTAGTCATAGAAGAAAAAGTGAAAGTACAAGAAAACCTCATTAGTAGAGGAGTTGGGAAAAATAAAAGATTCAAACCAGTAGAAATATCCATACTGATCTTTTATATTCAAATTCTCATGCATTTTGATTAGAATATATAAAACCTAAATTCTATTTCAATTGCCAAAATTAAAGAAACTCTCTTTCCAGGGATTCAAATCACTGAGTCTGGTCTAAGGTTTATCTCTACTAACTCACCTACACCAAACTATAGCAATGTAAAGATGACTGGATAATGGCAAGGTGCGTGAGAAGAAAACAACTCTCTATTAACTTCTAGTTAACCAAAGACAAACTAGTTGTTTTTTTTTTTAAATTTGATATTTTGCTTTTTCCAACACAGTTACCCAACAAATATACACACAATTCTACACACTTCAGAAACATCCACAGAAGAAAAAAAAAAAGATAAAAATTCCTTCTTTCATGAAGCTTTCACTTGATGACCATTATTCTATTTTCTGTTTAACACAAACTTTAGATGTGCATTTTAGGGGACACAGACAACATGCAGAAACAAAGACAGGGATGTACATTAAAGGAAGTCTAATGTTCTAACTTTACATATAAGGAAACCAGAGGTCAGAAAACACACCTAGTTTACTTAAAGTCAGAAACGGATCTTCAAATGCTTAGTGTCCAAATGTCACCCCAATTTCCTAAACAGCTCAAATTAAAGGCTAAAAAACTTCATGTGATCTTTAAACATGGAACTGTGGGAAATATTTGAAAAAGAAAAAAAAACCACCAGATACTTACAGTACTGTGGAAAACAACGCTGTGCCCCTTCCCTAAGCTCTCTATGTGAGCCGAGAGGTTAAAGCATATGGCTCGATGCCTTATCGCATCCAGTGTCTGTGCATCGAAGAAATCATGCGGTCGTGCTAAAAGGCAACACAAAAGCGGTGAAGAACATTTAGAAAAATGTAAGTGTCTCAGAACAGCCATAATTAGTGACCCATTTTTCACAAAAATATGCACTAGGTAGAAAACACTGAAACAATCTATCTAGTATTTAAATGTCGAGACTTTCTTTGCTTTCAAAGCACAGAACCAAGCTTACAAGGTTAAGGGTCTAAGAAGTAGAACTCAGCGAGTGTGGTTTAATTCTGCTCCCTGGTGTGTGAGATTTTAACCTTCAACCTCATGATTGTACACTTTAGCTACTCTCTTTTTCATATAATTTTGTATTTTACTCCAGGATCTCTCCTGAGCACCAGTCCTGCATTTCCAACAATATGACAAATGTCTTCATCTGTGCACTACAACAAGATCTCATTCATCTCGGCCAAACAAATGAAATACATTTCATGAACAGCTTAAATTAATATGTAATCAAAATTTGCTTCAGATTTGACAAAGTAGTAATATTAAAATTTAAAAATTTTGGAATTTTTGACATTTTCTTGATTACGAGTGACTCCTGTAATGATAATCTAAGAAAATTATAAATACATTTAAATGCCGATGAGTACTCCAAAATTCTTTCAAACGCCCAATCCCATCAGTTATCAGCTATGTGACTTTGCACAAACTGCCTGATCTTTCTTAGTCTATTTCCTAATTTGAGAAATGGAAATGCAACAGCTATAGATGACGAGTAAAATAAATGCATAGGAAAAATGCCTTAAGCCACATTGCAATTTTTACTGATACACTTATATCATTTTTTAAAAAATAAATGGACAAACCTAGAGTAAGCAATCTTTTAGTATGATCACAACAAAGTTATACACTAAAGATTTGATAAGATCATTTTTTAAACTTCTATTTTCATCCCATTAATAACTATAAATTGTGTTGTTTCTACTCCTAATAACACTGTTCAAAGTAAGGAAAATGCATTTATTCTTTTACAATTGTGGAGCTTTCTAATACATGTAAAATATCTCAATATCATCTTAATTAAAAATTAAATTTTACCGACAAGAAAAGAAACAGCCTAATTTCCTGGTACATCATATTCTAAATTACATATATGCTGATTTACCACTGTTCTGACTTAACATATGGGTAGACTGAAATTGTCTCTACTACTCATGGAGTTCTCAGTATACCTACACACATGTACCAGTTGGTATACTCAATAAAGCAACCTGAATAGCTCTTTTCTCATTGGAGTTTTGCTCAAAAGGAGATAAACAGAAAACTAGCTAGTAATAAACTAACAGAACCCACAAGATTAACAATGCAATGACAATGGGAAATCAGTTTTTTAAAACTCACATTTATTTATGAGAGGAAAAAAGTCATGATTTTACCGAGTGCTAAGAAACAAATCCCTTCCCTACTTACTCTACTGCTACTGGGGGAAAAATGTGTACTTTCTCCTCTCTCCAAATAAGCTTATCCTTCTCAAGAGAAAACATATTAACAATGACTCACCCCTCTAAATCACTCAAATCTATCACTCCTCACTCAAGATTCAACAAACACAGAGGTCATCACCTGAATTAAATTTGGAATAATAAAAAGAGCCCTCAAATTTCATATTCTATGCATCAGACCTTAACCATTTTGTGCCCACTACTAAAGAATCAAGAATATTAAACTAGAAGAATAATCTCCAAAGCAGGTCTGTATCATGATCCACTAGCATGAGGAAGAAAATAATACGACTTCTTTTTTTCCCTCATTTCTGTTTTTCAGTATTCCTTCTTGTCAGTGTACACTAGCAGTGTTATCTCCATACACTGTAAGTACACCAAGTTAAGACTGAATGCCATTTTTCTTAATAAGCTATATAATCAAAAACTTTTTGTTTGAAGACTACAAAAATAAAGACTATTTTCCTGTGGTTCAAAAGTATACAAACATCTAATTATGTCCTGTCCTAAATATGGAGGCTACATCTCCTAATCTTGTCATTAAGCACATAAACACTATACATACGCATCACAGCAGACTGTTAAGCACCAAGACACAGACTACACTGAGTTTCCTTATTCACACACACCACTTTGGAACTAGATAGGTTACTTAATTTTTACCTGATTTTTAAATCTTTAACATGTTCAAATTTTCTAAAATATTGTTATTAACACCAACAGTGTCATAATTTAAATTCTTAATTCAGAATTACAATAGCCCTCAAAATCTAATTCTATAAAGTTTGTACTGTAAGTCCACATGTACTTCTGCTCCCTTAGCTACTAGAGGTAAAACATACATCTGAATTCTCCCAGGAACAGACCAAGATCCTATCTGTTCATCACTATTAACAAAAATAGATAAGCAGAGTTGAAGAATGTCAGAACCTGAGCTTGCATTAGCGCCTAAGATAAAACTAAACCACCCGATACACTGTCTTTCAGTCTGTATTAAATACTTACGTAACGAGCGTCGTCTTTTGTTCTTTAATTTCCTCCTTTTGTTCATTCCAGCTTTAGAAGGAGATTCTTCTTTGGCCTTTGGCTGGCTAGAGACTTTCGAGGAGTTCTGCTGACTGAAGTGTGTGGGCACATGGCGAGCTAGCCCTCCCTGAGACGCGAAGCTGGCATTGCAGCCGCCGACGACACACTAAAGAAAGAAACAACGATGTCAGGGGCGCTGTATGTGATGCGAGCAAAACAGAAACGAGTGGATACGTTGTATTTTCAGAAGTAAATCAGTGACACTACAGAACTAATTCCAGAAAGGATCTATGACCCATGGACAGAGAAACCTGGTGGGCTACAGTCCATGGGGTCGCAAAAGAGTCAAACATAACTTAGCAACTAAATCACCACCACCACAGTCTTCTTGCAAAACTGAAAAAACAAGGTCCACGTAACTACCCAAGTCTCCTGGCAACTGCTATTCCAACAATGGATGCAGAATGTTTGGAAATCACTAAAATTACAATTTTACTAAGACTTCTAGTTAGATCTTAAAAAATAATATTTTCAGGTCGTCTAAGAAATGAATGTTACTAATTAAAACATTTTCCAAAAGTGATCCTCAAAACAGCAAAATCCACACTGGATTGCTGGGGGGTTTCCATCAGGGGTTTATTCCAGTTGTTTAGTTTCTGACTTGACAACCAAACAAGCAGAAGGCAAATCTGCCATGTATGCCACTAAATGTATCCAACACATTATTCCCAGGTGGTTCAACTTCCATTTTTCTAGATTAATACCACAAGACTGCACCGGTCCCACAATACTGCCCTCTAGTGTGCGTCTGTGTGTGTCTTCTTTCAGATGAGATACCGCTACCATTTCAAACTTCAAACTTCTAAAAGCACAATACAGCCCTCTAGAGACAGAGTGTGTGTATGTGCACGCGTGCGCGCACACGCAGAAGCGACTGAGTCTTTGTAACCCCACGGACTGTAGCCCTCCAGGCTTCTCGGTCCATGGGGTTTTCCAGGCAAGAATACTGGAGTAGGTAGCCATTTCCTCCTCCAGGGGATCTTCCAGACCAACAGCCCTCTATTAGTAAAGATCCTAACTTTATTCACAAAATCTCTTTAAATCTGACCATGTGAAAAGAGTTCACCCTCCTGTGAGGAACACCCTCACACTTTCAGATCATGATTAGATCATCTATCCCAACCCATCTTTTCCACGCATTTTGAAGACAAGAATATACTTTTATGAATATATGCATTGCCAGAAGCATCCTGCAAATCATAGCTATTTCTAAATACACTGGCTTACAGATTCTGATAAAAATCAGTGCTGGCTGAAACACTTCACAGCAAAATCCTTGCATAGTGCCACCATTAAGAATTATTCTACTCATTTCACTATATGAGACATGTTAAGAGCTCAAACGGTACTCAGTATTGCTAACAGAAACCTTTGACCATTCTAAAGTGCACACTAGGTTAAGAGAGAGAGGAGATGACTCAAGATTTTAGTTCAAATACTTATCTATTCCATATTCAGTACTATTAACATTAGATGCTAGAAGTGTAAGGATGGATGAGAGATATACTTTTCGCACTGAAAGTGCTTATATGTGATCAGCAAGATATAAATAGATAAAGCGACAACTTCAAAGGACTATCATCAAGGGTAAGGGACAAAGAGTTATGGAACCTTGAAAATAAAACAATCAGCCATATTCAGGGCTTCACAACTCATTTAATTCTTACAACTCTTATCAATAATGTGGTCCTCGGATTGCCTACATCACAGAAGGCTCAGCTACAGATTCTGACCTTGAGAAAGAAGCTGGGCATCTGACTGTTGCTAAATTCTTACAACCTAAAATCCTACTACACATATTCTAAGCATCAAAAAATAATAATGCTTTTTAAAGTTTCCATCTTCTGCAGATTACCACACTGCCAGAAAACACCACTAGCTACAACAGGAGCCACCAGTCAGATGATGCTACTTACACTATAAATAACACTATCAGAAGAAACTGAATCTTTGTTTTCATTTAATTTTATTAATTTTTTGAGGTGAATTTCATATAACATATCATTTTAAAGTATATAATTCAGTGGTATTTAGTGTATTCACAACCTACAAACAAATACAAGGTTTATAAGGACAGCTCCACATCCTTGCCCAGACTTGTCATTTTTCGTTTATTTTATTAAAACCATCCTAGTGAGTATAAAGTGGTATCTCACTATGATTTTCACTTGTATTTTCTTAATAACCATTTTAATTTAATATTTGATAATTCCTTCTAAATACCAAAAAAAAATTTAAATATGGTTGGAAAACATGAGTGTGTCAATCTACTTCTCCAATTGCAAATTCTGTGAAATTTAAATATAGATGATGATAGGGAGGGGGTAAATTAGTAGAAGACTGGGATTAACATACACACACTACTATGTATAAAACGGATTAACAACAAAGACCTACTGTTTAGATTCAATGTCTTGTGATAACCTTTAATGGAAAAGAATCTGAAAAAGAATATATATATGTATGTATGTATAACTGAATGTCTGCTGTATACCTATACCTAACAGTGCAAATTAACAATACTTCAATTAAAAAACGGTTAAAAAATAAAATAAATATAGATGCAAGTGTTCAGAGCCTGAACTAAGAGTGCTGAAGGAGAATCACCCTGAAGAGTTAATTTCACACTGTTCAATACATGCTAGTCATTAGACACATAGAGCTACAGACTCCTTAAAATGCAGCTAGTTCAAAAATTTTAAAAAGTGTTGCAAGTATAAACTGCACACCAAATTTGGAAGATTTAGTACCAGAAAATGCAAAACATCTTCATAACTATGTATATTGACAAGAGGCTGAAATGATCAAATAGGTTAAGTCAAAGATGTTACTTAAATTATTTTCATTTTCACTTGTTTTAACTATTTTAACACAGCATTGAAAAATTTTAAATATTAAATAACATTCAGTTCACACGTTATTTCTATTAAACTGTACAGTACTGCCATAGACTAAGACATGCAGTACTTATTTTTCTTGCTTTTCCATTTTAAAAGATATCACGCCTCTATTTCCTAACACCTATTCTAAAAACATACTTTATTATTTACTTGGCTGTACTGAGTCTTAGTTGCTGCATATGGGATCTAGTTCCCTGACCAGGGATTGAACCCAGGTCCCCTGCATTAGGAGCTCAGAGTCTCAGCAACCAGACCAACAGTGAAGTCCCAAAAAACATACTTTGTGTCAGTTACATATTTTGTGTCCCATTTGACAGATACTTCAAGGAATGCAATAAATAAAACAGCTTTACCCTTAGATTCTTGGTTGAGTACTGGTTATTCAAACAAATTTATGGACAAATTCCACATTCCAAATTTTAGAATTGCTACTTGACTACAATTAAGGCAGCAATGACAGTAACTGTTCAGATTCAAGTCCCCAGGTTTAAATTTAAAGGGATTTTGTCATATGAATCCACCCAGGATTATCCTTAATTACAAGGATTCAAATAGGCTGACAGATTCATTCTGTCCTAGGTTCCTTCAAAACTGCAAAAAATAAGCCCTGGTACTACCTGAACTAAGAGAGTAAATATCTCAAGTTTATTTCAATCAGCAACGATCAATGCTCAGGAAATAAAATCAATAATGAGAATTCTAATAGAAAATTGTTTTATCTTTGGTTTTGATTATTCATCAATCAAGAATCAAAACCAAAAAATAAAGAATCAAAAACAAATGTTAAAAAGAAAACAAAGTAAATGAGAATTTAGAATGAGAGAAAAGAGCACTTTTAATAAAGACAAATACAATAGAATCACACACCTTTCACTAAAATACAAATTCATTTACCCTAACAGAAAAATTTTGAAAGTCACTAATCAATATTCCACTCAGTAGTGTTTATCACAAAGAACAAGCTGAGAGACAAATCTGTTGCCTCAAATGGTCTTATTGCATTCACTCCTCTTTACACAAGTGTTTCACAGTGTTGAGTCATTTTACTGTTCAAATAGTCAACGTTTCACCCACACATACAACAATGACCACTGAACATAAGCTACCACACATGGTGCTGATTAAAAAAAAAAAAAATCTATTTGAACAATCGGGAAAAATTGATCATTAGACAACGAGTGTTTTAAATGTTCTATCTTACAAATCCACTGAAACATTTGTCAGCTGCTATTGTGGGCATGTAGCTGTTATAAAGTTTGAAACATGGAATGACAGTTTTTCCGAACAGATTTGTCGAATGAAGCAGCACCAAGACTGTCATTCATATTCATCCTCTCGTAAGTGCTATAAAAATCTACAAGGGGCTCCTGAAACACAAAGCAGGGAACAGAAGATGCAGGAGTGTTTATTAGCAAGTGATGTAAAAGAAAACAAAAATTCCAGGTACAAATGTTGGTTTCTTACTTTTGACACGTGTACCACAGTATGTGAGATGATAACATCAGGGGAAACGAATGGGGTAAAGGTACATGAGTACTCTCTGTACTATCTTCCCACATTTTCTATAAAATAAAAATTTTCCAAAACAAAGTTTTTAACATCCTCAGGTAGAAAGCACAGCCTATACAAAACCACAAGGAGGGCAAAAGGAGATCCATTTGAGATGTACAAGTAGTTCAGTATTTGGCTGGAACACAACTCCTATGAAGGTCTAGTAAAGGAATGAATAAGAGAGAAGCAGATAGGTATCAGATATGATATTATACATCATACTAAGAAATATCAGAGGAGGCGATGGCAACCCACTCCAGTACTCTTGCCTGGAAAATTCCATGGACAGAGGAGCCTGGTAGGCTGCAGTCCATGGGGTCGCGAAGAGTCAGACACGACTGAGGTGACTTGGCGGCGGCAGCAGCAGCAGTGAATATGGATGTTCATTTACAGAGAGGGAGGAGTTACCAAGGATTTCAAAGAGCAATAACTAAGTGAACCTTAGAAGATGAACTGGGAGGTGAATAATAGAAAAGCAGAATGTTAAGTAACAGTATTCAGAATACACTGAGAGGCAAGTAAAATTGATAGAATTTGGGAGTGCATGTGGGGGCACTATACAAGAAGTTGAGAGAAGAATCAAGAATAATGCAGGACTCTTAAAGTCAGGGTAACTGGATGGAAGATCTTACTATTTACTGAGTCTAAAACAGAACCACGGTTGAAATGGAAAACCAACCTTCTGTACATATTAAGTTCAAAATGCTCCATTAAGACATCCAAGCTGAATATTCTATTCTGGAATCCAAGAGGGAAAATTAGGGCTAGATGTAAACATCTGGGAGTAATCAGAATATACTGAGTATTTAAAACCAAAGAACTTGGTAAGATAAAAACACTTAGGGTGACAGTTTTGACAGCAGTCTCCAACATCCGGAAGTGAGGCAGAACAGCAAAGCAGACTGCAAAGGAACAGCCGCTGAGTTTCGGCAGGGATGAAGAACAGGCAAGTGTGGGATCAAGGAGGCCCAGAGAGTAAAGAGTAAGTTAATAAAAACCGAGATCCCATATGCAACATGCACAAAGTAAACAGAGCATCCATCTTTCTTCCCCGTGCCTTTTCCCCTCCTTTCAAAGAGCTTTGAATTGGTATCCTCATTTACTAGAGAAATGTTGTTTAATTATCAGTTTTTGTAACTAATCACATTTACCCAGGGTTGTAATAAGTGGTACTTCTCTTACAGGGTCCCCTCATAAGAGAAAAACTTTGTAAACAGAAGTTCTTAGATTTCCCTGGTGGTACAGTGGATAACAATCTGCCTGCCAATGCAGGGGACATGGGTTCGATCCCTGGTCCAACATTCCATATGCTGTGAAGCAACTAAGCCTATGAACCACAACTACTGAGCCTGCTCGCCTGGAGCCTGTGTTCTGCGGCAAGAGAAGTCACCCTGAGAAGCCCATGCAATGCAACGAGAGCAGCCCCCGCTCGCCCCAACTAGAGAAAGCCCGCATGCAGCAAAGATCCACCGCAGCTACATAAAGAATTCTTAAGTACGGGTGCACAGTCAAATCACCAGAAAGATTTTTTAAAATAAAGCAGCAACTAGCAGCACATCAAAAAGATTCTCATTTAATAGGTCATGGGCACAACTCAGGCACCAGAATTTGAATACCCAGTGGCACAGCTCATACAGTCAAGAAAGAATGACCTCAAGACTCTTAGATTTCCAAATAACCAGATCCCTACCATTCTCCACCAGTGACCAATTAGTCTCATGGGTGGGTGAGTGGGTAGGTGTGTGTGTGTTAAGGAATCATGTTTTGTTTGTCAGTATCATCATGTTCATTACACTTACTTTCCTCATTTATACTCAAATTGTACCATGTTTGGTCAGTGGAAACCTCCTAAAATCTGGCTGCCAAGGCTAGGGAAAATGAGTCTTCAAACACAGAGACACAAAAAGGCAAAGGAGAATTAACGACAGAACAGGGTGCTTCAAGTCTTGTATTATTACAGAGAATGTTGAAAAGTAAAATATGCTCACCCCCTCAAAAAATACACACATATATAATTTAATATATATATAAAAATTTAAAATATGTATTATATACATATATATGTAAGGTGATGGATGTGTTAATTAACTAAATGGAAGGACTCCTTTCACAATTGTAATGCATATCCAATCATCACAATGTATACTTTAAATATCTTAGAATTTCATTTGTCAATTATATATCAATAAAACTGGAGAAAAAAAGCAAAAGATCTTTTAAATTATCAGTATCAACTACCACTATCAAACACATTACAAAGGAACTGAAGAAGGAACTTTTTCATCACCCATCACAGTGAATGATGTAATAATACTGGCATCACTGTGTCTTGTAACAATCACCACAATTTGCTTGTATGCACAACTGTAAGACATGCACAGTTAATGAGGATATAATAGTTTAATTCTAGTTTGATGCATTTCTTTATCACAATTTAGGCTAGGTTCTTGACTCTAAAACACCCAAAAGGACTGGCTATTTCATATATCAGGTCTGATAAAGAAAGTCTTTTTTTTTTTCTTTTCCCATCACTACCATTCATCTCCAGAACTCTTTTCTCAAACTGTAACTCTGTGTCCATTGAACACTAACTCCCCATTCCTCTTTTTCTGCTCTCTGATAGTCACCGTTTTAATTTTATTCTTTTTTTTTTTTCCATTTATTTTTATTAGTTGGAGGCTAATTACTTTACAACATTACAGTAGTTTTTGTCATACATTGAAATGAATTAGCCATGGATTTACATGTATTCCCCATCCCGGTCCCCCCTCCCACCTCCCTCTCCACCCGATCCCTCTGGGTCTTCCCAGTGCACCAGGCCCGAGCACTTGTCTCATGCACCCAACCTGGGCTGGTGATCTGTTTCACCCTAGATAATATACATGTTTCAATGCTGTTCTCTCAGGACATCGCACCCTCGCCTTCTCCCAGAGTCCACAAGTCTGTTCTATACATCTGAGTCTCTTTTTCTGTTTTGCATATAGGGTTATCGTTATCATCTTTCTAAATTCCATATATATGTGTTAGTATACTGTAATGGTCTTTATCTTTCTGGCTTACTTCGCTCTGTATAATGGGCTCCAGTTTCATCCATCTCATTAGAACTGATTCAAATGAATTCTTTTTAATGGCTGAGTAATATTCCATGGTGTATATGTACCACAGCTTCCTCATCCATTCGTCTGCTGATGGGCATCTAGGTTGCTTCCATGTCCTGGCTATTATAAACAGTGCTGCGATGAACATTGGGGTGCACGTGTCTCTTTCAGATCTGGTTTCCTCAGTGTGTATGCCCAGAAGTGGGATTGCTGGGTCATATGGCAGTTCTATTTCCAGCTTTTTTAAGAAATCTCCACACTGTTTTCCATAGTGGCTGTAAGTGTAAGAGGGTTCCCTTTTCTGCACACCCTCTTCAGCATTTGTTGCTTGTAGACTTTTGGATAGCAGCCATCCTGACTGGCGTGTAATGGTACCTCATTGTGGTTTTGATTTGCATTTCTCTGATAATGAGTGATTATCTCAATAGATGCAAAAAAAGCCTTTGACAAAATTCAACATCCATTTATGATTAAAACTCTCCAGAAAGCAGGAATAGAAGGAACATACCTCAACATAATAAAAGCTATATATGACAAACCCACAGCAAGCATCACCCTCAATGGTGAAAAATTGAAAGCATTTCCCCTGAAATCAGGAACAAGACAAGGGTGCCCACTCTCACCACTACTATTCAACATAGTTTTGGAAGTTTTGGCCACAGCAATCAGGGCAGAAAAAGAAGTAAAAGGAATCCAGATAGGAAAAGAAGAAGTGAAACTCTCTCTGTTTGCAGATGACATGATCCTATACATAGAAAACCCTAAAGACTCCACCAGAAAATTACTAGAGCTAATCAATGAATACAGTAAAGTTGCAGGATATAAAATTAACACACAGAAATCTCTTGCATTCCTATACACTAACAATGAGAAAACAGAAAGAGAAATTAAGGAAACAATACCATTCACCATTGCAACAAAAAGAATAAAATACTTAGGAGTATATCTACCTAAAGAAACAAAAGACCTATACATAGAAAACTATAAAACACTGATGAAAGAAATCAAAGAGGACACAAACAGATGGAGAAATATACCATGTTCATGGATTGGAAGAATCAATATTGTCAAAATGGCTTTACTACCCAAAGAAAGTCTTAAGTTTTACAAGCAATACTCTATCACAATGAGAAGGCATTCAGATATGTCACTATTACGAAAGAACACAATCATATTGAGCTTCAGGAGACTAACTGCTGAGGAAAAGTTATAATAAATACTATGATAAATACATTAGCCCATGGCAACTAAGTGACTACAAGTACTATGTTCAAAGTAAAGAGAAATACTAGAGTAGAAGAGAAATGTGTGGGAAGAAAAAGAAAACTATGAAGCCTATCTAAAAAAGTACAACTATGTAATTTCTACCACACTATACAAATTTGTCCAGACAAGTAACTGTCACACTAGCAAAATGGAAATCAAAACCATCACCAAACATGCTGTGTATGACTAATTTTTATTTTCTTCAGTTAAGTAAAATATTACTGAGCTCGGTGAGCTGAGGTCAATTAGCCATGATAAAGCTTAACACCAAATGATCCAGGAGAATGAAAATCACCATTAAAAATAAAGACCAGAGAATAGCTGAAAGAACTTTAAAATCCTAGTCCTATTAACACACGTAATGTTTTTCAACATTTTTCAACAAATTTGGAAAACTCAGCAGTGGCCATAGGACTGGAAAAGGTCAGTTTTCATTCCAATCCCAAAGAAAGGCAATGCCAAAGAATGCTCAAACTACCACACAATTGCACTCATCTCACACTCTAGTAAAGTAATGCTCAAAATTCTCCAAGCCAGGCTTTAGCAATCTGTGAATCATGAAATTTCCAGATATTCAAGCTGGTTTTAGAAAAGGCAGAGGAACCAGAGATCAAATTGACAACATCCGCTGGATCATCGAAAAAGCAAGAGAGTTCCAGAAAAACATCTATTTCTGCTTTATTGACTATGCCAAAGCCTTTGACTGTGTGGATCACAACAAACTGTGGAAAATTCTGAAAGAGATGGAATACCAGACCACCTGACCTGCCTCTTGAGAAATCTGTATACAGGTCAGGAAGCAACAGTTAGAACTGGACATGGAACAACAGACTGGTTCCAAATAGGAAAAGGAGTACGTCAAGGCTGTATATTGTCACCCTGCTTATTTAACTTACATGCAGAGTACATCATGAGAAACGCTGGACTGGAAGAAGCACAAGCTGGAATCAAGACTGCTGGGAGAAATATCAATAACCTCAGATATGCAGATGACAACACCCTTATGGCAGAAAGTGAGGAAGAACTAAAGAGCCTCTTGATGAAAGTGAAAGAGGAGAGTGAAAAAGTTGGCTTAAAGCTCAACATTCAGAAAACTAAGATCATGGAATCAGGTCCCATAACTTCATGGCAAAACAGATGGGTGGAAACAGTGGAAACAGTGGCTGACTTTATTTTTTGGGGCTCCCAAATCACTGCAGATGGTGACTGCAGCCATGAAATGAAAAGACGCTTACTCCTTGGAAGGAAAGTTATGACCAACCTAGGCAGCATATTAAAAAGCAGACATTACTTTGCCAACAAAGGGTCCATCTAGTCAAAGCTATGATTTTTCCAGTAGTCATGTATGAATGTGAGAGTTGGACTATAAAGAAAGCTGAGTGCAGAAGAACTGATGTTTTTGAAGGGTGGTGTTGGAGAAGACTCTTGAGAGTCCCTTGGACTGCAAGGAGATCCAACCAGTCCATCCTAAAGGATATCAGTCCTGGGTGTTCATTGGAAGGACTGATGTTGAAGCTGAAACTCCAATACTTTGGCCATCTGATGCGAAGAGCTGACTCACTGGAAAAGACCCTGATGCTGGGAAAGACTGAGGGCAGGAGGAGGAGGAGACAACAGAGGATGAAATGGTTGGATGGCATCACCGACTCAATGGACATGAGTTTGAGTAAACTCTGGGAGTTGGTGATGGACAGGGAGGCCTGGCATGCTGCAGTTCATGGGGTCGCAAAGAGTTAGTCACAACTGAGCGACTGAACTGAACTGAATGTTTTTCAAACCTTAACAATAAAAGGTTTCACGACATTTAATGAAATGGAAGCAGCAACTCCCTTCACACAAACTTTAAAAGCACATACGAAGCAGAGGTATACATACAAGACAAAGTGAATGTTGGGGGGAGGGGTTTGCTTATCAAGGAATAATCTTTGCATTTTCATTACACAAGACAAACATTATTAAAAGAAAAAAAAACTATCTGTATTTCAGGAGTATGATTTTATAAAACTAAAAAATGATAATGAGTTAAGAAGATTATTTTCATATGATATTAACTTTTTTATCAAGTGCAAAACAAGTATAGGAAACATAAAACTCAGTTCAAACCTAAACGACACGTCCGTGACTTTCACTGATTTTCCATATCAACTCAATTAGGTCTTTTTGGACTTTTCGTTTCTAACCTTTGCCATTACCAAAACTTCAAGGGACTCTTATCATCTGAATCTTTAATTTTCAGACAGTTGCCCCAGAAGCCACATGAGCAAAATCTGATAAAATTCAATATATAAAAATTGGTATTAGATGAGCATCAAAATGATAGCCATGTATTATAAGCTTAAGAATAACATAAAACATGAGTCCATTCTCTAGCTAGATGATAGAACAATGGGTAGAAAGCTCTGAAAATAAGAGTATCAACTAATAAATTCAGATGGAAATAAAGTTAGAAAAATACTCATTTTGTAATAACCCTCATAGTAATAAATGATTCAGGCAAGAAATATCAATGGATACTAAAACTAGTTCTAATGGGGAACAATATTATTTATACAGGTTCAAAGTATCCCTCCAATAATTGATTATTAACTGTAAAGGTACAAATAAAAAGTTTGTGGTAGTGAACCTGGAAATTCCACCTTAACCAAGTGATGCTAGGTAACTTGATCTATGATGGAACAAACTCTCATCAAGTATCCCCTGAAGTGATAATAGTGAGACTTTTTATTTTCTCCAAAAACACACAAGCTGAGTCTGATCACATCAAATAACTCCCAAATAGGGAATACACTACAAAATAAAACATTTATACTCCTCAAAAATATTACTGCCATAAAACACAAAGAAAGGCTCAGGAAAATAAGTTTCAAAAAGTCGTGAAAACTAAATGGAATGCATGATGCTCGACTGAATTCTAAACAAAGAGAAAAAAATGGCTATGAGGGACATTATTGGGACAGTCAGTGAAATCTGAATAGCTAACAGCATCAATGTTACATTTCTGGATCTTGGTAACTGTACTAAGGTTATATAAAATGAGTGTTCTTAGGAAATACACACCCTGAAGAATTTAGGGATACTGCTCCTCTTAAACGGCTCCTCAAAAACAGTGTAGTGTGTGAAATGTGTGTGTGCAAGAAACAAGGGAGGAAAGGAGAGAGAGAGATGGGAGGAAGACAGATGGAGAGATGGATAGAGAGAAAGCAAATGTGGCAAAATGGTACCAGTGAATCTGGCTGAAGGGTATATGGGAGTTCTTTACACATACATGTGAGAGAGAGAAATATATGGGAGTTCTTCCATCTTTTTTGCAAGCTGAAATTTTTCAAAATTATAAGTTTAAAAAATTTGCATTTTAGAAAAAGGTCAAAATGGGGATAATATTTAACTTCTATCACAGGAGGGAAATATTTTCTCTATAAAAAACAACAATGAGTAAGCTCAAAAAGTTTTCCATCCTAAAAATACAAAAATAATTAACAAAAGGGGGAAAACAATGTGAATATATAGAAAAGTATTTGTACTGTATTTACATTGTATGTATCTGTACAATATGTAAGTAGAAAGGTACTACCATACACTGGCAGACTGGCAAAATAAAAGGGAATAAATAACAAGCCTCAAGAAGGCTGCTGGGAAACAGGCACTACTATATTCTAACACTGCTGGTGAGAGTATAAACTGGTATGTATTTCTGCAGAAGGAATTTAACAATATCTTTCAAAAGCAGGCCTAGACATATACTCTTTGACTTAGCAAAACAGCTTCTAGGAATTTATATTAGCTCACAAAAGTAGTGTATAAAAATGACCTCATAGGTTATATTGTGAAAAACTGAACCAAAAAAGTCCATCAAGGAATAATTAAATAAAATATTGGAAAACTATTACACAGAAATATTACACAACCTGAAATGATGTCCAATACAAAACTAAAAAGGTAGGTTAGGGAATTCCCTAGGGACAGTCCAGTGGCTAGAGGACACAATGGTTCCACTATCAAGGGTATGGGCTCAATCTCTGGTGAAGGAACTAAGATTCCCCCCACCCAAGCCATGTGGCAGAGCCAAAAAAAAAAAGATTAACTACATGTAGGTGCAAAATGATCCCACTTATTTCTTTACTTTGTACATATGTGCTAAGAAGTCAAATATAATAGATGTTAGATTATATTTACACTATTTAAACTTCCCAAAATCAAATTTCTTAAAATGAAGCAAGCACGACTTTTGTGAGACACTTTCATCTGACAGAGTGCAGGAGAAGAGCAAGAGACAACAGGAAGTAAGGAAAAGCTTTGCTGGCTGTGTATGGCCGCGTCTGTTGCAGCCAGCAATGCTGCACTGGCCCTTTCTTTTCCTACCTTCCATCCCTTCTCTCTACTCAGGCTTGATTCTAAAGAATTAACCAGAACTGAAAGAGACACATGTACCCCAGTGTTCATGGCAGCACTGTTTACAACAGCCAGGACATGGAGGCAACCTAGAAGTCCATCAGCAGATGAATGGTAAGAAAGCTGTGGTGAAAGAAAGTGAAAGTGAAGTCGCTTAGTCGTGTCCGACTCTTTGCGACCCCATGGACTGTAGCCTACCAGGCTCCTCCATCCATGGGATTTTCCAGGCAAGAGTACTGGAGTGGGTTGCCATTTCCTTCTCCAGGGGATCTTCCTGACCTAGGGATTGAACCCAGGTCTCCCGCACTGCAGGCATATACACAATGGAGCATTACTCAGCTATTACAAAGAATGCATTTGAATCAGTTCTAATGAGGTAGATGAAACTAGAGCCTATTATACAGAGGGAAGTAAGCCAGAAAGAAAAACACCAATACAGTATAACAACACACATATATGGAATTTAGGAAGATCGTAACAATAACCCTATGTGTGAGACAGCAAAAGAGACACAGGTGTAAAGAACAGACTTTTAGACTCTGTGGGAGAAGGCAAGGGTGTGATGATGTAAGAGAATAGCACTGAAACATGTATATTACCATAAGTGAAATAGATCGCCAATCCAGGTGTGATGCATGAGACAGGGTGCTCAGGGCTGGTGCACTGGGACAACCCTGAGGGATGGGATGGGGAGGGCGGTGGGAGGGGGGACACATGTACACCCATGGCTGATTCATGTCAATGTATGGCAAAAGCCACTACAATACTGTAAAGTAATCAGCCTCCAATTAAATAAATTAATTTAAAAAAAAGAATTAACAACTTAAAATGTTTTCAGTAAAGACAGTGTCCATTTCTAAAAATCCCTCATCAAGATGAATCTATCAATTATCCCACACACAAACCACCAAACCAGAGCAGCCAACATCAATGCTGCTTAAGACAGGAATACAACTGAACCCCCTGGCAAATGCTTGAAGCATATGGTAAACATAAAAGATAAAATAAATAATGTAACTCCTTATAATAACTGGATTCCAGACTACAAGATAGTAAGATAATAACAGTATGGAAAGACAACATGTTACAACCAATTGCTTTTATACTTAATTTCTAGACAGTCCAAGCTTACAAGTCAGAATTTTTTTAACAATTTCAAATTGCCACCATAAAGTATCACTGAATATATGAAACTGCCATGTTATTCCCTAAATAATCCACTTCCTCTTTTGTGCCTGTCTTTTTTTCAAAATCGTGTATTTCTGTAAGTAGCAGTAATAGTTGCAGAAACCTATGAATATAGTAAAAACTACTTAGCTATATACTTGGTAAGTATTAAGCAAATTATAAACCTAGACAGCATACTAAAAAGGAGGGACATTATTTTGGCAACAAAGGTCCATCTAGTCAAAGGGATGGTTTTTCCAGTACTCACATATGGATGTGAGAGCTGGGACTATAAAGAAAGCTGAGCACTGAAGAATTGATACTTTAGAACTGTGGTGTTGGGAGAAGACTCTTGAGACTCCCTTGGACTGCAAGGAGATCCAACCAGTCCATCCTAAAGGAAATCAGTCCTGAATATCCATTGGAAGGACTGATGGTGAAGCTGAAACTCCAATACTTTGGCCACCTGATGCAACTGACTCATTGGAAAAGACCCTGATGCTGGGAAAGATTGAAGGTGGGAGGAGAAGGGGATAACAGAGGATGAGATGGTTGGATGGCATCACCGACTCAATGGACACGAGTTTGAGTAAACTCTGGGAGTTGGTGATGGACAGGGAGGCCTGGTGTGCTGCAGTTCATGGAGTCACAAAGAGTCAGACACGACTGAGTGACTGAACTGAACTGATATATAGACACACACCTCTTGAAATGATCTCCTCTATCACTATAAGACAGAACTCTTCTCTAAGATCCTCCTCATCTTCATAGACCGAATATTGGCAAAAAAATTTTTAAACAGAATACAAGAAACATTAACCATAAAAAAAAATGAGAGATTAGACTTCACTAAAACTAAAAACTATTCTTCAAAAAATCCTGTTAGGAAAAGGTAAAAAGGATAACCAAAGACAGACTCGTGTTCACAATACATGTATCTGTCCAAGTACTTATATCCAAAATATATATAAAATTTTATATATAATAATAAAGACAAATCATTAGGTAAAATAAAAAAGGGCTTGTATAGGCACTTCACCCAAAAGAAGAAATTCAGATAGCCAAAGCCTTTGAAAATGTGTTCGGTTAACCTATCATTACTCATCAGGGAAGTAAAAATTAAAGTCACAACGGGATACCACTAAATAGACACCAGAGCGGCTAAAATTAACAAGATGGCAAATATCAAGATCTAGAGCAACTAAATTAACTCTCATTAACTGCTGGTGGGAACATAAAATGTATGACCAATTTGGAAAAGAGTCTGTAGTTTCTAGAGCTAAATATACACTTATCTGTGACTCAGTAATTCCACGCTTAACTATACAACCAGAGAAATAAGTACATCTGCCATCAGAAGACATGTGGAAGAGTATATTTAAGACAGCTTGATTAATAGCAGTCAAAGACCAGAAACATCCAACTTGCCCATCAGCAGGAGAAAGAATAAACTATGGTTTACTGTACACCAGAATACTACACAGCAACTATTTTTTAAATGATTGGTACACAGGGAACTTACCCGGTGGTTCAGTGGTAAAGAATCTGCCTGAAATGCAGAAGACATGGGCTCAATCCCTGGGTCAGGAAGATTCCCTGGAAAAGGAAATGGCAACCCACTGCACTACTCTTGCCTGGAGAATCCCATGGACAGAGGGGCTGGCAGGCTACAGTCTATGGGGTTGCAAAGGAGTCAGACATGACTTAACGACTAAATAAGAGTAACAACCTACAACAGGACAAATCTCACTGCTATTTTGTTGAGTGAAAACAGCCAGACACAAAAGCTCATACAACTAAGTCAAGATGATAGAAATCATAATCTGGTCTAGGGGAAGGAGTAGAGGATAGAGGGGGGCATTAAGAAGCTTTGTTTTACTGAAAATATTCCTCATCGGAATGGTAGTTACACAGGTACATACAAACGTATGAAACACTTAAGTGTACTTTAAGCACTTTAATGTACATAGCGGTATTTTACAACTAAAAAAATATTTTCCAAAAGGAGTTTGGAGCTGTCTCCAAAGAGATAGGATGATTCCTATCTCAAGAATCATCACATGAACCCCTCTCCGTAGTCAACTACCACTCAACTTCTACTACTCTTTCCCAGTCCCATTAATTGGTCACTAATCCATGTTTCCAGGGAACCTTCTGAAGTACATTTACTGGCACTTAGCATTTTATCAGACCGTGGAGGACATAGGAGCCTGGCATGCTGCAGTCATGGGGCTGCAGAGTCAGAGACGACTTAGCAACTGAATGACAGCAAATCAATGATTTTGTCTTTTTATGTTCTTGGGCTCCAAAATCTCTACAGATGGTTGACAGCAGCCTCAAAATTAAAAGACACTTGCTCCTTGCAAGAAAAGCTATGACAAACCTAGACAGCATATTAAAAAGCAGAGACATTACTTTGCCAACAAAGGTCGGTCTACTCAAAGTAGACTACTACTTTGAGTAGTTATGGTTTTTCCAGTGGTCATGTATGGATGTGAGAGTTGGACTATAAAGAAAGTTGAGTAAATGGAAAAAGAAAAATAAAGTTGAGTGTTGAAGAGTTGATGCTTTTGAACTGTGGTGTTGGAGAAGACTCTTGAGAGTCCCCTGAACTGCAAGGAGATCCGACCAGTCAATCCTAAAAGAAATCAGTCCAAAAAAAAAAAAAAGAAATCAGTCCAGAGCATTCATTGGAAACACTGATGCTGAAGCTCAAACTCCAACACTCTGGCCACCTGGTGCGAAGAACTGATTCATTGGAAAAGACTCTTTACGCTGGGAAAGACTGAAGGCAGGAGAAGGGGAAGACAGAGGATGAGATGGTTGGATGGCATCACAGACTTGATAGACATGAGCTTGAACAAGCTGTGAGAGCTGGTGATGGACAGGGAGGCCTGGCGTGCTGCAGTCCATGGGGTCACAGAGAGTCGGACACTACTGAGCAACTGCACTGAACTGAAGACATTTTATTACTAAAACCTACTTAGATCTGTAAAAACCTAAAGAGAAAACTTTTCTAAAGGGCAGAGGTTTCCATTCTTATTCACCCTGCTTTCCAAATGCCTAGCACAACGCTATGTAATGCAAACATCAATAAATGTTTTTGATTCAAAGATTCCTAATGCCTCACTAAATCACACCCTTTAAAAAGACAGTTTCTTTCCCCCTCTTCAATGAGACTCTTATACAGCTTCTAAAAAGAGATGTGGTGGGGGGGAAATCCATTTCTATGGACTGTGAAATTAACTTGAACATCATAACCAACCAGCAAAAGAATGCCTGCCTTAAAGAAAAATATATGGAAAGGAACACAGTGGGAAAGTAAATGATTCTCTTACTTTAACAATAAGCTCTTACATTTACTACATACTGTACAGTTCTATGAGATAACCACTATTACCAGCTACAAGTTAGACAGGAAGTTCAAAAAACTGTCCCAGGTCACATGAGGGCCAGAACCTGCAGTATGAGAAGATGGAAAGACTAGGAGGTCAATGTTATAGGACACACATGCCAACAGAAAGCTCAATGAGACTATTTTTTTTTTTCAATGAGACTATTTTTAAGAGAATAAAGAAAAAGAAATTCAAATGGTCAAATATATGAAAAGATGTCCTACTTCACTGATAATAAAGGAAAATCAAATTAAAACTTCATCAAGGAAGGGAATTAATTCCCTGGCAGCGCAGTGGTTAGAACTTGGCGTTTTTACTTGGTGGCGGCGGGGAGGTTCAATCTTTGGTCAGGGAACCTAAGATCCCACAAGCTGGGAACTTCCCTGGTGGTCTAGTGACTCAAGAATCCGCCTACCAATGCAGGGGACAAAGGTTCTATTCCCGGGCCGGGAAGATCCCACACGCAGTGGAACAACTAAGCCTGTGCTCTAGAGCCCAGGCTCCAAGAGAGAAGCCACATGAGAAGCTCAAGCACCACAACAATGTGTAGTCCCGCCCCCGCCCCCGCCCGCGAACCTTCCCCGCAAAGAGAAAAAGCCCGTGCACAGCAAGACCACCCAGAGCAGTCAAAAAAGATAAATCAATCTTGTGCTGTGTTATGCTTAGTCGCTGAGTCGAGTCTGACTCTTTGCCACCTCATGGATGGCAGCCCGCCAGGCTCCTCTGTCCATGGATTCTCCAGGCAAGAACACTGGAGGGTGTTGCCACGCCCTCCTCCAGGGGATCTTCCCGACCTGGGGATCACAGCAGATGGATTCTTTACCAACTGAGCCACCAGGAAGATCAAAACAAATCTTAAGGCTGGGGCGGGGGTGGGGGGCAGCGCGGCATAGTTGATGGGACAACCACACTACATCAGGATACAATTTCTCATCTATTAGATTGGCAAAGATATAAAAGTTTGGGAAAACCCTCTTATCAAAGCTGTGAAGAAGGCAGACACTCTAACATCGCTGATAAAGGCCCTCACGAGGCAGTTTGGCAATATTTATTAAAATTATCAATGGTTATATAGCTTTTGATCCAGCCACTCTCATCATTTTGGGAACTTCTCCTACATTTATAATTACACATGTACAAAATGATATATGTTCAAAGATCCGTCACTGCAGCACTACTTGCAACAACACAGGACTGAAATGAACCCAAGCAGCTATGAAAGTCTGGTTAAATGAACTGCTACAGCCACACAATGGAATACTATGAAGCTGTGAAAAAGAGAATATTCTTTATGAATAGATATGAAAAGATCTCTACTACAAAGCATATTACACAAGCAAGGTACACATACACACAATAAAATTCTTGATAATGGGAGAAACTTGGTATAGGACATAAAGGAACTCTAATCGTTGTAATATTTCTGTAAAACTAAAACTGCTCTAGCTCTAAAATATAAAGTTTATATAAAAAAATAAGATACAGAGAGTATATAGTTTATTAGATGTTGTATAAGTGGAAGGATAACAATACTACATATGAATCTACTTGTAGTTCCATAAAGAATTCACCAGTAATTAAGAACAACAGTTATCTATTTGGGGGAGAGCAAATAAGAAATAAGAGAGGTAGAAAGATTTCTGAATATAAATTTTTTTCTTTATAATTTCTTAAAATTATTAATGATTCTCTTTTCCAAGAAAATTAAGTAATTAAAAAAAAAACTGCACATGAATTACCTCCTCCTCTAATGAAACTCAAAAAGTGAGTTTCTGGCACAGCAGTGTTTATTAATATATACCAGTAGACACTGTGTTTAACAACTACTAGACTTCTTCAAAGACAAACTTTTCATCTCTATGGTATATGCTTTCCATAGTTACAAAGCAAAATATTTTAACTTTTTATGAGGATAAAACAAAAAATGGTTTTTACATGAAATTGCTCAGAATTCCCCAAATAATTTATTTGACACAGTAATTTATGACTAAGCTTAGTAACATGATCTCAAAGTGAGAGAAAGAAATCAAATCCTTTAATGCTCCACAATTTCAAAATTTTTTCATGTAATAATCAGAACTGCTCGCTAATTAAAAAGGCTGAAACCTATGACACTGAGAAACCATAATTAGAGTACAAGGTACTAATGACAACCAAGCAATTTTAGACATCCATTCAAAGTGATACTTGGCCTACTAGCTGTTTTTAAGACCGTACCTTCACACTGACTTTTTTCTGGTCTTCAAATTATAAAAGTCAGATTAAATTATCTTTACCTTCATCTACTTTATAACATTGCATGCATCTACAGGAATATTAAAACAAATGGTTCTTTAAAAAAATTTTTAGGAGCGCAAAAGTATGCCTATTAAGAAACATGCCAACTTGAAGTTAAGAAAAAAACTCATATACGCTTACTTACCTTAAAAGGTTTGTCTCCGCTGTGTGTCAGCATGTGCCTCTGTAACCAACTCTGGCTGGTTGATGGAGTGTTATATACTTTACAGCCTTTCCATAAGCAAACAAACACCTGTTAACAGAAGAGCCATAATTATTTTCATCACCTTTTTCAACAGGGACTTCTATCCCCTGTAAATTCAAGTAAACATGCTGCAAGTCTTCAATCAACAAAGAAACACTGAATGTACCAGTCAATCAAAACGCTCACTGTAGGTACTTTCTGAGCCTCCCACATGAGGCAGTGTTAACCGTCCCCCTCTAAGGCTGCTGTCCACTCCCTCAATAAGGAACTGATATACCGATCCCAATGAGCCATTCAGACGGAAATATACAAAATATTAACACTACAGTCCTGAGAATCAGAACGATGGACCATAATTTATATTATGTATTAATGAAGGAACAAGCATGTACTAACTGTAAATATTAGGAATATATAAAGGTATAAAGAAACAATAAGTCAAAACAGTCAACTGGTAGATACTGATAGTTTCACCTTCAAAAAAGGAGTGAACAAATTTTCCAATTATAATTTTGCTGCTGTTGATTTCTTATTCTCAAATGCATACCAATGTTTATATTATATTTACATTGTTTTGATTTATTTAAAATGATTTCCAATTGTCTTGATTACGAAGCAAAATCTAACACAGAATGCTAAAATTAATACAGTTGCAGAAGCTAGGACAGCAGTTACTCTGTAATAATATACCCACTTTCTTGGGTTCAGGCAAGTGAGTATGACTGGGTTAACAACCAACATGATTTTTACCATCTTCCTACCACTGAGATACCAATTTTTTTTACTGATTCTATTTTTATCAAACTGAACAATGAAAACTGCTCCCCATCATCGGTAAAAGAAGTATGAACCTGTAATAACCATTACATTCAAAGAACCATTTATAGGCTCTGTTCTTTTCTAAGGTTACAACAATTATAAATAGAGCCACACTTCGAAGATTATAACGTACTGCATATAGAACAAAACAAAGATACACACAGGACTGAGGAAGTAATCATTAAACAGTAAGTTTAAAATAAAATTTTTTGAAGTCTAAAAAACAGTCTAAAATAACTGAGATCAATTTTTACTCAAAACCATTTCACAAGGAGACAACACTGTTATTGCTGTTGATGTGCTTAAAGCATTTGCTAGTTTCTTCTAGTTAAGCAGATACAATGTCACAACATTGCCTCCTCCATATTTAAAATTCCTTAAAAAAAAAAAAAAAAAGATAACAAAATCTTGACCCTAGTACATGTTTATAAAATGATTCCTCAAGTTCCCAAAATTAAAAGCCACTTTTTAATGAATGTAGACAAGTCTTTAAAGGCACACCAATATGCTGTCAAGACTAATTCAGTGTTTAATAATCATATGTGGCTATCAATCCTATCAATTTCCTAACTCAAGACTAACTTAAGACTCAGTCTTAAATTTTCAATCCAAGTAATAAACAGACTGGTTCAAAATGCTTTCACAAGTCATGCATAAACAGGTATGTCCTAAAGCAAGTATTTGGGAACAAAATTAATCTCAGTTATGCAAAAAAAAATTTTAACAGTAAAGAATTGTTGTAACTCTTAAGAAACACCTGTGCTAAGTTACTCTCAAAGAAACAAGATAAATACTCACTTTCTGTCCCCACCCAACAGCTACAGCTGGGAGAAACAACCATGCCTGATTTCTAATTCTTTTTCCTCTGAACAAACACTGCTGCTGCTAAGTCACTTCAGTCATGTCTGACTCTATGCGACCCCTTGGACGGCAGCCCACTACACTCTCCCATTCCTGGGATTCTCTAGGCAAGAACATTGGAGTGGGTTGCCATTTCCTTCTCCAATGCATGAAAGTGAAAAGTGAAAGTGAAGTTGCTCAGGCGTGTCTGACTCTTAGGGACCCCATGGACTGCAGCCTACCAGGCTCCTCCGTCCACAGGATTTTCCAGGCAGAGTACTGGAGTCGGGTGCCGCTGCCTTCTCCAGAACAAACACTAACAGGAGGCAATTACAGGCTATGTGATTCCATCAGATAATAGCCTCAAGTGTGAACAGGTATGGTCTATCCTTCTAGATAGAATAATGTCTTGTAACACTATTAGGGCAGCAACACCTTCAGGTTCAAAGAAAAACCGTAACCTTCAACCTAGTGAATTTTATAGGAAATGAGACAGGTGTAAAGAGATCAAAGCAAACTATGTTTAGCTATATTCAGGTAGAATATTAATACCTGAAAACTACTCTGAGGGGAGAGGGGAGAAGTAAACTTGCATAAGGATAATCTTGATACACAAAATGGGCACTAAAAATCCATTATCAAGTATTCCCAAAAACCACAAATCTTTAAAAAGCTAAATTTCCTTAAGTCCAGTCCAAAATCTGACAAAGGGGTATTTGACCTGAGACTTTCTGCATGCACAACATATGAAAAACATTTTTATACTCCATTTTTAGAAACTTTCTCATTCTAGAAATTAACACTGAGAACCAAACATTACAGGAGCTCAATATGAATGGAATTATTCAAGAACAAAATCTGACATGGTTCCTCTAAACTATCTTAAAATGAATTAAGATCTATGTTAATCAGAACACTGAAGTGCATAGTCCAGTCTTTCATGATAAACTGGCTTAGTTAAAACAGGTTGTATTAGAGGTAACAAACAGAACAAAACTAAACAACCTAAAATCTATCCAGCCCTTTCATATTTTGCAGCTACACAATCTTCAAAGAACCACTAATTTAAGTCTCTATTTCTTTTGTCACCAAATAGATGCTATGAGTACACACTTGTTGTAAGTCCAGAACACAACAAAAATGCAAGATAATATTTTCTCTCAGGATTAGTTAACAGAAAACTTGGGTTTATATTAGACACTGGAGGTCCCTTCTCAAAATAACTGCTGCAAATCTTCTTCTGCCAGACTGTCCAAGGAAAAAAAACAGCACACGGCCATTAAAAGAATATTTTTCTATTACTAACTTCAGATTTATAATGACCTCACTTGTAAGATGTAGAGGTCTAAAATTTCAGTGTTAGAGGGAGGTTCAGGCTTTCTGCTAAGAACTCCTCTAGAAAACCTTGCTCATTACTGTCAGACAGGTCAGCTTTACCATCAGGGGTCTCCTCCAAAAGGCCTAAAATGAAGAAGTTTGTACAAACCAAGGATAGTCCTAGTCTCCCTTACTTTGGTCAATTTTCCTGAACTAGCGTATTTATCTGAATGTATGCATGGGCTTCCCTGGTAGCTAAGATGGTAAAGAATCTCCTGCAATGCAGGAGACCTGAGTTCAACCCCTGGGGTCAGGATGATCCCCTGGAGAAGGAAATGGCAACCCACTCCAGTATTCTTGCCTGGGAAATGCCACGGACAGAGGAGCCTGGCGGGCTACAGTCTATGGGGTCACAAGAGTCAGACACAACTGAGAGACTAAACAATAATACCACCACATGCTTTACACCTATAATGGACTGTGTGACAGTAAAGATAAATGCACTTACACCTGGTTACCAACATATCACACATGAAGTGCATAAATGAATCCATAAAAAAATTAAGTAAATTTAAAGACTCACTGCAAAATAAGAGAACACAACCTAACAAAGTCTAATAAGCATGTATAAGGAAAATTCTGTTACTACTGGTAAAGTAAAATCAGCCTAATACTATAAATAGAGCCAGTAAGCAATATAATTTACATCCTCAAAGGGACTGAAAAAAGCCTACTTTTACTAAATAATTAGATTCCTTCTGTAGTAAAATGATACAAAAAGATTTTATATTAAATAAGAGACAGACAATCTAAAATAAAGTCAGGAAGGGGTTGAATGGATGATCTCAGGGTTCCTTTAAACTCTTAGAAAAAAATTAGCTCAGTTTTTCACAAAATGTGAACATATAAAAGAGAAGTAAATGTTTTTTACATCTAATTATTTTGTCTCTAATCAGTCTACTCTTTCAAGATGAAGGCTATAATTTTGTATTCTGTAATTTTTAGCCACATTAAATGTGTTAACATTTTCAATTTCCTCTGTTAAAAGATATTTAATAAACAGAGGTCAACTATTCAGTAAGCTCTCACAATACAAGGAAAAAACATCTCTCATTTATTGCAAAAGATATGCCCAATTTCATGTTGTGTTCAGAATCTAGTAATATCAGACTGGCAATCAAAACTCAAACTGACCTCCCTAAGATTGACCCCATTTCCTAGCAGCATTCAATGTAACCATGAGAGTCTACAAGCCTAATTTTATGTAACATCAAGGTAACTCATTCAACTCTCCAACTAGAAATACCCTGTCATCACCTCCCCCAAAATATCCCTCTGGCCCTCTTGCCTCAAGCACACCAAAGAACATATACAAAAGTAAACTTAATAAAAATAACACGTGTAAGAGCACCCCTGAAAAACAGATTTCTTTCTGGCAACTGTTTTTAAAGTGAGAAATAGTTAAGACAAGGAAAAAAACAAAAACAGTACACTAATGGATCTTACTGAACCACTGAAATCCTACAAGATGAAGTTCCCATCCTACCAAGACTTACGTGTGTAATAAGAGGACACAGGTCTTCCAAATTTGACTAGCAAAATAGCTCGGTCTAGTTTCTAAAATCCAGTCATGCATGGAAGTATGAACCCAAGAACACAATTTGGTTTTACTGAACAAAAAAAGACTAAGTTTTTCTTGCTTGTCTTTATTTTTTAGAGAAGAAAGTACTTTTCTGACCTTTTTTTAAAAGGTATATTAAAAAAAAAAAAAGGTGCTTAAATGATAAGTTTAACTTTTACTATAGGATTAAGTATCCACCCACTTTGAAAAGGTCAGGAAACCTTAAAATTCCACTTGCCTTCAGCCTCCAAACACAATTAAAGTCCACATGACATGGCAACATAAATAGCTTAAGGCAGGTAAAGAAGTTACTAAGCTGTTTCAGTTCTCCCAGGGTGAACAGCAGAGTTGGATGAGAAAAAGAACAGGAATTAATACAGGATGTAGATCTTACTAACTTACTGCTCCAGAAGAACTGTCATCTTTCAGTAATTAGAAACATAAAATCCTCTAGAGTTGCCAATAACTTTCCTCATTTGTTTCTGTTCCACTGTGACAGTTTCACATTTGGGGTAGAAAGAAGAGAATTAAGAACTCTTTAAAAATGTCATCAAAATCAGCTGTTTTCCACTATACAGGAGATAGCGAGACTAGTCAAATTTAAAGACAGAAAGTAGGAGCACGGTTACTAGGGGTTAGCAGAAGGGAGGATTGGGGGTGTTATTTAATATGTACAGATTTCAGTTTGGGACGATGAAAGAGTTATGGAGAGGGATTGGAGTCACTGAAGAGCAACGTGACTGTACTTAACAATGCCACTGAGGTGCACACTTAAAAACAATGCAAATGATTTTTTTTTTAATTTCCCTTCAAAGAGGTCATTTAAAAAAAACCAACAACTTACTCAACTGTAGTTGAAATCAGGCGTGTTCAGGGTGGTATGGCCATAACATAACTACTCTATTTTAAAGCACAAACCAGATTGAGATTTCCTAAATTATCTAGTAGTAATAAAGTTTTGGGCTTCTCTGGTGGCTCAGTGGTAAAGAATCTGCTTGCAAAGCAGGAGACAGAGATGTAGGTTCAATCCCTGGGTCAGGAAGATCCCCTAGAGGGCATGGCAACCCACTCCAATAGCCTTGCCTGGAGAATCCTATGGACAGAGGAGCCTGCCAGGCTACACTCCATGGGGCTGCAGAGAGTCAGACACGACTGAAGCGACTGAGCACACAACACATCAAGTTTTCAAATTCTCATTCAAACTTTCACTCTGAAAGCTTAAGTCTATACATCAAAGACTGGTATGCAGAAATAATGGGAATGTAATGAAATGTATTTTCTTCATTTAGCTGAGCCTTTAAGTCTGTAGTTTAGCAACTATTGTCCTTCAAAGATCAGAACTCCTTTCTTAAGTCAAAACAGAATTACTCTTAAAATTAGCCAGAGAATCTTATTATTTGTAATAAAGTAATTTTATGAATAAGCATTCAAGAAATGACATGGGGGGTTTCCGTTTCAACAAGTTTAAGGTAGAAATACCAAAGCTTCACGCCTGGCTCTGTAATATCAGCAAGATACATGCAGGTGCAGTGATTACATTACACATTTAGTCCGTAACTCCATTTTTTCTACAAATCTGTCAAAGGCTGAAAACATTCTCACAAAGGCTGTGTGCCAACTCAACTTGCAGGATCAAGACTTAGAAATGTGAAAGTCTCCTATTACTACTAGGAGATCATGCCTGCAGAGCCGGGATCCTGCACGGAGTTGCCAAGTCAAGTGACTATAAAGCATCATGCCATGGTTCACAAGACTGCCCTGGTGGTATATAACAAGTGACCCCAATCACTGGTTCACAAAAGGCAACTCTGTAGTGACCAAGAAACCAAGGGATATACACGAGGGGGAAATAAAGACTGTTACCAAAGCAGCGTAACCACTGAGTGGGTTATGCAGTGAAAATACCATATAATGGGCACAGATCATTAGCAACTTATTGACCAGAGATGTCTTTTGTTACCCAAATGTTATTGACCAGAATGTTTCAATATTCACTTACATAACCCATTGCCAACCATACAGGTTAGTTTTTGCAAAAATCCCCCAGTCAATAATGTGTTAATACACCCTCTGATATCTACACAGACCCCATATGTATTAAATCTAATAATGAGACAAATGTTCACTTAAGTAACTGAAAGACTGCTGAAACATTGTAACATATTGTGATAACAGTAAATATTTTTAAAAGAAATTTCAAATGCAATACCATTGGTAAAAATGTTAGGAGTCCCTATTATGGCTGCACACTTTTTAAAAAAAGATCAATAATACAATCTAAATATTAATACTACCTTGGAAACAGTTACCCACTTACTTAAGATTTTAATCACCTTAGTATCAGTGTATCTCAATAGTGATACCACAATGATAGGCAGTGTGTGACCTAATAAATTATCTGTACTTAAAAATGTGACACTAATTTCTAGAAAACATACTAAGAATAGTTAACTATTCAAGACAAAAATCTAGATAAAGTTGAAAAGTATGTATTATGCTATCAATTTTACAAATATTTTGGTCCATGATGCTGTGACTCACCTAATTTGCTTTAGCTCTTTACTTACTATTCAATAAAAATTACATGAACTGACACAATTAAATGGATTCCTAAAAGTTTACAGATCAATACCATGTGAGCTCTGACAAGACCCGGGAAAGATGATCAATAATCACAAATAATGAGTACAGATAGCCATTTAACAGGACTGTATATACTAATCCTGATACCAATAGTTTCTCCAGTTAATTTCAGCATCAGGGACAATTTAAGACCACTCTAACAACAGAAATCCCTAAGAGTGCCAATTCTTAAAAGCCTTCAACTCGAAACATCAGAACCTTGAAATACACAAGTATTCATTTACAATACTCCCACCATATTTTAAAAAGTCTAATTTCTTCAAATACACCTAAGAGCAAATTAAAATCCATTGCATAATATGTTCTATTTGATTCAATCAAATATGTGGAAAGTAAATAAAAGGGAAAAAACACTTGAAAAAATAAAACATTTGAAAAATAAAAATTCTTCAAAATTACTTAAAAAAAAATAAAGCCTAACTAGCAAATACAAATTAATAAAACTAATAAAAACAGGGAGTGAAAAAAAGAAATGACAAAACCAACCCCTCCTCGCTGACCATCTACATGTATGGAACGGATGTGATCTGCCAGATCTGGACTAGAGGTGAAGCAAGCCTGGCACTGGTCCCAACAACAATTATAGGCAATATTTTTGCTTGAAGAAGTAGTGCTTCCTTGTCCATTCATCATTGCTGGAGTTGAACGCCCACTGGAAATTGTGCTGTCTACATCCATTATAGTACTGCTTATGCTACAAAAGAAGAAAAAAGGCTGTGTTATTCCTAGAAGTTCACTAACACGAATATGATCTTATAAATAATTAAGATTACCACTTGACATTCTGCCCCATAAAGCATATGAACCATATTTTCCACCAGAAAACATGCTTTAAAATTATTTAGTTTCAAATAATTGTTCTCTAAAACTAAATTTCAAATAAATATTATTTGCAATAAATTGCAAATCAAGGCAAAGAAAAACTAGTACCTCAAACCAGCCATGGAATAATTTAAGCAACTTTTGGCAGACATAAAGTCCCCAACACCATACCCCACAGAAAACAAACCAAACCACACACACACAGAGCTCACCACATTCCACCCCTTCTAGAGTTCTAAGAAACATGATAAAATAATAAAGTTTCCAGCTTCAAACAATTTAGAATCAAAAGATTATCTTTACAGTGTTGCAAATCACTTGTTGATCTTTTCTTCCATTCACTAATCTGAGAACACAAGTGCTATCACATCCTACCTCTTTCCATCTCAAAGCAGTTGGGAAATTTTGCTGTATTTTCCCTCTTAATAAAAAAAGCAAGAGAGAGAACTAAGTGCAAGAAAAGTTTCTCTGTTTTACCAAAGTCCAAAAAGTACTTTGCTGGCTCTCAATTTTTTTCAAAGTCCTATGGACCTCAAACCCTTTTATACTTTTTATTTAATAAACAAAGTACTATGTACTAGTAATCTTTTTATTTACTAAAAAATATTAGTAATAAAAGTCTTTAATAAAAGTAATTTTTAATGTTAAAAAATTTCACATCACAAAAAATTTTTAACACATTTTGCCTTCATCTTACAAGCAATTCACTTTATTTCCTTTCTTCATATTGTCTCAATAGAGAAATTATATGGAAGTAGCATCAATCACAGAAGGATCAACAGTAAGAATGCTTCAGACTTTAAAACCTCTTAAAAGCCATAACTGCTTGTACTTAATTTAAGTACAAGAAAATTATACAATTCACATTAACTTTTAAGGGGCATGCTTCCCCATTCCACTAAGTTTTTATTACAGAAAATTTCAAAAACACAAAAAAGTATATCTAAACCTGAACTCAGATACAGACTACAAACTCATGGTTACCAGTAGGGAGCAGGTAGTGGGGAAGTAAAGGCAAGGGGGGGGGGGGGGGGGGGCGGATTAAAAGGTACAAGCTACTGTGTATAAAACAAACAGGCTAGGAGAAACAAGCATATACAACACAGGGAATATTTTATAACTAATAAATGGAATATAACTGTAATCAAAAGTGGGGCCCAGATGCTCTGCTCGCTGCTCAAAAGCAATCGTTAAAGAGGCCAGGCTGGTGGAAAGTCGTTTGCTTTCTTTTGGATGGGGGTGGGATGGGGCGGGGCGGGGCGTGAGTGGGAGGGAACCTGTCCAAAAGGTCGACACCTTTCAATGACCATCAGTGGGCAAGAGCTTTGATAGGCTGAGGGAGGGGGTTACATGTAGAACCAATACAGTCAGCTCTGACAGTCATACAGAAATTGGTCATCTGTGGTCTGATCAGAGTCATCTTGATTGTTTTAAGGATAGTTCGGTTTGGTTCCAGCGTCCGTTTGTTTCCATTTCCTGAGGCCAGTTGTCAGAATTGTGGCAGCTTATGTCAGGGCTACAGTCAGGTCATCACGTAAGTTAACTTCTCTACCTGGTGGGGGTTTGAGTATCTGTAAGACTGCTCACAGGATATGGCTCAGAGGACTACCTACAGCCCTTGAGAAGGAACTAAAGGTCCTTGACTATGCATACAAACTACATTATTTGGTGTTCTCTGTTTTCCGTTGTTTCTGCATTTTCACATTTCTGCTTAAACTTTTTCTTTGGCTAAAGTTTTTTCTACAAACAAAAGGCAGGCAGAGGATATCTTCATAACTTTTAAAAACTATTAATCACTGTGCTGCACACCTGAAATATATAATAGTGTACCATCAACTATACCTCAATAAAAATAATTAAATCTGAACTCAATAATTAACACTGTCCTGTTTGCTATATATAATTTGTCTTTCTCAATCATCCACAGGTTGCAAACATGATACTTCAACCACAATTATTTCAGCACATCCCTTCTAAAAGTAAGAATATTAACCTTTAACCACTGCAACCTTATTTGTTCACACCTAAGACTTAAATTGAATTTGAACTTCTTAAATAAGCTTAATAATGTCTCAGACTTCTCTTTAAAGGATATTCACATACTTAAGTCCTTCTGCTCCTTGGAAGAAGTTATGACCAACCTAGACAGAATATTAAAAGGCAGAGACATTACTTTACCAACAAAGGTCCATCTAGTCAAGGCTATGGTTTTTCCAGTAATCATGTATGGATGTGAGAGTTGGACTATAAAGAAAGCTGAGTACCGAAGAATGGATGCTTTTGAACTGTGGTGCTGGAGAAGACTCTTGAGAGTCCCTTGGACTGCAAGGAGATCCAACCAGTCCATCCTAAAGGAGATCAGTCCTGGGTGTTCATTGGAAGGACTGATGTTGAAGCTGAAACGCCAATACATTGGCCACCTGATGTGAAGAGCTGACTCACTGGAAAAGACCCTGATGCTGGGAAAGATTGGGGGCAGGAGAAGAAGGGGACAACAGAGGATGAGATGGTTGGATGGCATCACCGACTCAATGGACATAAGTCTGAGTAAACTCCGGGAGTTGGTGATGGACAGGGAGGCCTGGAGTGCTGCAGTCCATGGGGTCACAAAGAGTTGGACACGACTGAGCTACTGAACTGAACTGAAGTCCTTCTGGCTATTTTCCAGTCAACCTACAGATTCTAAATTTCAACTCTAACACTCCATTCTAAAACTCCATAATCTCTAGAAAACTCTCAAATGTGAATCAATTCTTGAACATCTGAAATTTTACTTATACACTGTCTAAAATCCACCCCACTCCAGTACTCTTGCCTGGAAAATCCCATGGATGGAGGAGCCTGGTGGGCTACAGTCCATGGGGTCACAGAGTCGGACACAACTGAGCGACTTCACTTTCACTTTTCACTTTCACGAACTGGAGAAGGAAATGGCAACCCACTCCAGTGTTCTTGCCTGGAGAATCCCAGGGACGGGGGAGCCTGGTGGGCTGCCGTCTACGGGGCCGCACAGAGTCGGACACGACTGAAGCGACTGAGCAGCAGCAGCAGCAGCATTGTCTAAAATCAAATGCATTCAGTTTTCAAAGATAACAAAAATGTTTTTAGGAAGCTTCAGATATGAAAAATAGGAACTTCTCTAGTGGTCCAGTGGTTAAGAGCCCACACTCCCAATGTGTGGACTAGATCCCCTAATGCCGCAACTAAGACATGGCACAGCCAAATAAATAAAGATTTTCAAAAAGATAGGAAAAATGGCTCAAGATTTCTCTTTAAGGGATATTCACGTATTTAAGTTCATCTGTCTAAATATCTCCCAGTCTATCTACAGATTCTAAATTTCAGCTCTAACACTTCATTCTAAAACTCCATAATCTCTAGAAAACTCTCAAATGTGAATCAACTCTTGAATATATGAAATTTTATTTATATATTGTTTCTGCAGGAATAAACCGTAAGTATGGTTTATACTGAAATACAAATTTTTACTTGAGCCCCAGAAATTCCAAGTATGGGGCCCTTAATAGCAAAATGGTTACTGATTTTCCTTGCCACTTGCTTCATGTATTTTAAAACATTTTCCCTGTAAAGTTCATACTTTCATAAACCATACTGATTAACTCCAAAGGCAAATAAATAATAGTTTTAAATGAGCAATCCATCACACTCAATTTATAAAACCACCTTAGAAAAGAGATAAATCTACATGGCCTACTATGGTACAACCTCCAAGTTAAAAAAAAAAAAAGAGCCACAGAAGTGCAGGGAAGTACAGTTCCACTTTGCATACCTAACTGGAGGGAGACACAGAGATACAGCCACCCCCAAAAGGCAAACCTCTTTTCAAGGATACACAAAGTGCTGTCTATGTTGCAGCGGGTGGGAGAAGCAAGACAGACTTTAACCGTAAATACACTTCTGTGTTATTTTAACCACGTATCTCCACTGCTTTTACTTGAAAGTCCAAAAAATTAGCTGAAAATGAAACCAAGTTAATTTTCTTTCAATTGAACAAAGTAGAGCAAGATCAAGAGACCCACACCCTTGTGATGAATCCAACTAGCAGTAGAGTCCATCTACGCAGCGCATAACGTGTTTTGCTTACGAACTTCACTTCACCCCAGAAGGAAAGCCTTCTGAGTCCAAATAGCCATGAACACTAAGAAACAGTTAAATATTGTTCAACATGCAGTATTACTCACTTGAAAACCAGTATTTCATGTGGATACCGATCCTCACGAAAGGAGGGCATACTGCGGGTATTAAAGCAAATGAACTCTGTCTACCATTGGCAACAAGCTGCAAATGCAATGGTGCAGGAGGCAAAGGGCACGTCCTCTGCCCTGAAAGACTGAGAGACACTCTACACTTGGGCGGCATCCCCACAAAGGCTCCCGTGGCCCAACAGGACAAAGTAGAGTCCTGCCACATGACCCCTGCTTGGCACCTCCAACTGCTAGAAAGAGTCCAATCCTAAATCTCTAGGCTCTCTTCTGGTCCCAGATTCACGCCAGAATCGGCGGTTCCCTCCAGTCTCAAGACTGATAAAGACAACAGTTTTTATTCAGGAGAGCAAAGGAGACAAATCCTAAGTAATTTATAATCTTGACAGGATAGATACAGATTTCATAGAAAGCAGTGTCCTTCTTCCTATAGTATAACAATATGATCAGAACTAAAAACTGACTTTCTACTTCCACCTAATCTTCTGTCTAAGTTCAAGCATATATTAAAATCTCTCTTTCTGTCAGTTCTCCTTCCCAATAAACACTTACTGATTCTATAAGATGTGAACAAAAGCAGCCTGGGATATGGAAGAAAACCTGAGCCAGAAAAAGCAGTCACTCTATTCAGATAGTTTCAGTAACTTAAAGCAGTGCTTTTCAAACTAAAATGTCTATGAACATCTGTGATCTTATTAACTGCAGATTCTGATTCAGTGGGTTTGGGGTAAGGCCTGACATACTGTGTTTTTAACAAGAGCCTACTTGTTGATGATGCTGCTACAACATTTTAAGTAGCAAGACTCTAAAAGATCTCTTTCATTATTATTACCCAACTGAGACTGACCCAACTAAGGAACTGTCTCATACTGTAGAATAGTAAGCTAAAGCAAGCACACATACATCATGACAAGCGAAATCCTTAAGTTAAAACACACATATTACTCAAGATTCCTAGGCAATATTTAGGGACGGGCATAAGCCATTTTGGGGCTTCCCTGGCGGCTCAGATGGTAAAGAATCTGCCTGCAATGCAGGAGACCTGGGTTCAATCCCTGGGTTGGGAAGATAAGCTGGAGGAGGGCATGACAACCTACCCCAATATTCTTGCCTGAAGAATCCCCATGGAAAGAGGAGCCTGGTGAGCTACAGTTCAGAGTTGCAAAGAGTCAGGACACGACTGAGCAACTTTCACTTCACTTCACTTCTACAAATCTATTTTTAACATGACAACATTCCCTTTTTTCTTTTTTTCCCATGGGCCCTGTTAAGAAACTATCTGGCAGATCAGACTCACATGGATTTTATGAAAATTGTTTCCTTTGGAAATTCAAGGGCCAACTCACACATATATATAAGAATAGCCTCTTCTCTGATAACTCAAACTACTTCCAAGCAAAATATGTTTGGTAGACAAGACCACTGCCAATAGGGCTGTCAATACTGAGAAGATCAGCTTGCTAAATGACAAGATACAGGAGCAGAGGAAGTAATACATGGATGCTACCTTATCATTATGGAGAAGGATGAGACAGTGGTCTTAAAGTAACAGAGTAAGAGAAGTTCATTGACATGGTTTCAGATTCTACACTGCAAATAGTCTCTTAAAAAACAAACGAACTGTACCTGTTAAGTTCTGGCAAATTATCAAATAGCCACACAATTAACTTAAAAAGTCTATTAAAATACTTCATTTTCCAACTAAGTATCTGCATGAAGCCAGATTTTCTTCATATGGCTCAACCAAATCACTTCACTGCATCAGGCTGAATGCAGAAGCAGACATGAGAAATAGTTGTTCAGCCAGACGTTAGGCATAAAACAATGTCACTCTCCTTTTTTTTAACTGGAAAGAAGATTTTTATTTAAAAAAACCTTACTTTTGTTTATTTTAAAATTAACAAATGTTTTTAATGTTCTCAGTTTTGATTTTTGATTCTGTGATAGTGGTAACTGTAATCTACATAAACAAGCTCTTTGGTTTCTTCAATAACTTTTTTGACAGCTTTACTGAGATATAATTTGTATTTCTCCATACTTAAGAAAGCAAAAAGGTCCTTAAGAGCAAAATGTTTGAGAACCACTGATCCAGACTGTATTTAAAGCAAAGTTTAAAGGTCTCTCTGAAATAGACTGGAAACAGTATGTTTCTGACCTGGAATATCCTGATTTTATTCTAGGGTTAACTGCTGAACCTGAAATTCAGTTTGAGGTCACATGGATGGGGGCAGTCTTATCTGCAGTTTTCTTTCCAGTTATCTGTGAGGAAACTCATCTGGGGTAGGAATTTTCCTTATTAAATTTGGGTCCTTCTCCTCTTTCTAGACTACTGAAATGTGTAACTTTACAAGAGAGTTGAGGATGAGGTGTCATTATGATTATATACACACACACACACACACTTGATACATATATCAAATGTATAACATGATATGTAAGTGTATAACATGAAATCAAATGTATTTTATTCTTGTTATAAAAAAACTAAAATATAGGAATTTCAGAATTTCCTATAACATTGATTAGCAAAGTTGCAGCTCTGCACTGGTGCTCCTCCAACCCTAACTTAGGCCTCCACTTGTCCACTCTGATAAAAGTTAGGTCTGTGAATCACACATTTTATGCTTTACCCAATTAAATGTCTCCCCAAGACTCAATTACTTGCTAAATGCTCTCTTCTGCTAGAGGACTAGCCAGGTGGCTGGTAACAAATCAAAGAGCTGTCATGAAACAATATTTTTTATTGTTTAAATTTAAGATTCTGATCACTGTTGTATTTGTGATATGAAGTAAAGACTATTAAGACCAACCACTAACTAATAGTGTCTTCCAAACAAGATTTCCCTATTGGCAATTCCCTTTCACAGCTCTCTGCCAGGAGAATTAAAGTGTAAATGGAGGCTAAAGACAAAGTGCCCTTGTCCACAAGTCACATTTTCACAGCTATGCAGCCAAAACAGAGTAAGAAAAAAACTGGATGCTAAAAACTGACATAAACTTGTATCACCCACAAACCTCACATGAAATTTAAGCTCATCTCAAAAAGCTTTCCTATTTTAACTGACTTGACAAATTGTTAAATTTTTGAACTTACAAAAAATAGTTACAAAACACCATTTTAATATATCTTATGCATTGGGGTTCCAAATAAAAATCTGTAACAGACCTCAAAACTGTCAAACTACTTTTATATTAAAAGGTTAAAAACCACTGAGCTCTATTATATACAGATCGAATGTCATAAACTTAAAAAAATGGAGGAGGAAAACAGAAGGATCAAGGCATCCAGCCACTTTCTTCAAGATTTGGAAGTTACTCATGGAAGTTCCACAAAAGAACCCCCTTAATCTCTAAGGATCAAGGTTGTTTTATTTTTGTTCTATAAGTGAAAATACATAATCTTTAGGATGTCTTCACCTCACTGACTGCATCTGAATTATTACAAAAGAAATATTCTGTAATTTTAACTTTTATTCTATAAATGTAATTTTTAAAGAATGAAATATTGTTCCCCATATGGACTGAAGCAAGTGACGAGTTAGACAAAAATTCTATTACTCTAAGGAACACTTAAAACAGGGACAAAAATTATAAACTTTGTTTAATTTTGTTATTGGTAATAAACTTTGGATAGAAATTAGCTTTCTAAGTAATTATCAAATTGTAGGTAAACGTAACTACACACAGGGAATTCCTTATCTAATCATATAACGAGGTAAGCTATTATTTCGTTAAATGATGCTACTTTCATCCATAATAAAACTGCCACTCACAACTACAAAGATTACTCTGTCTACCCCATACCTGTAATCAAAGTATTAAAATTAAAATTCAAAACAGTACAAAATATTTAAGATAATCTTTTATTTTTAATTCATTTTAATTTATTTTTAATTTTATTTTTAATTCAAATAAAGTGATTAATTTTTCACAGAACTAGAACAAATAATTTCACAATTTGCGTGGAAATACAAAAAACCTCGAATAGCCAAAGTAACCTTGAGAAAGAAGAATGGAACCGAAGGAATCAACCTGCCTGACTTCAAACTCTACTACAAAGCCACAGTCATCAAGACAGTATGGTACTGGCACAAAGACAGAAATGTAGACCAATGGAACAGAAGAGAAAGCCCAGAGATAAATCCACATACCTACGGACACCTTATATTCGACAAAGGAGACAAGGATATAGATGGAAAAAAGACAACCTCTTTAACAAGTGGTGCTGGGAAAACTGGCCAGCCACTTGTAAAAGAATGAAACTAGCACAACTTCTAACACCATACACAAAAATAAACTCAAAATGGATTAAAGATCTAAATGTAAGACCAGAAACTATAAAACTCCTAGAGGAGAACATAGGCAAAACACTCTCCGACATAAATCACAGCAGGATCCTCTATGACCCACATCCCAGAATATTGGAAATAAAAGCAAAAATAAACAAATGGGACCTAATGAAACTTAAAAGCTTTTGCACAACAAAGGAAACTATAAGCAAGGTGAAAAGACAGCCCTCAGAATGGGAGAAAATAATAGCAAACGAAGCAACAGACAAAGGATTAATCTCAAAAATATACAAGCAGCTCCTGCAGCTCAATTCCAGAAAAATAAATGACCCAATCAAATGGGCCAAAGAACTAAACAGACATTTCTCCAAAGAAGACATACAGATGGCTACCAAACACATGAAAAGATGCTCAACATCACTCATTATCAGAGAAATGCAAATCAAACCACAATGAGGTACCATTACACGCCAGTCAGGATGGCTGCTATCCAAAAGTCTACAAGCAATAAATGCTGGAGAGGGTGTGGAGAAAAGGGAACCCTCTTACACTGTTGGTGGGAATGCAAACTAGTACAGCCACTATGGAAAACAGTGTGGAGATTTCTTAAAAAACTGGAAATAGAACTGCCATATGACCCAGCAATCCCACTTCTGGGCATACACACCGAGGAAACCAGATCTGAAAGAGACACGTGCACCCCAATGTTCATTGCAGCACTGTTTATAATAGCCAGGACATGGAAGCTACCTAGATGCCCATCAGCAGACGAATGGACAAGGAAGCTGTGGTACATATACACCATGGAATATTACTCAGCCATTAAAAAGAATTCATTTGAATCAGTTCTAATGAGATGGATGAAACTGGAGCCCATTATACAGAGTGAAGTAAGCCAGAAAGATAAAGACCATTACAGTATACTAACACATATATATGGAATTTAGAAAGATGGTAACGATAACCCTATACGCAAAACAGAAAAAGGGACACAGATGTACAGAACAGATTTTTGGACTCTGTGGGAGAAGGCGAGGGTGCGATGTCCTGAGAGAACAGCATTGAAACATGTATAATATCTAGGGTGAAACAGAACACCAGCCCAGGTTGGATGCATGAGACAAGTGCTCAGGCCTGGTGCACTGGGAAGAGCCAGAGGGATCGGGCGGAGAGGGAGGCGGGAGGGGGGATCGGGATGGGGAATACACGTAAATCCATGACTGATTCATGTCAATGTATGACAAAAACCACTACAATATTGTAAAGTAATTAGCCTCCAACTAATAAAAATAAATGGAGAAAAAAGTACAAAATATTTAAGATAATCTTTTATTTTTAATTCAAATAAATGGATTTTAATTAATTTACTTAATTAAAACAAAGACCATATTTCCTATTTTAGGCAAACTAAGGAATATATATGGAGGAAATGGTAGTCCTTATTGATGTCAAACTCTTCCATTGCTGGTCAGTCAATGACAATCCTGTATTTTTGCTAAGTATGAAGTTGTGTGCCTGATGTTACACAACTTTAAGATATGACGTCTTTACTTCAGTTATTAACACCACTCCTCACTGCCTTTCGTTGGAAGAGACTCTCATTTCGTGCCCTGCTCTTTATTGCAGGAATTGACAGAATTAAAAGCTAAAACTGAACCAGTTAAAAGTAATAGGTGCTTTAAGAAAACTATGAAGTGCCTGCCTATTACATTTTATAACTTTATCCTAAGGAAAAAGGGGACTATGAAACTTACTGTATCAAAATGTGTCTCACAAAAGTAAGGCTCTACTAATTTTAGACGACTTCCCACTCTTTATCACCACAGTGACCAAGTACTACTATATGCCCTGCGTTGTTCTGTGCACTTGTGTCAGACTGTATTTTTCCAAAGATGTCCACCCCATGCTCACACCTTCCCACATCCTCTTCTTACAGCATGGCATCAAGAAATGAGGGATTGAGGGGTGCGGTGTCTAGCCTACCTCCTCTGAATCTCAGCAAGCCTAATACTCTTGTAGAAGTGACAGTGCAGAACTTCCTAGGCTGGGTCATCAAAGGCAATCTAGCTCTTGGGACACAGCGTGGGAGCCCTGAACCACACTCACCCAGTAGAGAAATCTGGCTCTCCTGAAGCCACGATGCTAAAGAGATCCCAGGAAGAAAGTACACAGGGCTAGAGGTGCCAGAGCCCCAGCTGTTCCAGCTCCAGCTGTTTGGTCTTCTCGGTCCAGGCCCCACATATGGGACAGGTTCATGAGCGAACTTTCTGGGGACTGGTGTCCCCAGACTCTATGCTGCTCCAAGCTGACACCAAGCAGAGCAGGAATGATCTAATCATGTCAAGCCCTGCTCAGACAGGAGATGTGTAAACAAAATAGTGTTTTAAAACCACTAAATGCTGGAGTTGCTTGTCATGCAGCCCTAGTAACTGGAACAATGCCTGATGTGTATTAACTCATGTAATGCTTACAACAACCACATGAGGTAATCACTATTTACTAATATTCAAGTATGAGTAGCCTCATCTTACAGATAAAAGCTGAGCAAAAAGACTGAGCAGATAGAAGAGACACAAAAATTATGTGACTTATCCAAAGCACTAATGCCAAACAATCTGTTACATTTATATGAAGGAAAAATGTATCAATTACTGATTTCAGAAATATTGAAATGTTGCCTATATTACACATCAAGATAAGGTGACAGTTTCAGCTGGTGTGCACCCACAGGAAACTATTTCTTTGCTTTTGTATCTCCAGTGCATACATACACAAATATTTAGCATCTACATGTAATCTGCCTCATTTGAACAGATGGTTTCACTAACAAGATGATGTATTAAATTTGATTTCTAGAAGTCAATTAGCTTCATAAAAAAATTAACCCAAGGTCAGTCATAGAAAGCTACACTGTTCTCACATAGACCTTGTCCCAAATTTAGATTGTAGCCCATGAACCTAACAATATCAGTGTAAAATTCAACTCCAAAATACTTGCTCCAGGGACAAAGAAGTGGTCACTTTAGTTTTCACATATAAAAAACCAACAGTAAGTTATGAGATCAGCCTTAAACCAGAATTTAGGAATATAGACCACATCTCGTTTCTCTAAGACTGCTTGGTTCTGCCTTTCACACTGCCATGGCCCTGTAGGCTTTCACAGCTTTAAACTCAGATGCAATTTATGGGGGAAAAAGTAAAGTAAGTGCTTCGTGTATTTTACATGCTATATATGCTCAGGTCAAACTTCCCTAAGGTCTCTCCTCCTCATCTAAGGTGGAAGATCTGGTTGATTTGTATACGATGAGTCAGTCACCTATAAACCTCTTACTCAGGTTGAACTCCTCAACCTAGCTGGTGCCTTGCACACGGGAAATGCTCAGCATTTTAGTCACAAATTTAAGTAGGCGTTTTAAGGCAAGTAAAATATATGGCTTTGTCACACTGCGATAATCATAAAAATTAATTAGAGGCACACAAAATCATTGGCCAACACCAAGATATTATTATTACTATTATTACTGTAATTACAAGCTATTATCACTGTAATTTAAAAAGCTAAATGGATTTTTCTAATCAAGAAAAAGACTACTCTCTATCCCCACAATTATTTCTCTGAATAAAGACAAAAGATTTTTTCCCAAGATCCAGCAGTATTCACCAAATTGGCCAAAAGGGACTTTATGCAACGATGATGAAATATAGTTCATGGAAAACAAGACATTACATCTTGTATCACCACCATACACTGTGCACATTATTTTCAACTGTTTCTCATCTCTAGTCTATTGCCTTTTAAGATTACTCCACCCACATTTTTCATCCAGCTTAAGACATCAGCAAGCAGTTATCTTCAGAAAAACTGTAATACTAGAAACACTTTTAGTTCAATAAAATTACACTAACAATTATCTTTTACCTTCTTAAAAGGGTTTCCAAAAAAATGTCTACACATAATGATATATTAAAAAATCTGCTATGAAAAACAACACTCATTTTAGACAGAAGCAACCACATATTCATTTTGTGTTTAAGTTAGTGTTAAATCATGAAAATGATTTTATCAGATGATTTCAGCCTAAGAACGACTACAGTAGAGTTCAACACCTCAAAAGACATGTTTGAATGACTGCTAACAGCAAGTTAAATCACTAAAAAGCCTACTGTTCATTCATCCCACCCTCAGTACTTTAACAAGTATTTATAAAAAGTAATGACAAACATTTTAGAACTTAGAAATGAACTAGTTAGTGGGCTTCCCTGGTGGCTGAGTAATGAACAATCTACTGGCCAAAGCAGGAGGCATGGCTGTGATCCCTGGTCTGGGAAGACCCCAGACGCCGAGGAGCAGCTAAGCCCCTGCACCACACGACCGAGCCTGTGCCCTAAAGCCTGCACGCCGCACCCACCGACCCCGTGTGCCACAGCTCCTGAAGCCACCGCAGCGAGAAGCCCTGCACCCCAACTGCAGAGCAGCTGCTTGCCCGCCTCAGCTAGAGAAAAGCCAGCACAGCAATGAAAGCCCAGCACAGGCATAAACAAATACAGCAGCACATAAAAGGGAAATGTTAAAAAAAAAAGAAAAGAAAGAAATGAACTAGGAAATGTATTTACTAAGAAATACTAATACCCATCTAAAATCTTTGTTTTCTCTAATTGGTTTAATACTTTATCTTTCTAGAAACTTGAAATATAAACCAAAACCAGAAAACAAGTCAAGGACTTTGAAAAATGTTACAATTAAAGAAAAAATGTCAATAAAGACTCTATTCCCCTAAAAACCGAATAACAACAATACTTCAAAGAAAATCAACTCCTGAAAAAAAATTAACTCCTGTATTTCATAGTCTTATAAGGAATCTAGGTTACAAAGTCTAACTATACAATTACAAAGAGAGACTAAAGCCCAGAAATGTAAATGAGCTCAAGCACAGAAGACAGTCTTTGCAAAAAAGACAGGATGAATATTAAAACAGCCACCAACTTTCAGTTAAGCTTCCCTGGTCAAAGCTGTTAAAACAAGTCCTACAGGCAGTATAACAGCTAAGACCCCACTCAGAGCCAGGACCGCCAGCCTTCTCCAGGGGCTGTGTGACTTTGGGCAGGATATAGCCTGCATGTACTTTCTTACCTCACTGGTTATGTGGATGCAGTTATGAAAGAAACAAAGTGAAGTTGCTCAGTTGTGTCAGACTCTTTGCGATCCCATGGACTGTAGCCTACCAGGCTCCTTGATCCATGGAATTTTCCAGGCAAGAGTACTGAAGTGGGTTGCCATTTCCTTCTCCAGGGGATCTTCCAGACCCAGGGACTGAACCCAGGTCTCCTGCATTGCAGGCAGACGCTTTACCATCTGAGCCACCAGGGAAGCTACGAACTTAATCATAGCTTCAGTGAACTATGTGGATGCAGTGAACTTCATCAAATCTTTTCAATAAGCTCAAGCCTCAGATTCTTAAGCAAACTAGACAATCAATAGCGGTTTTCTTCTAAAACAGTGTGTCGATCTATTTTTTTCTCCTGAGAAACAAAATATAAGCTTGGAAATCCTGCTTTTTAAAACTATTCAAATAATCACAACTTTTTTCAAATACTGTTTTCGCTTATGCTATTAAAAGGAACTGAATATTCATTGGAAGGACCGATGCTGAAGCTCCAATACTTTGGCCACCTGGTGCAAAGAGCCAACTCTTTGGAAAAGAACCTGATGCTGGGCAAGACTGAAAACAGGAGGAGAAGAGGACAGGAGGATGAGATGGTTGGATGGCATCACTGACTAGATGGACGTGAGTCTGAGCAAGCTCTAGGAGTTGGTGATGAACAGGGAAGTCTGGCCTGAGTGCTGCAGTCCATGCGGTCGCAAAGAGTCAAACATGACTGAGTGACTGGACTGACTTGATTAAAAGGAACTAGGGGAAGAGAGAAGGTACAGAATGGTTCTTCTCCTTGTTTCCTGCAGCCACACTAATGACAGCGAGAAAGAAGAAATATGTACACCCACAGCTGGGCTCCCCTGCTGGCTCAGCAGTAAAGAATCCACCTGCAGAGATGCAGGGTCGATCCCTTGGTGGGGAAGATCCCTTTAGGAGGGAAATGGCAACCTACTCCCATATTCTTACCTGGGACACCCTGTGGACAAAGGAACCTGGCACACTACAGCCCATGGGGTCACAGAGTCGCAAACGACTTAGCGACTAAACATCATCCACAATCAGCTGAATTAATTAATCACAACCAATTACTGAGTGACTTTACACAGAGAGTGTGACATGTGAGCACAGTACAGCTAAGTTCTGGAAGTATAAAGATAAATAGGGCCTGATTTTAAAATATTATAGCCTAGAGAAGACAAACACAAATGGATACTTCAAAACAACACCATAAATATGAATTAGAATTATGGTGACTTTTGAACCCAGAAAAACCTAGAGTATCTTTGAGATCTTGGATACAGCAAAGACACACCTACAATATTCTGGGTTTGTCTAAAGGATAGGAAATACAGACACATAGAGGATATATTAACAGTTTCCTATTCTCAGGGAACACACATTCTAGCAAGAGATGAACAGTAAATAATTACTCCATTGTGATACGGCTAATGCAGAATTTGAAATGGACCATGAGTCTAACCAAGTATTGGGGATAGTTTGCCTGAGAAATTGTTCAAGGTAAGACCTAATCAAGATAAGAGTTACTATATTTATCTCCTGACTTCCATTTAGAGCACTTGCCAAACCCTATCTGAGTTTCAAACCACTTTTTATTGTTTAGTCCAAAACCCTCGCTTCCAAGAAAGAGAGTCAAACTGAAGTTCAGAGAAATGAAATCAACTGCCAGATTTCCTCCAGGCAGTCTCTAGTAACACCAGAGCTAAAACACTGATTATTCTCACTGGAGTATTCTTTCCACATTCTACACAGGAGAAATGGGAGGATAAATGACAATATGAATTAATCACAGCCCTAGGCCCTTTACATATTCCATCTCACTTAATCATAACACTAAGATATGTCTCCTATTTTGAAAGGTAAGGAAACAACTTCTGAGAAGATAAATTATAAGACCAAGGCTTTCTGACTTACGGATTCATGCTCTTTCACTACCCAATGTTCCTTTCATTGTTTCAGTGATAGATGAGTCTAGAAAAATACAGTTAAGGTATTGTTCCAATAAAATCCTCAAGGAAAAAAAACTTTTTACTCAGAAATAGTAACACTATTTCTCTTATTCATCACTCAAGAGATTAGCTTTTGTTTCCTTTAATTCAGTTTCCCAAGTGTGACTTTTTCCCCAACTTGACCCCCGCTCAAATTCTCTTCACTTCACACCTGTACTATTCCTTCTACCTCCTAATTGGTCTCCCAGCTCCCAAGCTTTCTTTCTCTATCTTTGCCACGTGTGATTAATTTTCCTGTAACACAAAGTTTCATCATTACTCCAAAATACATTTTAAAATACCTATAATAATTGTTAAGCACTGTGCAGGTAATGCAGCTAGAGCAACAATCAGAACAGACGCGGTTCCCATTCTGAAGGAGCACACACTCTCACAAGAGCGATGAGCAGTAAATCATCACTCAGACTGTGATAAGGGCAATGCAGAACTTGGGGGAGAGCTAGCACTATGTATCTAACAAAGAATCAGGGAGAGGGAGAAGTAAAAACCTGGTCACTGCTAGGAGTTACAAAAACAGAAGTCGGGGGGAGCCAAAGAAACCAATTCACCAACCTACAGTGAGAAAGATGGGCGTACCTGTGTTGGCACAAAAGGCCACACTTGTCCCGTTAATCACTGCCCAGTTTTCAATGTGGAACCTCTTGTCTCGGCAGGAAGTTTCCTGAATATGCTAGGCTCTTTCCTTCCTATGTTTCATTTCAGCTTTCTAGAAATTTCCTTTTCATCCCTCAACTAACCCTAAAATCCAGTCCCTTTCTCCCATCTAAACTTTAGTTATCGACTATCATACTCCACAGTTCTGGCTTTTTTCTCTTAAATATCACCATTTTATTTATTTATTTTCAGTTGCCCTGGGTCTCCATTGCTGCGCAAGGGCTTTCTCCAGCTGCAGCGCGTGAAGCTACTCTTGCTTGGCGAATGGGCTCAGCTGCTCTGCGGCACGTGGTGTCTCCCAGACCGGGTATCAAACCTGTGTCCCCTGCAGTGGCAGGCAGGCGCTTCACCACTGCACCACCAGGGAAGCCCTCCACAGCTTCAACTTTAACATACGTGTCACAAGCAATTTCGTCTTTCTAGTCTCTAAAAACTAACCAAATGGGAAGACAACACATGTATATTTCTTATCACTAAACAGGGTTCAATGCCAACCATCAGTCAACGCTCCATGAAGATTTTTTTAAGCATCCAAACATCCACCTGATCGCCTATCCAGGCCCAAAACTGTTCAGTTAGTTCTAAGGTCAATGTCATTATTATTTCCACAAATGTATACTATCAGTCACAAAAATGAACTCAACCTGTGGTAAAATTAATTGCAAATCCATTACCATTACTAGAAAACATATCCGAAAACCTTTTAGTAATAGATCAGCAGTGTTACATATTAAAAAACTATTAAAAATGGAAGGCATTAAGAAGTCTTTTAGGTCAACCATATATATTAAAGTAAATGATTAAGATGCAGATTTTGTAATAAAATCTTTTGATATGGCATATCCTTTTGCAAGTTTCTGAAGCGTTCATTTACAGATAACATGCCACACATTTAACAGCTTGTTTAGTACTTTTGGGGGCTTCCCACGTGGCTCAATGATAGAATGCACCTGCCAATACAAGAAAAGACACAAGTTCCCTCCCTGGGTCAGGAAGATCTCCTGGAGAAGGAAATGGCAACCCACTCCAGTATTCTGGCCTGAAATACTCCAAGGACAGAGGAGCCACAGGGCTGCAAAAAGTCTGACACGACTGAGCACTGCAATAATTAGGTATGGCTTCCTAGGCGGCTCAGTGGTAAGAAAAAAAAAAAAAAAATTCCGCCTTAGATGCAGGTTTGATCCCTGACTGGGAAAGATCCCCTGGAGAAGGAAATGGCAACACACTCCAGTCTTCTTGCCTGGAAAATCCCATGGAGAGCGGAGCCTGGCAAGCTACAGTCCATGGGGTTGCAAAGAGTCGGACACAACCGATCAACTAAACAGCAGCATAGTACTTTTTGGCATTTCAGATCTTAAACTGCTTCAACAAGAGACCAATATCAGCTTAGCTAAAATTGGCTCAAACGCACAGTCCGTGCCCCGCCCATGAGGTCAAGTGCTTTGTTTCAGTCACTGCCGTGTGTACCCAACACCTAGAACAGTACCCACATAATGGGGCTTCTGCATACATCTGTGAACTAAATACCTACCTATCACGTAATAAATGCTTAGTAAAGTGTGTGCCGAATACAGTACATGTAATCCCCACAACCACCCTACAGGAAAGGAACTATTAATATCCCTCTTCTGCAGATAAGAAACCTGAATAACCTAAATGACTGTCCCACGGTCACCCAGCTTCAGTGACAGCCAGAATTCAAATCCAAGTGTTCTGACTCATGGTGTACTCTTAACCACGTCTCTCGCTATCCTTCTCTCATTAACTTCAAATTTTCCATTTGCCTTTGATAAAACGTTGGGCATTTTTCTACTATAAATGCTTCTAAACAGCGGTTAAAATAAAAACAAAAAACCCCAAATGCCTATCCATTTTGGATTTGTCTATCAACTTATTTTGTAAATATGCTCTTTACAGAAATTTACAGAGTTTCCAATCATTTAAAAAGTATTTATTAGGCACCTCTGGATTGCCTCTATCTAAACTGACAGTTCTTAGCTTAGACCAGACACTTCTGAGACTGATAAAAACTAGTGACATCTTCTCAGAGAAACATCCACATAAAATTTTCCATTCAATCTCACTGACCTTACTAGAGTATGCCCCCAGAGAAAAGTTGGCCTTAAATCACTATACCAAATACAATAATCCAACCAAAGGCATCAATTCCTGGCCCTCACTTTATAGTCTTCCTCATACAAATTCTACTGCTGGTATTTCAGTTTAATTCTAATAACTGAGTATGCACTGTAAGCACGTACTGTTAGATACTACAAAGATGGAAATGAGCTAAACTGTCCCTGCTCTCAAAACTACCATGTTACAACAAAAAGGATGAAGCAAAGCATCCAAATAAGAGGTGGTCTCCAGGACAGTCGACAGGGCTCCGTAATAGGAACTCATGTAAACCTTAAAGAATTAAGGGTCAAAGATGTCAGCAAGACTAAGATTTGAATCTTATCCTTTGCCTCTTGACTACAGGCTCTTCAGGTTGCAATATTCTACATCCTCCCATCTATATAGAACAGAGCCACAAACTGGGAGGAAAAAGCAGAGAAGAAATACAAATATGGTACTAAAAGCAATACCATGTATCCTTTTAATTAAAAGACCACATTTACTTTTAATTAAAAGGAAGACCATATTTCCTTTTAATTAAAAGGAAGAAGGAATTAGTATCAAGTTTAAAAAGACCTGGAAAGAATTTGTCACGGTATTTTGATGGGTTTTGAAAGGCTGTCTCCATCAACAAAAATTTGAAGCAATTATTTTGTATAAAAAGAAAAGTGGGGAAAATGTTATCTGCTAAGTAAAGATGTATGAAGAAAATATGAGCAGGTACATTTAGGTCATAAAATCCTTGGCTCTCTTTCTCTCAGAAGACTTGCTCTGAGGAAACTAGTTGCTAGGTCCTAAGAACAGACAAGTAGCCTTATAGAGATACTGACTTGGTGAGTAAGGGAGGCCTCCTGCCAAAAGCTATATAAGTGAGATAGTTTCCAGCCCCAGTCAAGCCTTCAGATGACTGCAGTGCTGGCCAACACTTTCGCTACAATAGGAGACTGAGCCAGAAACACCCTGCTAAGTAGCTCCATTCTTGACTTTGATAAACCACAAGTGATAATATGTTTGTTTCTTTAAATTGCTAAATCTGGAGCATATTTGTTAGACAGCAATAAATAGCTAACACAATAGTCAAGGTGTGAAATCGCTAACTTTGTTTGGCATCAAAGTTTGTGCTAATTAAAAGTTTCAGAGCAATATGCAAGATGGTTGAGAGGGAAGCATTTTGTCTATCTCTCACCATATCCAATGGAGTCCTTCCTGAACATGGTAAATACCTAAGCTTGGTAACAAACTAGCATACACACAAGATTTCCTAACTGACCCAATGAAATAGCCTCAAAGTTTCTTAAAAGTAAAATGGTTCCCTTGAATCTTTCCATATAAGTTCGATCCTGAAAAGCTGTAGTTTTATTGTTGTTTACTTTTTAGCACAGAGTCATACCTTCCTTAACTGAGAATTACAATACGTAATCAATGAAAACTGAGACTTGTTAGCAGCTCTTCTCTAAATTTAGTCAAAACTAAAAGGTAGCTTAAAAGTTCCAGACAGACTATGAGCAGCTGCGTCAGAGTTGAAAGTGAGCAAAATACTTTTATCAGTATTTGACTGCCTCAACCATACAGAGCCTTAACAGATCTTGATGATAACCTCAGCATGAAGCCTTCTAGTATTAATCCAACTTAAAAGTTTAGCCTCCATACTAGAAAAAAATCTTCCCTACTATAATACTGGGAAGGTGGGCAAAATAACCCTGTTTTCCCAGTGTCAAAACGATCTTAATTATACCACAAAATTTGTAACCCATAAGGCTGGGAATCCAAATGTTAATTCTCAAAACAGTAAGGGCCTGTAGTCTATGTTGATCATTAAGCTTCACACTAAACGCCTTTCCCTATCACTCTATCCTTACAAATGCACCCATCCCTTGACATCTGAATTTACCTAGAAAGGCTGATAAAAGCGGCTTTTTCAAAATAAGTCATACCTTATATTCTAGCTGGGGAGGAAAAACTATAATACAAAAGAGAGACAAATAACCACAAAATACAGGCTGTTATTATCAATTCACTTATACAGACAAGCAACTAAAAATATTTTCATGTATAATCTGATTCAATAGCTAAAACTAACTTTTACACTAAAAAAAATTTCACAGGCATTTTAAGTTCTAAAATTCTACTTAAAAGTCAACTTAGGCTCTGAAATTAACTTAAAAGGTGGTAACTTTTTAAAAAGTACTTAAGCTTAGATTCAAAGTGAAATAAAAGCTAGTTTTTAGTGGCCTCACACGGCTAAATATTCTCCCCAAAGAAAATTCCGTTATCTTTATAACCGAATTAAGAGTAAACTATATATCAACTTTAAGGTTTCCTAATCTTACCAAAATAAACATCAGTACACTTAACGCTGGTTTTCAATAACTTTCTCCTGGGGAAAACAATGTTTTTGGTACCGTGTGACTTAATCACTTTATAATCATTTTCACAACACTTCAAATATGTGTTGTAAACTGACTCCTTGGATCACAAGCTTTATATCCAGATCTTTCTAGTTAGTTCTTTCTTCAAAAGAAGCACTTAGTTAAAAATATTTAAGATATTTCAACAAGTTCTAAAGAATGTTACATAAACCCTAAAAGTATAATCTTATTTCAAAGTGAAAGCTCAACAAGACATTCTAACAAAAATGAGTAAATTCTAATAATAATAAAATCTTTGCAACAGGAATACCTCATGTTTTTAAAAAGCACTTTAAAACCACGATATCCTTCCATCAGTTACAAATATAAAGACTTCCTACCATGAAATCAATCTATAAAATCCACAGATTGATGTAATCTGCATGGCAGTTTATAAGAATTATAAATCCTTTGCAAACTTAAAATAACTCTCAAAAAAAAAAGAAACTGAAAGGCAAAGGAGGGGACATTTCACAGTTAACATTATCAAGATCACAACCAGTGTCACTAATAATATAAGGTTTTTTCACACAAGTGATAAATTCACTACCCTGTAATGGGTAGTGAAGATTACAGCATCTTGTAGTCTCTAATATTTAAGTATCCAGAAAAGCAAGTATGCCTTTTTATCAAATTTTAACCTTATTTGGACTTGTGGCACCAGTATCTTACTCCTTACTCTGAAATGAGGTAAGAATTACACATTCAAGTGAGTATCTAATAAAAATTACCTCAAAACTCCACTTGCTGAAGTATTACTGGACCAACTATTCATAGTCTCCTAAAATGACATAGTAGATAGACATTACATTTAAAAAACGAAAAAACCAAAAACCTGGCACGTACTGCTCGTAGCTTATTTAAAGAGAATAATTCTAACTCTGGTGAAGTGGAACTAGCAGGGGACTTGAGAACCTTTGTTCAGATCCAGCTCCACCACTTCCATTCCATAGTTACTGTTTTGAGTAAGACACTTAACTTGCTTCTTCTCTGTTTAAGTCTTACCAGAGTTGTGAAAATGAAATGATTGGCACATTTAAATCCTGCAGTGCTACTAGGCAAGTATGTGTGTTGACGTGTATATGCTAGGTAAACGGAACAACTGTGGAAGACGCTGAATTGTATGAACTAATGTCAACTTTTAAATATCTACTGGTACCAGTGAAGGCGTATACAGTAAAACGACAAATAACACATGCTTCATTAGGCAGTTCACATCAATTTTTAATTTTCTTAAAGATATTCTCTTTCCTATCCTGCCTACATAGTTCAGGACAATTTTTTTCAAGGTTTGCAGTCTTATTTTACACCATTCAAGGTTATTTCCTTAGATATTAAAATAAATGTCAAATAGAATTTGATGCTGTATTTTCAAAATATTTAGGGCTGTGAATTCCTCATAATACTAAATATAAGCCAATGTGTTCATTTTTATCAGTTAACAATCTAATTCCTAGAACTTCAGAATACTTAAACTTTCAAATCCAAGCCAATATCGATTGTTAAAATTCTACTGCTCATCCAAACATTAGCAGACGGTCAAAATAATTGCTATTACACTTTAGATGCAATACAATACGCATGACGTGGTTCTGTTCTATCAAAATAAAATACATTAACAACCAATCAGTTAAAATATGAAATCTTCCGGAGATGAAAAGTAATGACAATAACATCTGAAACATAACAATGAGTACCTTAAAGCCCCAGAAAATGAAAAGCATTATTGTCAGTCTCCACATTCTTTCTAAAAAGCTTTAGAAAACTACTACTAATCCCTTCAGAAATCTCGCCAAAACATGACTTTAAATATTATCATCTAAAATCACGACTCACGTTGAACCATTAGTGTACAGATTTTAAAACGCATACTAACATGTTGTACCTTAAGACTGCTTTTGGTTACCATTCTAACTCTCTTCGGCTCGGTAAAGTTACCTTAAACGACACCAACTCATTATTCTCTTACACAACGATCTGTACAGTTTGAGAACTTTCTCCCCAGTTTGACCACCAACCAAATAAAGAGAAGTTATTAAAATCATTTTGGAGACCAGGTTAATGACCACACATGAGGAATTCTGGCAGCGCTAGTCAAATAGCAAAGAACAGTCTTTTTTCTTTTTGAAGTGAAAGAAAGTGATGGTTGGGGTCCCCCTCCCTGAACAAGGAAGTTCTCTTACATCCAGGCGAGACCAGCCATGTTGGAAAACACTTGTCAGTTACAGTTGTGACAAGTCTTAGCCAACACCGCCCGGGGAAGCTAACCTTGCGTACCGAGGTGTGTACATCAAGGCCCTCTTCGGCTCCGCCGGAGGTTCTGGGCCTACTTGGGGGATGGTTTCCGAGTTGGAGCCGTCCTTCGGTCCGAACGGAGTGCAGAGCCGAGGGGGAAAGAGGGCGGGGAAAGGAGAGTTGGGGGGAAAAGGGTTTTCAAGAGTTGGAAGCCGCTATCCGCAGCGAGAGGGGCGCGGCGGCCGGGAGAGGTTTCCGAGTTGAGAGCCGGGGGGGTGGGGGGGAGGGGCCGAGGATTCGGGGAACAGGGGGGGACTCTCGGCAGAAAAGTCCCCCTCGGAGGGGCCCAGGAGCGCCAGATGAGGAAGGGAAGCGGGGGAACGCTTCGGGGCACTGACCTGTCCTCCGAGTCCATGCGGCTCAGGGGTTCCCCATCCGACGACATCTCCAAGCTGCCTCGCCGGCCCCCGGAGGTCGCGCTGCTTCCGCCTCCCCCGGTCCCATAGCCCTCGTCGCCGCCGCTGGAGACGACGCTGCTGCTGCTGCTGCCGCCCCCGCCGCCGCCCTGGCTGCCCCGCGGTCCCTTGGGCTCCTCCAGGCCCTCCTTGCCGTCCCCATCCCCGCTGCTGCTGCTGGCGGCGCCGGGGCTCAGCGAGCGCGTCTCGTCGCTGCTGCTCCCGCCGCTGCTGCTGCCCACCAGGCTCTCGGCGCTGCTCTCCTCCTCGCCCCCGCCGCTGCTGCTCTCGTCCTCCTCCTCGTCGTCGTCCTCCTCCTCCTCGTCCTCATCCTCCCCGGCCTGGCTGGCGCTCTCGGGGCTCGGCTCCGACATCGTCTCCGCCTCGCCGCCCCCCACTCCGCCGCCGCCCCCACCGCCGTTCAGCAGCAGCGCCGCCACCGCCTCGGCCTCCGCCTCCTCCTCCTCTTCGTCCTCCTCCTCCTCCTCGGGGGGCTCAGCCCGGCCCCGCGCCGCCGACCCGGGGCTGCCGGGGGGCAGAGGGCTCAAGCGGGAGAGCTCCTCCAGGTCGGCCATGTCGGTGAGAGCGGCGGCCATGGCGGCGCCTGCTCCTCCTCCTCCTCCGGCTCCTCCGCCTCCCCGCCGCCGCCGCCGCCGCCTCCCTCTCTCGACTCTCGCTCCTTCGCCCCCCTCCCAAACGCCCCAAACTCGGCCGACGCCGCGGCAGAGCGGGAGGAGGGCCCGCGAGCTGCGTCAGCCTGCACACGCGCTACGGAACCCGCGCGGGGACAGGCGCGCCACTGCGCGCACTCACGCGTAGACGGCTGCGCGCCTGCGCGGCGGCACGCGGTGGCACCTCCCCTCGGCCGCGGGCTCCGCGCCCGCGCCCCCGGCCGCGCCCCCTCTGGGCCCCCGCCCCGACCCGCCGGGACTCAGAGTTTCCGCGGGGCCTGCCCACGCTTTCCCCGGCCGCGCGGCGGGCGGGACACGCGGAACGAAAAGCTGAGCGCCGGACGGCGATTCTAACAGCCCCCGCCCCGAGGGCTCACGATCGAGTCATTCATTCCGGGGGTGTTTGGGGAGCGTTCCCGGCGCACGGGCGCTGAGCCAAGAATCGAACAAGTCCCTGGGCTCTTGAGAGCTGACAGTCTAAGAGGAGAGGAGAGGAAAAAAGAGTAAAAATAAATAATACAGTGCTAGGTACTGAATCCATACGCGCGACGCAGAGCCACAGGTTTTTATCTAACCTACGTTCGAATACCCCGAAGACTGGTTAAATCACAGTCTGAGAGCCAACATCTGTGTGCAAGATCTTCAAACTTTTTAGCTCTGGAGCTCTCTGAAACGATTTTGTGCATCTTCGTATATCCACATGTTTAAAGTGACATCCACATTTTTTCCCAGCCTCATATTTTATGGCTGTCACACTTTTTAAATATAGTCAACCAATGAATCCTAAATTCCATACGGATTTAATACCCACCAATATCTTTTAAAATACAGTCTCGTTTATACTTGGGCAGTTTCCATCCTTTATCCTCTGGAGCTCATTTACATTTTACATTTCCTCCAGAATTTTATCCTCATATTTTATATTTGAACTGTTTTATTGATCATCATATATTTCCCGTATACATCTTATATACACAAAAAATATGTATCGAAATTGAAATTCAAGGATTGTTTCTAAATCTCCTGAGAGATTTCCCCACGGGGAAGGCGTAGGCAGGCCCCACGGAAACACTCTTAAGACTTATTTCAACTGATCAAAACAAATATATTTCAAATATTTACAAATAGATATTAAACCCAGAAGTTGGAATTTTGTTGGCAATGCATCTTACAGAGATGGAATTGAATACTTTTTTAAAAGCTAGATTATCAGTGGACGAGTATTTCTAGAATGAAAATGAGATGCTTCCATTCAGTTACAAGCTTTTAATTCCTTGGATGTAAGCGCTGAAAAAACTTGTTCACATAAATAAGTACATGAGAATGAATGGAGTTTTGTCAGAGCAATGCAATTCGATTCTTTGAACTCTTTCCAAATTATATGTCCCCTGAAAAATCACATAAAGATCTAACAAGGAAAAAATACTTTTAATGATCTATCCGTTGACAACTCTGACTAGGTTCTTTCAACCTTGTTGAAAGCAAGTAACTGAATACCACCTGACTTGTAAAAAGATGTGTTACTCATTCTCATTCACCACTCAGTTGTTCCTTTTTCTGGTGTCCTGGAGGATTTTGCACACCCTGCTAGGTAGGTTAGGAAGATGGGTGAGGCAGAGTTATGCCTTTCTTTTGTAAAGTAGGGAAGGGTCACTTAGGATAAGGGATGCTGGAAAGGAGTCCACCTTACACCTGATCCCAAGGCACATTTTTCAGGCAGATCAATTCTAGGTGTAAGAGAAGGGAGAATCGGAACTGATTGTCTTAAAACAGGCTCTGCGCTCAAACACATCTTAGAAAGTCTTCATACATCATGAATAGCCCAGCATTATGTCTACAGTCTTAGGCCTTTGGATAGCTTTATATGTTCCATATGTTGCCTCAAAAGAAAGCAAAAATAAAGATAATAAATAATAGCATGGGACATTATGGCTCACAGATACCTCCAAAACACTCATACAAGGCTAACCACAAACATTTCAACCTCAAAGCCAGTCTTTGAGGTTGACTGGCAAAGTATTTTCATCCTCCTGTGTTGTCAATAAAAGACTCTCACGGTTTAACTGAAAAGCGTGTATTAAGTGTATGTGCCAAGCACTGTATTAAGCCCTAGAGATTTTGGCTCAGTTCGGCCAACTTATTGAAGGAAAACATCATGAAGAACATAGGATCTGAACAGTTGTGTACGTAACATACACTACATTTACGATGGAGCCGTATCTTAAAGGTTGAATAGACTAGAAATCTGTGTGAGGGGGAATTCTAGGACTGAGACATTGGAAAAGCATAAAAATGTAATTTGTGACTGTTAACCATGAGAAAATGAAGCTACTACAAAAGTGAAAAAGACTTCAAGACGAGATCACAGAAAACCTTGAATAAAAAGGTTGACTTTGAAAGATGAAAGTGTGTGTGTATATATATGTGTGTGTCTACTTAGAAAAATTTTAAAGGTGTGATATGATTAAAGTTATGTTGTAAGGTTATCTAATGTTACAGGTGATATGGAGAAAAACATGAAAGGAAGGAGAGGTGCTTGGCAATTAGACATGTGGAAATGGCAGGTATCAAATCCACAAGTAAATGCTCTGAATGCAGTATTTATACTTGAAGACAAAAACAAACTATCTTAGAACTGGCTTTCTGGGAAAAAGAAAACAAGTCTGTTTCCCATCACTGGAGTGTTTTTTTTTTAATTGCAAATTTTTTGAAAAATTGAAAGAATTGGATAATAACACTTGTACACCTGCTTGCCTCTGTGTGTGTGTGTGTGTGTGTGTGTGTGCACGCTCGTGTGTTACTTGCTCAGTTGTGTCCAGCTTTTAGCCCACCAGGCTCCTCTGTCCATGGGATTCTCCAGGCAAGAATACTGGAGTGGGTAGCCATTCCCTTCTCCAGGGGTCTTCCTGACCCAGGGATCAAACCTTGGTCTCCTGCAATGCAGGCAGATTCTTTACCATCTGAGCCAGCAGGGAGGCCCATCAATCAATAATCTTTTGCCACATTTGTGCAGTCTGTGTCCCTCTGTCTCTGTTTCTTTCTCTCTTTTGGTTTAACTGCAGATTAATTACTCTGCAAGCATCTCCTTAGAACGGGGTCACAATGTCACTGAGACATTCATGAAGTGTTTAGCCAGAGGCAGTCCTCTGGGTAATAGAATTTTTTCAGTTGGCTTCAGGTGAGAGGCTGGAGGAAATGAAAGCACCATGGTCTGTAGACCAGTGCCCGTCCACTCCCTGGTCCTTACCAGCCTGCAGCTAGCTACAGGAAATTAGCTTCAGGAAACTTTTTCTGAATATTTATTTGTGTTTATTTATTTATTTGGCTGCATCGAGTCTTAGCTGGGACACATGGGCTCTTTAGTTGTAGCATATGGGATCTAGTTCCCTCAACAGGGATTGAACATCAGGAGTGCTGAGTCTTAGCCACTGAACCACCAGGGAAGTCCCAGGGAACTTCTATAACAACTTGGCAGAGTAACTTTATATCTGCCAAACCTAATCAGCAAAAAGAGGCTTTTACTTTTTATTAGGTCATCAGTTTATTTTTATCTTCTTAATCTGGTAATTTTTCAAAAGCATCAGTCCCCTGGAAAGTAAAACACTGTCCTTCATAGACTGAGACTCACTGCTGTGTATTTCCCACCTTCCTGCCTGGAGACTATGATTCTACCTGTAATTATGTTACCCAATAACACACCATTGCATAAGAGCTATTTGATTAGGAATAGTATTCAAACTCATCAACCACAGTACTAATGGGGTCAAATTAATGACGATAACTTGAATTTCACTGGCACTCCCACCTACCAAGCGTACTAACATAGGCAGCTCACCCCCAGTTTTCTGGGAGCCCCTGGGGTGGGGGAATCTCTCCTCTGCTCACACCCTGCTTGCCCAACGGCTCCCTCCCTGGTTCTGCTCCTTCAGGAACTGCAGATTCCTATTGAAACAAGAGGGAACAGAGCAAGGCACAACTTTTGAAAGAATGACATAGCCCGAGGGCACAACATAAACTGATTAGAACCAAATGGGTTCAAGATGGCAGACAAGTCAACTTGGACTAGACCTTGATCTTCAATCAGCAAGCTAAATGACAGACCAAGAGGTGCCAGGGCAGCTCCAAGGCACTGTCAAAAAACCAAAAAGTGGGCGGTGGCCCAATTCCTGGAAATCTCCACCCCTTCCCCCAAATAGTTCAAATAATCCTCCTACTCATTAGCCTATGAAATTCACCCAGCCCGCAAAAACTAACCACTTCCCCACACCGCACTCACCCTCTGAGATGGCCCATACTCTATCTGCAGAGGTGTTTCTCTCTGAATAAATCCAGTTCTTACCCAACACTTTGTCTCTCGCTGAATTCTTTCTGCGATGAGACATCAAGAACCTTAGCTTCATTAGGTCCTAAAACCCAATCTATGATCTCAGTTGGAAGACCATGAGTCTTGGCTGGGTTTGAGTCCTAGCCACATGGGTTCAAGTCACAGGCAGGGTTTTGACTGGGTTCGAGTCCTGGCCACGTGGATTTGAGTCTCCAACTAGGCTTTTGGCCGAGTTTGAGTCCCAGCACATGGGTTCAAGTCCCAGTCTCAGGTAAACGGTTTTATTACCTGGACCTGTAATATAAGCAAAACAGCCAAAGCCACGGTGTAGCCTGAAGAAATGGAGATCACTGTGTTGACCTCTTTTAGGGGAACTCTGGAGCAGACTGCTTGGCCCACACGGTTTTCAATGAAACAGTTCTTTATGTTTTTACTCAGAGATCTGTCTCTCTTAGGAACCCAGACATACTTTCATGAACCTAGGTTGGTAACAGAGTTGAGTAACAGCTACTCCAAGCTGTATTTATTACTCCCCATTCAATGACTAAGTCTTTCTTCTAGGGCTCCTCTATCTAATTCTCTTCCATGAACATGAGCCCTGTTCGAGGAAGCAGTGTCAGCCCCCAGGTCAGCAGGCTTCTTTCAGCCTTACCTGACCAGTTCCCAGACATGCCCAGACAAGCTTGCACCTCAGCAACACACCCAGCTTAGAGTCAGGCTGAGATTCCTACTATATCACACATAATGTATTTCTGAAAAATTCTCTAAAATACGCAGCCAGAGCAGGTTTTGCGTCTTTATTCAAGGTTGCTCATTCTTGTTAACAATGTCATGGTGAGCAGAATCAATAACAGTGTAATGACCTCACTCTCTGATTGACTTGACATCTAAAGAAAGTATGTGTGAAAAGAGACAATATCTTATTGGAAGATGGAATGATTAGATCTTCCCTGGTGGCTTAGACGTAAAGAATCTGCCTGCCAATGCAGGAGATGCGGGTTTGATCGCTGGGTCAGGAAGATCCCCTGGAGAAGGGAATAGCTGCCCACTCCAGCATTCTTGCCTGGAGAATCCCATGCAAAGAGGAGCCTGACAGGCTACATCAGACACAACTGAATGACTAACACGCTAAAGCTGAAAAGAACTCAAAATCTGATGAAAGCTTCTCCAATTTGTAGATCATCATCCACCAAAATACAACCAAATAATGATTATAGTTTTTCCTTTTATAAAAGTATCTTACATTTACTGTAGCACTTTCTAGTTTCTAAAGCTTTGTAGCATCCCTTAACTCATGAAACTGGAGAAGCTGTGTGGCATGGTGCTAAAAGCATGAGCTTTGTGACCAAATTGCCTGGGTTCAAATTCTGTTTCTTCCAGTTATTACTTGTGACCTTGGGCAACTTACTTGTTTTCTGACCTGTAAAAGGAGGTTTATAAGAGTACTTCCCTGAGGGTTGTTGTAAAGATCAAAAGTTGAGCATCCATGAGGGACTCAAAAAGAGTATACGTTAGTTACTATCATTATCATCATCTTCTTGAGGACTATAGGGTGTTTTTTTTTAAATGATTTTATTTGCTTGGGTTTCTCATTGTGTGGCTTCTCCTGTCGCAGCACGTGGGCTCAATAGTTAGGCTCATGGGCTTAGTTGCTCCCAGGCATATGGAATCTTCCCATACCAGGGATGTGTATCTCCTGCGTTGCAGATAGGGAAAGTGACTGAAAGTCACTCGGTCGTGTCTGACTCTTTGCGATTCCATGGACTATACAGTCCATGGAATTCTCCAGGCCAGAATACTGGAGGGGGGTAGCCTTTCCCTTCTCCAGGCAATCTGCTCAACCCAGGGATCAAACCCAGGTCTCCTGCATTGCAGGCAGATTCTTTACCTGCTGAGCTACCGGGGAAGCCCACAATTAAACTTTTTGAGTTAAAGGTTCTGTCGTCAGTAGGACCATTTAAAGATGTAACTGCTTTTGGGGTGTTAATTTTCCACCATAAGGAGATCAGATACATGTCTGCTATTTTTTAATAGTTTCTCATTGATAATTTAGTAAAATGCTTTTTCTGTAAACTAGCAATGAAAGGATAGGCAAAATATGAAAAGTAAATAACATAAACACCATGGTTTTGATCTTTCATGTAATTTATATCTAACTTGCTAGCCAAATAACTTTTTAAAAACTTACTTATTGAAGTATTATCGATTTACAACGTTCCAAATAACTTTTTTTCAACATCCAAAAGTCTCTCAGTTATTGAAACTGAATTTGATGGAGTAGTTATTGTAACATACAAGTAGCAATACCAGTTAGCACTTTATCCATCAAATCTCTAAGAAGGCAGGGAAGAATCTAAACATCACATTTAATATATGACATATATATTTTAAAAAGTTGGAAATTCCCTGGCAATCCAGTGGTTAGGACTCTTCACTTTCACTGCCACCCCAGGTTTGGATTCAATCCCTGGTTGGGGAACAAGGACCCTACAAGCCAAGGGGCATGCCCTCCCCACCCCAAAAAAAAGACAACCTTGAGCTTCTTTTAAAAAAACAGCATATCAGCAGTTTGGATAAACTGCCTCAGCTTGAAGTCAAAATAAAAACAAACAAACCAAAAAAAGGCAACCCACCTCCTCCTTTCCTGTTTTGACTACTAATCTTACTCACCCCTCTTTTTCTCCTTCCTCTTCCTTTTCTCCCTTATTTCATTGCCTGCTCTTATCTACTTTACAGTCCTTATATATCTTGGTAAATTATTTTTTCAAGTGAATTTGACTGAGTTATTTTGGTTTTGTTTTTGAAGAACCTATTAAACCTCCTCCCTCCTCACTCCCACCATGTGGATCTCCTGGGCATATAACCTCCCAGCATCACAGACAACCCAGTTTGGCTATGTGACTAAGTTCTGACCAACGAGCTGTAAGCAGAAGGGATCACAAACTCCCAAGGAAGCTGCTTGCCCTCCCTTATTTCATTCTTTGCTCCTTAGAAGAAAAGCTCTGACAAACATACACAATGTAGTAAAAAGCAGAGACATCACTTTGCCAACAAAGATCCATATAGTCAAAGCTATGGTTTTTCCAGCAGTCATATACAGATGTGAGAGTTGGACCACAAAAAAGGTAGAGGGCCAAAGAATTGATGCTTTCAAATTGTGGTGCTGCAGAAGACTCAAGGAGATCAAACCAGTCAATCCTAAAGGATATCAATCCTGAATATTCATTGGAAGAACTGATGCTGAAGCTGAAGTTCCAATATTTTGTCCACCTGAGGCCAAGAGTTGACTCACTGGAAACAAGACCCTGATGCTGGGAAAAACTGAGGGCAAGAGGAGAAGGGGGCAACAGAGGATGAGATGGTTGGATGGCATCACTGACTCAATGGACATGAGTTTGAGCAAACTCTGGGAGATGGTAAAGGACAGGGAAGTCGGGTGTGCTGCAGTTCATGGGATTGGACACAACTTAAAGACTGAACAACAACAACATTTCACTCTTCCTGTGCCCCATCCTTAGGTTAGAACACAGACATGGTGGCGGGGGTGAGCCAGCCTCCACCATGCCTACCAGAACCACACCCTAGGATGACAGGGCCCCAGCCTGCAGATGACTTCATGGCATGACTCCAATGCCACTCACCCCCATGGATTAACAACTCAGACTTCCTTGTAAAAGAGAAAGAAATCTTTTATCTAGTTTTTCATTTCTAAACTGGCCAAATCAGTATCTTAATTAACGCAGGTAAAATAAACAGACAAACATACTTTGCTGTTTTCCAGCAATTTGAGGCTCTGGTGAGTAAAATCCTTCAATTTCCTGCCTCTCCATCTATAAACTCATCCATATGTTCACTCATTTTTCTGTCCCTATCCTAGTCGAGGTTTAATACTATTGCAGAGTCTTCAGTTCAGTTCAGCTCAGTCGCTCAGTCGTGCCCAACTCTTGCGACCCCATGAATCGCAGCACGCCAGGCCTCCCTGAGAATCTTAGGTATCTTTAAAAAACAAAAAAGACCACAAGTGTATATATGGATTTTTTCTTCCACTTCTTGGGCACATGGCAGCTCAGGTGGAGATCATGCTTCTCCAGCATCCTTTATGCACCCTTACACCCAGTTCATAAACCTAAGTATATCTGGGCAATCCAAGCAGTGGATTCTTTGGGGGTGGAAGAAAAGAAATGTGAATATAACCAGTTCTATAACCTCGGGTGAAAATCTAGCTCCCTTTGTACTTTTAGGACAAAAGTTAACATGCCAAATGAACAATGACTTTAGATACAGAAACAGTTAAGGAGCAGGATTCTATGCCCTGGAGCTATTATGATGAAACCAGAAATCCTGGCTCAACAGAGAATGGCTTAGGAGGCATTGCTAAGGGCATCAGACAACAAAGTTCCTGTTCATGCAAGCATAAGGAAAGTTTCCTAACCATTACAGATAATCCTCATACCTTGAGTAACTTTAATTTCACTCTAACATTCACATTCTATTTAACAAATCACCAGCTTCACCAATACCAAGCCCATTTTTATAGTCAGTATGCCAATTAGCAAGGCTTATGGAGGTATTCATCATAGAAGAATATGTTATCAGCAAGCTCTGGAGTGTGTCCCTTTCTGATCTAATGCTAGCAGAAGACTATGGAATTGAGTGTTTTTTAAGCATTATTTCACCCTTTATAGAATTTAAGCTTACATTGTCGGCAGATATATATAACATCACACTAACTATACTGAAATACAGTATTTTTAAGTGAATTACAGAAATGTTATCAGTGAGTGGTAGTTCCATGACTAAATCCTCACCAGGAAAATATGAGCAGAGGTGATGAGTACAACCTCCACCTGAAGCGCCCTTGACTTTCTTTCCCATGTGCTTCAACAAGGCTGTGCCATCGACTCAACTTCAACATATAATGATGGGGAAGCAACTAGGTGAAAGGAATATGAACCTCTGACTGATTTCATGGTGCAAAGCTTCATGCCTGTCTAGACTTACCAGACTGCTATATGTTGTCAGAGAAGTAAGCTTCTGTTTAAGCTACTGTATTTTAGGGTGACTTTTTTTTTTTTTGCGGCACTGGGTCTTCGTTGCTACACAAGGACTTTCTCTAGTTGCAGCGAGCAGGGTTCCTCTCTCTAGTTGCAATCTGCAGGCTTCTCATTATGGTGGCTTCTCTTATTGTGGAGCACAGGGTATAGGATGCATGGGCTTCAGTAGTTGCAACACATGGGCGCATTTGCCCCGTGGCATTTGTGATCTCCTTTGTTTCTTTTCGACAAGTGGCAATGTAGCCCTTGCATATTTTCCTATGATAAGATAGATGTCTGTGTATGAGAGATGATTTTACAAATAAAATATACCGTGTCTTTGTAGCTATTTTAAAAAAAAATTGTCCCCTGTATTGGCAGGCAGATTCTTAACCACCGGACCATAAGGGAAGTCCCTGGGGTGACTTTTTTTTAAATGGCAACTTAGCCTTCACTGAAATCAAAAACATTTACAACTTAACCCATCAGCTTCCATTCCCTCTTCTGAGTCTTCAATCCCATCCTCCTTTTCGTTCTTTCTTTCAGTTCATAAACATGATCAGGTACTTTTGTGGTTATAAAGTAAGTACTGATTCCATTTTCATCTAAACATCTAAAATGTGAACTGCACTTGCTTATTTCACTCTCTCACCTCCCATATACTGTCTCCCTACTGTACAATAATGGGCTTCCCTGGTAACTCAGATGGTGAAGAATCTGCCTGCAATGTAGGGAGACCTGGGTCTGATCCCTGGGTTGGGAAGATACTCTGGAGGAGGGCATGGCAACCCACTCCAGTATTCTTGCTTGGGAATTCCCATGGACTGTAGCCTGCCAGGATCCTCTGTCCATGGGATCGCAAGAGTTGGACACAACTCAGCGGCAAAATCACCACTGCAAAATGATATCTGATCCCACTACATGTTCATAAACTACACTCAGTAGAATCACTAATTGCCAAATCAGTTCTGACCTTACAAATTTGCTATCACACTATGATGAGAATAAGGCTCAGATCAAATTCTGCATTGCGCATGCACTTTGTGGCATATCTTCCTCTTCTCTCTTGATCTCTATGATGCTACAAAGGAGTTCGTCAAGGCTGTATATTGTCACCCTGCTTATTTAACTTACATGCAGAGTACATCATGAGAAACTGGGTGGAGGAAGCACAAGCTGGAATCAAGATTGCCAGGAGAAATATCAATAACCTCAGATATGCAGACACCACCACCCTTATGGCAGAAAGTGAAGAACTAAAGGGCCTCTTGATGAAAGTGAAAAAGGAGAGTGAAAAAGTTGGCTTAAAGCTCAACATTCAGAAAACTAAGATCATGGCATCTGGTCCCATCACTTCATGGCAAATAGATGGGGAAACAGTGAAAACAGTGGCAGACTTTATTTTTTTGGGCTCCAAAAATGGTGATTGCAGCCATGAAATTAAAAGACGCTTACTCCTTGGAAGGAAAGTTAGGGCCAACCTAGACAGCGTATTAAAAAGCAGAGACATTATTTTGCCAACAAAGGTCTGTCTAGTCAAGGCTATGGTTTTTCCAGTAGTCATGTATGGATGTTGGAGGTGGACTATAAAGAAAGCTGAGCACCGAAGAATTGATGTTTTTGAACTGTGGTGTTGGAGAAGACCCTTGAGAGTCCCTTGGACTGCAAGGAGATCCAACCAGTCCATCCTAAGGGAGATCAGTCCTGGGTGTTCATTGGAAGGACTGATGTTGAAGCTGAAACTCCAATACTTTGGCCACCTGATGCGAACAGCTGACTCATTTGAAAAGACTGATGCTGGGAAAGATTGAGGGCAGGAGGAGAAGGGGACGACAGAGGATGAGATGGTTGGATGGCACCACCGACTCAATGGACATGGGATTGGGTGGACTCTGGGAGTTGGTGATGGACAGGAAGGCCTGGTATACTGCAGTCCATAGGGTTGCAAAGAGTTGGACATGACTAAGGGACTGAACTGAACTGACACTCATCTAGATTGCCAGTACCCTTCATCATTTCTTTTTGCTCTCCTGTTCTTTAGATGTTGGTTCCCAAGTCTACATCCTTAGCCAACTCTCCTCTTATTTTACAGTTTTCCTGGTAAATAACATCCAGTGTCCTTATTCTGATGCCTTGATGATGAATCTCAAAGAGGATCCCAGATTCATTTTCTACCTGGCTGGAGAGCACCAATGCCTCCCTAACATAGAGGATCCTTCACTTATACGGCACCAGTAGAAAAAATTCTATCTGTGTCTATCCCACAGTTTCCCCATGTATTACCAATTGACTTCAGCTTTTTTGTGTCCTTCAAGAACTGTCAGGCTCTTCGAGTGAACATCAATAGAAGCCACTAATTGAATCAGGAGGAAGCTATGCAAGCCCCTTCCCCCACCCAACATTCACATCAGATGGTAGATTACAAGGCAAACAAGCCTTAGTCCAAATTCTCCGAAATGTATACATTTTTATTTGCAAGTGGACAAAAAAAAAAGTCATACTGCGCCCGATTAAGGTTAAGGAAATCCTCACTCTCTGTCCTAAGGCACGCCTAAAGCATCTGGTATGGAGAGGCTCACTCCGAGGTGGGTGGAGCAATGTCCAAACAGCAGAATCAGCCAACTTTCTACTCCGTCTGTCAGTAGACACCTCCAAGAATTGAATAGAAGGTGCACCTAGAGATTATCATACTAAGTGAAGCAAGCCAGACAAAGACAGACAGACATCACATGATATCACGTATATGTGTAATCGTAACAAAATGATACAAATGAACTTATTTATAAAACAGAAACAGGATCACAGACATGAAAAATGAATTTATGGGTACCAAAGGGGAAGTGAGGAAGGGATAAATTAGGAGTTTGGGATTAGCAGAAACAACTACTATATATACAGTAGATAAACAGAACAGGGAACTATGTTCAATATCTTGTTATAAAGTATAATGGAAAAGAATCTGAAAAAGAATATATACATATGTGTGTGTGTATGCTTCCCAGGGAGCTCAATGATAAAAAAATCTACTTGCCAATACAAGATATGTCGGTTTGATCCCTGGTTGGGAAAGATCTCCTGGAGAAGGAGGTGGGAACCCACTGCAGTAATTTTGCCTGGGAAATCCCCAGGACAGAGGAGCGTGGCAGGCTACAGTCCATGTGGTCGAAAAGTTGAACACAACCGGGTAACTCAATACACACGCGCATGCACGCACACACACACACACACACACACACACACACATATATAACTGAATCACTTTGCTGTATATCAGAAACTATTAATAATACAACACTATAAATCAACTTCAATTAAATTTTAAAAAATAAATAGAATAAAGAAAACAAAAGACACTATTTTTTAAAAAACTGAACGGAAGGCATTGAGGAGAGGGAGACAGTACAGAATCATATAGAATTTAGATTGAGAAGGCAGTAGGTTGCTGGGCTTTCTAGCCCTTATTCACCATATATTGCATCTATGAGTGTATCTTACATGTCAGGCACAGTTCTCAGCATTGATATAGAGTTATGGGGAGGTAAATCCAAGAAAAATTCCTGCTTTCATGGAACTTAACTCTGATCAGGTGTTCTTGTACCTTATTCTCACAAGTATGACAGGGCTCTGATGTCTTTCTGGCCAGCCATATATCAGGAACACCATTCATTTCACCAATGAAAATGTATTTCTAAGATCCCTTATGCTAATTAATGAACCTTCTGATATAAATTTCAATAAAGATTCTTGAAAGGCTTAAGTAACCACCTGGGGAGTTTGGATTCCTGATTAGGGCACTTCAGATGATAACTAACCGCCTCCGGAGTGTGAATTCCTAACAGGGTAACGCTAATGATAACTAACCTCCCCTAGAGTGTAGATTAAAGTTAATTTACACACAAGTACATGACACTGTTTAGAAGGAAGTACTTTAAAGTAAATTATTACAGAGGCAATATGACAACATGGCAGGAAGCATGGTTGCTCAGAACTCCCAAGTTTCACACAGAGATTTTAAAATTCTGAAGCATGTTACCTCCCTAGGACTCCCAGATCCTCCTCACGATCCAGCAACTACAGGATCAACAAAAGGCATCAGGAATCTCCAGGTCTCCCGTACTCTCATGCGGTTTGTATCCATCCTGAATGGCCAGCACCCATACAATCCAAATCACTGAATAATTTTTTCTTTTTTATCTAAGAAATATATATATATTTAACAACACATTTTGCATCGGGGTATAGCCGATTGACATTGTTGTGGTAGTTTCAAGTGAAAAGCAAAGGGACATAGCCATACGTATGCATGTATCCATTCTCCCCCAAACTCGCCTCCCATTCAGGCTGGCCCATAACACTGAGCATGCTTCCATGTGCTATACAATAGGTCTTTGATGTTTTATCCATTTTAAATACAGTAGTGTGTACAGAATGTTCATTTCCAGGGCAAACCATTCAATATCACGGTAATCCAAGTCTATGCCTCAACCAGTAACACTGAAGAAGCTGAAGTTGAATGGTTCTATGAAGACCTACAAGACCTTTTAGAACTAACACCCAAAAAAGATGTCCTTTTCATTATACAGGACTGGAATGCAACAGTAGGAAGTCAAGAAACACCTAGAATAACAGGCAAATTTGGCCTTGGAGTACAGTATGAAGCACGGCAAAGGCTAACAGAGTTCTGCCAAGAGAATGCACTGGTCATAGCAAACACCCTCTTCCAACAACACAAGAGAAGACTCTAAACATGGACGTCCCCAGATGGCCAACACTGAAATCAGACTGATTATACTCTTTGCAGCCAAAGACGGAGAAGCTCTATACAGCAAAAACAAGACCAGAAGCTGACTGTGGCTCAGATCATGAACTCCTTATTGCCAAATTCAGACTGAATCTGAAGAAAGTAGGGAAAACCACTAGACCATTCAGGTATGACCTAAATCAAATCCCTTATGATTATACAGTAGAAGTGAGAAATAGATTTAAGGGATCAGGTCTGATAGAGTACCTGAAGAACTATGGACAGAGGTTCATGACACTGTACAGGAGACAGGGATCAAGACCATCCCCAAGAAAAAGAAATGCAAAAAAGTAAAATGGCAGTCTGAGGAAGTCTTACAAAGAGCTATGAAAAGAAGGGAAGCGAAAAGCAAAGGAGAAAAGGAAAGATATACCCATTTGAGTGCAGAGTTCCAAAGAATAGCAAGGAGAGATAAGAAAGCCTTACTCATTGATCAATGCAAAGAAATAGAGGGAAACAATAGAATGGGAAAGACTAGAGATCTCTTCAAGAAAATTAGAAATACCAAGGGAACATTTCATGCAAAGATGGGCTCGATAAAGGACAGAAATGGTATGGACCTGACAGAAGCAGAAGATATTAAGAAGAGGTGGCAAGAATACACAGAAGAACTGTACAAAAAAGATCTTCATGACCCAGATAATCACGATGGTGTGATCACTCACCTAGAGCCAGGCATCCTGGAATGTGAATTCAAGTGGGCCTTAGGAAGCATCACTACAAACAAAGCTAGTGGAGGTGATGGAATACCAGTTGAGCTATTTCAAATCCCAAAAGATGATGCTGTGAAAGTGCTGCGCTCAACATGCCAGCAAATTTGGAAAACTCAGCAGTGGCCACAGGACTGGAAAAGGTCAGTTTTTACTCCAATACCAAAGAAAGGCAATGCCAAAGAATGCTCAAACTACCACACAATTGCACTCATCTCACACGCTAGTAAAGTAATGCTCAAAATTCTCCAAGCCAGGCTTCAGCCATACATGAACTGTGAACTTCCAATGTTCAAGCTGGTTTTAGAAACGGCAGAGGAGCCAGAGATCAAATTGCCAACATCTGCTGGATCATCAAAAAAGCAAGAGAGTTCCGGAAAAACATCTATTTCTGCTTTATTGACTATGCCAAAGCCTTTGACTGTGTGGATCACAATAAACTGTGGAAAATTCTGAAAGAGATTTTGGAATTCTGAATTCCAGACCACCTGACCTGCCTCTTGAGAAACCTGTATGCAGGTCAGGAAGCAACAGTTAGAACTGGACATGAAACAACAGACTGGTTCCAAATAGGAAAAGGAGTGTGTCAAGGCTGTATATTGTCACCCTGCTTATTTAACTTATATGAAGAGTACATCAGGAGAAATGCTGGGCTGGAAGAAGCACAAGCTGGAATCAAGATTGCTGGGAGAAATATCAATAACCTCAGATATGCAGATGACACCACCCTTATGGCAGAAAGTGAGGAAGAACTAAAGAGCTTCTTGATGAAAGTGAAAAAGGAGAGTGAAAAAGTTGGCTTAAAGCTCAACATTCAGAAAACGAAGATCATGGCATCTGGTCCCATCACTTCATGGCAAATAGATGGGGAAACAGTGGCTGACTTTATTTTTTCGGGCTCCAAAATCACTGCAGATGATGATTGCAGCCATGAAATTAAAAGACGCTTACTCCTTGCAAAGAAAGTTATAACCAATGTAGACAGCATATTAAAAAGCAGAGACATTATTTTGCCAACAAAGGTCCGTCTAGTCAAGGCTGTGGTTTTTCCACTAGTCATGTATGGATGTGAGAGTTGGACTATAAGGAAAGTTGAGCGCCAAAGAATTGATGCTTTTGAACTGTGGTGTTGAAGAAGACTCTTTAGAGTCCCTTGGACTGCAAGGAGATTCAACCAGTTCATCCTAAAGGAGATCAGTCCTGGATGTTCATTGGAAGGACTGATGTTGAAGCTGAAGCTCCAATACTTTGGCCACCAAATGCCAAGAGCTGACTCATTGGAAAAGACCCGTATGCTGGGAAAGATTGAGGGCAGGAGGAGAAGGGGACAACAGAGGATGAGATTTTTGGATGGCATCACGGATTCAATGGACATGAGTTTGGGTAAACTCTGGGAGTTGGTGATGGACAGGGCGGCCTGACGTGCTGCAGTCCATGGGGTCACAAAGAATCGGAGACGACTGAGCCACTGAACTGAACTGAATTGAAGTGTGTACAGTGAAAGTGAAACTCACTCAGTCGTGTTGACTCTGCGATCCCATGGGCTATATATATAATCCATGGAATTCTCCAGGCCAGAATACTGGAGTGGGTAGCCGTTCCTTTCTCCAGCACTTTCCCACCCAGGGATTGAACCCAGGTCTCCTGTACTGTCTTTACCAGCTGAGCCACCAGGGAACCATGTACAGTGTACACAGCACCGTCCCAAGGTCCCTAACTGTCTCCTCCCCCAGGCAATCTGAGTTTGCTTTCTAAGTCTTTGAGCATCTTTTGGTTTTGTAAGTCACTGTAGCACTGTTTACAATAGCCAAGACATGGAAGCAAGCTAAATGTCCACCAAGGGAGGGATGGGTAAAAAGATGTGGTACATATACACAATGGAGTATCACTCGGCCATTAAAAATATGAAATAATGCCATTTGCAGCAACATGGATGGACCTACAGAGTGTCCTATTAAGTGAAGTAAGTCAGACAGAGAAAGAGAAATATTGTATGACATCCTTATATGTGGAATATAAAAAGAAATGATACAAATGAATTCACTGAATATTTTATCTAGCACTCATGCTCAAATCTTTAGCCATGAAGAATCTAACAAGACTCTCTGAATCTCTTCCCAAATACATTAGGGAAGGAGTTATAATCTTCCCAATTTGGTCCTGGGATCCACGCCCAAGTTGATTGGCACTGGCCAGGTCACAGGACATTTATACTCTCCTTGGGGAGGATGATGGGGATGCTTGCAGACCTGTGTAGGAGTCCAAGACAGGTACACTGGATTGCCCCAGGGTCAATGCTCTGCTAGGAGGACAAGTCAAAAGAGCAAAAGCCCAGAAGTGTTTAAGATGTAAGCAGGACAATGGATAATGGAATGTAAGTGGGTAGAAAAGGAAATAAAAGCAGGACTTTATTAAACTGGTTACAGTATTTTAATTTTCTATCAAAAAAGTATTGAGGGATTTCCCTGCTGGTCCAGTGGTTAAGATTCTGCCTTCCAACGCAGGGGACTTGGGTTCAATCCCTGGTCAGAGAACTAAAACCCCACATGCCAAGGGGCAACTAAGCCAGCGTACTGCAACTAACACTCAACACAGCCAAAACAAATGAATAAATACAGAAATATTAAAAAAATTTTTTTTAATTTAAATAAAATGTTGAATTTTATTTATATCAAAAGAGATAACAATATATACTCGAAACGCTATAGGTTCTGGGCTATGCATATTAATACATATATGTAGTTCCACAGACGACCTGAGAGTGTAAGCAGTGTCTTATTGTGATATTGTGACATAATAAGAACATATATTTTGGTGCTTGTGCCTGACTACTGGCCAAAGCTCCTAAAACTATTACAATTTCTTAAGCAGTAAAGAGTCTTGAGAATACATTGGACAGCAAGGAGTTCAAAGCAGTCAATCCTAAAGGAAATCAACTCTGAATATTCATTGGAAGGACTGATCTTGAAACTGAAGCTGCAATACTTTGGCCACCCGATGCAAAGGGCCAACTCACTGGAAAAGACCCTGATGCTAGGAACGATTGAAGGCAGAAGGAGAAGAGCGTGACACAGGATGAGATGGCTGGATGGTATCACTGATTCAATGGACATGAACTTGGGCAAATTCCGGGAGATAGTGAGGGACAGGAAGGCCTGACATGCTACAGTCCATGGGCTCACAACGAGTCAGACATGATTTAGCAACTAAATAGCAACAACAAGCAATAAAGCTGTTAGAAGCATATTTTGTTTTAATATTTAAAAGTTCTGCTCCTGACTCAGAGTTATAAACCATGTGGAATATCCTGGATGATAGAAACATCTTTTGTTCTAACAAGGCAACTCTTGGAGAGCTTTTTGAATAAATTCAGGGTGGCCTGTCAGCAAAAAATCAAGTCCTGATTAGAAGCTTGGAATTTTTGTCCCATTCCCCTCTTCCAGGGGAGGGAGAGGGGAGAGAACTTGAGTTAATAATCTATCATGTGTATGTGATTAAACCTCCGTAAAAATTGTTGAGATATGGGGTTCAGAAGCTTCCAGGTTCATGAACACACAGATGAGTCAAAAAGGTGGTGCTTCCCAGCTCCTAGGGGAGAGGAGACCCTTCTGGTTTAAACTGTATATATCTTCATCAGGATGTTCATCTGTGTCTGTTATTATATCCTTTATTAATAAACTGCTAAATGTAAATATTTTGATTTCTGTGAGCTATTCTAGCAAATTATTAAACCTGAGGAGGGGGTCATGGGAGCCCTGATTGATAGCCAGTGGCTCAAAAGTACAGGTGACAATTTGGGATTTTCAGTTGGAGTCTGAAGTGGGTCAATCTCATGGGATTGAGACTTTACCTTGTGAGCTAACTCTAGGCGACTGTGTCAGAATTAAACTGAATTGTAGGACACCCTACAGGTGGTTAGTCAGAAGTATCCTGAGCGTGACAGTAAAGAAAAACACAGTGTGATTTTCTTAGACACTTAACAATAACAGGGTAAGTAAAATGCATCCTTGACCTCAATTTCTGAAGACTATGGAGAGACTGGATTTTCCAGGGCAACCTTGTTGTTCATTGGTGTTTACATTATGTCCATTTCATTTCAATGGAAGGAAAGCTTCACTGAAAAGATCTAGCTAGTAGTTGAATCATCAGCTTAGGTGGAGAGCATAGTAAGTGAAACAGAGCTTAGAACATTGATGTTTTGTAAAGACAGCTAAGAAGACAGCATGTACCCCAGATTATTTATAGCAACAGAAGTTCAAAACTGGGATGTGGAAGCAATGAGCAAACATTGAAAATCTACTTTGTGCAAGTCCTATTCTTAAAAACGAACCTGAGTCAGTTTGAACATGTACAACTTCTAAGTTCTTTGTAGTCGGTACAATCAGCCAAAAAAATTTCTCTTCCAATAGAAGCCAAGATTCCAAAGGGATAATTCGATCATCACCCAGAATCTTCCAGTGTTCTTGGTGTGAGACCCCTTGAAGGATTTAGCCTAGGGCATCATTGCTAAGGGGGCTTCCCTGGTGGCTCAGATGGTAAAGAATCTGCCTGCAGTGCAGAAGACGATTCTGCAGTTCCGATCCCTGGGTAAGAAAAGAGTTCCCTGGAGAAGGGCATGGCAACCCACTCCGACCCATTCTTGCCTGGAGAATCCCATGGACAGAGAAGCCTGGCGGGCTACACTCCATGGGGTCACAAAGAGTTGTAGAGGGTTGAGTGACTAACACACACGCACACACATCATTGCTAAGGGTAGAGACTACAAGCCTCTTGGGATTTGTACATCCTACTTAGACAATGGGAGGGAATATTTTTAGAAAAAAATCAGGCATCAGGGACTTCCCTTGTAGTCCAGTGGTAAGACTCCATGCTTCCAATGCAGGGGGCACAGGTTTGATCCCTGGTGGGGGAACTAAGATCCAGTAGTCTGCACAGCATGGCCACAAAAGAAAAGAAAAATCATTCAAGATATCTTGAATATCTTTATACTGTTCCATAGGCCATTGATTTTACCAGTAAACCCATTTCTCATGTTTAGTTGACAAATCACACATTTTTTTTCTTGGCTGAACCACGAAGTATGAGGAATCTTAGTTCCCCAATCAGGGATCAAACCGGCAACCCCCGCACAGGAAGTGCGGAATCTTAACCACTGGACCACCAGGGAAGTCCCAGCAAGTGATAAAGTGTCATGGCTTAGTCAAGATACTGGTAACAGAAGTGTTTGCAAAAGCTTTCTCTAAAAGCCAGAAAACTACCACTCATGGACTGTGTTATTATTTTTTTTTTAGCTTTTCACTACAAACAATTTTTATGCATACAGAAAAATAGAATAGTATAATGAACACCCATATATGCATCACCTAGACTTAATAATTCTTATCATCTTTCATAATAATTTTTAACATCTTATCATATTTACTCAAGTAATATATAGTTGATTACAGGCATCATGATATTTTCACCCTTAAATTCTTAATGATCCATTTCTAACAACCTAATACATTTCCCCATGATCACAATACCATATCACACTGAATAAAACTAACAGTAATCCATGATATCCTCTCATGCTCAATCTGTACTCAGATTTCCACATTTGTCCCCACAATGTCTTTTACATTTGATTTTTAAAAATCAGACCCAATGAGGATCTTGCCTTGCATTTGGCTGTTACTGGCTTGTACCTTCTAGATTACAAAGCTGGTAGCATCTAAATCACTGCTTAATCTAAATGGTGCACACATAACAACAGAATCTATGTGTTAAAATATGTTAAAGAAAATTACAGACCTCATAATGATGTTACTAGATATTTTACCAACATCATCTCATTTATCCCTTCCCCCAAAAGGAAGAAGAAGGTTTCCAAAAGACTGAGCAAGGCTAACATGCATTATCTGCAGAAAAGAGGAATCTGCCTTTCCAATTCAATCTGAGAACTCTGGAGTTAAGAAAACAGATGATTCCAACACCACACGTGGAGAAACACTGGCCAGTGGTGTAACATGTGAACACTCAGTTATGGCTCTTGAAGGCTAAGATTTGGCCTCTAACCACTTTTCCATTGCCTTTTGTCCACACATAGGTACCCAGATCTAGTCAATGTTTGTTGACAGCCAGGGACGAGGGCAGAGAGAGATTTTCTAGCACAGAAAACGACTAGGACAGGAGAATGCCATGCCTGTGCTTGCACGCGCTCAGTCGCTCAGTCGTGTCCCACTCTTTGCTACCCCGTGGACTGTAGCCCACCAGGCTCCTCTGTCCATGGGATTTCCCAGGCAAGAACACTAGAGTGGGTTGCCATTTCCTCTTTCAGGAGATCTTCCCAACCCAGGGACTGAACCTGCATCTCCTGAGTCTCCTGCATCAGAAGGCGGATTCTTTACTATTGAGCCACTTGGGAAGCCCATGTTTGCATGCTGCTGCTGCTGCTAAGTCACTTCAGTCGTGTCCGACTCTGTGTGACCCCATAAATGGCAGCCCACCAGGTTCCCCCGTCCCTGGGATGCATGAAGGCTCCTTAAATTTTGTGTCCTGGGTACCTCCCTCAACTCACCTAGGGTACCTAGGCCCTACCCTGAGACCTCAGGCACCTCACCTGTACAAACAATGTCAGCGCATCCTGAAAACGCACGGAGTCTGAAATTCCCTCTTATAAAGACTTTGGAAATCAAAGCAGGCATTCCTGGTAACTGTTTGTAGGTTCCTTGAATTTCGGCATCTTAAGATTTGAGACTCCCAGGGACTCTGAGAGTCCAGAGAAAGCCTACGTGTGACTTCAGAAAGGTGCTTTGTCAGGACAAGACTCTGCAGAGGGTACACACTGGAGAGACCTTTCCTAATCCACCCAAGACATTTGCCAGGAAACTGTGGGCTTCACCTGACTCGGTCATGCCGGTTTCCTCATCTCTAAACTGTGAGTAGTCATCATTATTTTTTTAGCGCTTTTGTTAAGGAGTAAAAGAATCATCTGTAAAGCACTTTGTGTCTGTAACATAGTTGTGTGTGCGGGCATGTGCGTGCTGTCAAGTCCAACTCCTTGGAACCCCGTGGACTGTAGCCCACCAGGCTCCTCTGTCCGCGGGATTTCCCAGGCAAGAATACTGGAGCGGGGTGCCATTTCCCCTCCAGGGGGTCTTCCAGACCCAGGAAATAGAACCTGCATCTCTTTCATCTCCTGCACTGGCAGGCAGATTCTTTACCATAGGTGGTGCTCACTAAATGCTAATTTCTCTAGAAGAGCTCAATAGAAAGTTAATACATCCAGTTCCTTCAGGAGACATTCCGGCAGTGGTGCAGGTCTGAGACCTGCCAGGACCTGAGATGATGATGAAAATAGAAATAATCCTAAGGAGGAAGCGGAAGGGAAGAAGGGCTGGTAAGCAGGGCAAAGGCGAAGAGGAGGGAAATGGTGAGGGGAAGGAAGAAGGAGAATTTAGTGTCTTTGGTTCTGCCAGATACTGTTCCAGGAAATATACACGGATTCATTTATTTAATCCATGTATATAAGAGGGGCTTCCCTGATAGCTAAGTTGGTAAAGAATCTGCCTGCAGTGCAGGAGACCCCCATTTGATCCTGGGTCAGGAATATTCTCTGGAGAAGAGATAGGCTACCCACTTCAGTATTGTTGGGCTTCTCTTGTGGCTCAGCTGATAAAGAATCCATCTGCAATGCAGGAGACCTTGGTTAGACCCCTGAGTTGGGAAGATCCCCTGGAGAAGGGAAAGGCTACCCACTCCAGTATTCTAGCCTGGAGAACTCCATGGACTGTATAGTCCATGGGGTCACAAAGAGTTGGACACGACTAAGCAAGTTTCACTCACTCACTAACTCATTTAATCCTCCCAACCATATGAGGTAGTAATTCGTAAAATCCTGGTGTAGAGATGCAAAAGGATCCTCTCCAGAGTCCTGAGACTCCTCTGGCACAGTAAGAGCTAAAAACTAAAGGCAGAAGAGGAAATTGTCTTTGTTTTTTCTCTCCAGTCCATGTCGATATCTGTCCAAGCTGGGTCTCCTAACCTGGCCTGTGGCAGACAGGTCAGGGTATACACACTGCCTGCCCAGGGGGGTATCATGCTTGGACTTCCAGCATGAACATCCTCTCCTTCGACCAGCTGCTAATATTGTGAATTATCAAACAAGTTGTGCTGTTCTTGTAACACTGGAGCTAATGATGAACATTAGATGCTCAGATGATTGCCTTTGTGCTTTATAAAATAGAAGAATTTGCTTGTTTACTGGAGTTTCAGAAAATCCACTCCCAATTTGTAGTCCAAGTTCCCACATGCTGACTTTCAATCATTTGCCAAAAGCCTTGCCAGTTCTTTATCTGTCAGCAAAATGGGTGTGTTTCATAAATGGGTGTTGTGTTCACCATCCCTGAGAACTTTCAGTGAACCTCGTCATTTCTGTCATCAACTCCTTCGCACCACTGATACGGAAATGCACTGTAAGGAACAAAAGTCAGTTTACCCAAAACAAATGATGGATTTTAGCACTTGTAAAGCATGTCCTGCCTTCTCTCCACTTCCTCCCATGCAGCTTTTTACATTGTTAACATAATCACTGATGGATTTCTTCAAGTGCAAAGCAATGAAAGGTCTTTTAAAATGCTTCCAGCCCCAGAATTCTCCGCTATCAAGATCCACGTTGACAGAAAGAGTTTTGATCATTTCCAGCCTTCCGGCAAACAGGTCACATATATCATAAACCAGTATTTTTACTTATTCAGCAAATATTGACCGAACACCAACAATGTGCCAGGATTTGTCGAGTCTGGCAGAGAATTCAGAAATCATCTTCGGGGTGGAATAGGGGATGGAGAAAGCCTAGAAACAGCAGAGAAGCAATTCCTAGAGGCACAGGGAAGCTGGGGAAAGAGCAGGGCACTTGCAGGGGCTCCCTCGGCTAGAGAAAATGTCTGTGAAAGCACCAGACACAATGCAGGTTCTGTCTCAAATATTTGAATCTATTCCATCAACACCATTTGGCTGGCAGGAAGTCCCTGCTCTCTGTGGATTTGCTAACAGGAGACACAAACCTCTGACATAATGAAGTGGCAGGAGGCATGCTTCTACTCCAGTTTCCCTTGAAGGGAGAGAAGAGTGGCTCAAGTCGCTTCCGTTAATCCCAGGGCACACATTTTCGTGTGGGTGTGCTCACTGGTATGCAATCGTCTCTTAAACCCAATGCACTTCAGCCAACTAACTGATATTTTCAAACAATAAGAAAAAGGAGGCTCACAGCAAAGTGTGAACACTGGGCTCTTTCTTAGAATGAGACGAAGCCTCATCTCTTGGAGGAGACGCTTTGCTGTTTTCTCTCTCTGCTCTGCTCCGTTTTTGTACATTTTTGACACTGTACACAAACAAGCTACAGGCTGAAATCAGTCCTCTTGACCGTATTTAGCTACCAGGGAATCTGGGAGAAACTCTAGATTTTAGAAGAGTAATAATTCAGAAAGTTTGCTTTTAAGGAGAGGCAATGTAATTATTGCACAGAAGAAAATTTTCATGCAGCCCGAAGATAATTAGCTACAAAACCTAAATGAGCTGCAGTACTTGCTAAATCGACTTTCTGTAACTTAGAAAACAGGATTCTTCAGCAGAGCCCACAACATTGTAATGAAAAAAGCCATCTACTAAGCCTGGCCTGATTGACTTGGTCAAATGGTATATAAATTAAATCCATCTGAAGAATCTGATCTCCAAATGGGATTTTCAATTCCATAAGACTGCAGTTTAAAAACGTATGTGAAGTAAGAAAGAGTAAAACCATTCCCCCTCCCCCCTCTTCCCCAAGACTGGTGAACTTGGCAGTCCACACGGAAAATGAGCCAGTTCTTCCCCTGCTGAAAAAATCCATTCAAAATGATTTCATAGTTTTCCTTCCTTATCCTTTGGAATGTGGAAGCCATTTTCCAGTGGATTTTAAGAAAAAAATTCTGAATTTAACCCTTTGAGAGAAGATTTTTTTTTTCTCTTTTTTCATTTCTCTAAGGGTATGTAGAATAATGCAATGGAGTTTTTTGGATTTTTCTTTTTTTAAGTACAAGTGCTGTAGGCAGAAATTTGATTTAACCTTATTTAATGAGGACCCAAGGGAAACAGTTGTGCCTAATACAATGCACAGTTCTATAATTGAACTAATGTGATTCTGCAGCCACCTGCCAGGGAACTATCAATGCAGGTAGACTAAATTATATAGAAAAAAAAAATTTTTTTTGGCTTTGGTATTGCAGAATTAAATAAACTAATTCAAAATCACCAGTTGATGCAGCCACTATGGAAAACAGTATGCAGTTTCCGCAAAGAAAACTAAAAATAGAGTTGCCATATTATCCAGCAATCCCACTCCTGGGCATATGCCCAGACAAAACTATACTTTGAAAAAATACATGCAACCCTATGTTCACAGCAGCACTGTTTATAACAGCCAAGACATGGAAGCAACTTAAATGTCCACAGACAGATGAATGGATATAAAAGATGTGGTACAAATAAACAGTGGAATATTACTCAGTCATTTAAAAGAATGAGGTAATGTCACGTGCAGCAACATGGATGGACCTAGAAATTATCCTACTGAGCGAAGTAAGTCAGAAAGAGAAAGACAAATGCTGTATCATATCACTTATATGTGGAATATAAAATATGACCCAAATGAACGTATCTATGAAATAGAAACAGACTCACAGATACAGAGAACAGATTTGCGGTTGCCAAACAGAAAGGCGAGTGGGGAAAGGATGGAGTGGGAATTTGGGATTAGCAGATGCAAACTATTATATATAGATTGGATACGACTTCCCTGGCATTGCAGTGCTTAAGATTCCACACTTCCACTGCATGGTGTGCAGGTTTGATCCCTGGTGGGACTAAGATCCTGCCCGCTGTGCAGTGCAGCAAATAAAGAAAAAAAAAAAGGGGGGGGGTAAACAACAAAGTCCTATTGTACAACACAGGGAACTCTGTTCAGTATCTTGTGATAAGTCATAATGGAAAAGAATACGAAAAAGAAGAAGTGTATAACTGAGCTACTTTGCTCTACAGCAGAAACGAAACATAAATTGTAAATAAACTATACCTCACAAAGCTTTTCTTAAAAACATCACCAGTTGAAGACTGCTAGCTTTTGTAGGCAAGTTGGATTCTTTCTGGAATGCCTATCTTCCCTTGTCTATTGCCTATCCTAAGCCAAACTCTATTCCAGGTAGATAAATACATACTTGCTTATATATACACAAAATATATCTTCCAGAAGAGAAACAAACAAACAACAACAAGAAACTTTTGCTTTTTTTTTTTGGCTGCTCCATGCAGCTTACAGGATCCTAGTTCCCTGACCAGCGATTGAACCTGTGCCACAGCAGTGGGAGCACTAAGTCTTAATCACCTGACCACAAGGGAATTTTCCCAATCTTTATGTTTCTATGGGCTTCCCTGGTGGCTCAGATAGTAAAGAATTCGTCTGCAATGCAGGAGACTCAGGTTCGATCCCTGGGTTGGGAAGATCCCCTAGAGAAGGAAATGACAACCCACTTCAGTACTCTTGCCTGGAGAATCCTATGTACAGAGGAGCCAGGCGTGCTACAATCCATGGGGTCTCTGTCCATCACCAACTCCTGGAGTTTACTCAAACTCATCTCCATTGAGTCAGTGATGCCATCCAACCATCTCATCCTCTATCATCCCCTTCTCCTCCTGCCTTCAATCTTTCCCAGCATCAGGGTCTTTTCAAATGAGTCAGCTCTTCGCAACAGTGTAAACATTCTAGAAGATAACTTAGGAGAAAACCCAAATAGCCATGAGTATGGTGAGTGCCTTTTTATTTATTTATTTGGCAGTGCCTCGAAGCTTGAGGGATCTTTGTTCCCTGACCGGGGATCAAACCCATGCTCCTGCTGTGAAATTAGGGAGTCTTAACCACTAGATTGCCAGTGGATGCCTTTTTCAATACAACACCGAAAACAGGATTCATAAAAGAAAAAAACTGATGAGCTATTTTTCATTAAAATAAAAAACTTCTGCTCAATGAAACACATTGCCAAAAGAATGAAAAAACAAGCCACAGATTGGGAGAAAATATTTGCAAAAGATGATATCTGGTGATGGACTGTTATCCAAAAAAATATGAAGAACTCTTAAAACTTAACAATTAAGTGGGTATCATGAAAATATATTTGGTCTTTGCCCCCAGTTCCTGACACAGAACTCCTAAAACTCTAGGGATTTTCTCAGTAATAGGAGTATCTTTTTATTTATAATGAGCACCTTTCACTACAATGAGTTTATGCTAATGAGGGGCTCATACAGGGGCCCTTGGATAACCTAGACCTAATGATTAAAGGGTCATAGCTTTCAGCCCTACCCTGAAAAAGATTGAGCTGTAGGAGAGTTGATGAAACTATTAAAGTGCTAGGAGGGGGACTTCCTTGGAGGTCCAGTGGCTAAGACTCCCTGATTCCAATGTAGGGAGAACAGGGTTCGATCCCTGGTCAGGAAACTAGATGCCATGTGCCACTAAATAAGAGTTCATATGCTGCAATTGAAAGATTCCTCACGTGGATCCTGTATGCCACCACTAAGACCCAGAGCAGCCAAGTAAATAATAAAAATAAAATAAGTATCTTTTTTTTAAAACAGTGCTAGGAGGTGCTGCATACAGAGTGAGTGTGGAAGCTTTGTGACTCTTCCTACCCCTACTCTTTACCCTATGAATCCCTCCCTCTGATCGTTCATGAATTGTATCCTTTCTAATAATAGGTGAACATAATTAAGCATTTTCCTGAGTTTCTTCAGCCATTATAGCAAATTACTGAACACCAGAGTGTTTCGTGAGAAGCCCTGGATTTGTCATTCATCAGGTAAAAGTGTACGTGGCCTGGATACTTCATTTGCAGTTGGCATCTGAAGAGGGGCAGTCTTTTGAGCTGGAGCCCTTCAACTTGTGGGATCTGATGCTAACTCCAGGTAGACAGTGTCAGAATGAATGGAATAGTTGGGCGCCCCACTGGTGTCAGAAAACTGATAGTGCTGGAAAAGATACCACATATTTGATGAAAAGACACCATGTACTTCAAGTCTGGAGGGGAAAAGCCTCACAATAAAAAAAGAAGAACAAACAAGCTGATTAAAAATGCACTGGATGGGAATTTCCTGGTTGTCCAGTGGTTAAGACTCAGTGCTTTCACTACCAGAGCCTTGGGGTTCAATCTCTGGTCAGGGAGCCAAGATCCTGCAAGCCATGTGGCATGGCCAATGAAAAAAGAAAAATGGACTGGACTTGAACAGAGAAGATATATAGAGGGCGAGGAAGTTGGCTTCAGAGACCTTCTTTTTCGCCTTTTTTCTTTTTTTTCTTTTTTCAGTTTCCTGTTGTTGTTCAGTGGCTAAGTTGTGTCTGACTGTTTGTGACCCTATGGACTGCAGCAAGCCAGGCTTCCCTGTTCTTCACTAGCTCCCAAAGTTTGCTCAAACTCATGTCCATTGAGTCAGTGATGCCATCCAACCATCTCATCCTCTGTCATCCCCTTCTCCTCCTGCCCTCAATCTTTTCCCAGCATCAGGGTCTTCTCCAATGAGTTGGCTCTTTGCATCAGGTGGCCAAAGTACTGGAGCTTCAGCTTCAACAACAGTCCTTCTGATGAATATTCAGGGTTGATTTCATTTAGGATTGACTGGTTTGACCTCCTTGGGACAATTGCTGTCAGCAATTCCCTGACCAGGTATCAAAACCAAGCCCCCTTCAGTGAAAATGTGGAGTCTTAACCGCCTGACTGCCAGGGAAGTCTCCCCAGAGACCTTCCTCTTAACCATGAGGCCATGAAAGTGAAAGTGAAAGTTAAGTCGCTTAGTCGTGTCTGACTCTTTGCGACCCCATGGACTGGAGCCTCCTAGGCTCCTCCGTCCATGGAATTTTGCAGGCAAGAGTACTGGGGTGGGTTGCCATTTTCTTCTCCAGGGGATCTTCCTGACCTAGGGATTGAACCCGGGTCTTCTGCATTGCAGGCAGACACTTTAACATCTGAGCCTCCTGGGAAGCCCCATGAGACCATATTCACTACTAGTTGCCAAAGACTATATTTTAAATGTACTATTTCATTATTAATCTTTACAGCCCCATCTGATTTAAAACTATTAAACCTCTTTTACACATGGGGAAACACAGACTAAAAACAAATCAAGTCACACACCCAAGGTCACCTACCACCTACCAGGCTTGGTGCATGCATGCTAAGTCACTCAGTCATGTCCAGCTCTTTGCAACCCCATGGACTGTACCCCTGCCAGGCTTCTCTGTCTATGGGATTTCACAGGCAACAGGACTGGAGTGAGTTGCCATGCTCTTCTTCAGGATCTTCCCAACCCAGGGATCAAACCCACATCTCTTATGTCTCCTGCATTGGCAGGTGGGTTCTTTACCACTAGCACCAATAATAACAACCAATCTGGTTATTACTGGTATTTCAAGGTGACCAACTTTCTATTACTCTTTTGCCACACCTCATATTATCTATAAAACTGCATTACTTATGTATCCATTCATCTGATTTTTAGTTGAAGGTAAATAAATCTTGTAATCAGAGCTTCTGGTGAGGGTGATGCATCAGAAATACCATATTGACACATCTCCTTTTGCTCAAAGCAGATAACTTGACATTACAGTTAACCCATGAAGTTGTTTTGCAGAGAAATTTATTTTCCTTGGACTTTTAGAAAATGGCACAGTGGCCTCTTTTCATTCCAGCATCTTAAAATGCTCTCCTCTCATGAAAAGTGCTTAGCAGCACTTTCTCCTCACTCTACCATAAACTACCATTTTTTTTTCTTTTTTAAAAAATGCATTAATTTTGACTGCACCAGGTCATAGTTGCGGCACCTGTAATCTTTTAGTTGTGTCATGCAGGATCTAGTTCCATGACCAGGAATTGAACCTGGGCCCCCTGTCTTAGGAGCACAGAGTCTTTAGCCACCGAACCATCAGGGAAGTCCCTATAAACCGCTATTACTTTAATATTTACTGCCATTTGTTACAGAGCAGACACTATTCTAAGAGCTAAGTTACAATGATGAACAAAACAGCTATGGTCTCTACACTTATGGGAGATTTTATTCTATGTGGGAGACAGACGGTAATAAACAGTCATCCAAATTTATATTGGGGCTTCCCATGTGGCACAGTGGTAAAGAATCCGCCTGCCAATTCAGGAAATGCAAGAGATACAGATTTGATCCTTGTGTCGGGAAGATCTCCTGGAGGAGGAAATGGCAACCTACTCTGGTATTCTTGCCTGGAGAATTCCATGGACAGAGGAGCCTGGCAGGCTACAGTCCATAGCGTTGCACAGAGTTGGACACAGCTGAGCATAGCACAGCCTAAATTTATATTGATGAACTGTGATAATTGTTCTGATGGGAAAGTACGTTGCTCTGAGAGCCTGTAACAGGGCAGTGGGTTTAGTTCTCTGATGTGTGTTGAGGGGAGGGTATTGAAAACAAAAATCCCTCAGGAAGTAATATCTGTGGCAAGAGCTGCAGAAAGCGGGCATGGAGGAGGCATACTCAAGGGCTCAAGAAGACTCTGGGGTGCCTGGAGCGCTGGTGACTGAGGAGAACAGGTGATAATTGGGCTGAAGAAGGAGTAGCTATCAGCCAGAGAGCACTCAGCACTTTGTGGGACATTAAAGGATTTTGGTTTGGGGTTCAAAAGCGATGGAAACTCTCAGAAGGATTTTGAGCATTTTTTCACTTCACCATTTCTTTTTTTTTTTTAATTAAAAAAATGTATTTATTTTTTGGCTGTGCTGGGTCTTCATTGCTTTGCATGGGCTTTCTCCATCTGCGGTGAACGGAGGTTACTCTCTGTTGCAGTGCTCAGGCTTCTCACAGCAGCGGCTCCTCTTGTTGCGGAGCACAGGCTCTGGCCACGTGGCTTTGGCAGCTGTGGCACAGGTTTCAACAGTAATTGCGACTCCTAGGCCCTAGGCACGCAGGCATCAGTACTTGTGGCGTGCAGACTTAGCTGCTCTGCAGTGTGTGGAATCTTCCAGGACCAGGATCTCTGACATCAATGAAATGTGCAACAATGCAATTCTGACACTATCTATCCCAAGTGAGGGTAAGAGCTCACAGATTAAAGGGCTCAGTATCACAAGACTGCTGCCCCCTCCTCAGACACCAACTCTAATTCCAGGACACTCTTACTGCTGAATGACCAACTATACCTTGTGTTGTTGTTCAGCCGCTGGGTTGTGTCTGACTCTTTGTGATCCCATAGACCACAGCCAGCCAGGCTTCCCTGTCCTTCACTATCACTCAGAGTTCGCTCAATCTCATGTCCATCTGTGATGCCATCCAACCACTTTGTCTTCTATCGTCCCCTTCTCCTCCTACCTTCAATCTTTCCCAGCAATCAGGGTCTTTTCCAATGAGTCACTTCTTCACAACAGGTGGCCAAAGCATCGGAGCTTCAGCTTCACTATCAGTTCCTCATGAATATTCAGGGCTTGTTTCCTTTAGGATGGACTGGTTTGATCTCTGTGCAGTCCAAGGGACCCTCAAGAGTCTTCTCCAACCTCAGTTCAAAAGCATCAATTATTCTGTACCAGCCTTCCTTATGGTCCAACTCTCACACCCATACATGACTACTGGAAAAACCACAGCTTTGACTACACAGACCTTTGTCGGCAAAGTAATGTCTCTGTTTTTTAATATGCTGTCTAGATTGGTCATAGCTTTTCTTCCAAGGAGCAAGTGTCTTAATTTCATGGCTGCAGTCACCAACCATCTGCAGTGATTTTGGAGCCCCCAAAAATAAATGAAGTCTCTATTTCCCCACCTATTTGCCATGAAGTGATGTGACCAGATGCCAAGATCTTAGCTTTCTGATAGTTGAGTTTCAAGCCAGCTTTTTCACTCTCCTCTTTCATCTTCATCAAGAGGCTCTTTAGTTCCTCTTTGCTTTCTGCCATAAAGGGTGGTGTCATCTGCATATCTGAGGTTATTCATATTTCTCCCAGCAATCTTGATTCCAGCTTGTGCTTCATCCAGCCTGGCATTTTGCAAGATGTACTCTGCATATAAGTTAAATATTAGCCTTTGTGGCTCAGCCTGTAAAGAATCCGCCTGCAATGCAGGAGACCCAAGTTCTATCTCTGGGTTGGGAAGATCCCCTGGAGAAAGAAATGGCAACACACTTCAGTATTCTTGCCTGGAAAATCTGATGGACAGAGGAGCCTGGCAGTCTACACCCCATAGGGTTGCAAGAGTCAGATAAGCTACTTAACTATAAATTAGGGGTTCTCATAACCATCTTCTCAGACTTGAGAAGTGGCTAGAATGACTCACAGAGCTCAGGAAAGTGCTTCCCTTGCTGTTGAAAAGTGAAATTGATGGTCGCTCAGTTGTGTCTGACTCTTTTCAACCCCATGGGCCGTAACCTGCCAAGCTACTCTGTCCATGGAATTTTCCAGGCAACAATACTGGAGTGGGTAGCCATTCCCTTCTCCAAGGACCTTCCCAACCCAGGAAATGAACCTGGGTTGGGTATAAACCGTAGATCTCAGGAACAGCCAGGGGAAAAGATGAGAAGGGCAGGATATGAGGGAAGGGGCTTAAGAGCTTTTGAAACAAGAGGGAAGGGGGCAGGTCCATACAACCTTTGAAAGAATGACTTAGCCCAAGGACCCAACATAAACTGATTAGAATCAAATGGGGCCGAGATGGCAGATAAGTCAACTTCAGTTAGACCTTGATCCTCAGGATATGCTCACTGTAACACAACAGCAAGCTAAATGACAGAGTCGCCACGACAATTCCAAGGCTGACCATCAAAGACCAAAAAGTCGGTGGTGCCCAATTCCTGGAAACATCCCCCCCACCAAAACACTTGGACTAATCCTCCCACGCATTAGCCTATGAAATTACCCAGTCCATAAAAGCTAACCACACCACATTTTGAGCCACATTCACCCTCTGTGACGGCCCACAGTCTGTCTGTGAATGTGCTCCTTCAATGGACATTCTTTTCTTAAAATTCCTTTTGTTTTTTATTCATTCTCTGTATTCCAGATCTTAAAAGATAATTTTGAGTGTTTCTATAGCAATCTATGATGTTAGCATCCTGCTATGTGACAACTTTTTATTTCATGGAGCTCCATGTGAAGGAATCAGAGTTAATTCTTTTTTTTTTTTTTTTAAACATGCTTCTGTGGTTTGACTGTGCAACGGATTCCAGGATCTTAGTTCCCCCAACCAGGGACTGAACCTGGTCCCCGGCAGCTAAAAGTGATGAATCCTAACCACTGGACCTTCAGGGAATTCCAAGAAAAGGTAATCTTATCACTGTAGAGATTCTAAGGGTTTTAGGAGCTATATGCCAGGGACATAGATGGAACCAGGGGCAGAGACTAAATGTTTCTTCTTCTTCTTACTCGGCCATGAGGCTTCTAGGGCTTTCCTGGCAGCTCAGAAGGCAAAGAATCTGCCTGCAATGCAGGAGACTGGGGTTTGATACCCATGTCAGGAAGATCTCTCAGAGAAGGGAGTGACAACCCACTCCAGTATTGTTGCTTAGAGAATCCCATGGACAGAGAAGCCTAGTGGGCTACAGTCCATGGGGTTGCAAATAGTCAAACACAACTGAGTGACTAACACACATGCAGCTTTTGGGATCTTAATACCCTGACCAGGGATCATGTTCCCTACAGTGCAAGTGCAAACCACCAAGGAATTCCCTAAATCTTTATTATTTATGATACTACAGATTTTAAGTTCCACTTCCAGGATGTGCTCAAGTTTCCATCTTTGAAAAATATCTCTGCACACGGTGGAAAATGGACTGGGGGAGTGATAAAGTGAGTGTTGATGGTGGTTTGATCTGGGAGATGAAGGAAGAGTTGAAGAGAAGAGCATACATCTGAGAAATACGAAGGCCCAACAGCAGGACTGGGAGGCAGATGTCAGAGGCAAGGCAGGAAGAGCTTGACAGCGATATCTCCTTGGGGTCCGTCCGTGCAGCTGGACAGAGAGTGATGCCAACCACTGGGTCAGACCTGGAGAAGGACTAGGTTTAGAGCGAAAGTGTGTGAATTCAGCTTTCAGCACATCGTATTAAAGGTGCTTTAGAGACATTCTAGTAGAGATGTCAGACAAGCAGCTGGAGACACTCGCCTGAGACGGTGATGTGCTTCCAGATATTTCTGTTTGAGGCTCATTCTGAGATCACTTGGGGACAGAATACAAAGTGAGAAAAGCTGGAGGCTGAAACAACGTAGTTCATGAACTTGACCAAATTCTCTTCTTCCATTCATCATTTGGTTTCTAATAAGTACAGAATCAATGCTTAAAGAATAACATCTTTTAATATTTTTCTATGATTATTTAGACCTCATCCTGGGCTGGTCAGAAGAGCAAGTAAAATATCAGTTGGTACACCTCCTTCCCTTACTCCGTTACACATTTTTCAGGGACTGGAAAGAAGGCAACACTAAGGATCATTTTTATTTATTTTTGACTATGCTGGGTCTCAGTTGCTGCAGGGGCTTTTCTCTAGCTGCAGTGAGTGGGCTTCTCTGGTTGTGGAGCACGGGCTCCAGGGCGCATGGGCTTCAATAGTGGCAGCATGAGGGCTCAGTAGTTGTGGCTCCCGAAACCACTAGAGCACAGGCTCCATGGTTGTGGCACATTGAACTTAGTGGCCCTGAAGCATGTGGGATCTTCCCAGATCAGGGGCTGAACCAGTGTCTCCTGCATTGCCAGGCAGATTCTTTACCACTGAGCCACCAGAGAAGCCCCACTAAGGATCATTTCTTTAGTGTCTGGTTGTAGCCAGGAGAACAAAACTCTAACCACCATCCTCTACCAAACCCCACTGCCATTTCCTCGGGAAATCCTTTCCTTGTCCTCCACACCCCACAGGAGAAAAGCCCATCTTTGGATCTTCCTATAAAAAAGATTGAGGGCAGGAGGAGAAGGGGATGACACAGGATGAGATGGTTGGATGGCATCACCGACTCAATGGACACGGGTTTGAGCAAGCTCCAAGAGATGGTGAAGGACAGGGAAGTCTGTTGTGCTGTAGTCCATGGGGTTTCCAAGAGTTGGACATGACTTAGCGACTGAACAACAACAAATATGGAAGATATACTTCCATGAGAGCAACTTGCATCATTCCATTATAGCATCAAGCATTTTTTGGTACTGGTCTGTCTCTCTGCAAGACTGTGAGTTCTGGTGGATATGTTGTCAGAATTCACTTTTTCTTTGTATCTCTAAAACACTGCTGAGCTCAAAGTAGGAGCTGCCCAGCACATTTCTTTTTTAAATCAATAAACTTTAGGGGCTCCCTGGTAGTCCAGTGGCTGAGACACCATACTCCCAACGCAAGGGCTTGGGTTTGATCCCTGGTCAGGGAACTAGATCCCACATGCTGCAACTAAGACATGGTGCAGCCAAATAAAGAAATATTTAAAAATAAATAAATAAGCTGTATTTTTTAGGGCTGTTTCAGGTTCCCAGAAAAATGGAGCAGAAAGTTCCATATTCCTCCATTCCTGCACACACATAGCTTCTCCCATGATCTAGCATCAGAGTGCTGGTGTACTTGATACAATTGATGAACCTACATTGACACATCATAATCACCTGAAGTTCATAGTACATGTTAGGGTTCACTCTTGCTGTTCCAATTTCTACTGCTTGGACAAATGCATAACGACATATATCCATCATTGTAGTATCATACAGAATAGTTTCCTGCCCCCCAAAATCCTCTGTATTCTTCCTGTTCTTCCCTCTCTCCTAACCCCTGGTAACCACTTATTTTTTTTTACTGTCTCTTAGCCTTGCCATTTTTTCTCTCTCTCTTTTTAAAATTTTTAAATTTATTTTAATTGGACGATAAGTATTTTACAATATTGTGATGGGTTCTGCCACACATCAACATGAACCCGCCACAGGTATACACATGTCCCCTCTCTCCTGAGCCCCCCTCCCACCCCCTCCCCACTCCATCCCTCCAGTCTGTCACAGAGTGCAGACTTTGGGTCCCCTACGTCATACACCACACTCCCACCAGCTATCTTTTTACATATAGTAGTGTGTATGCTTCAATGCTGTGCTCTCAAATCATCCTACCCTCTCCTTCCCCCGAACTGAGTCCAAGAGTCTGTTCTTTATGTCTGCGTCTCCTTTGCTCCCCTACCTGTAGGACTGTTGGTACCATCTTTTTAGATTCCATATATATGCATTAATATACGATAATTGTCTTTCTCTCACTTCTCTGGCAGCTCAGATGGTAAAGAATCTGCCTGCAATGCAGGAGACCCGGGTTTGATCCCTGGATCAGGAAGATCCCCTGGAGATGGAAATGGCAACCTACTCTAGTATTCTTGCCTGGAGAATTCCATGGACAGAGGAGCCTGGCAGGCTACAGTCCATGGGGTCGCAGAAGACTCGGACATGACTGAGAGACTAAACAACAACTTCTAACTTATTTCACTCTGTATAGTAGGTGCAACCACCTCATTAGAACTATGGTCTTGCCTTTTCTAGAATTCCATCTAGTTGAAATCATACAGCATGTGGCCTTTCCATAATGGCTTGTTTCATGTTGTTAATATGGTTTTAAAATTCTCCTGTGTCTTTTCATGGCTTGATAACTTATTTCTTTTTAGTGCTGAATAATATTCTATTGTCTGGATGTGCCACAATTTATTTATCCATCTGTCTCTTGAAGGACAATTCAGTTGCTTTCAAGTTTCATCAATTACGAATGAAGCTGCTATAAATATGTGTGCATGCTTTTTGTGTGAACAGAAATTTTCAGTTCATTTGGGTAAATACCAAAGAATGTGACTGCTGGATTGTACAGGAAGATTCTATTTAGTTTTCTCAGAAACTACCAAGCCATCTTTCAAAGTGGTTGTACCATTTTGCATTCCCACCAACAATGAATGAGAGTTCCGACAGCTCTGCCACACACCTATTAGAACAGCCAATATCTTTTAAAAGTTTTTAACTTTTCTACCTAAATGGACAGATTATATTTATTGGTAAGGAGATGTGAAGTACCTCAGAACTAAGAATTACTCAGTGATTTCCCTATTAGGAAAGTCCCAAATTCAAGCTTCGAAAACTTTGTGAAAATTAGATTAGAAAATGAAGCTTTAATTTATTTAGTCCCAATCAGTTTATAAAAAACATTTGCTATATTTTTATAAAAAGCATAACTTTGGGAGATTGGGCTTCCCTGGCAGCTCAGATGGTAAAGAGTCTGCCTGCAATATAGAACTGGGTTCAATCCCTGGGTCAGGAAGATCCCTAGGAGAAGGAAATGGCAACCCACTCCAATATTCTTCCCTGGGAAATCCCATGGACAGAAGAGCCTGGCAGACTACAATCCATGGGGTTGCAAAGAGTCAAACCCAAAGGAGCAACTTCACTTTGGGAGATTAGTAAGAATAAGGAGGAAGTATCAATAATTACTGAGTATACCTACATGCTGATGAGGAGGGAAATCTAAATGAAGAAGTTAATTAAAATTTTAAAGGAACACTTCGAGGAGTTTATTGATTTTTGCTGATTAAAATAAATGACACATTAGTGTCACTCTATATCATTTGGGAAGGAACAGGACATTAGGTCATTCATGGTTGCCTATTTGTAAGATGAGCCCAAGTAGTAAGTCATGTCTACAATGCTGTCCTTATTCACTTGAAACGCCCTTTAATGTCCTACTAAGAAACCTCCTATCCAATTACTTAAGAACACTTCAACTTCATAAACTGGGAGCTGTTTGGACAGTTGATTCAATTAAGAGTATACCAAAAAAAAAAAAAAAAACCCATACAACTATTGTCATAAAATTCTTTAAAATTATGCAAAAGCCACATGATCTTCCTGAGGTAAGACGGCAACACAAACAGAGCTGTTTTCTTTCTACTCTGCATTATTACATTTAATTGCTTCATTCTCGTGATTGCTTTTGAAAGAGGAGGGATCAATCAAGCTTTCACCAAAAGCAGATACCACTGCATTATGTATGAGTTTGGCAAGGGAAAGACCTGTGACCGAGAAGGAAATCAGGATCTAAACCACTTACAAATGTGAGGCTTTTACGTGTCCAAGTCTCCTTCGTCAAGAGACAAGCTGACCTTGAACATGAACTTCAACATTAGAAACTTAATGTAAGATTCTCAAGTTTATTTTTTAAGAGCTGGCAGGCCCCTGTGAAGAGGATGCTACTGATACAGGAAAGAAAAAATAAAGACACACTTTCCCTAGGAGTGTTGAAAATGTCCTGTCTTCACTGCCTCTTTCAAATCCCTTGGGAATTTACAGCATTGTTTCTGAGGTGACACAGCAGGATTAGGGGGTGGTGATGATGGAAGAAAATGTGCCTGTGTTTTGAATCTCCTGTTTCCCTTGGGGGAAGTCTTTGGTCTCCTCGGCATCAAAGTTCAACAAGCTGAGTTGGCAGGATTCTTCGTTTAAATGCAATTATTTCATAGCTGTATGTTTTAAGTGAGATGCTAGTGGTAGAAAAATAACCTTTGTGTTTCTCTCATTCCTTTTTTTAAAATTAATTAATTTACTATTAATTAATTTATTTTTGGTTGCACTGGGTCTTCACTGCTGCGCATGGACTTGTCTCTAGTTGTGGTGCATGGGTTTCTCATTACAGTGGCTTCCCTTTGATGAAACAGTAAAAGATAATTTTATCAATCTTTCGTTCTTTCAATGATCTTTCTTTCCACAGCATTTCAATATTCTGTGTGATGAAATGGGAAATGTATGTACTTAAAGCATTTCTGTTGTATACCCAAGTATTAATGGTTGTCTCAGGGAAAAACACTTGCACGGTTATGAGTTGCAAGCTGAACTAGCTCCTTTTTTTTACCCCCCAGTCTCTAAGGTTTGGTTTTGTTTTTTATTAAGCTTTGACCATGCTTGCTCTTCATTGCTGTGCTTGGGCTTTTTCTGGCTGCAGTGAGCGGGGACGACTCTCTAGTTTCGGTACACGGTCTTCTCACTATGACGACCTCTCTTGTTGCGGCGCACAGGCTTTAAATGCTTTGCAGGATGTGGGATCTTCCCAGACCACGGATGGAACCCATGTCCCCTGCACTGGCAGGTGGATTCTTATCCACTGCACCATCAGGGAAGTCCTCCCCTCATTTTTGAATCTGTCTATATATGAATGAGTTTGTTTCCTTGCTGTAACAAGGGGTCACCATTGGGAACTGTTGAACATTCACTGATTGATTAGAGATGTACATATAACATATATGTATATATATAACATTCACAGAGTTTTAGAGCCATGTTATAACCCATGTTACCCTCCAGCATAGTTTCCGAGCAATTTCTCATATTGAAAGCCTTCTCATCCAACCTGCCAGCAAGATTGGGCTTCATTAATGTGAAATGTGTTTGTCATCTTTGTAGACAAAATGCAATGGGTTGGAGAAACAGCTAGCAAAGACAGGGTATCTGTGTTGGGGTGAAATCTTTGGAGGGAAAACAAGAATTTGAAAGAGAAAGCATCTTTTAAAGGCCTTTTTCTCTAGAAAAGTCCCATTGTCTTCTGGTCTGAAGAGGTTTAGAGATTTGATTCTCTAATCATTATAGTTCCACTGAACCGAGATATCATTAACAAACAACTTTTTAAAAGCCATGTTTCTACAAAAAGGTGTTTTTTCCCTAAATCTCTAGTTTCTCTTTTACTAAGAATACTTTTTGTCTATCAAATGGTTGGACTTGGAGCTGGGCTTCCAGAGCACACAGCCCTTCTTTCACAGCCCTTGGGAGAACGGAGAAGAGGCCAAGGAACTAGAATTTTTTGAGCATCTCCTTAGTGCCAAGTATAGGACGGGAAATTCCTCAACTTCCTTTATATACAAAGAGGAAACGTGGGGGAAGTTAGGGTGTCTGAATATAGGCAGATGGTTGGGTAGACCATAAGCAGGGAACACAGTTTGGTTTATGCCACCACCTCTAGTACCCTTCTGAAGAAGTGGTCCCTGGTAGGAAGGGAGAAAAGGAGGGCTCATTGTCATTCAACTAGAGCAGGTAGAACAGAAAAGCAAAGAAATTGTGGGTGTCCTCTTGGGCAGTGCTACTAATAACAGGGCGTTCCTCTGGGCTATAATTATGTTTCAAGCAGTCATTGCACTCAGCACAAGGCCAGAAATATGGTGGATCCTCAAAGGAGGGCTCTGGAATTAAATCACATTATCATCCTTTAAAGTATATGTTTAGGGCTTTACTGGTGGTCCAGGAGTCATGACTTCTTACTTCCACTACAGGGGGCATGGGTTTGACCCCTGGTCAGGGAAATTACACATGTCATGTGGTACATACAAAACAAAACAAAATGAAAAGCGGTAATAGTAACAATAATAATAAAACAAAAAACCCCCAAAGCGTAGTTCAATGTCATTTTACATCACTGCTGTAAACAGATTTTGGTCATCATCTGAGTCAATTTCCTCAGACAGATAAACACTGTTGCCGGACTATAATGACATGAGCAAGAGCTGGGCTGTGAGCTCTCACTGTAAACCCAATGAAAACTCTACCGTTATTTATATCACAGTAACAGCTCGGGATTTGGCTCGCATCATTTTTTGCTATTTTTTGTATGGAAACAATTTTTTTTTTTGGTATGACTTCTTTTATTGCAGAGCACAGGCTCAATCGCTCCGAGGTAAGTGGGATCTTCCCAGACCAGGGATTGAACCTATGTCCCCGGCACTGCAAGGCGGACTCTTAATTACTGGATCGCCAGGGAAGTCCTCTAACTTTTCTTTCTTGGCCACACCCTATGGCAGATGGGATCTTGCTCCCAGACCAGGGATTGAACATGTGCCCCTTGCACTGGGAGCATGGAATTTTAACCAATGGAGCATCAGGGAAGTCCCACTAGTGTCTTAGTCTTAATTAAAAGGTACTAGGAGGAGAGCAAGGTAACCCACTCCAGTATTCTTGCCTGGAAAATCCCATGGATAGAAAAGCCTGGCAGGCTATAGTCCATAGGCTTGCAAAGTCAGACACAACTGAAGCAACTTAGCACACACTATTATTTTATTTATTTTTCTCCGCCATGCCAAGAGGCATGTGAGATCTTAGTTCCCCAACCAAGAATCAAACCCATGCCCCCACATTGGAAGCGTGGAGTCTTATCCAATGGACCACCAGGGGAGTCCTTCAACCTTCTTGTGTGGATTGGAAAAAGCAAGTGCAGTTATCTTGAAGGCTTTGGACAAAGCGACCTACCTGGGCCATGAAGAGATTGGGCAAGGGGGGGTGTCTCACTTTCCCACTTGAATTTGTTGCTCTTTTAAAGGCAAAGTCAGACTTTTAGAGAGCTAATGAACTTCCTGTAATTCTCTTTCCCTATCTGTGGTGAGATCCCACATTCCTGTAGCCTTGGAGGGACAGAGAGATAATAAAATTTGATTACTGGGCGTACTTGGGAGACATTGCAGATTCAGTTCCAGACCACAACAATAAAGTGAATATTTCAATAAATGAGTGACATAATTTTCTTTTTGTTTCCAGTGCACATGAAAGCTATGTTTAAACTCTAAGGTAGTTCTGTGAAGTGTGCAATAGCATTACATCTAAAAAAAACAGTTCTCAGGCTTCCCAGGTGTCTCAATGGTAAAGAATCCGCCTGCCAATGCAGCAGACATGGATGTGATTCCTGGTTCGGGATGATCCACATGCCGACGAGCAACTAAGCCCATGTGCCACAACTACTGAGCCCGTGTTGTAACGCCCAAGAATCACAACCACTGAAGTCCACACGCCCGAGAGCCTGTCTGTGCTCCGCATCAAGGGAAGCCACTGCAATGAGAGGCCCCAACACTGCAACTAGACAGTAGCCACCGTTTCTCGAAACTAAAGAAAAACCCGCGTGGCAAAAAAGAACCAATACAACCAAAAATAAATAAGTAAAAAAATTTTTTATAAAGTGTGCATACCATAATTAAAAATTATTGCTAAAAAAATGCTAACCATCATCTGAGCCTTCAGTGAGTTACATAACAGCAACATCAAAGATCACTGATCACCATCACAAATATAATAATAGTGAAAATACTTGAAACATTGTAAGAATTAGCAAAATGTGACACCAAGATATGAAGTGAGCAAATGAGGTTGGAAAAACAGTGCCAATAGACCTGCTTGATGTACATTCAGGTTAAGTCGCTTCAGTTGTGTCTGACTTTGTGACCCTATGGACCATAGCCCGCCAGGCTCCTCTGTCCATGGGATTCTCCTGGCAAGAATACTGGAATGGGCTACCATTTCCTCCTCCAGGGGATCTTCCTGATTCAGGGACTGAACCTGGGTCTCTTATGTCTCCTGCATTGGCAGGCATGTTCTTTATCACTAGTGCCACCTGGGGATTGCTCCAAACCCTCAATTTCTAAAAAAAAAAAAAGAAAAATCTGCAAAGCACAATAAAGCGAAGCTTAATAAAACAATTTATGCTGGTATTAAGAAACAGCAAACATTTATGACATACTTATTCATTCAGTGACGATTTACTATGTGCAAAGCACTCCGCTCAGTGGTGGGACTACAGCAATGATACACACATCCAGTTACTGACCTCAGCGGTTACTAAGTACTATAATAAGGACATGCTAAAGCTGTGAGGAACACACAAGATGAGAGTTTCACTCCAAGAGGGGTGACACAATTCAGGAAGTCTTGTAGAAGAATGAGGTCTAAGCTGGCTCAAAGGTAAGCAGGCAACTTTAGAAAGAGGGTAACGATAACCCTATATGCAAAACAGAAAAAGAGACTCAGATGTATAGAACAGACTTGTGGACTATGGGAGAAGGCGAGGGTGGGATGTTTCAAGAGAACAGCATTGAAACATGTATATTATCTAGGGTGAAACAGATAACCAGCCCAGGTTGGGTACATGAGATAAGTGCTCGGGCCTGGTGCACTGGGAAGACCCAGAGGGATCGGGTGGAGAGGGAGGTGGGAGGGGGGACTGGGATGGGGAATACATGTAAATCCATGGCTAATTCATTTCAATGTATAACAAAAACTACTGTAATGATGTAAAGTAATTAGCCTCCAACTAATAAAAAAAAAAAAAAAAAAAGGTAAGCAGGCATTTCTGAGATAAGGGGAGAATGTGTTTGCATGCCTGCAGGGAGATGGTCTCCAGCAGAGGGAATGATCTGTCTTTGCAGTTGATCTGGATCTCTACATTCCATGAGGCATGAGCAAGCAAGAGTTGGACACAACTGAGCAACTCACACACATACACACACCGGATCTCGACATTCCAAGAACCTTGAGCAAGCAGTCAACCTGGAAAGGACTATGCTTAGTCACTCAGTTTTGTTTGACTCTTTGCAACCCCATGGACTGCACCCTGCCAGACTCCTCTGTCCATGGGATTCTCCAGGCAAGAACACTGGAGTAGGTTGCCATTTCCTTCTCCAGGGGATCTTCCCAACCCAGGATGGAACCCAGGTCTCCCGCATTGCAGGCGGATTCTTTACCACCTGAGCCACCAGGGAAGCCCAAGAAGACGAGTGGGCTCAAGTTCTCCAGGCAATCTTCCTGACTCAGGATTCGAACTGAGGTCTCCCGCATTGCAGGAGGATTTTTTTTACCAGCTGGGCTACCAGGGAAGCCCTCTGAGTGGACAGGGTAGTGAAAAGATTACGTGCCCTGTCTCTGAAGCTCTCTCTTTTTTTTTAATTGTGGTAAAATACACATAAGATAAAATTTACCATTTGAACTATGTTAAAGTGTGCAATTCAGTGGCATTAAGTACATTCACGGTATCTTGAGTAAAAACATCACCATCTAGTTACAAAACCTTTTCAACACCCCAGATGGAAGTCCCATACCCATGAAGTAGTCATTTCTCAGTTTGCCCACCTCTTTGCAGTCCCTGGTAAATATTAATCTGCTTTCTGTCTTCATGTGTATGTGCTCAGTCATGTCTGACTCTCCTCCCTGTGACCCCTTGGACTGTAGCCCACCAGGCTCCTCTGTCCATGGAATTTTGTCTCCACGGATTTGCCTATTGTGGATAGCTCATGTCAACAGATTTATATAATATATGGCCTTCTTTGACTTAGCGTGATGCTTTGAGAGTCACTCATGTGGAAGCATGTATCGGTACTTCATTCCTTTTTACGGAAGAGTGATTTTCCATTGTATGGATATCCCACAACTTGTTTACATCCACTGATGGATATTTTGGCTCTTTCCATCTTTTGGCCTTGTGAATAGTGCTGCCGTGAACATTTACGTACAGGTTTCTGTTTGAATGCCAGTTCTTTTGGGTATATGCAAGAATAATCCAGTCATCTTTAATTTATTGAGGATCTACCCAACTGTTTTCTTAGAGGGGTTGCACCATTTTACATTCTCACCAACAATGTGTGAGGGTTCCAACTTCTCCACATCTTGCCAGAGCCATTTGCTTTTTAATCCTAGTTCTACCACTCACCGGTTGTAAAGCCTTGACAAGCAAGACCTTAGCTTCTCTGGACCTCAGTTTCTTCATCTGTAAAACTATGAAAATTATGCTGCCTCCTTTACCAGGTTATTCTGAGGATTAACTTTAGCTGATATGTACACATTTCAGTTAATATGTATAGGGCAGTGTTTGACATGAGTTGGTTGAAACACATGAAATTGTTGATTGACAGTTATCAACATACAGAAAAGGTAACTCCATATAACTTGGTCTAGTAGCGAGCAGTTTATAACAATTTGTTCTAACTGGGTAAGGGCCAAATCAACATAGTTTACCTCCTGTCTAAAACAGTGAGGGTCTTCATTAAGGGTTTCAAATCGGACAGTGATACATGACATATAGAAAATAGATTGAGGGGCCCCTCTGGAGGTCCAGTGGCTTGGACTCTGCTTTCACTGCAGAGGGCATGAGTTCCACCCCTGGTCAGGGAACTAAAATCCCACATGCCCCATGGCGTGACCAAACAAAGAAAATAGACTGAAAGTAGAAGGTAACTCTGTATTTGGTTTAAGATGGTGTAGTAATCCAGGTGGAAAATCACAGTGGCATTGGAGGTTGGAACTAAAACTGAACAAATCCTACAGGAACCCTGGGCATGGAAGCCTGTCCTCCATTTTCTTGCTTGGAGGGAACAGAATCTGACCTCCATGACCTTTTCTGACTTCCAAAGGGCAGTGTCCAACCATTGCTAAATAAAGGAGGAGCAGCCCAGAAACTGGACTTCCCAGGTGGTACAGTGGTAAAGAACCCACTTGCCAATGCAGGCGGCACAATAGACATGGGTTTGATCCCTGGGTTGGGAAAATCCCCTGAAGGAGGAAATGGCGATCCACTCCAGGATTCTTGACTGGAAAATCCCACGGACAGAAGAGCCTGGTGGGCTACAGTCCATGGGGTTGCAAAAAGTTGGACATGACTTGAGTGAGTGAGCAAGCACACACAGCCAAGAAATCACCTGAGGCCAGGAACCAGAGAAGCTCATCAAGATTACCTGAGACCAGATTAGAGGAGTGTAGGCCCTGCACACACCCTGATCTTAGCAGCAACCCCACCCTTGAACTGTTACCATAAAACGCCCCATCAAATCCTCCCAGGTTGAGACACATAGTTTTTCAGGGCAGGAGCTGGCTGTGTCCCCACTTGCTTGGCAAAGCAATAAAGCTATTCTTTTCTGCTTCACCCAAAACTCCTCTGCTCGGTCTATCTGTATTTAAATATTGCAGACAGATGTGTATCTACTATCCTGATCACGCTATGTATCATTTCCTCACACATCTGTATATATCTGTATACTTTTACAATATTAGTATCTCTTCTTATCCACCTGATGCGAAGAGCCAACTCATCAGAAAAGACACTGATGCTGGGAAAGATTGAGGGCAGGAGGAGAAGGGGGTGACAGAGGATGAGACAGTTGGACAGCACTGCTGACTCAATGGGGACATGAGTTTGAGCAAACTCTGGGAGACAGTGAAGGACAGGGAAGTCTAGTGTCTGTGCTACAGTCCATGGGGTCGCAAAGAGGCAGACAAGATTGGGTGACTAAACAACAATAATCATATGTGTATCTGTATATTTTCTTGAACATTTTAATGCCTCACAGAGATGAAATCACATGTATGTGTCATTTCTGCCTGCCATGGCTCCTTACTTAATCTACCTACCTCACTTAATCTCTTAGTGTGAAGTGTTCATGCTGAAAGCTGTGGTCTTGGTCCCTTTACTTTCCATGTAGTGGAATCTTTTCATTCCATGCATAGTCAAGAATGACACGGTTATCTATTCAAAGGGCAAATCCAATCATGTCAATCTCCTGCTCAAGATGCAGTTTTCTACTGCTTGAAGCTGAGGACTACAATCAAGGTCTGGCTTGATTTCAGGCTCCTTCACTGCCAAGCCTGTCCTAAGCTTCTGGCTTCTTCTCCTCCTGTTAATTAACTCCTACTCACTCTTCAGATCTCAGCTCAGATTTACCTCTGTGAGAAAGTCTTCCCCACCATCTCTACCACACCTGTCAGATCACCTCTGACATGCTTTCATAACAATCTTTTCAGAGCCAATAGTTACCTGGTTAAATTACTGGTCATACCTACCAAAAGTAAACGTCTGCAGAGGCCATATCTATTTTTGCTCACAGTTACATCCCCAACAGCCATACGGAGTGCCTGGCACTTAGCAGGTGTCCAATAAAACTTGGCTAGATGAATGGGAAAAGAAGTATTGGAAACTTTTTCCTGCCTAGTAGATATACTTTTCTAATTAATTTTCCTGAATTTAAACTTAGGCTTCCCTGGTGGCTCAGATACTAAAGAATCTGCCTACAATGCAGGTAACCTGGGTTCAATCCCTGGGTCAGGAAGGTCCCCTGGAGAAGGAAATGGCTACCCACTCCAGTATTCTTGCCTGAAGAATTCCATGGACAGAGAAGCCTGGAGGGCTACAGTCCATGGGGTCACAAAGAGTTGGACACAGCTTGTTAAATACTGTTAAACCCATAGACAGTGGACTGATCCGGTAAGCCTTTATTCAGCAATTCCTGAATCAGGAATCATCCAATCTAGCAGATAGAAAGAAGCTCCAAAGAACTGTGCAACATGAGTGATCTTACAGACCAAAGCTTAAAAGAATCAAAGAATTATACAAGCATCCCCTAATTGGTTAAAGCAGCAGCACTGCCTTCCTTATATGGGGTAAAGAAGATCTCTACTTGGGTGATGTAACTTGTCCTGAGCAGACAAGTGGTGATTCAGGAGAGCTTCCTTTTCCAGGAGAGCTGAGCAGAGATACCTAGGTAAGTTTCGGTTTGCTGATGTGGGGCTCAGTATGAGCAATGCCATCTTGGGCCTATTTTAGATTTTATGCCACTACTTATTCCAGGATTTAATCTCATACCCTGACTGGGTGGATGGGACTGGATACAGCCTACCTCTGTAAACAACTAGAAAACTGGGGTGTGCGAGACAAGTCATGTCTTACTCTGTGACATCCCATGGACTGTAGCCCACCAGGCTCCTCTGTCCATGGGATTCTCCAGGCAAGAATACTGGAATGGGTTGCCATTTCCTCCTCTAGGGAATCTTCCCAACCTAGGGATGGAACCTGAGTCTCTTATGTCTGCTGCATTGGCAGGCAGGTTCTTTACCACTAGCTCTACCTGGGAAGCAAACTAGTGTTTTTGAAACAGGAAGGAAGAGGGCAGGGCACAAACTTTAAAAGAATGATATACCCAGAGGACATGACATAAACTGATTAGAACCAAATAATCCAAATAGTCCAAGTTCCCCTTGAACTTCGGCCTCAGTGCCTTAATAAATGCTCATTGTAACACATCAGCAAGCTAGGTGACATACCCACCAGCACCATGACAGTTCCAAGGTGGACCCATTAAAGATCAAAAGGAGGGCAGTGGCCCAGTTCCTGAAAATCCCATCCTTTAACTGAAATAGAATAATCCTCCTACTCATTAGTCTATGAAATTGTCCACTCCTGTAAAAACTAAAAACAGCATCATTATGGCAGAAAGCAGAGAACTAAAGAGCCTCTTGATGAAAGTGAAAGAGGAGAGTGAAAAAGCTGGCTTAAAACTCAATGAAACATTCAAATGAAACACTCAATGAAAACACTCAAAAAACTAAGAACATGGCAGCAGATCCCATCACTTCATGGCAAATAGATGGGGAAACAATGGAAACAGTGACAGACTTTATCTTCTTGGGCTCCAAAATCACTGCAGATGGTGACTGCTGCCATAAAATTAAAAGATACTTGCTCCTTGGAAGAAAAGTTATGACAAATCTAGACAGCATATTAAAAAGCAGATATTACTTTGCCAACAAAGGCCCATCTAGTCAAAGCTATGGTTTTTCCAGTAGTCATGTATGTATGTGAGAGTTGGACCATAAAGAAAGCTGAGCTCCAAAGAATTGATGCTTTTGAACTGTGGTGTTGGAGAAGATGCTTGTGAGTCCCTTGGATGGCAAGGAGATCAAATCAGTCCATCCTAAAGGAAATCAGTCCTGAATACTCATTGGAAGGACTGATGCTGAAGCTGAAACTCCAATGCTTTGGCCACCTGATGCAAGGAACTGACTCACTGGAGAAGACCCTGATGCTGGGGAAGATTGAGGGCAGGAGGAGAAGGGAATAACAGAGGATGAGATGGTTGGATGGCATCACCAACTCAATGGACATGAGTTTGAGCAAGCTCCAGGAGTTGGTGATGGACAGGAAAGCCTACAGTGCTGCAGTTAAGCAGGGTCACAAAGAGTCAGACATGAGTGAGCAACTGAACTGAACTGTCAGGTAGGTAGAATAGGGAAAGGGAGTCCAAAATGGCAGTGGCTGAAAGACAAGGAAGGAAAAAGCCCGCGAAAATAGAACAGAGGAAGGTCAAAGGAAGGTCCGAGGACTGGAGTGAGGACTTCAGGCAGAACAGCACCCCTGCCTAAGCCCAATTTGCATAGGACAGGCCCAGGGGGAAGAAAAAAACATATAAAAAGAGGAGCCAAAGGGCTCTCTCTCTCTCTCCCACATGTGCCTACGCTCTTTCTCTCTCTCTCTTGTTCTCTCTCTCTCTCTCCCCCGCATGATGGGGTGCTCTTCTCTTCGCGTCTTTGGATCAACGTGCCCTCATGCCTTGAAGATGGATTTTCCTGCTATCTTCTAAATGAAACAGAGCTGTAACACTGAGCTGTAACACTGATTTCTCTAAGAGCTATAACATTGTCCATTCGAGACCTGAGAGCTAAAACATGGTCTGTCCAAGACCCGAGAGCTGTGACCCGCCAAGGGGGCTTTAATGTCCATCACTCCAAATCTTTGTTGTGACGAGACAAAGAACCGAGGCACATACACTCGTGAACTGTAAAAACTGACAACCCCACATTCTGGGGCTGCTCTCGCCTTCTGAGATGGCCCACACTCTTGTCTTGTCTGGAATTAAGATTGCTGGAAGAAATATCAACAACCTCAGATATGGAGATGACAGATACGCAGAGGAACTAAAGAGTCTCTTGATGAAGGTCAAAGAGGAGAGTGAAGAAGCTGGCTTTAAAACTCAACATTCAGAAAACGAAGATCATGGCATATCATCCCATCACTTCACAGCAAAGAGATGTCACTTTGACAACAAAGGCCTGTCTAGTCAAAGCTATGGCTTTTCCATAGTCATGTATGGATGTGAGAGTTGGACCATAAAGAAAGCTGAGCATCAAGAACTGATGCTTTTGAACTGTGGTGTTGGAGAAGACTCTTGAGATTTCTTTGAACCGCAAGGAGATCAAACTGATAGGGATAGAATAGGATAGTTATACAAGTAGTTGTAAAAGTCCCAATAGGTGACTACAGATTGAGAAGGGAACCTAGGAAACTTTGGGAGGCCATTATTAAGCCAATGATAGCTCAAGAAAGCTACTGGAACATTATTCAATGAAGCAGGCTTGCTTAATCATAAAACCATAAACTAAACCACAAGATATCCCCCAGTGACTAGATGGAAGAAAGGTTACCACCCTTATACTAATAAGATAATCCTAGTTTGACCTCATAAGGTCAGACAATTTCCTGCCTAATATGAAGAAGGAGCTAATGATGTATGCCTGATCTACATCTACCTGAAGAAGGCAGTCTTTTCTCATCCCTTTTTTTCCATTATTAATTGTAGTCCACTCAATCCTCCAGACAGAGCTCCCTTGCCTGCCTGATTGCGTCTCTTATAAGCATCTTATACTAATAAATCTACTTCTTGCCTATCACTTTGCCTCCCAAAGAGGATACGATGATTGGATGGCATCACCAATTCAATGGATGTGAGTTTGAGCAAACTCTTAGAGATTGTGAAGGACAGGGAAGCCTGGTGTCCTGTAGTCTACAGGGTCGCAAAGAATGGGACATGAGAACAACAAGGGAACAAAAAGTGCAGAAACAAAGGCCTGTTATCAGCAAGAGAAGTAACAATAGCAAAGATAATAAATCAGTTGTAAAGATTCCCAGTTGTATTGCAATGGTAAAGACGAGCCTAAAGCACTGTCTTGAGTTGTTTTTTAGATTTAAGTTTCTTCTCAGGCCCTTTGGCTCAGATGGTAAGCAATCTCTCTGCAATGCAGGAAACTTGGGTTATATCCTTGGGTGAGGAAGAACCCCTGGAGAAGGGGATGGCTACCCAGTCCAGTATTTTTGTAGTCCAGTATTCTTGCCTGAAGAATCCCATGGACAGAAGAGCCTGGTGGGTTACAGTCCGTGGGGTCAGGGACATGACTGAGTTGGACACACCAAGCGACTATTACTAACTTTCAGGCCCTTTAACCACCAGATCAACTGGAATCCAAAGGACCAAGATGTTGACTTTTCTGATTCTCAGTGACTTCAATCAACTAATGTTTGGACTGGACTGCCCAAGGTGTTCAGTCATGTCCGATTCTTCGTGACCCTATATACTGTAGCCCACCAGGACCCTCTGTCCATGGGATTTTCCAGACAAAACTACTGGTGTGGGTTGCCATTTCCTCCTCCAGGGGATCTTCCCTATCCAGGAATCCAGCCAGAGTCCCCAGTGTCTTCCTCATTGCAGGAGGACTCTTGACCTGCTGAGTCACAGGGGAAGGCCAAATCCCTCTATGAACATGCATGAACCCCTAGCTTAAAACTTCCCCAATTTTGCTGTGTAGGGAGACACTGCTTTGGGAAGGATCCTTGGTGTTCTCCCTACTTGCTGCAAGTAATAATAAATCCTTCCTCCCAATTCTGTCTTTTGGCTCAACATCCACCAAGAGGCAAACCCAGTTTTCAGGTAAAAGACACAAGGACAAGGAATTTCACCAGAGTTAAAGAGCAATACGTTTCCTAATGACAAAAAAATCAATTAATTGAGAAGATATGGTCATCCTAAATATGCATGTACCTAATATCAAAATTTCAAAATATGCTAAATGAAACCTGATAGAGCCAAAGAAACTAGATGGAATCAAAAGGAGAGATAGACAAATTCACAATCACAATTTTAGTTGGAGCTTTCAATACTGATTTCTCAGCAACTGACAGAACAAAAAGACACAACATCTCTAAGGACACAAGGGACATGAAACAATATTATCTTTTCAAGTACACATGAAACATTTATCAAGACATAATATTCTGAGCCATAAAGTAAGTCTTAATAAATACAAAATGATTAAAAAACTGTGGAATGTTCCTTTATACTACAGAATTAAATTGGATATTAATTGCAAAAGTTATCTGGAAAGCTGCCCAGATATATAGAAATTACACACATCCTCATAACTCATGGGTTACAGAAATTGCAAAGGAAATTAGAAAATAATTTGAAATAAAATACAATCCATCAAACATAGTGAATAAAACAGATAAACCTCTAGCTAGACTGATTAAGAAAAAAGAAAGGGGATATAGAAACTAACAATATCAGGAATAAAAGAGAGGACATCTCTGAAGGTATTAAAGGGCTAATAAGGAGGCAGGTAGCATGAACAACTTAATGCCAATCAATAAAATGGGTGACTTCATTGAGGACATAAATTGCTAAAACTATTTCAAGAAACAATTAAAAAAATTGGAATAGTCTTATATCTAATAATTAAATAAAATTTATATTTAAATATCTTTCTGTAAAAAAAATCCATGTCATATGGCTTCACTGGTGAATGCCATTAAACATTTAAGGAAGAAATAATACACAAACTCTTTCAGAAATTAGAGGAGGAAGCTCTTACATGTTACTTTATGAGGTCATTATCTGCCAACACCAAAACCACATGAAGTCATTACAAGAAAATGGCAGATTAATGTTGTTTCTGAAGGACAGACATAAAAATCCTTAACAAAGCATTAGCAAACTGAATCCAAAAATCGAAATGTAAAGGACCTAAACTAGCCAAAACAATCTTACAAATGAACTTAAACCATTTCATTTTAAGACATAGCAATTCAGGGGCATTCCAGGTGGCGCTAGTGGTAAAGAACCCAACAGTCTATGCAGGAGACATAAGAAGCTCAGGTTCGATCCCTTGGTCAGGAAGATCCCCTAGAGGAGGGCATAACAACCCACTCCTGTATTCTTGCCTGGAAAATGCCATGGACAGAGGAGCCTGGCAGGCAATAGTCCATGGAGCAAAGAGTCAGACACGGCTGAAGCGACTTAGCACGCACGAACGCATAGTAATCGAGACATGGACCAGTGGGACAGAACAGAGAGTCTAGAAACAGATGTGTGTATATATATATGTATACATATATATGCATATATAATATGTACAATTACATATATAACTCATAAATAATTTTATTATATATAATTTGTAAAATAATGTATAACATGATATACATTATATAAACTATGCTTTATATATTTCTTTTTTCAACTGATTTTTGCTGTGTGAAGGCAATTCAATGGGAAAAGTCTTTCCAACAAAAGATGAACCACTGGATATTACATGAAAAAAAGGAACAATGATCCTTATAGATAAATTAACTCAAAATGGATCATATACATAAAAGTAAAAGCTAATAATATGTAAGTTCTAGAAAATATATTGGAGAAAATCATCACAACCCTGCTACAAGCAAAAATTTCTCAGATGAGATACAATCTAATCACCAATTACAGAAAATCGGTGTTGATAAAATTGTACTTTATCAGCATTGAAACCTTGTTCTTTGTTGACATTGTAAAGAAACAGAGGCAAACCATAAAATCTAAGAAAATATTTGTAAAACATATATTTAATTTTATATCCAGAATATATGTATCCTAAAATTCAACAATAAGTAAACAAGCCAATAATAACTTGACAAAAAGTTAGAATAGATTCTTAACAAAAGAAGACATGGTTGGCCAATAGCACACGAAAACACACTTAATACTTATTAGGAAAAGCAATTTAAAAGTACAGTGAGAAAAAAAATAAAAATACATTAAGGACTTCCCTGGTGGTTCAGTAGATGGGAGTCTCCTGCTAATGCCAGAGACACGCATTCAGTCCCTGGTCCGGAGGATTCCACGTGCCACAGAACAACTGAGCTCTTGAGCCACGAATGCAGAGCCCATAGAGCTGCAACTACTGAAGCTTGTACGTCCTAGAGCCTGTGCTCTGCAACAATAGAAGCCACTACAATGAGAAACCCACGAGCAGCAACGAAAGACCCAGTGCATCCAAAAACAAATAAATAAAATATAAGCAAGTGCCTAGAAGAAAAAAAAAGTGTGGGGCCATACCACAATACTCTAAATAGAATGGAGGACTCCCTGATGGCTCAGGGGGTAAAGAATCCACCTGCAATGCAGGAGATGTGGGTTCAGTCCCTGGGTTGGGAAGATCCCCTGGAGGAGGAAATGGTAACCCGCTCCAGTATTCTTGCCTGGGAAATCCCATGGACAGAGGAGCCTAGCAGGCTAAAGTCTGTGGGGTTGCAAAGAGTCACGTGCAACTGAGCATGCATGCAAATATAGAATGGCTAAAACTGACCCATAATACCAGGTGTTAATAAGGATATGGAGCAACTGCAACCCTCAGAGTTGCTGGTAGTATAGTGGTCTAACCACTATGGAAAACCATTCAGCAGTTTCTTAAAAAGTTAGACTTACACCTAACCATATGACCTATTGACTCCACTTCTATGTATTTAGCCCAACAAAATGAAAATGCATGTCCACACTTTTTATATCAATGTATATGAAGCTTTATTCATAACAGCAAAAAACTAGAAACAACCCAAACATCCATCAACAGATGAATGGATATAGAAATTCAGTATATCCATTCAATGGAACACTACTACCCTTAATAAGGAATAAACTATTTAAATATATCTGCAACAACATGAATGAGTTTCAAAAACATTATGCCAGGCCAAAGAAGCCAAACCCCCAAAGCAAACACCGTAAGTGTCTATTTATACAAAATTCTAGATAAAGCAAACCAGTCCACAGGGTCAAGAAGTACATCAGTGGTTGCCTGGGGTGGAGGCTGTCAGGGGTGGGCTGGGGGCATGATTTGCCAGGGCACAAGGGAACATTTTGGAATTTATGGTTTTCTTATTATACTTGGGTGTGAATCATTCTAGAAAGTCTCATAGCTAAGATTTGAAAGTCACTTAGGGAAAGAAGTCCTCGTTGGATGGATATGATCTATACCTTGATTGTAGTAGAGGTTATGGGGGGCATATATATTTGCAAAAAAAAAAAAAATCACCTAACCATACATCTAAAATGGGTGCATTTTAGTTTATGTAGATTACAGCTTACCAACAGTTCATCTAAAAAATGAAATGGTTAAAAAAAATGCAATTTTCTTGGATACCCTCCAGACTTAGTGAATCAGAAAGCTGAGATGGTGGGGGGACTTCCTTGGTAGTCCAGTGGCTAAGACCCTGTGCTCCCAATGCAGGGCCCAGGGGTTCAAGCCCTGGTTAGGGAACTGGATGCCACATGCTGAAACTAAAGATTCCCAAGCCACAACAAATATCAAAGATCCCACGTGCCACAATTAAGAACCAGTACAGGAAAACAGCTCAAACAGTAAAGAATCCACCTGCAATACAAGAGACCGGGGTTCAATCCCTGTGTTGGGAAGACCCCCTGGAGAAGGGAATGGCTACCCACTTTGCTATTCTTACCTGGAGAATTTCATGGATGGAGGAGCCTGGAAGGCTACAGTCTATGGGGTCACAAAGAGTAGGACATGACTAAGTGACTAACACAGGCAAATATATTTATAAATAGCCAGGATGGTCAAGAATTTATGTTAAAACAAAATCCCCAAATGATTCTGTTGATCAGCTAGGCTTAAGAAAAGCAGATAGTTTGGGAAACACGGATAGTCAGACTTGCTAAAATTTGACTATCAACAGTATATTCCCTCGGTTTCACCAGACACCAAATGAAGCTGCTAAGTGAACACTGTCCTTGGGTGCTCTTGACCATCATTAGTCTCTTAGCTTCAACCTGATCCATTTTCTAGTGGTAGGTAGCTCCCTCTGCCCCCAGTTCTCATGTTTTTATACTATTATTGACTATTGTTTCCTAGTTTTTACCTTCTTCTTCTTTTTTTTTTTAACCTTGCCACCAGTCTTGTGGAATCTCAGCTCCCTAAACCAAGGATTGAACCCAGGCCATGGCAGTTAAACCCTGGAATCCTAACCAGTAAACCACCAGGGAACTCCCTAGATTTTACCTTCTTTACTTTTTACTTCCTTTTTCTTTTGTAAAAGGAGGTAAAAGGATCATAGCTAATATATTGTACCCACAAAGTATTATGTACTGATTCCTTTATTTGGTTGATCCACTGGCATCTTGTGGGAATTGATAGCTGGACTTTGAAAGGAATTACAGGCCTCCCTTGATTTCCAGAAGTGTTAAGGTCAAAGCCTAAGTGCTTCTTCAGACCTGAGGACTTTTGAACAAGACAGGAGATTTACATGGTACTATCCCAGACTGCTCAGCAGTAAAGAATCCACCTGCAATGTAGGCAACCTGGGTTCGATCCCTGGGTTGGGAAGATCCTCTAGAGAAGGAAATGGCAACCTACTCCAGTATTCTTGCCTGGAAAATCCCATGGACAGAGGAGCCTAGTGGGATACAGCCCATGTGGTCACAAGAGTTGGACACGACGTAGCGATAACAATAACAACAATTTTTTAAAACAGGACTAGTTTTGATTTTAAAATGTGACTCTGCAAATCATCTATTACAATGTCTTCAATTACCTCTGAGCCATTCCACCAGCAATCAAACAAGCCAAGTCAAAGCTCTGAGAAGAACCTGCGAATTATATGCTGTCCCTGAGAGTTCCTTGGAGATGATCCGTTTACAGTATCAAATTCTACCAGACCAACTTACAAATTTTCCTTGGAATCCTGACCCACAATGTTTCTTTTTGGCATGCTGATCTGTCTTCTTTCAGAATCAGTTTTTCATGATTTTGAGCTGAGCCTGTTCCTGAAATAATCATCACCTGGCTTCACCGACTGAACTCAACTGGGGATGTGCTGGAGTTTGTCCTCTTGGAAATGTAAGTGAAAGGTAACAGATCACAAAGAGCTGTATTCACTAAAATGGCTTATTCTCTTTACACTCTTGGCCTTGAATCAATCTTGAAAGTTTTATGGTGAAGATCTGGAGGTCACGTGGGTTCAGAAGCCCTCATCAGGTTGATTTTAACTGACTGACTAGCTTATTTCCTATTTCAGGTAGTGTGCACCTTGAAAATGGAAATTTAGGGAGGGTTTCCCTGGTAGTCCAGTGTTTAAGAATCCACCTGCCACTCGGGGGACATGGGTTTGAGCCCTGGTCTTAGAAGTTTCCACGTGCTGTGGAGCAACTAAGTCCGAAAACCATAACTACTAAGCCAGAGCTCTACAGCCTGAGAGTGGGAATTACTGAGCCGATGCACAGCAACTATTGAAGTCCAAGTGCCCTAGAGCCCGAGCTCCACAAGAGAAGCCACCTCAATGAAAAGCCTGGCACGGCAACAAAGAGTAGACCCCGCTGGCCACAACTAGAGAAAGCCCAGAACAGCAATGAAGACCCAGCCAAAAACAAATTCAATAAACAAATATTAAAAAAATAAATAAATAAAAATGTGAATCTATTTTCTGTTCCTTATTCTAAAACTAAGGCATGAATGCTTGCCAAAAAAATCCAGAGAATGTAGAAGTCTTTAAGGATTCAGAATTAACATATCATATATATCAGGTTTTTCTACAAACGTATAGTATACACGTGTATTTTTAACACAGAGTCCTATGAAACATACTATTTTATCAACTATCCTTTCCACTAAATATACAGTGAACTGTTTTCATAGATTATGTACACCAAAAGAAATGGCTGCTTACAACGCATATTCTCTATTTGAACAGTTAAAAGACGGACAGGTAAGTTGTGGGGTACTGCCCACTGACTCACTCAACACCCACTTCAACTCCATTCTCACGGCCCTCCTTAATTCTAAAAGCTGGAAAAATAAGCACTTCCTTTTCCAGATACCCCTAAGGTTGGCTTCCCCGGTGGTTCAGACGGTAAAGAATCAGCCTGTGATGCAGGAGACATGGTTCGATCCCTAGGTCAGGAAGATTCCCTGGAGAAGAGAATGGACACCCACTCCGGTATTCTTGCTTGGAAAATCCCATGCAGAGGAGCCCGTTCACTATACAGTCCACGGAGTCGCAGAATCGGACACGGCTGGGCGATTAACACTTTCTGCCTCCCTCCTGGACTTCCTGCTCCCCACAGGTGGCCCCAGGCACAGCCATCAGGGAGCGGGGAGCCGGGCTCCCTCACAGCAACCCCGTCTCCAGCCAGCCCCTAGATACTTACTTCTCGGTTGGACTTCTTAGGGCATGAGATGAATAGACACCTTAATTTAAACCACTAAAAAAATAAACTGCAAAATGCTCTCTGGATACTCGCTCGGTTATTTTTTCTAAGTAAAAGTTGCAGAAGTAGAATTATTGGATTAAAGATACGTCTCAAAATACTTTCGAAACATTTTATCAACGGACACTGCCACCAACCCTGAATTGTTACTGACCTGGGTCCTTGGGCTTTTCAGGCAATAAAAACTGACAAGAGGTGAGACGAGACTTTCAGGCAAGGCTTTCTTGGGGCTCCCACGACGCCACCGGAGTTTTAAGACTAGCAACAGGTGCCGAGCAGAGCGGGCTGGCTCCTTAAATACGGGGAGGGTCGGGGCAGCTCGGTGGGTGGGGCAGAAGGCGTGGCTTAGGCGGCCTGCCCACCCCCTCCGTGGTGCCGTGTGCAGTGCTCATGCGCCGTACCCTGCTTCTTTTTGCTCCCGGCACTTCAGAAGTGGCCGTTGGTTTGTAGCCTTTTTGTATCTTACTGTTTCATAGTTGCCATGACTGAAGTTATTTTTAGTCCTTTATAGTTTCTTTGTATTCTGTTGCTTGAGGAGGTGATTACACTCTGCACTTCAGTAAAGGCTCCCAAGTTTCCTAACTATCACATGATGCAAGCACACGGGTCACTAGCATGCGTGCTCTTTCATGACCAACTTTTTGCAGCCCTATGGACTGTAACCCTCCAGGCTTTCTGTCCATAGGATTCTCCAGGCAAGAATACTGGAGTGGGTTGCCATTCGCTTCTCCAGGGGATCTTCGCGACCCAGGGATCAAACCCAGATCTCCTGCATTGCAGGCAGATTCTTTACCACTGCACCACTACCTGGTAAGTCCTGGGTCCCAAGTCCCAGCCTATCTCTATTTGCGTCTACTCCTTTCTCTGCCATGCATGCGTGCTACGTCGCTTCAGTCGTCTCTGATTCTATGAGACCCTATGGACTGTAGCCCTCCAGGTTCCTCTGTTCATGGAATTCTCCAGGCAAGAATACTGGAGTGGATTGCCATGCCCTCCTCCAGGGGATCTTCCCGGTTCAGGGAAAAATCCGCAGTCACTTAATGTCTCCTGTAATGGCAGGCGGGTTCTTTAGTACTAGCACCCCTGGGAAGCTCATGCGCATGTTAAGAATAGTTAACCTGAGATCTGCCGGTTTAAAATTTCCCAGAAATTTTGCAGCAAAAACCACCACAATATTGTAAAATAATTATCCTCCAATTAAAATAAATTAATGGAGCAGGAAATGGCAACCCACTCCAATATTCTTGCCTGGAGAATCCCATGGACGGAGGAGCCTGGCGGGCTACAGACCACGGGGTCACAAAGTGGAACACACTGAGCGACTTCACTTTCACTTTCAATAGATTCCTCAAACTTTCTGGTTCCAAGGCAATCAGCGTACAAACATAATCGACACAGACAGACTTATTTCTAAATAAATAAATCTTATTTAAAAAAAAATAAAATAAAATTAAGAAAAACCATTGACAAGGCTCTAAAAAAAATTTTTTCCCCAGCTTCATTGAGACGACATATAATATTGTATAAATTTACTTCTTAACAAATTTTGAAATGCACAACGTGGATTATGGATTGCACTTTTTTTCTTTTTGGCACCATTTCCAAACTTGATAGGTTAAAAAAGGATACCTCATTGTTTCAATTTGTCTATCTTGGATTACCAGGGATAATGCATATGTTTAGTGAATGCCTGTATTCTTTCTTTTGTAAATTTCAGGTTAGATCAGGTAACTAACTTACTGGAAGCAGCCTGCTTCCCTCCTCTTTGCTTGTGGGCAGTGTTGGGGTAAACAGCTAGCAGCCAGTTTGAAATTCCAGCAACTCTATTATGTCCCTGTCACTTTCCCATAGGATGTTACAGACATGACCTCTGTTTCAGGCCTGCTCTTTGGCAGTCCAGATGTCTCCAGAACCCCAGCACACTTGGGAAGGACCTTGGTGAGAGATGTCTCAAAAAAAAAAAAAAAAAAAAAAAAGTTAGGGATCCTTTGAGCATCTGCTACTTTCAGGCATATGCTGAACAAGTTTCTGAACAGCTTAAGTTGCTACTTGTCATCCAAAGGGCTGAGTCATTCATTTTCTTATGTTGGGTGGAACCAGACACCCCAACAGTCAGAGGATAGCAATTTCTTACAGGTGACAGGAATGTCTGTGCAGAAATCACATTTGGCAAATAATATCATTTGGGTAGATCATGTAATGGATTCTTTCATGGTTGCTACTCCATGTTGTCGTGGAATGACATGTCTATATTTACAAAAAAAATTTTTTTTTGTAAATTTAACAGAATTATATTTTACTTTTTTTTTTTCAGTTGCATTGCACAGCATGTGGGATCTTAGTTCCCCAACCAGGGATCAAACCCTGTGCCCCCTGGAGGGAGAAGTCTTAACCATTGGTCCACCAGGAAACTCCTATTTAAATATTTTAACTATGTTTTTGTAATCACCCAAGGCTAACGAGAATAAGAAAGTATGAATTGGGTAGGAGGGCTAAAGTAAAAATCCTCAGCCTTTTTACACCTTTTTATGTCTGGATGCCAGCTTTCTGAGTCATTTTTCATTAATGATTTGTAAACTGCAGGGCCCAAGAGGGACTCACAGGCTCTGGATGACTCATAGACACTGAGTCTTCCAGTTCAAGGAGCAGACTGGTGATGATTTCCAAGTATTGACTGCAAGAGGCATCATCCCTGGGAAGATGGGCTGGTATCTCCTTCCCCTCTCAAAGTTTTCAACTTATGCCCTGCAACAGGAGGCTAACTTCTATGGACTCTATGTTTTTTTTTTTTTTTCAGTCACTAAGTTGTGTCCAACTGTTTGCATCCCCATGGACTGCAGCACACCAGGCTCCTCTGTCCTTCACTGTCTCCCAGACTTTTCTCAGATTCATTTTCATGAGTCGGTGATGCTATCTAACTATCTCATCTTCCACCGCCCTCTTCTCCTTTTAACTCCAATCTTTCACAGGATCAGGGTCTTTTCCAATGAGTCGGCTCTTTGCATCAGGCGGCCCAAAGTATTGGAGCTTCAACTTCAGCTTCAGCATCAGTCCTTCCAATTCAGGGTTGATTTCCTTTAGGACTGACTGGTTAGATCTCCTTGCAGTCCAAGGACTCCTCAAGAGTCTTCTCCAGCACCACAGTTCAAAAGCATCAATTCTTCAGCACTCGGCCTTCTTTATGATCCAGCTCCCACATCCTTTCTATATAGGTACAGATGGACTATATAAGGGGTTCTCAAACTTTGGGGGGTCTCACAATTCTCACATATAAAACAACTATCAAGGACTCTACATAGCTTGTTTTGTGACATATTGGAATTTATGGCAATAGAAGTTAAAGCTGAAATATGTTTGAAAGATTTACTTGTTCATCAAAAATTACAGTAATAAACCCACTACATGTTAACATAAATACTTTTTAATTAAAAAAATTGCTTTCCATTGTAATGCCCTTTTCTATCAGGATTAACAGAAGATAGGTGGATTTTCACATTTCCTTCTGCACTCAAGCTGCTGAAGTATCACAAGACAAATAGCCTTTGGAAAATGCCACTATTCACTACTGAGAGAATCAAAGTGGAAAAGGCAAATACCATCTTACTGGGGGGCAGCAGAGAATGAGATGGTTGGATGGCATCACTGAAATAATGGACATGAGCCTGAGCAAACTGAAGGACAGGGAAGGCTGGTGTGCTGCAGTCCATGGGGTCACAAGGAGTTGGACATGACAGCGACTGAACAACAATCCTAGCATTACTATGAAAGCAGTTTTGACTGCAAGGATCTTCTGAGAAGGTCCAGGAAACCTTCAGGAGTTCCCAGACACACCCAACACAACTCTTGTGACCTCCGAATTCAGCCAGTGGGAGCCCTGGCAATAAGACAGAGCCATCGGAAATTTCTTGCCCTACCTCATCTTTGCAGGTTGCATTCACTGAAGCTGGCTTGGTCTCTCAGATTAAGGCTTCTTTCAAATGACTCTTTTCTACGGGTTCTACCTGCTTCTTCCATTACCCCTTTGGGGTTAGGGATAGAACATCTCTAAGTTGTTACATTATTTGTCTTAGTTTTTCTACACTCTGTGTACACCTTCATAAATAAAAACTGAATTTATCCTGAATCCCCTTTTCACCACCACATGTAACTCAATGAACAACAAACTCAATGAACAACACAAAAACTCAATGTACACAAAAACCAAAACTCAATAAACAACACAGAGCCTTGTTCTATATCTGAAGTTCTCAAGGTGTGGTCCGTGGAGCATAGGCATCAGTTATCACCTGGAAACCTGTTAAGAATTATAATTCACATTTTTGGACCATACTCTGGTCCAGAGTGTGACCAAATAAGAAATTAATAAGACAGAATAAGAAATATTAGGGATGGGGCTCAGCAATTTGTGTTTTAACAAGCTTTTCAGGTGATTCTGATTCATGTTAAACTGCTCAAACAAGATAATGAATAATAGTGCCCTAGTAAATTTAGAAGCTGTAAAGTTAGATAAAGTTAGCCCTTGATTAATATTAGCTATGGGAATCCCCTGGAGGTCCAGTGGTTAGGACTTGGGGCTGTCACTGCCGTGGCCCAAGTTTAATCTCTGGTCAAGGAACTAAGATCCTGTAAGCTGTGTGGTGCAGCCAAAAAAAAAACAAAAACAAAAAAATAAAAAGGCTGGTTTGTATCTTTAAAAATGGAAGATATATGTACCAAAATAGTATGTAGACTCTGTTGGGTACATTTACAAAAATTGAGGTAACGGGTTTATTTTAAAAGTTAATATTTACAGCATGCTAGAAACTGCATTCTTTTTAACTATTCCAACTTATGAAAAATTGTGGATATCAAACTTAAAGTGTGCAAAGGGGCACATGATTATTAAAACTACTTTTGTAGGGGGCTTCCCTGGTGATTCAGTGGCTAAGGCTCTGCACTTCCAGTGCAGGGGGCCTGGTTTGGATCCCTGGTCAGGGGACCAGATCCCACATGCCACAACTAAAGACTTCACATGCTACCACTAAAAAAAAAAAAAAAAAAAAAAAAGATCCTGTATGCTGCAATGAAGATGGAAGATCCCAAGTGCCACAACTAAGACCTGATGCAGCTAAGCTAAATATTAAAAAACAAAAACAAAAAACTTGTGAAGGTATCAAACCAGAGAAACTTGTAGATCTCTCATCTATGGCTATCTATTTCCTTTTTTCCCCCTTTGGCCAAGGATTAAACCTGTCACCCCCAGATCTCTTGTCTATGGTTATCTATTTCCTTTTTTCCCCCTTTGGCCAAGAATTAAACTGTCGCCCCCTGCAATGGAAGCTTGGAATCCAACCCACCAGACCACCAAGGAATTCCAAACCTGTTTACTTTTCCACCACCATATGGCAGTCACCTGTCAAATCATTGGAGATGGGTGAGGTACATGCATGTGACGACCAAGAAACCAACCCAACTAGCCATGCACTGAACTCTAAAGCTTACTTCCATGGCTGAGAGGTGGCCCTTACGGTAACCCCTACTCCCCCAACTTGGTGTAATGGCCTTACCAGTCTATCTGCCCTCCTTACCGTGAGTCTTGGGACTTGCTAAGCTCTCTATGCACCTCTCCTATAAGGGGGGAAAGTTGGGAAAGGTGAGCTTTAGGTCAGATAGAGAGTACTGATCTAGTACAGGTTTTTAAAGGATATTAATAGTCCCTCTACTATATCCTGTAACAAATACCTGTGTTGACTTACTGTTTGTAAATATATGATTTTCATCTGGCTTTCTGAAATGCTGAAAGCCAGAATGAAGAGTTACAACTACTTTATACTGCTTTCTTCAAATTCTCCCTAGCTTCCATGTATTCCAGAATGGGACATTTTTCCCTTCTTGAAATAGTTCAAAAAATGTGCTTAGAGTAAATTCAAAGTAACATACCACACACACCAATCAAACATAAAGACAAACACTACACAAAAATACCCAAACGAAACCCAAAGAATAACATCAATTTTCAACCTCAACATATCCATAAAAGCTTGACAACAATCTCTGTATCATGACTAAGGGAAATCATCATCTGTTGACTATTTCCTTTGAGAAACCATCTTCAGAAAAAGGTAACACATGTAATCATGTTTATATGGACAGACAGAGCTATACATTCTTCTCCCATTTTCACCTCTCTTTTCATTCACCTCCTACATTACAGACCGTATCTATTTGCACTTCATTTTGTGTGTTTCTGTTTGGATGAATTCTTATACATGTGCATTTTAAATTAAATCTAAATCTGCTTTAACACAGCATGAAAAAAATAAGACTGACCAGTGTCGATTTAGTTTCAACCGTGTTATATAGGAATCCCAAAGCATCACATTTCCTTGTACTCTGGGAACAATATATAGCCTGAACAAAAGGTTATACAGGGAAGGAAATGTAATTGATTCTGAAGAGCGTGAACATCTGCAGAGAATGTGTTGTAAGAGAAAACGATCTCTGAGGGTTCTGCTTATGATGACGAAATGGTTTCTCGTTACCCAGGTCAGAGAAGTAACTGGCTGCCCCTGCCCCCACTCCAAATTCAGTCCTTAAGTAGAGCGAGATTATAGATGCTAGAAGCTACTTTCTATGACACCAAAACCAACGGAAAGAGGAAGTAGGTACAGAAGACTTGACAAAACTAAATTTGCCCACTGGTGTTGAAAGGTCAGAGAAACTTTATTCTGGCGCAGATTTTGTCATTAAGTGTAAAGTGATTGTGGCTAAGTCAGTTTTTCTCTCTGAGCTTCAAGTTTCTCAGCTTCGACATGGGAGAGCTGAGTTGGACGACAGATACAGTTCTTTTCTGGTGCTGTCTGCAATGAGATTAACAGACTACTTTTTCATTGAGAAGTCTCTTAAAGTCTCAGACTTTCCATTTCACCTGAGAAGAGCAAAAATTCTAACACAAGTCATTTAAGAACATCAACATTTATTTAACATGATAAAAAAGAAATGAGATATGAACATTTGCATTTAAACAATAGTAAGTAGCCTTTAATACTTACATTACGTGTGCTCATTGTATAATATATACACAATGAACATAATTACATTTGTACACAAACTAAGTACTGGATTTGAAAACCTGCTTATTGCTGTACACATCTAGTCCAATGAAGTAGAAGCCCAGTACTTCAAAATACCTACATTTTAAATTGCTTTTTAAGAAAAAGTAAGCGGTAACATTTGTGTTTAAGCTGACAAGAGTGTGGCAGTAACTGCTGACAATGCAATCTGACTGAGAAATAATTAGAGCAGGAAACGAGACATACTTCACTTAGCAATAATAAAATGGCACATTTTAAATATATATATATAAAATTTTTACAAATCAAGTGTGAAACAAAGCATTGCAGTAGCTGAAATGGGAGGAAGGAAAAAAAAAAGGAAAACAAGCTTCACTGGAAATAATAACTAAATTTCTGTACTGAAAAGTGAAAAGAAATATAAGTCCACCCAGACTTTAGAAACATCAAAACCTGGAGATCAGCAACTACGTAAGCTCTGGCTGTAGACTGCATACTAGAAAGCACCTTGACTTATGTGCTTTGAAATCATAGCAGCAAGCTGGTGTCAGAGTAATAACCTTGAGATTACATTACAGAACCTTGAGTGTACATATGGGCCATTAAAGCTGTTTTGGAATAAACATTTTCCAGAAGTGATAAAACGATGCTCTGTGGCCAAAAGCATCAGAACTATGAATTTCATAGATTTAAAATATACTGTACAATATCTTCTCACATTGCCAAAGGTCCATGTCCTCAGCTCTGAATGGTTTCAGCAGAAGTCAGTAGAGCTGAAAAATACAGAGAAGGAAAATGACTTTGACATCTGCAAAGTTAATGAATGACCCTTTCCTAAAGTAATCGAGGGTGACATTTTCTAACAAAAGAACTGACAAGCATGGCCATGAAAATCCTAATACATAATAACCATTGAGGGACATCTTCTCTTCATTTCCATAAGCTTAATTCACAAAGCAAAGAAACATAATGCAGTTAAATTGCAATTCAGATGGAAAAAAGGACCCAAACTTCTGGCTGAATTCAAAAGATTGACAAAATGAGCAGAGATCTGCACAACTTTACTAAAATATGCAGTATTATATCAAGCTGCCTATATAGTGGCGTGTCTATCTTGTGTGAAACCTAAGTCTTGCCAAAAAAAGTTCAGAAAATGACACATGCACAATGAGAAGATGGACTGTAAAATAACGCAAGCTTGAATGCCGCTGGTTGGTTGTGATGACTGCACGCCACAAGGTTAGAAAATATCCAGCAAACCCTGAATCTCAAGCCAGCAGGTAACGCCAGTGGTTCTTGGGACAAAAGTAAAACAAAACAAAATCCAGTAATAACAACTTAAGGAACCTGGCCATGTATTCGAGTTTTAACTGTAAACATTACTAACTGTCACAATGGTCTGAGAACAGTGAGTTGTAACTTTATTGAACCAAAAGATAATGAGAGTGGCTCTTAGAGTACATGTCGTCACCAAGATGACAGAGGCCATTGATCAACTCTTCGCACAGGCGGCATCAAGGGAACATAATGTTTATTATCCCTGTGTTTGGTGTTATTCTGTCACTAGTGGCAACTGCCACTTCTGAATGTATTAAAAGTTTAAATGTATGAGTGACTGAGGAAAGACACAAGTAAGACTATAACAAAGATGGCGTTTACAACCCCAGAAAGGACGACAATCCTGCAGAGATCCAAATGACAACAAGCAAAGCCTCTTCGGGGCTCCAGATAGACATGATCTCAAATAAAAGTTATAGATACAAGACAGTTAAACAAATCCTCTGACTGAAAAAAAAGGGACATAGACAGGTTAGAGCTTCTTCCAAAAAAGGTGTGAATGGAAGTAGATTCTAGAAAATGTGAGCACTACTGGATGAAAAACTGAGTCAAGTTAGTGTCTGTAGTCATTTATTTTGAGAATCCAAAGAGCAAAGAACATGTTTATAATTATGCTCAAAAAATCTGTAGGTGTTTTCATAGCTTTAACTGTTTAACACAAATAGGTGGTAATCCTAAGACACTAAACATTAGAAGATCTGGCAGATACTAGGAGGAAAAAAGTGCAGAAAAAGGCATGAAATGCTCACTCTATACCTCACAGCTTTTCTGAAAAATAAAGTACGTAAGTACAAAATTGACATAAAATGTACCAGTTGTTGGTAAAGTTTAAAAGTAAGGCTTCAGGGGGCTCCCCTGGTGGCTCAGGGGTGAAGAATCCACCTGCCAATGCACGGGATATGGGTTGGATCCCTCATCCAGGAAGACCCCACATGCTGTGAGAACAGCTAGCCCGAGCACCACAACTACTGAGCCGGGAGCTCCGAGTACTGCAGCCTGTGTGCCCCGGAGCCTACGCTCTGCGACGAGAGAAGCCAGCGCAAGGAGAAGTCCATGCACCGCAACTACAGATAGACGCCACTTGCTGCAACCAGAGAAAGGCCCGCACCGCAACAAAGATCGAACACAGCCAAAAATAAAGGCATAAAATTAACGGGGGAAAAAAGGACCTTAGAAAATTATTCTCAGTTCTAAATTGTGGTCAAAGGAATACTGGTCAAGAAAGGGCCCTTCTCCCTGTCCCCACTCGTGGCTTTTAGATAATTACTTTACTGACTTATAGTTGGCTGTACCATGACCTTCTCGTAATCCTTAAAAATAATCAGCAAACTGTCAATATGGAAGATACGTCACCCTAACTGTGGAAAACATTTCTGGGTCAAAATGTAACGACTTGAACAGAATTCTCAGACCTGACTGTGGAAGGAACCGTGAGCTGGGAACACAGCTGCAAAACACCAGGGGGCCTGTCCTGGCACAGGCCCTTCCCTCCGACTTCGGCTGTTTTTACAGACAATGAAAGAAGAGACCGGGAAAATGCGGTCCCGGAGCGCACCTCTGCAGGGCCGATGTTGGAAAAGTTTTACTGCCCATGGTTTAAATGCTTGGTCTACCTGCTCTGCCAACTACCACTAATACACAGGACAGAACTCATTGCAGGTTTTGGTCACTCAAACAACAGAGGAATAAAAGTCAAGTTGACAACTTTAACGGCGAACCACAGAGTCGAAAGGAAATGACGTACTTGTGAGACTACACACACATGAAGTGTGAGCCTTCCGTGAGCTGCGGCTGCGCGGACGGGACGGGTGACGCGGAGGAGCCGGGAGACGGAGGCAGGCTTTGCGCTGGAACACACCGAGAAAATGGGACAGGGTCAAACCCCGCAGACACCTCTGGGGCAGAAGATCCTGACGCTGGGGTCCCAGCACGGTCGGAACATGTGCCGGGAAGGAATTATTAACTGCATTTCGCTTCTGCATTTTGGCTATTCTGACAGCTACTTATTCAGGATGAAATGTCTCTTGAAGACTGTTTAAAAATTCTTCTTCCTTGTACACCTTAAACTTAATATAATGTTATATGCCAATTATATTGCAGTGAAACTGGAAAATAAAATTAAGAATTCTCTCTCCTTTTTAATCTTTTTCTTTCAAGGTTAATTTTCAGGTGTCTATTAGTCACTTAACCCTTTGGGTCTCACTTTAAAAGGCTTTTCTAGTTCCACGCAGCTAAATATTACAGATGGTCTAAGTGTTGTGGTTTAAATACACCCACATAGCCTTTGGGGCTTCTCTGGTGGCACAGTGGTAAAGAATCTGGCTGCCAGTGCAAGAGACCCAAGAGTCGACCTCTGGGTCCGGGAAGACCCCTGGAGGAGGAAATGGTAACCCACTCCAGTATTCTTGCCTGGAAAATCCCATGGACAGAGGAGCCTGGCAGACTAGCGTCCATGGGGTTGCAGAGTGGGACAGGACTGAGCACACACACACACACCCCTTTAACCCTGCCGTAAGAATGACCTGATGTGACCAATGATAATTTTTTGTAAAAAATGAGAATGCCCATGCACATTGCCTTTAAAGTGATAAGAGACAAGGAAAAGACAGTGCTTCATATTGGTTACAAAGGAACATGGCTGATAATATACATTTCCATGTTACAGGTATACAAGATACAGAAAATGCTCTTAAGAACTGTCCTAGGTAATTGAATTTCATTGTGCTTACCCTTCTGCAAAAGACTAGGGGTGGGGGGTAGGAGGCAGAGAAAGGATTACTAAGAACAGATTTTGCTTATGGACTATTGAGAAGGAAAGTTGATGATTTATACTAGTGGTATGATTCTCTTACCCCCTTTCCTTGCCAAAAATCATGAAAAAAGAAAAAAGATTTTGAAGAATCCAGAAAGTATAAAAGAATAGCATAGACAAAAATGTATTTTTTTTTTTTTGGACATGCTATACAGATCATGATCTTTTACTATCAGAGATACGGATTTACTATCAGAGATTGGATTATGGTAGGAGCTAAGTAAGTAAATCCATTCGACTATTAATAGTTTAGATATTCAATCTCCCACGGTTCCCAGAGGGAGAGAGGTTTATGAATACTCTGGGAATGCAATGTCAGAGAAATAGGTAAAATTTCCAAGTAGTAAAAGACCTTCTTAGAAAAAAGTTTAAGGTATGTGTTAAGGTTAAGATCAAAAAAACAAACAAAAAGAAGGAAGTGACGTCCAAGTCAGAGAGAGGGCAGCTCTGGCTGCTGAGACAGGACTGGCCCCGGGCTCCTGAGTAGCGGCAGTCTTCCTGACCATGCAGGTGTGGGAAGGCGAAGACCTCTCAGTCTGCAGCTGATGTCCCCGGGTAGCCCCCTTGCTAGAGTCTCCATATGGCAAATAAATTCAGAGGTTCAGAGGAAGCAGCGGTGAGAAAGCTAGGAAACGGGTAATATCTACCTGCCATTGTCTGATTTCCTCTAGAAGCCTCAGGAGTTAGTTCGTGAGAAAGAACATTTTCTTCCTGCTCATGAATATCGTCCTTTGTATCTTCTGCAGGGGGGCCTTCTGGTTTATGATTTGGGATCTGTGACTCCTCTTGAGGGCTAATGAAAATAGAAAGGTATTTTAAAATTTGTTATTTTTTAATCTATTATTATTATTTTGGCTGCAGAGTGTGTGGAATCCTAGTTTCCCAATCAGGGACTGAACCCACACCCACTGTGTTTAAAGTGTGGAGTCTTAACCACTGGATTACAGGGAAGTCCCCCAAATTTGTTATATTAGAATGTAATTTTTTTCTTCCAACTTAGTATTATGAAAAATCTTCACAGAAACAATGTTGCCATCTATATTTCACAACTGCTAACATTTTGCTCAAATTTTTTTTAAACCCACATTTTGTCAACTTTGTTTCATTCTAAACCCTCACCCCACTTCTCCCCAAATTATTTTCAAGCAGATTAAGGATATATTACTCAATCTGTAAATACCATCAGATACCCAGTCAATGTTCAAATGATCTCAACTGCTTTATAACATCATAAGAGTTACCTGTTTAAGTCAGGATCCAGACGAAGTCTGATTATATTTGCCTGACAAGTCCCTTCATGTCTACTTTAATCTAAAACACACCACCCCAAGGCTTCCCTGCTGGCTCAGTGGTGAAGAACCTGCCTGCTAATGCAGGAGACATGGGTTCCATCCCTGATCCAGGGAGATCCCACATGCCTCGGGGCAACTAAGCCTGCGCATCACAACTGCTGAGCCCACAAGCCTAGAACCCATGCTCCCTAACGAGAGAAGTCACTGCCGTGAGAAGTGCGAGCGCCGCCACAAAGGGGAGCCCTGCTCAAAGCAGCTACAGCCAGCCCTGGAGCAGCAATGAAGACCTGCTGCAGCCAAAAGTCAATGAGTAAATGAAAGAAAACACACACCAAAAGACCCCAGATTCACTTCTGCTATTCTTTTCAGAGATAAAGTCACCCCTATTACATGAAAACACAGTATTTCTCTTTTCCAGCACTGAGAATGTTTTTGTGGAGGGCGAGATTGAGGCTATACATTTTAAAAGGCTAGTTAACAAATACAGTTAAAAAATAAACAGAAAATCACTATAATTTTTGGAATGCTTATCAGACAGCTTAGACAGCTGATCAGCGTCTGTCATTATACAGACAACGATAAGGTGCTTACTTTGCTACAGCTTGTGTGCGTAGAAATAGTTAGGAAGTTTGAAATCAATATGTACACACTGCTGTATTTAAAATGGATTACCAACAAAATACTACTGAATAGCACAGGGAACTCTGCTCAATGTTATGTGGCAGCCTGGATGGGAAGGGAGTCTGGGGGAGAATGGATACACGTACATGTCTGGCTGAGTCCACCTGAAATTATCACAATACTGGTAATCAGCTTTACTCCAGTATAAAATAAAAAGCTAAAATAATTTTTAAAAAGGTATTTATTAATCACTTCCTAGGTGTTTAGCACAGAGTTGAGTGCTGCACTTGTATTTTCTTCTTTAATGCTTACAACACACTTGTGAGATGGTCACTACTATTACCCTCATTTTTACAGGTGAGGTGCTCGCATTTAGGAAGGTTATATGACTTGCTTAAGATCTTACAGCTCGTATGTAGATATTCTGGGAGTGGCATCTAAGACCTCTGACTATGAAGGTTACCATTTTTAAACAGGTGAATTTAATTTAGTGAATGAATGATCCCTTTGTCTGCTTGTTTTCTCTAATTATTACCTGTATGGCACATGCTCAGGCATCTCTTTTTTGTCTCCTTCTTTATCCATCACTTCCTCAGAATTCACTCCATTTGGCTCAGGTGTGAAAAGTGTTTCAGAAAAAACATTTTCAGTTTTTTTAAACTATGGAAGAAGGAAAAATTTGCTTTTTCAAATGAATTTTTTTTTCCATATCTGCTATATGAGTGAATTATCTAGAATGATTCCCAAATAAAACTTTATTAAACACCATACCGTATCAAATATTTACTGAAATATATTTTAAAATCAAGTATATTAAAAATAGTGATATCCTTTCCTACATCAGAAGGACAAAAAGTACACTGCCATTAGCTAGCTGCTTTGGGATTAAAGATTCTTTAATTGGAGTAGTGGTAATTTATTCCAGCCTTGACTGATCATGTTTTAAGTTTTCAATTAACCTAGTTTTTGAAGTGGCTGAATATATTGATCGAATTACATGAAGCCTGTCATTTCACTGAGATCTGCATCCTCTGTGACAGAATGCCACACAAAACTATCTTCAACCTTCCCACCTGATGTCATCTAAAATCTATCCCTTTGGAATATGTGTCCTAAAATAATCTCTCTACCTCTTCGCTGAAATCCGTATTTTGAGGTTCAGCTTCTTTTCGTTGAACAGTGTCTGTGGCAGGAGTGTCATGGTTTGGCTTCATGTCATTTTCTCTGATGGCAGCATCCAGTTCCTTAGAGTTATCATCCTTTCTTCGAGCCTGTTCAACAGATAGGAAGTACTTTTACATTCATACTATACAGGTATGCGTAGTTCCTAGGTAGTACCTGCTAATTTTTTTTTTTTAAGTTGGCCCTTCATTTGCAAGGTTTCCTTATGAGAAACAACAGAGACATCTTATATATATTAATCGTCTATTTGGTAATGTGTAGAATGTACAGTTACTTAACTGTTAACCTCGCCTAGAAATGCCTGCTCTCCAACTACGCTAAGAGGAGATTTCCATGATGATGGGGAGGCACCTTCAGTGAGTCCACATCAACAAACAGGGATCGACCGACTGAAGCCTCTGGAAAGGCTCACTAGTCTGCTCTGATTTATGAATCAGGATAACCAACAAACAAATAATAAGAGATGGAATGTTGTTTCTTTATAAGACTGAAGTTAAAATGTGCTGCATAGTACAACTTTTATTCTGAAGCTCTCCCCTGCTATAATTTAGGTCAGGCTAAATTAGGATACAGAGTACTGCACATTTTATTGGGAGGGGAATTGAGGACTATCTTACATGGCATTTTACATGTGTTGAAAGCAAATTTTATCTTTTTAGTATTTCTGTGACATACACAGGACAGGTGTGTCTTTGACTTATAGCAGAGGAGATTAAGTTCATAACCAAGAGGAGGGCAACAAGTAATTTAGCCCAGGTTTTTTGAACCCAGGGCTATTTCCATTTTACTAAGCTGTCTTGGCATATCGTAAGAGTTAAATAATATAACTATCTATGTTTCCAATATTTAAAAACCCATCTACCATTTAACTCTATGATTCTAAGATTCAAGTGATATTAGATTTACCCACAAGAATGAGTAAAAACGACTGATATATATACCTGGGTAATCCTGAATGGATTTTCCCTTAAGTTTGAAGGACTTGGTAAGGGTGACTGGTCTAAAGCACCAATAAGATTTAACCCTTTTTTCTTTTCCCTTAAGCATGCTTGTTGATGCCTCCTGATTCTCTCCATTTGTTCTTCCACAGTCATCCTAGGTCGAGGGCTTTCGGCCAAACAGAGCTGTTCCACTGCACTTCTTGGTCGTTCCTTTAAATCAAAAATAAACAGATGAATCCTGAATACAGGGCAACTTCTGAAAAGTATGTTAAAATAAAAAACAGTTCTAAACTGGACTTCCCTGGTGGCACAGTGGATACGAACCTGCCTACCAGTGCAGAGGACATGGTTCAGTCCCTGGTCTGGGAAGATCCCACGTGGCACAGAGCAACTGTACCACAGAAGGCCTTGCTCTAAAGTTCCTGAGCTGAAACTGCTGAAGCATGCAGGCCTTACTATCCCTGCTCCACCAGAGAGGCCACCACAATGAAAAGCCCATGCACCACAATGAGGAGGAGCTCCTGAGTGCCACAACTAGAGAAAAGCCCTTGAAAAAAGAAGCAAGAAGATGCAGCACAAAAATAAGTATTTTTTTTTTTAATTAATTAAAATAAATGCATTTTAAAATACTTAAAAAAAAGTATTTTAAAATGCATTTATTTTGTTGGCAAAACCAAAAGTGGCAGGTTTAGATGTAATTTACATTACACCAGAAAGGCAGATTACTTTATGAGTGCACTGATGCATGAGCAGTGATGGAAAGCAAGAGAGGTGGGAGGGAGGGGAGAAAAGAGGAACTTAAGGAAGGTATTTACTTCTTTTAAAAAAGATACCAAAGGGTATGGCAGCTCTGAAGTGATCCTACCTCACAGTTCTAAAGTGGGAAATTGTATAAAACTCAAATTACAAGAAAAAAAAAGGCATAGCTTCTAAATATCACTAACTTTTTTTTTTTTTTCTATGCCGCACAAGATTTTCATAGGGGGATATGGGTTCTAGTTCCCTGACCAGGGATCAAACCTGGGCCCCCTGCACTGGGACAGTGAAGTCTTAGCCACTGGACCACCAGGGAAGTCCCTCAGTAATTTCTTTTATTATAACAAAAAATGTAATGTTTCAAGTCACACATTTTTTTTTTTACTGTGAAAAGGTTGGTAGAAAAGACGTTCTTAGTTTATGGGCAATAATAAAACTATGGAAGAATTTATTTTCTATAAATCAGATGGCTATATTTTATATATATATGTGTGTGTGTGTATATATATATGTATATATATATACATTTACATGGCTAACTTTTATGATTTACTGAATGGTTTAAAAATATCATATATTAAACAACCAGTTCTTACTTCTCATTTTCTTACTAAGTACACCAATAACTGTCATAAGGAAATTTTAGCTTATTTGATATAACAGAAATTTTAGAGATTAAACATGTATAGACATCACCAGATGTCAACACCGAAATCAGACTGATTATATTCTTTGCAGCCAAAGATGGAGAAGTCAGCAAAAACCGGGAGCTGACTGTGGCTCAGATCATGAACTCCTTATTGCCAAATTCAGACTTAAATTGAAGAAAGTGGGGAAAACCACTAGACCATTCAGGTATGACCTAAATCAAATCCCTTATGATTATATAGTGGAAGTGAGAAATAGATTTAAGGGACTAGATTTGATAGCCAGTGTGCCTGATGAACTATGGACAGAGGTTCGTGACACTGTACAGGAGACAGGGATCAAGACCATCCCCAAGAAAAAGAAATGCAAACAAGCAAAATGGCAGTCTGAGGAGGCCTTATAAATAGCTGTGAAAAGAAGAGAAGCGAAAAGCAAAAGAGAAAAGGAAAGATATATCCATTTGAATGCAGAGTTCCAAAGAATAGCAAGGAGAGAGAAGAAAGCCTTCCTCAGCAATCAATGCAAAGAAATAGAGGAAAACAATAGAATGGGAAAGACTAGAGATCTCTTCAAGAAAATTAGAAACACCAAGGGAATATTTCATGCAAAGATGGACTCTATAAAGGACAGAAATGGTATGGACCTGACAGAAGCAGAAGATATTAAGAAGAGGTGGCAAGAATACATAGAAGAACTGTACAAAAAAGATCTTCATGACCCAGATAATCATGATGGTGTGATCACTCACCTAGAGCCAGACATCCTGGAATGTGAAGTCAAGTGGGCCTTAGGAAGCGTCACTACGAACAAAGCTAGTGGAAGTGATGGAATACCAGTTGACCTATTTCAAATCCTAAAAGATGGTGCTGTGAAAGTGCTTAACTCAATATGTCAGCAAATTTGGAAAACTCAGCAGTGGCCACAGGACTGGAAAAGGTCAATTTTCACTCCAATACCAAAGAAAGGCAATGCCAAAGAATGCTCAAACTATAATTGCACTCATCTCACACGCTAGTAAAGTAATGCTCAAAATTCTCCAAGCCAGGCTTCAGCCATACATGAACTGTGAACTTCCAGTGTTCAAGCTCATTTTAGAAACGGCAGAGGAACCAGAGATCAAATTGCCAACACTTGCTGGATCATCAAAAAGCAAGAAAGTTCCAGAAAAACATCTATTTCTGCTTTATTTACTATGCCAAAGCCTTTGACTGTGTGGATCACAATAAACTGTGGAAAATTCTGAAAGAGATGGGAATACCAGACCACCTGACTTGCCTCTTAAGAGGCAGGTCAGGAAGCAACAGTTAGAACTGGACATGGAACAACAGACTGGTTCCAATTAGGAAAAGGAGTATGTCAAGGCTGTATATTGTCACCCTGCTTATTTAACTTATATGAAGAGTACATCATGAGAAACGCTGGGCTGGAGGAAGCACAAGCTGGAATCAAGATTGCCAGGAGAAATATCAATAACCTCAGATATGCAGATGACACCACCCTTATGGCAGAAAGTGAAGAACTAAAGAGCCTCCTGATGAAAGTGAAAGAGGAGAGTTAAAAAGTTGGCTTAACGCTCAACATTCAGAAAACTAAGATCATGTCATCTCGTCCCATCACTTCATGGCAAATAGATGGAGAAACAGTGGAAACAGTGGCTGACTTTATTGTTCTGGGCTTCAAAATCGCTGCAGATGGTGATTGCAGCCATGAACTTAAAATATGTTTACTCCTTGGAAGGAAAGTTAGGACCAACCTAGACATCGTATTAAAAAGCAGAGACATTACTTTGTCAGCAAAAGTCCGTCTAGTCAAGGCTATGGTTTTTCCAGCAGTCATGTATGGATGTGAGAGTTGGACTATAAAGAAAGTTGAGCACAGAAGAATTGATGCTTTTGAACTGTGGTGTGGGAGAAGACTCTCGAGAGTCCCTTGGACTGCAAGGAGATCCAACCAGTCCATCCTAAAGGAGATCAGTCCTGGGTGTTCATTGGAAAGACTGATGGTGAAGCTGAAACTCCAATATTTTGGCCACCTGATGCGGAGAGCTGACTCATTTGAAAAGACCCAGATGCTGGGAAAGATTGAGGGCAGGAGGAGAAGGGGACGACAGAGGATGAGATGGTTGGATGACATCACTGACTCAGTGGACATGAGTTTGGGTAAACTCTGGGTGTTGGTGACAGACAGGGAGGCCTGGCGTGCTGCAGTTCGTTGGGTCGCAGAGAGTCGGACACGACTGAGCTGAACTGAATGGAAGATCTACAGGAGAGAGTGCATAGGTGATTTGTGTCCTCTGGACTCAACTGCTAAAGACTGCCAAGGATGGTGGTGTGGAGTTGCTAGAGTTTTGGAAAGAACTCAGGGCAGAGGTTAAGTATTTCTGTGACCAAGCAGTTGAAGAACCTGACAGTCCACTGGTTCGCAAAGAGTCGGACACAAATGAGCAACTAGGTGCACAGTGAGAAGCAATATACCCGGATAAGACCCAAGATTGTTTTCTCTCCACTGCAGTCTAAATGTGTCTGCAGGGACTTCTCTGGTAGTCCAGTGGATAAGACTCCACACTCCCAATGCAGGGGAGCCAGGTTTGATCCCTGGTTGGGGAACTAAGATCCCACATACTGCAGTTGAGCTTGTATGCCACAACTACTGAGTTTGTGTACTCGAGAGCCTGTGTGCCCCAACTAGAGAAGCCCATGCACAGTCAAGGCAAAGCTGGTGTGCAGCAGTGCAGACCCAGCACAGCCAAAAAATAAATAAAAATGAAATGTGTCTGCTGGGCAGCTGTCACAGCTCTAGAACTGTATTCTATTGTAGAGAATATCTTAAAGAGTTCATGTCGAAACTAAAAGGGAAATGAAAACTGAAAAGCATGAAAGTGCAGAAATGATCATGCTTCTCATTTACTTGTAAATGAAAACATTTGTTTTTGCAGGAAAAAAAAAGTATATATATATTTTTTCTTTTTTGTCAAACTTTACACTACAATAGGTCTGTGTTGGTTATCCATTTTGAATATAGCAGTTTGTATAGAACCATCTCAAACTTCCTAACTATCCCTTCCCCTTTAAAAAGAGTAAATTCTAGATACTGATTAAGATGTTGGCTACTTTAGCACTGTTATTTTTAGTAATACACAACAAACATGTATTCTTCCTAGTTTTCTGTGTTTGTGAAAAAGTGTTGTCTCTCTGAAACTTCCTTTTCCAAATTATATTATACAAATTTACTTTATTATTTTAAAATGCAAAATATTATTAATTTTTACATTTTCTCTCCCATGTAACTAGAAAAGAGTATCTCACTGGGGTTTCAGTCAGCACTTTAAAAATGATCATCGGAGTTGAGCCATTTTCATATACTTGTGAATTACGACTACTGTACATTTTCCATTTAAAGAAACCCTATGAATAACTTATTTATATTCATTCATCATATATTATGGAACTTGTCTGATAAACTGCAAGTATTTTCTCCTGGTATCTATATAGTTTATAAAGGACTTCCCAGTACAGTATTATATAACTATATTCTTCTATACTTTTCCCCCAGTGTTTGTTTACATATGTCTTTCTTCTGGCATTTATGATTGTTGTTGTTCAGTCACTCAATCATGTCCGACTCTTTGCAACCCCATGGACTGTAGCCCACCAGGCTCCACCGTTCATGGGATTCTCCAGGCAAGAGTACTGGAGTGGGTTGCCATGTCTCCTCCAGGGGATCTTCCCAACTCAGGGATGGAACCCACGTCTCCTCTATTGGCAGGGCAGATTCTTCACCACCGAGTCACTGGGGAAGCCCAGTATTTAAGTTAGTTATTAATTTTTTTTAAGATAGTTATAGAATAATATAAACCCACTAATATCTTCCTGTTTGTTCTTTTTTTTTTTCTTTTTTTTTTTTTTATTAGTTGGAGGCTAATTACATCATCATTCCTGTTTGTTCTTAACATGCATTTTTAAGTTTTTTTTCTATTGACTTAGTTTACGTTACTATTTTCAAGGAAAACACCCTTTTAAAAAAATGTCTAACTCTGTGAACAATAGTTTACAGAACCATTATGTTTCTTATAAATTTATCAGAATTTTTTGGATATACTTTGTACTTTTACTTTAGTATCTTTCAAGAAAATCATCATTTGTTGTACTTTTCAGTCTTTTCTTATTTTTATTTCATACCAAATAAATAGAATTTTATAAAAATGAAAAGTAAAAAAAAAAAGGTGAAAAGTAAAAGTTCTTTTGCAATCCAAATTTCTAGAGAGTACTTTGGGAAGTGATTTAAATCGGGAATCTTCCCAAGAAGACCAAGGTAAGACTAGTGAAAAGTCAGTTTGAATTAAATGGATCTTGGATGAAAGTGTGAAATAGAGGATTTCCTTCTTTATTAATTCACATTTCTCATTTTAACCAGAGGACTAGCAAAGTCTAAGTCTCCCACCGCAGAAAGGGCCTGAATACTCAGGCAGGCCTGTGAATCCATCAGCTTGGGTGACTAGAGAATGTGTTTATCACTTTCTTAAGGAAATTCTTAGAGGTGTCAAGGAGCAGCTCTCTGAGAACAGATTCTACAAACTGGTCACTAAAAGCTTGATGTGGCGTCTGAGCAAAGAAAACCTAAATTAGTCCTGTACTCTGAGGTGCTAACTGCGTGGCTGCTAAATCACTTCAGTCGTGTCTGACTCTGTGACCCCATGGACTGTAGCCTGCCAGGCTCCTCTGTCCATGGGATTCTCCAGGCAAGAATACTGGAGTGGGTTGCCATGTCCTCCTCCAGGGGATCTTCCCCACCCAGGGACTGAACCCACATCTCCTGTACGGGCATGCACATTGAAGCCACATCTCCTGTAAGGGCATGCGCATTGAACCCACATCTCCTGTACAGGCATGCGCATTGAACCCACATCTCCTGTACAGGCATGCGCATTGAACCCACATCTCCTGTACAGGCATGCGCATTGAACCCACATCTCCTGTACGGGCATGCGCATTGAACCCACATCTCCTGTACAGGCATGCGCATTGAACCCACATCTCCTGTACAGGCATGCGCATTGAACCCACATCTCCTGTAAGGGCATGCGCATTGAACCCACATCTCCTGTATGGGCATGCGCATTGAACCCACATCTCCTGTAGGGGCAGACGTCATGCCTGGTGGCGCATGGTACCACTGTGCCTGAGGTGCTAATTCCCTGAATGTAATTTTAGAAATTAAGATTGCTAATTTTTTCTTAGAATATGTAAAAAAAAAGTTCTGATGGGAATTCCCTGGTGGTCTAGTGGTTAGCACTCCGAACTTCCACTTCAGGGGGCATGGGTTTGATCCCTGGTTGGAGAACTAAGATCCTGCAGGCTGTGGGGTGTGCCAAAAAAAATTTCCCAAACAATCCTCTAAAATTAAGACGCACATAAATGTGGCAATAAATAGGTTTCAGAATCCTTCTAGAAATGAATGGATAGTTAAAATACCGTTCTTGAATCCATCATCTTCTTAGTTTTCCTTAACGTTACATATGAGGCTATTGTCGAAGATTCGGGTGTTGGTGATTTTGTTCTTGGAGGGACTACTCCAACAGGAAAGTGGGAACCTAAAAATAAAAACAGCAGTAAGTTCTATAAAACATATTCACATGACATTGCTCTCTTTTCTTTGTTTGGTGTTTTTTTTGACATTGCTCTCTTTTGATCTATTCAGTTTCTGAGACTTTTAAAAATTAGAATGCAAATTTATTGTTTGAAAAGAGACAGGGAAACATAACCTTTCATTAGTCATTTTATCTATAAGCCGGCAATGATGCTAACCAGACAAATTTAGGGTTATATTTAGAAATAAAGTTCTACTGACTATAACAGATGACATTAAAACATTATAAAAATTCAGTAATAATGGATCATATATCTTCACAACAACTCTGTAAAGACAAGAAGGTAAAGGAAATGCAGTTTCTGGGTTAATGGACTTCTTCATATCCATACAGCTCAGCAGCATCATGACTGGGGTTTCTGCTTTTCCCATTGTTGCTCTCCTTCATGAAATATTTACAATTATTTTCAGAGGTTGAAAGTATCTTAATCTAATCCTCTCAAACAGATGAGCAAAGTTATTGTCAGAAGGTAGTCATTTACTTAAATGTCCTTCATTTTCATTTGATCTCTTTCAATCACACTGCACTACCTCAATAAAGAATCTATTAACAATGGTAAGAGAAGTTAACTATAGGTAATTGAAGTTAACTTTTCTTTCGCATTTCTGAAAATCTCTAGAATGAGTACATACTACTTTTATAATTAGAAAACAACACACAGCTGCACATATAAAATCATTAACATAACAAGAAAAGCCAGTGGTCAGTTAACAGAAAATGTGTTCACTTGTATCATAGTTGTCTTGTTTAAGAAGATGCACACTATTGTCCATGGAGGACACAAGTAAAAGAAGGAATTAATCAAATATGGCTTGTTGAAAAAAAAAAAAATCACTCTCTCGGGGCTCATTAACGTTACATGAAATAAGTATCAACAGAAAAATGAAATCTTATTTTTCCCACTATAGTGGTCAACCATTCACAGCCCCTGTAGGTTAAGAACCAAACAATTTGCAGCTGAATCAAGATAAAATATTATGAAACTGTGTGTTTGTTAGAACTGTATATTTGAGAATGTGAAGAGCTGGACTGCTACGTTACAAGTAATTTTATAAAGCAAATAAAAGACTTCTGTTGTGCCAGTCAATGGTCCATTTTTTTTTTTCAATTGAAGGATAACAGCTTTACAACTGTGGTCCATTTTTAAGAGCTCTATTTTAAGTCATGTGGTACAAAATAAATTACACTGTAATTGATCTGTATACTTCAGACAATTTATTCAGATGAGAGCCTATTATACTTTTTAAAATTTTTAACATTTAAAAAATTTTTAGGATTACACTTAAAAAAAAAAACCCAAATTTTAAAAGAGGAAAACCTTTGAGAGAACATATTTCAGACAGTTCAGTTTTTATGAGTAAGTGTATCTATGAGGTTTTTGCTGAAGAGTGTTAAAATTTGTTCATCCATACTCTTTTGACAGATTATGTTACTGCTTCCAGTTTTTGTCTACTGTGAATTAAAGCTTGCTTTAAAGACCCTTGAATAAGTCTTTGTGAGGAATTATGTTTTCGTTTTTCTTAGGTAGATACATAGGATTCCTAAGTTTGATAAGTGCATGTTTAACTTTATAAGAAGCTGCCAGACTATTGTTCTATCTTTGACCACCTCAGAAATGTGTGCGGTCCACATCCTAACCGACACTAGGTAGTCAGTCAGTCTTTTAAGTTCAGTCATTTTAGAAGGTGTGCATTGTGATTTTTATTGCCTTAAAACTGCAATTCTTTTATGATCAGTAAGTTGTAAACTTCTCCATGTGCTTACTGGTCATTTGTATACCTTATTTGTTAGCTCTCCAAGGCTTATATGCCTGCACTAGGTTGTTTATTATTGATTTACCAGAGTTGTTTATATATTTTGGATACAAGGGTTTTGTCAGGTATTATGTATTGGTAATTTTTTCTCCTGTTCTGATGGGCAAAAGTTCTAAATTTTGATGAAACCAAATTAATCAGTTTTCACTGAAAGTATACCCCTCAGAGGGTCCCAATTTTATCTGACTGGTTTTCCTAGCAGACTACTAATACGTTCATGCTCTGAGCTTTGTCCTGTCACAAAGTGAAAGCTGGCTTTCATGCTCCACTTAGTAACTTCCTGGATGCTTCCTGCTATAGACTGAAGTGGTCTTCCTAAAATTCCTGCTGAAACCCTAACCCCTGATGTTGTTGACCTGAACATGGTGCTTAAAAAGAGCAGACTGAGTAGACTAATGATGTGTCTGATGTGTCAGATGTGTCTGACTCTTTGTGACCCCATGGACTGTTAGCCTTCCAGGCTCCTCTGTCCATGGGATTCTCCAGGCAAGAGTACTGGAGTGGGTAGCCATGTGATCTTCCCACCCGGGGCTCGAACCCAGGTCTCCTGCACTGCAGGTGGATTCTTTACTATCTGAGCCACCAGAGAAGCCGAGACTAACGAACCACCCTTCATGTAATTTTCCGACTGAACATTCCTTTCTTTACTTTTCTTCAATTTGTTGAAGCTTCTCAAAAAATTTAAGCGGTATGAACCAGCTTTTATATAAAAGAGCTGGGTCTTAGTTGCAGCATGCGGGATCTTTTAGTGGTGGTATGCGAACTCAGTTGCGGCATGTGGGATCCAGTTCCCCGACCAAGGATCAAACCCAGGCTCCCTGCATTGGGAGCACAAAGTCTTAGCCACTGGACCACCAGGAAGTTCCTGAACTGTCCAGGAAGTTCCTGAACTAACTTTTTTTTTTTTCCTGGCTGCACCAAGTCTCTCAGTTGTGGCACTTGGGATCTGAAGATTTGCTGTGGCATGCAGGACCTTTTCAGTTTGGGCATGCAAGTTCTTTGTTATGGCATCTAAGATCTAGTTCCCTGACCGGGGATTGAACTAGGGCTCCCTGCATCGGGTCCGTGGAGTTTGAGCCACTGGGCCACCAGGGAAGCCCCTGAACCAGCTTTTATAATCACTGTTTGTGGGAGGATTGGCCAGGGTATCTAGTTACCAAAAACATTTACTTTGGTTTGCTGTCTGATAACTCCTGCATATTTATAACTACATGCAACAATATGGTAAGCACTAAGACTGTGACTCTAACTTAAATTTGTCTGTGAAAAGAGAAAGTTAACAAAGACTTTCTGTGAGAAGATAGGACTTGAACAAGAAAGGTGTATATATATATTAACTTTTCAAGATGGCAGTATTTTTCTAATAGAAAAAAAAAAAAAAACACTGACATTAGAAAACCTTGAAAAATACTCCAATTATGGAAAAAGCTATGTGAATATTACCATTTCATATTGTTCAAAATTTACTTTGTGACCCTCTAGCAGGTTTAAAAAAATTGACTAGGGAGTTATGATGATCAGAAATTACTTTTCTGAAAAACCCCACATTCTAGAGTATTTGTTTTATCTCTAACAAATTTTTGGTGAAACATTTTTGAAAGTAAGTCACAGATACTTTACTCCTAAGTGTTTCAGAATTCACTTACTACATCTCCTAAATAACCACAGTATCACAGTATCATTAGGCAGTATCTAGAACCTATGTAAATTTCCATTATTCTCCAAAGAATGTCTTTAGAGCTCTTCTTTTAAACGATGATCAACTCAATGTTCAAGTATTGTACTATATTTGTTTTTTTCTGTCTTATTCCTAATAGCCCCCTCTCTATCCTTTTTTTTAATTAATATTGATTTCTTAAAGAATGACTAGCGTTAAAAAATAATCAGATGACTTCCTTGGTGGTCCAATGGCTAAGACTCTGAGCTCCCAATGCAGGGGGCCCAGGTTTGATCCCTGGTCAGGGAATTAGATCCCACATACTTCAACTAAGACTCAGCACAGCCAAATAAATATTAAAAGATAATCAGAGTATACACAGTAAAAATAAGCATTATTTCATAGAATTTACTTTTATAAAAATTGTATAAAAGTCTGTCTTATTCCTAATCTTTTATGTATAATTTTGAAAGAGTAAAAACCAAAAAATAAAGTGTCAGGTTAGGAAATAGAAAGTTTTTCACAAATTTGACATAAACTTATTTCTCAATAAAACCTCACCTGAACTGACATGAAGTTTTTTAGTCTTCATCCCACAAAGGATGAATAGTCCAAAAATATTACTGTGTTTTAAAAAGGAGATTCCTAGCAGAGAAGGTGACTTATAATATACAGTTTATGGGTCATATTATTGTCCCAATATCTGAAAACTTCTAAATTCAGAAACTCGTCAGATTCCACAGGTTTCAGATAAGGGGTTGTGGGCTCATATATGTACTCTGTCAGCATGTAAACTGAATTTGTTTCTAAAATGTCTGAAAGACACAGGAGATAAGACATATCACAAATGCTAACCTTTAACAGAAGTTTCTATTTCCGAAGCAGGTTCTGATTTTTCTTCTCCATTAGACTCATCAACTTCGGCCACTGTTGTTAATTCTGGCTCACTCTTGTAGAGTCTATAATCTGGACCCTTGAAAGAAAGATGTGTAATTACAAAAAAAAAGGTAAAAGTCTTTTTAAAACTGTTTACCTTACACTCTTAACAATCAAAAGCCTCAGTCAGCTATATTGGATATAAATCAATTAATATATATGTTATAATTAGGATAGGAAAAAAAAGACTTTGAAAGATTTTTAACCAGTATATCTTTTGGTTTTAAAATTAAGAATATTCCTCTTAAGGACAAAGCCATCAGAACATTTTTATCACAGTAAAACTAAAGTCTGAAAATAATTATATCATATTAACTCAATTAGCCCTATTTCTTTTTTTCCTGTTCTCTTCTTCTTGCTTATTACATTTAACACATTTACTTAATCTCTAAGCTTTATTCTAGTTTCCATGAGTAATGTCTCTTCCTGGCAATGTCCAAATCCTCTAACAGTTTTCCTAGACCGAACTGCCCATATCCCAACCTTTTTATCATTCCTGATAAGAATCTTTTTCTTCCTTGCATCTTTCTGATTTAAAGATATCACTTTGCCTCCAATATCCTGAAATGGTAGATTTAAAATATAGCTCCTTAAACACATGCAACATAACCACTTGATGAAAATATTCATGAAAAGCAACAAAGTATGAAATATTAAAATCGGGGGGAAATGACAATAAGAAACATAAAACTAAAACAGGAAAAACACAGACGATGATGTTATATATGAACACAAAAGTACTGGCTAAAAGTGATGTGATAATAATAAAAAGAAAAGATTGAGTCAAAAATAAATTGTTGGGAAAAATGAGGGCATGTACGATTGATTACTCTGTGGCTATTGTAGCCACTTACACAGTGGGATCCATTTCTTGGATATCCTTGAACTTGGTGAATCTTCTTTTCTTCGGGCAGATGGACAGGGCCCCTGCTATAACAGAGCAAGGAGCTGCTATCACTGGGCAGAGGGGGGATTATGGGAGGCTGGTCTGTAAAGTCATAGGACCGAGGAAGTGGAGGACGAGGTGGGACTACTTCCTCTTCCTAAAGATTGTAGAATAGTCACCTTATTTAGATAAGCATATTGAATTAAGTATATCGAAATTCTTTGCAATGGTAAGTTAACTTATATTCACTTTAAGAAAATTAAAGGGACACTGCCAAGTCAAGAGTCTCATATCAAAAAGTAAAACCAAGAATGTTTATGATAGCCAATAACTGGGTTTTAAATTTGGTTGCATCTCATTTTTTCGGTAACCACAGGTTAGATTTACTCTGAAGCTCAACATCAAAACAAATTTATGAAACTACTGTATTTCATTTTAAAAATAGAAGCATTAATTTTAAATATCTCGCTCTGTTTTGTTTAGGTAAATTTAAGAGAAAAAAAAAATTTCTTTCTGGTTGACTTTTATACAAAATTCAAGACAACAGATGCTTTCAACTAGGTTGACAGTATCTCTTTATAGTTGTAATTCCTTTATGGTATGCATGATACACAGCCAACTTATCTATCAGTCATCTCATACACTTAAAAAAATACACCAAACAATGATAAATACTCAAATTACTTAGATTAGAAAAAGTATGACAATGTTAAATTTCTAACATAGATGAAAAGTGGTGATTCAAAATTTTTTACATTAAAAAAAGGGAAGAAGATCACATTCGTTAAAAGCACCAAATTACTGAACCAGTGAAATTTCAAGATTAAGACAATAACAGATATATTTAGAAAACATTTTGGTTATGAATAAATTCTAATTCATGTTTTAATTATAAATTAAAATAATTATAGTAAGAGAAACAATCCAAACTTACCTCATTTTTGTACTTAACTGTTGAGAAAGGCTTTGATCCTATCATACCTATTAAAAAAAAAGTAAACTATAACTACTTACATTAAACATACCTTTTTAAATCTATAGAAAAAAGGAACAATTCCATTTTGCTTATTTTCAACAAAGGCTTTAGTTTCTAACCCCCAGTTTATTAACGTTTTCTGAATTTAAAACCCAATACATTGCTATACAGTAGAAATTAACACATAAAGCCACCATAATTCAATAAAATAAGCCCAGGTTGGGTACATGAGACAAGTGCTAGGGCCTGGTGCACTGGGAAGACCCAGAGGGATCGGGTGGAGAGGGAGGTGGGAGGGGGGACTGGGATGGGGAATACATGTAAATCCATGGCTAATTCATTTCAATGTATAACAAAAACTACTGTAATGATGTAAAGTAATTAGCCTCCAACTAATAAAATAAATAAATAAATAAATAAAAAATGAAAAAAAAAACCAAAAAACAAAACTCATTACATTAAAAATACAAACTGAAATATCTAATTTAAACAACAGTATGGGCAAATGGGTTCTCTCAAATACAACTGGTTTAAGTATGATTTGATACAATCTTTTAGGAGAGCACTTTGGCTGTGCCTATCAAAATGAAAAATGTAAACTTATTTCTCGTTTTCTAGAATCCATTCAGTACTAGCATGTGTGTTTATCATGTACACAGTAATGTTCATTATATCAAAGAAAAACAAAAATAAACTCAACCCACCACCAACCTGGAAGCAATCTACTGAAAAAAATACACTGTTCGTCAACACTGAACTTGATAAATTACAGTTTACCTATACAATGTATTCTGACACACCTGTTACTACACTGTGTTGTTAAGGAGAAAAAAAGCATACCAATGAAAAACAGCAGTTTCCATTATGGGGAAAAAACTACTCAAACCAAAATATTGTGTGTCTTTATAATTACAGACACAAAAAAATGATTTATTTTTGTCTGAGTGTGGCTGGGAGAAATTTTGCTTTCTATGTTACATATAAACGTGGGTACTAATTCATTATTACAAAGTACCTGTTTCCTAATGCCAAAAATTCAGTAAAATAACAAGAGAAATCCAATTCTGCATGTCATTCCATCTAGATAATAATAATATGGTCAATTAGTGTGGAATAAAAGACGACACTAATGTACCTGTTTCCGAAGTGCCTCTCTGCTGCTTGTGTTTGCTCAGTCCTTCCATGACATCCTGAATTCTCCAGAGTTCTTTCTGAATTTGTGCACGCTGAATCCCTGCTGATTCGGTCTATCCGTAAAAATGGATATACCACACACGAGGGTAGGGGGAGGGAGAGAAATCATGAGATACAGTTATAAATTCCACTAAGTACATATCTAAAAAATGAGAACCACATTGGATTTACTTTTGAGACTATTTAATATAATCTGTGTGTCCTTCTCAGTTTTGCAATGTCAATGATGAAAGAAAGCAGAGAAAGAGAAAAATTTAATATTTCAGACCTACATGGTACACTATTTCATATCTTTTCAATAAGCACTGTGTTGCATTATTTACAATCGGGAAGGAATACTGACTAGATGGGACTAAAAATGGGGAACCTCCCCTAAACCAAAACCAACCAAACAACACAAAAGCACAACAGAACAGAAACTCACCAACCTCAAATTAAACAAAACATTTTTAGGGGGAAGAAAAGGAAAGTATTTTAGCTTCCTAAGTTTTAGAAAGACATGCCAAAAAAGAAAGGGCAATTTACAAAATATATTTTGAAGAGTTTTGACTGATAGAGTTAAAAAGAATTTTCAGGACAAATTTTCAGCTTGCCATTTTATTATTGCCATCTTAATTCTAACCTAAAGTTTTATCTACTTTTTTTTAACCTCTAATACCCCATTTCATGACCTTAGGTTAAATACCCTAATTGAAACAAAAATAAGAAATATTGGTAAGGTTCTAACAAAACTCTATGACTCATTGATAAATAGTAAAACAATAAATATCATTTTTAGGACTATAACTTAAGAAGAAACAGGTAAATAAGTACGAAAATTGTCATGATTATGATAGCCCTGAAATGTGATTATGAGAGGGAATATAAACTACACAAATCAGACAGTTGCATATACAGAATATGTATTATTTTTGTAATAAATTAAAAGAATACATATTTCTGTGTACCTGAAAAGTGTTTAATGAAAATCTCATTTTTATTTTATTTTGCACTTCTCTGGTTCCTAGTTACACTGACCAACTTTTCAAACACTTGTTAGCAAACTATGTCATTAAGTTTTCTATCAATTGAAACTATTCATGTTCTTTGTCTATTTTTCTAATGCATTTCTGTTTCTCCAAACCAAAATGAAAAAGTTTTCTGCAAATCTCGTTAATAACTTGTTGAATTTTTAGAGGTTCAAGATACTTCTTCCTAGTATGTCATTTTTCAAGTTTTCTATGTTGTTTTCATTGTTTACTTATGTATTTAACAAACAATTATATATAATATGTTTTATTTGCCTGGTTCTATTCTAAGTGCTTTAAAAAAATCAACACATTTAACCATCATAATAACCCAACAGGGGTAGATACTATTATTATTTTTATTTTACTGAGTGGAAACTGAGGCATATGTAACTGGCCTAAGGTTATATGTACAATGCTACTTCTCATAAGATGTGCCTCCTAGTTTTTCATTTTTTTACAAAGCGTCTAACTACTTGTGGTCTTTATTATACCTTAAAAATATAGAACCATTTTGTGATTTTCTTTTTTGGAAATTTGATTGGAATAGAAATTATGCTTATGGGAAGAATTTTCATTCTGATACTGTTAAATCAGGTCATCAACAACACAGTATAACAATTAATACCTCCCCATTTATTCAGGTCTTCTCTTATGTCCTGTACTAATTAAATATTCATGTGCTCAGTCTCTCAGTCGTGCCCAGCTCTTTGTGACCCCATGGACTATGTAACTTGCCAGGCTCCTCCGTCCACGGAATTTTACAGGTGAGAATACTGGAGTGGGATGCCATTTCCTTTTCCTAAATTTTTGTGATGAATCTTTTTTATTAGGTTAATCAGGACTGCAAACTACTTTGGTTCACAGCTTCTTTTTTATGGCCTATGGCCTAAAAATTAACTTTACACTCTTACTCTTAAGGGGTTATTAAAAATCCCAAGTACCAAAGATTTTGTGGCAGAGTGTATATACTTGCAACATCTAGAGTCTTTAATATCTGGCCTTTTACAAATAAAGTTTGCTGATCCCTTGGTTATATTTTAGATATTTTTTTTAATATTGCATTGAGTAACTTCAATGTACAAAACAGAAGTCACAACCACACACGGCTACTTAAATTTAGATAATTAAAAATTACTAGCAACACTGCAAATGCGCAACAGCTACACTAGCAACATTGAAGGGCCTAAAAACAACATGTGGTTTAGTGATTCTATTTTGGATAGCAGGCACAGAAGACAGGTGACTTTCTATACCAACCTCACTATCCATTTATTGTACTGAACTGTTGAGTCCACTGGGATTCCAATGAAGATTACATAGGGTAACAAGTATGAAGTGACTTTTATTATTATTTTTTAAAACATATATAATCTCCATTCCCCAGGATAATATTTTAACTTGGCTATTAGTATTTTCAGCTTGCAGACAAGAAAACAAACACCTGGACCTGAGCTCCCCAACTCTTCCCAAAATTGGATTCTTGAAGTGACTTTGCAGCAGCTGCAGCAGGCCGAAAGTTGCCACATCTTCCCCTATTCTAATTAATATAGCAGTAAAGACAATGAGCTACAACAGTTTGATAAAGGAGAGGGATTTAAAGTAGAATAGATAAAGTAATTTGATACTTCAATGGCAAGTGACTTCGAGGAGCACAGGGCACCCTGGGGCTCACTATGCGCTCAACAGAATAAAGAACTTTTAAACAACGAGGGATGGGCTACTTTGTGAGACTGTAAGATTCCTATCATTGAAAGCACTGAAATCCAGATGTTAGGTAGCTAGTTCTGCAACGAATGCTGAAGCTGTGAGTGAATTCAACAAGATAGATTGCACAGTACCAGTCAAAGCCAGTTAGAACAACGTAAGCATATTATGATTCTGTACCTGAACTTCACCGAGGCGATCCAGCTGCTCTTGCATCTGGTTCCTGGTAACAGTTACGTCATACTCTAACTTATCATATTCTCTCCACGCTCGTTCCAGTTCCTAAAATCAAAGGGCTTTAATTACTTTCACGGAGAAAATGTGCTGGTATGTTATCGCTCTTGTAATCAATAATGGGCCAAGTACAACATGTTATAACTCATTTCCCTTGACTTTTTTTCCTCTCATTTAGCTCAATTTAAGAAGAATGCTGAGCAACTGAATTATTTATTATTGTGCTGCTGTATTCAAATTTCACTTAAAAAATAAAAAACAAACAAAAATAACCCCCAAACAACTCAAACAAACACACTTTATATTATTTATTCATTCATGACGTCAAAATATTCAGCTGACTGTAGGATCTAAAGGGTTTATTTGGAGAAAATATGTTATTTTATTCATAATAATACATTAATTTTTTCTTGAAAGTGGTTTCTTAAAATGCAGAAGAGGCATAAGTAAAATATTTTCTTATCTGTTGTGATTAACATTTGTCCAGAAATAAAAACACTAAATAGGCTGTAATTTTAGCATGTCAGATTTTCAATAACACTGGAAGCTTGACATAACTTTACTTAGAATAAATATACAGTCATGTAATGATTTCCTTTTCTTGGGATCCAAAATCAATGCAAATGGTGACTGCAGCCACAAAATTAAGACACTTGCTCCTTGGAAGAAAAGCTATGACAAACCTAGATAGCATATTGAAAAGCAGAGACATCACTTTGCCAACAAAGGTCCATATAAACAAAGTGATATGGTGGCTTTTCCAGTACTCATGTATTGATGTGAGAGTGGACCATAAAGTAGGCTGAGCACCAACTGAGCACACTGTTCCAACTGTGGTGCTGGAGAAGACTCTTTAGAGTCCCTTGGACTGCAAGGAGATCAAACCAGTCAATCCTAAAGGAAATCAACCCTGAATATTCATTGGTAGGACTGGCGCTGAAGCTGAAGCTGCTATACTTCAGCTACCTGATGCGAAGAGCTGATTCACTGGAAAAGACCCTGATGCTGGGAAAGACTGAAGGCAGGAGGAGAAGGGGTCGACACAGGATGAGACGGTTGGATGGCATCACTGACTTGATGGACATTAAGTTTGAGCAAACTCTGGGAGATAGTGAAGGACAGAGATGCCTGGTGTGCTGCAGTCCATAGGGCTGCAGAGAGTTGGACATGACTTGGGGACTAAACAATAAAAAATGAACCTAATTCAGCTAACTAATCTAGTGATCCTGCTTGTAGAGACTTGACAGAGGTACTACCCACCTATACTTTTCTTCTTTGGGGAAAGAAAACTACCCCTAAACCTCAAATCAAGAGAAAACTTTCATACTTAATCCTTAACCACCTGTCAGCTATTTAATACAGAATAATTCTACAAGTGCTCAAAAATACATTGTCAGGGAGGATAAAATGACAGTAACAGATTCATCATCCTAAAAGATGATGCTGTGAAAGTTCAGTTCAGTTCAGTTCAGTCGCTCAGTCATACCTGACTTTGCAACTCCATGAACCACAGCACGCCAGGCCTCCCTGTCCATCACCAACTCTCGGAGTCTACTCAAACTCATGTCCGTTGAGTCGGTGATGCCATCCAACGATCGCATCCTCTGTCGTCCCCTTCTCCTCCTGCCCTCAATCTTTCCCAGCATCACAGTCTTCTCAAATGAGTCAGCTCTTTACATCAGGTGGCCAAAGTATTGGAGTTTTGGCTTCAACATCAGTCCTTCCAATGAACACCCAGGACTGATCTTTAAGATGGATTGGTTGGATCTCCTTGCAGTCCAAGGGACTCTCAAGAGTCTTCTCCAACACCACAGTTCAAAAGCATCAGTTCTTCGGAGCTCAGCTTTCTTTATAGTCCAACTCTCACATCCATACATGACTACTGGAAAAGCCACAGCCTTGACTAGACGGACCTTTGTTGACAAAGTAATGTCTCTGTTTTTTAATATGCTGTCTAAGTTGGTCATAACTTTCCTTGCAAGGAGTAAGTGTTTTTCATTTTATGGCTGCAATCATCATCTGCAGTCATTTCGGAGCCTAAAAAAATAAAGTCAGCCACTGTTTCCCCATCTATTTGCCATGAAGTGATGGGACAGTATACCATGATATGAACAAAGCTAGTGGAGGTGATGGAATTCCAGTTGAGCTATTTCAAACCCTAAAAGATGATGCTGTGAAAGTGCTGTACTCAATATGCCAGCAAATTTGGAAAACTCAGCAGTGGCCACAGGACTGGAAAAGGTCAGTTTTCATTCCAATCCCAAAGAAAGGCAATGCCAAAGAATGCTCAAACTACCGCACAATCGCACTCATCTCACACGCTAGTAAAGTAATGCTCAAAATTCTCCAAGCCGGGCTTTAGCAATACATTAACTGTGAACTTCCAGATATTCAAGCTGGTTTTAGAAAAGCCAGAGGAACCAGAGATCAAATTGCCAACATCCGTTGATCATCGAAAAAGCAAGAGAGTTCCAGAAAAACATCTATTTCTGCTTTATTGACTATGCCAAAGCCTTTGACTGTGTGGATCATAATAAACTGTGAAAAATTCTGAAAGCGATGGGAATACCAGACCACCTAACCTGCCTCTTGAGAAATCTGTACACAGGTCAGGAAGCAACAGTTAGAATTGGACATGGAAAAACAGACTGGTTCCAAATAGGAAAAGGAGCACGTCAAGGCTGTATATTGTCACCCTGCTTATTTAACTTATATGCAGAGTACATCATGAGAAAGACTGGGTGAGGTGAAGCACAAGTTGGAATTAAGATTGCCAAGAGAAATATCACTAACCTCAGATATGCAGATGACACCACCCTTATGGCAGAAAGCGAAGAAGAACTAAAGAGCCTCTTGATGAAAGTGAAAAGAAGAGAGTGAAAAAGTTGGCTTAAAGCTCAACATTCAGAAAACAAAGATCATGGCATCCAGTCCCATCGCTTCATGGCAAACAGATGGAGAAACAGTGAAAACAGTGGCTGGATTTGTTTTGGGCTCCAAAATCATTGCAGATGGTGACTGCAGCCATGAAATTAAAAGACACTTACTTCTTGGAAGGAAAGTTATGACCAACCTAGATAGCATATTAAAAAGCAGAGACATTACTTTGTCAATGAAAGTCCGTCTAGTCAAGGCTATGGTTTTTCCAGTAGCCATGTATGGATGTGAGAGTTGGACTATAAACAAAACTGAGTGCAGAAGAATTGATGCTTTTGAAGTGTGGTGTGGAAGAAGACTCTCGAGAGTCCCTTGGACTGCAAGGAGATCCAACCAGTCCATCCTAAAGGAGATCAGTCCTGGGTGTTCACTGGAAGGACTGATGTTGAAGCTGAAACTCCAATCCTTTGGCCACCTGATGCGAAGAGCTGACTCATTGGAAAAGACCCTGATGCCGGGAAAGATTGAGGGCAGGAGGAGAAGGGGACAACAGAGGATGAGATGGCTGGATGGCATCACTGACTCAATGGACACGAGTTTGAGTAGACTCTGGGACTTGGTGATGGACAGGGAGGCCTGGCGTGCTGCAGTCCATGAGGTTGCAAAGAGTCGGACACGACTGAGTGACTGAACTGAACTGCACAGACTCAGTGGCTGTCCAGCAATGAGAGGAGATGGCATTGCCAGGCAGACACGGAACCTCTCTTGTAGAAAAGTTGAGAGGGAGATCAAAGCTGCTGTGTGTGTGCTCAGACGCTCAGTCATGTCCGACTCTCTGCAACCCCGTGAACTGTAATCCACCAGGCTCCTCTGTTTATGGGATTCTCCAGGCAAGAATATTGGGGTGGGTGGCCATTTCCTCCTTCAGGCGATCTTCAAGACCCAGGGATTGAATTTGCATCTCCTGTGTCTCCTGCATTGGCAGGCAGATTCTTTACCACTGAGCCACCTTGGAAACCCAAAGCGGCTACAGGGGCAGCTAAATCCGAGAACATTTTAGTATGGTGGGGAATTCTTGTCTTTAACAAAAAAACCAGAGATCTACAGGCAGAGCCTACTTTGCTAATGTTCTAGGGGTGAGGAAACACAATATACTTTGAATTTCCCTAAGCTGGAGAATCCTGCCATTCCACTGTACCAGTGCTGCTATCCTGCTGTGCCTGTTTCTGCCTTGCCCTCTGGGCTCCTCCAGCATGATCACGTGTGAGGAGTAACACAAGTCAGTGGGAAGCAGCCAGCACCAGGGCAGCCCTGGCCCATACCAGCCCTCCCAACACCTGGCCAAGCGTCTCATTAAAGAGTTTAGTGGCTTATCCCAGTACAAGGTTAAAATCTTTAAATGTGACATTAGCATTTTTTGTCAAGAAGATAATATCTAGGTACACTAAGGCAATTAAAAGGGGTGATGAGTTGCACATATACAATTATCTTAAAATCACAGGCGCAAGTCAGGAAACACAGCAGTGCTTTCAATAAAGACCTGGACTTTCCAAGCCATATAGTTAGGAGCATGAGATAAATCCTGAGATTTAGAACCATACGGACGAACCTCATAATGTTAAGAGAAGCCAAACAGTATATCCTATATGATTATACTTTAACAAAGTCCAAGACAGGCAAACCTAATATATAGTTTAAAAGTCAGGTAGTCGCTTTTTTTGGGGAGGAGGCAGTCATGGAGGAGAGAGCATCCTATTAAAATGCAATGCCTCGATAAGGATGTTGGCCATGTCTGTGCAGTTAATCTGTGTACTTTTCTGAGAAAATGTTTTACTCTAACAAGGTTTTAAAAAAAAGTGCATGTGCCTGTGTGGACTTGCTACAAGGATGGCAGAAAACTTTTAAAAAATTTGACTCAGTCTAAGTTTACAGCATGGAAGAAGCAAATTTTAATAGTGGTTACTTCTTTATGGTCTATACTGAGATAAGATTTGGCTACTGTAGGGGGAAAAACCCAAAGTTTAAGTAGGTCTGCAACATTCAGAGGCAACGAAACCCCAGACTACCAAAAAGAGATGAAAGAGAATTTTAATATGTAACTACAGAGCCACGGCAGCAATGTATTGTGGGCTTTATCAAGAAGGGATTAAGACTGATGATTCATTTCCAAGTTTTTAATGTAATAAGAACTTTCCTTTCCTTGTCCAGAACCAATGGCAATTTATAATAAAATCTACCCATGGGAATAGTCACACAATATGATACACATGAATGTAGATGTTATTACATTATGCTTAGAGCTAATAAGACTGGTCTGCTTCTGGTTTGCCTCTCAAGCAGTGTTCCTGAGTTCTAATCTAAGAAATGTTTATCTACTGTTCTATTTTTTATTAAAAAAAATGTCAAGCATAAGAAATTGGCAGTAGATTTTGCTTCAAAATAGAGATGAGGGAGTAATACAGATACAGTGTAATTATTAGCTTCTTTTTGCCTTTCCATTGTGTCCTTTGCACAGCAAGGAGATCAAACCAGTCAATCCTAAAGGAAATCAACACTGAATATTCACTGGAAGGGCTGATGCTGAAGCTGAAGCTCCAACACATTGGCCACCTGATGCGAACAGCTGACTCATTATGCTGGGAAAGACTGAGGGCAAAAGGAGAAAGGGGCGACAGAGGACGCGATGGTTGGATGGTATAACTGACCCAAAGGACATGAGTTTGAGCAAACTCCGGAGACAATGAAGGACAGGGAAGCCTGGCATGCTGTAGTTCATGGGGTTGCAAAAGGCTGGACATTACTTAGCAACTGAACAACAACAAAATTAGCTTCTTAAGCTCCAACAACCCTTCATGTTTAAATATTACAGATTAATGTCCACAACTACACCTTGGAAAATTAAAATACTGCAGTATTTAAATTTGGCTTCCCTGGTAGCTCAGCAATCTCCCTGCAATGCAGGAGTTGTGGGTTCAATCCCTGGGTCAGGAAGATCCTCTGTAGAAGGAAATGGCAACCCACTCCAGCACTCTTGCCTGGAAAATCCCATGGACAGATGGGCCTGACAGTCCATGGGGTTGCAAAAGAGTCTGACCTGACTCAGCGACTAAACAGCAAACAACAATTTAAACTTACCATTATGTTTTGGTGATTAGGCACAAAAAATATTAATTTTGGCCATTATTACCCAATGATAACAATTCTGCCAACTGGGTATCAGAACTAGTTGATTTTTGAGTTGATGTAGAGATTCCTTGGCATAGATATTAACAATGTGTTTAGAATTTGAATAATTAAAAAAAATATTTTAAATGATTTTATACTTGCCTTAGTATATAACTGCATCAGAGATAAAAATCACTACTTACTAAACACATAACGTATCTTATTATACTATCTAATAATGACTAGTGTATTGGCTTTTTTAAACATAAAAAGATGTTACAAGGGACAAATTCAAACTATATAAAGCGAGGTTCAACTAAATCAGGTATGGTTATGGAACTACCTTAATTTTAAATATCTAGTTTATGATAACAATTATAGTCATTTTACTTTTTTGGCTACTTATAATCTTTAACTTACTGGCTAGTTACAATCTTTAACTCATATATTTAGTTTCTCCTCTAATCTTCTCTTTGAAACAAAATAATATTCCATCTAAAAAAGAATGGTTGCTTTTTATTGTACAAATTGAAGATATAATGCATTTTTCTAATAATAAAAGCAGACTAGAACACAAGAAAAGATAAAAAGATCTAATATGCTTCCCCTTTGTTAGCAATTTTGTGGATTTTCTTATAATCCTCCTCAGACATATACAACGGAAATTTCCAAATATAAACAAATGTAGCCAACAAACACCCAAATGCAAAAGTTAATCAATACATGATCAATCTGGTTTCACCTACAGAATCCATTTTCCATCCTCATGGGATCATTTCAAAGCAAGTACCAGAGATTATATTGTTTCACTTATAAACACTTCAGAAAAGAAACAAAAATGAAAAAGATAAGATAAATTCTAATGAATTCTAATAATTAATACGCTTCCCTGTTGGCTCAGATGGTAAAGAATCCGCCTGCCATGCAGGAGACCTGGGTACAAGCCCTGGCTTGGGAAGACCCCCTGGAGAAGGGAAAGGCTGCCGCTCCAGTATCCGTGCCTGGAGAATCCCAGGGACAGAGGAGCCTGGAGGTTACATACAGGCCACGGGTTCTCAAAGAGTCAGACACAACTGAGTGATTGAGCACACACATGTTTTCTTGAAAAATATATTTAAAAACTTATTTATTTTTAGCGGTGCTGGGTCTTCGTGGCCGTGTGGGCTTCCTCTCGTTGCGGCCAGCAGGGGCTACTGTATGGCTGTGGTGCTCGGCTTCTCACTGTGGTCGTTTCTCTTGATGCACAGCTCAGGCTCTAGGGAAGGGCTCAGCAGTTGTGTGCATGGGCGTAAATGCCCTGGCATGTGGGATCTTCCCAGACCGGGGACTGAACCTGTGTCCCCTGCATTGGCAGGCATATTCTTAATCACTGGACCACCAGGGAAGTCCTAAAAAAGTATTTTAAATTGTAAGTTTCCCTGTCTATTCCTTTGCTACCTATTTGTTGAAGAGAATCGGTCACTTGTTCTGTAGAATTTCTCTGATGCTTGCTTGATTCTGTTAACTGAATTCCTGTGGTATTGCTTAGCTTGCTCTTCTGTTTTCTATGTTTCCTATAAACTCGTAGTTAGATGCTGAGATTTGCTGAGATTCAGACTTGATTTTTGATTCCCCCGAACCCCACGAGTTTTGCTGGGTACTTTCCACTGCAGCATTTCAGGAGGTTTATCACCCCTAGCTGCCTCTGTTTCTAGGATGTTGTATTACAATCATGAAAAAAACCAGTGTATTTAAAAATCATCATGAAATCTTTCAAAGTGTATTTCATGACAATCCATGTATGTCAATAGATTTGTTTAAAAAAAAAATCACATTTTGCTATATCTATAATTCTCAGTAGCTCTGTGTGATATGGAGAAGAAGATGAAGATATTTCAAGTGCAGGCTTCTCTTCAAGGTGGTTTATCTGTCCTCTTCCCCCGCCCATTAAACTTTATCCATTCTAGTCTAAAGTCTCCATTGACTTAAGTCCCTCCCATGCAGAATCTGGTCTAGAACATAAATTTAAAGTTACTGGAAGTCTATACAAAATGCTTATTCACTGTAACTCTGGGTAATCTGTTTCATTTTTCCATTTTTAACACAGTAGTAATAGTACCCCTGCCAAAGGGTTCTTAAGTGGCTTAACTATGTGTGAAAACACTTATAATGGAATCTGGCACCCAATAAACTGCTCCAGAAATATTCACGTTTACTACTATTCATATATTGGTCCTATTCTGCAGTGGATAAGTGCATAAGCCATGTATTAGCATGATTCAGGATGATTGGGGGGCTTTATAGTTGTTTTCTTTAAATTTCAACTTTATTTTTATTTACTTGTTCATGTATTTCTTTGGTGCCAAACCCAAGATTGAACCATGGAATTCTGATTGTAGATGTTTCAGTAACAGAATCTAGATTTGATTCCATGTTCCAGAAAATACAAATTATGTAACTACAAAGAGTAAAGTGGAATAGAAAATACAGAAGTCATAGAATAAAAAAATCCTAGGGACTCCCCTGGTGGCCTGGTGGTTCAGACTTCACCTTCCACTTTAAGGGACGTGGGTTTGACCCCTGGTCAGGAAGCTAAGATCCCACATGCCTCAAGGTAAAAAAATCAAAACATAAAACAGAAGCAGTATTGCAATGAATTCAATAAATACTTTAAAAATGGTCCACATGAAAAAAAAAATCTTAAAAGTCCTGGATTTAGGTGTTGATCTGTTTTTAATTGGTCATGTCATTTTGGAAGTCATTTAACCTCCATGAACCTGAGTTGCTTCTTCATCTGTGCAGTGGAGGTAATGAAAATGAAAATAACATGGAAATAATTATTACATCTACTTTGCACATTATCTGCTTAAGGATCAAACTGGATAATATATGTACACAACACAGAAATACAAATCTATTTTGCTATCATTATTGGGTGAGCCCTAAATTCTCATCTAAGGCATGTGAAGAGCATCTGCTTTACCTGGCTCCTTGAGTTGTCAGAGAGAATAAAAGCAACACTGCTGAATGAATAAAGCATGAGAATATTTCTCTTACAATCAGAGATAAAGCCTAAATGTAAACTTCCTGAGAAAGGTGACTGGAGCAGATGCTTAGCCCTCTGCCCACCTGATTTCAAGGCACTGTGGTCAACTCCCCGTGTGCTGGTGTTCGTGGTCAATTAACTCAGGTGCTTTGGAAATGCTGGTGAATTAAGGACCCGGGGGCAACTGCGACCAAGGAGTGAGAGATAGCCCAGCCTCCCCACCTCTCAGTGGGAAATCTAGAAATATTTAGCTCATTTCCTCAGAGGGTCCCTACTAGTCCACAGTGGCGACCAGCTCAGCAGTGAACCTCCACCGACTCTTCTCCCCGCCACTCTCCCCACCCCGCACCGTCTCCTTCTCCACACTTCCTCCATCACTTTCGCCTCCTGGAAACAGCTCCCAGGTCCTCATCCCCGGCTCTGCTTTCAGAAAAAACCCAAACTAAGACAGCGACATGCTGAAAATTTTCAAGGGATAATTGACTGTTACAATAATCCTTCCCACTAATTAGGCTTAGGTCAAAAAGAAGCAGAATAAAGTAAAAAAAAAAAATTAAAAACAAAGAAAAAAAGAAGCAGAGGGCAGGAGAGCACACAAAGACATCATCTGCTTTAAAGCACACTCATGCGTGAGTGTGTGTGTGTGTGTGTGTGTGTGTGTGTGTGTGTGTGTGTTGGGTAGGGTTTAGAGAGAAGAGACGCTGTATCAAGAATTAAACACATATGAAACACTGCTTTACATGTTTATCATGTATTAAACCTTGGTTTTAATACCTCAGTGGCCAAGCAGGTGAGATCAAAGCTTTGCTCTATGGAGGCCTAACATCATATCTTATATCTTTTATATCTCAGGACCTGGATTGGAACCGACGCCCCAAAATCAACTGTGAAAGAATCAGAGGAATCCTTTGGGATTCTGTTGCCAGAGATGTAACTTAAGTCTGGTCGACATCCAGTGAGTTCTAACCACTTGTAGCCCTAAGCTACAAATATGAGTAAGTTTGCTTAAAGGCACGGATAACATAGTTTGTATTCTATGCATTAAGACCTCTTAGAAGAACATATTGAGGGTTTGTAAATGACCAGTGAATAATGCTGATGGCAAAGGAAAAAAAAATTCCCAGGAAAGTGATCATATGTGATAACAACCAGAAAGTGAGATACTCAAAATGATCATTTCTTGGAATGTATCTGATAAACTTCCATCAGGACTGGAGGTATCTTGGGAGAGAGCCTACAGATGAGATTTAAGTTATGAAACCTGCTTAGTAAGGGAAGAAATAATAGTTCAATTAAACACTATACATCTCTAAAACTTTCTATAACAGACACCAAATTGTGAAATAGTTTCCAACTCAATTTTGATTTGACTCAGGTTGTCAAACAAATTCCAAGCTTTTCACTACCTTGGCACTGACAGCGTAACCCGTCTTTCCCTTCCTTCCCTCATATTTCCCACCCTTGATTCCAGCCAGCTACTCAGTTCTAGTTCTTGCTTCTCCAAATACGCCCTTCACATTCTCATCTCTCAGCTATGGTTCAGAGCGTTTTGTCCTGTGTGGGCTGCCCTTCACTTCACCTTTCCTCCATATCCTACCCATTACTGATGCACTATATGACTACTTCCTTGTAGATAACATTTCTTTATGAAGATATTATAAAAAGCTTATGTAGATCTAAGGCTTCAGGATTATGGACAGAAGACCTGGAGTTGACCTCGAGGAGGTATTGCATTCAATTAGCTTTATAACGCTGGGTAAGTCATTCGGTTCATTCATCACAGTTTTTTAATTTGGCTGCGGCGGTCTTAGTTGTGCCATGCAGGATCTTTTGTTGTGGTGCAGGCTCACTTGCCTCACAGAATGTGGGCTCTTAGTTCCTTGACCAGGGATTGAACCCATATCCCCTGCATTGCTCTGGACCACCAGGGAAGTCCCCAATTTATCACATTTTTAATGCACACCCTATATTGCTGAATGCTAGAGTTACAAAGGTGAATGAGATATGGTTCTGATTTCAAGGAGGTCACAACTGCAAAGATATTAAATTCTTAAAATATCTGTATACACCAGTCTATAATTAAGAAACTCAGATGAGATAATGGAAGTAACAGTATTTTTGTTTGTTTGTTTTAAAGAATGCTAAGACGCTTCAGTTGTATCTGACTGTGTGTAACTCTATGGACCTTAGCCCACCATACTCCTGTCTCCATGGGATCCTCCAGGCGAGAATACTGGAGCGGGTTGCCATTTCCTACTCCAAGGAGGGAATCTTCCCAACCCACGGATCAAACCTGTGTCTCCTGCACTGACAGGCATGAAGAATAGGTGTATTAAATATAAAGTACTTAAGAGTCACAAAAACCAAGTTATGATTTATATAAAACCATGGTATATTCCTTTAAAAGCAGTCCATGTTTGGAAAGTGAATTTAGTGTTTATTTTTATTTTTTTTCATTTATTTTTATTAGTTGGAGGCTAATTACTTTACAATATTGTAGTGGTTTTTGCCATACACTGACATGAATCAGCCATGGATTTACATGTGTTCCCCATCCCGATCCATGTTGAGAGTCTGGTAGCTTCCCAGCTGGGAAAGACCTCTCTTAGTTAAGTTACACTGTCTGAGGTCTTTCTTCAAAGGTAGCTGCTCCCTGAACAGCCCACGGAAGGAACACACAAGGGTGTGTTTGCAGTTTTCTGTAACAGATGGCTTTTTTCCCTTTCAAAGGGCTGCCTGGGCAGGTGCTCTTACTATGTTTAGAAATGAGTACGTCATCGGATCTAAAGCAGACTCTTTAAACTCGTAAAACACTCAATTTATAAACTCTTAAGTAAGACTTTTAGATTTGGTAATCCCAGGAGACTCTTTATTATGAAGTAACTGGACTATGGGTTAAAGGTTCTGCTAATTATATTTCTTACTCAAAACTATCATCTAACCTTAGATCACACTGCAGCTGTAAAATGGTAATGCTGGCGGCTTCTTAAAAGCATTTCTCGGGAGCCTTTAATTGAAACGGCTGGTTCAATGAATCCAATTATCACCTTCCAAAAATTATTCTAACATGACATTTATTTTCCTAACAGCAGCAACTTTTAACATTATAAAGAACTTTTCATCTTCATAATATATAAACAGGTGTGTTGACGTTTCCTGTAAAACTATTTCACAAAGAACACAAGGCCTACTAATTAAAAACACAAAGACCACCCTTTATTTTTGTTAGTCTTAATTAAGAGCAACAAATTAAAATTTTGTAATAGTAAAGAAAAATCCTACAGAAAGCCCAATTAAAATGATATAAATTAAATTGAAAAAAAAAAAGACTGCATACCAGCTAGGAAGGAAACTTCACTACTTACTGCAGTGGCTCGAGAGAGCTCACGACACGTGCTGAGCAGCCCATTTTGTAAATCGTCCCTCTGAAGCACCACGGTCTGAATGGCTGCTGGGTTATCTGCATTCATTTCTATCTCTTGGCTGGCTGACAGCAAAGCTTGCTCAAGCGTGTACTATTATAATAAAAAAATGATTACACTTAATGTTCTGCATCATCGAATTAATTCTTTTCTACTTCAGTTATCAGTGTCCTGATAATCATCATATAAAGTAACATCAGTTGTAGATAATAAACATAATTGTCCTACTTTCTCCTTGTGGAGCTGCTGAAGTTTCTCCTCCAGAGCGTGTACCACTTTATCTTGCTCACACAGTCGGCTTAACTTGGCCTAGGTTACAGAGAAGATGTCTTTTGTTAGCAGTTTTTAATTTTTCCTGTAATTGGATTTAGGCATAACAAAAAAAACCCCTCATTTAAAACAGCCAAGGAATAGCTAATCAGGTCAATCTTCATTTCAATCAATAAAATAAAAATTAAAATATAGAATATAGAGATAGGACACTTTAAAAAAATGCATATAAAGTAAAAAGGCATTTTCCACCATACTATTTAACTTACATAATTCAAAATATTCTTAGTAATCAGGTAGTCTCCTATGACTTCAGCAAATCATTTTAATGTGGTTAAGATATTTTCTCTACAAACTGCTGAAGAGTTTAAGTAACTTATGCAATTCTTAATTAAAACAGACTGGATTCTCTTCTTATATTTTTAAAATTATGCTTTTCATGTCCTTCAGAAAAAATCGCTTCTAACTATAATAATACAAGCAAAAACACTGCTAATGGAGAAAAATAACTTTCAACAGTTTTAATGTTTTAAGTTCTTGGTAACACCTCAATTTCCCATCAGGTGGGATACACTGAAATGAGGAGCTCAGGGGAGTAAAACCAGCAGAAATGAGGGAAGGATGAGATATAAGTAAGGAAGTTAGTGACGTAAACCACGATTAACAGCAATAACAAAAGGGTGCAGTGACAGAATTCCTAGAGGTTGACACTTTCTCCAGATGACTTTTACTTTGTCTCTAACCCTTCATAATTTTATATCAGAAATACTCTTTACTTTCATTTAAATGATTCTAAATTTGTTCAACTGCTAACTACGGGGGTGGGGTGGGTAGAGGACAAATCAGGGAGTGAGGATTTAATTGAATCTAAGTGCAAAAGAAGAAAATGTTATTTATTTGATGTCATTTTGGAGGGCAGAACAGGAAGAGGAAACCTTTCTTGTCATGCTTATTCCCAATGTTGTGGCAGAGCATTGATAATACATTGCATGCTAATACTTACATCCATATCTATTTCTTCGGGTCTGTATTTGTATAATGTGCCTCTGCATTCATCCTGTGACAGCTATAAGGGAAAATGTCACACAGCAACTTTAAAAATGATAAAAAATATACATTTACTTAGCCTACAGTAAATATCTTAATTTATATAACAATAACAGAAATGGGTTTTTTAATGATTCTTTTAAAAAGTTTAGTTCAAACACAGATCATTACAAAAATAGAAAATTATTGAACATCAATACAATCAATATGCAAGATACATAAGAATGATGCTAACTTCAGCTTGTCAGACAAAATAAGAAGCTGGTCAAATAAAATTATGCAGCACCTTATGTTTTCCATTTGCGAGACACACACTATTTTAATGAAAAAAACTGACAAATACAATCATAGCAGCTGTATTGAATCAAATCTCGAATCAGGCATTATTTCAGCAGTCAAAACCGTGCTTTCAATGGTATACACATAACCACACAACTGTGTATGTGTACACTCAGATGCCAACACATCTTTGTACAATTTTATTAACAAAACCTAGAACACACTGTATACATATACGTAATATATAAACACACATACACAGTATAGACTTATCTTGTTCCTCTGTCTTAAGAACTAAAAGAATGGAGGAAAAGGATGGGTTTAATTGAAAAGAGGAAAAGCACTCAGAATCTCTTAAAACTGAAAGTCTACATTATAAATATGGACGGCCAAATTTCATAAAAAGTACAGATGTGTTTGCTGACACCATTTGTTTTATTATGTTGTAATGAATTACTATTCACTGTATTTAAACACCCTATTTTCGGCTTCTTCCAAGTATCTTTCGGTCAAGCCAATACTTATTTCTGACTGTGCTTACCAAGATTCCAATAAGCCATCCCAGTCAGCTGTACCACAGACTATATCATAGTGCCTCTGCAGGGAAAACTGTAGTTTTTCTCCTGTCTTTTCACTTTATACTGACTGCTAGACAGTGTAAGAAAAACACAGTAGGAAAATGTAATTGGGGCTCAATGCATGTTCATGAAATGGTATACGTTTTCTCAAAACGGGGACAGGAATAATGTCCCAACTACATTCTAGATTGGAAAATTAAATTACACTACAAATGTATAAGAATGTAGAAGTTACAACTATATATGTCTTCTCTGTAAAAAACTGACATGTATATCTCAAGAAGGCATTATTTAAACAGTAGATAACTTTAAATGGATCTAGGAATGTGGAAATCAGAAGTTTAAAAAAGGTAATAAGCATTCCAAACATACAATAATCAATCCTGGTTTCCATGTTTCACTTCAAGACATTGCTTTCACGTACCTCATGCAAATGATTCTGTGACTACTTAAGGGGTATGCACGGTGATTATTAAACCATAGAACTTTCATAGGAAAGAACATCACATGAAAAATGAATTTAATGACAAAAGTCAGAATATTTATGCACTATTTTAAAATAAAGGCCACTAAATATGTCCTGAAAAGTGTTGATTGTCATTCTAAATAAAAGCACCTAGATCCAAGAAGAGTTTATACTTCTATCTAAAGAAAGTAAAGAAAATCTAAATTTTAAAATGCTGACATCCATGACAAAAAAAAAATGTCAGAAACACCAAAATCAGTATTTCTCATTTATAAAAAATAAAAGATGTAAAGCCTTTAGCTGCTAAATGTCTACAAAGACTTTGCTTATTTAATATTTAAAGTTAAACACCAAACAGCTTTACTAAACCATGGAACGTATATTTGGGCATAAATAGTGTTATATCTAGATTAAAATGTGATTTCCATCTTATAGCCCAAGTCAAAGAGAAAAAGCCAAGTATTTAAAAAATGCAAACTCAGTGATTTATAATAATTATTTTGGATAATGGTATAACATTTTTATTTAGGGGATCTCACTGCATTTTCATATGAGTTGGCATATTTTATAAAGGAAAGATGTATATTGTGTACTTATAATTGTAGAATGCTATTTCCTGAAAACTATAGAAGTAATATTACACACAAATTAATTTATTTTGTTGTACCTGTATTTTTGGTACCAGTGAAGATTTATCTAAACCTTTTATCGACTTATTCAATAAAGATAACTGGATATCAGCTAATAAAATCTTAAAATAATTAACCTTCCACTATGCATTTCTTTTGCCTGTCAAGAAAAGCATAAGAAAACAAGATGGTTCTTTAAATAATTAACTTTGTCTTTTTTAAACTGGAGTACAGTAGATTTACTAAAAAATTAACTTTTAAGCATGGCCCATTTCCTATTACTGATTATAATTACTGATGATTTTTTAAGAAAAGATGAATTTATTTATTAAAAAAAATTTTTTTTTTTAATTTGGCCACACCACAAGGCTTGAGGGATCTTAGTTTCCCAAACAGGGACTGAAACTGAGTCACGGCAGTGAAACTGCCGAGCCCTAAACCTGGACCACCATGGAATTCTAGAATATAATTTATTTAAAAAAATTTCCATCTAGAATCAAAGAAGTTTACTATTTTGTTCTCCACATCAAAATCCTACTAATAAGAAAAATTAACTTCATGAATACTCTGATTAACTAAGTTCTACATGAAATAATGTTTCATGGCAATATTTTTAATCATTTTTCAAACACATCTTTAGCAAGAAAGTTCTGAGTTTGAATACTGTTGTTTGAGGTACCTAGGCAACACTAAAGTGACAGAGGGTTACTTAAGTAATTAATTCAGTTTGAGAAGCATATTATATAGACTTTACTGATTATATAAGGATATGCATTATATTATATTTAGAAATTCAGAACTTTTTCATAGTATAGTATCATAATCTTTTTAAAAATTGGTTTGGCATTAAGTTCAAACAAAATCACTTTTGCCAGTTAAAACTGAACCTTCTACAGTACCCCATTTAAGTATGTAAAATATATATATGTGTGTGTATATATATATCTCTTTTAAAGCATATGAATATATATATAAAAGACAAAAACAGATCTGAGGGGAAATATTTCGATAAAATTAGACATGTCCTACAAAAACTCAAAAATGCTCTTAAGGCTATGCATGCATATTTGCTAATCAGTCTGTATCTTTTAAAACAACTGTCATGTGATTAATTTCACTGATATTAATTATGCTATAAAAATTTAAGAACAAATTGTACTTGTGAAAGGAGATAGAATGGTTAATAGAACCAGAGGAATTTTCAAACTTGATGCTCACTTAACATTTGCTTTGGTTCAGTTTTAGGTTCTTTTTATAATTTTAAGAAAATTTTAAGAAAATAAGACTAATTTTAAGAAAATTACTGGGACTTCCCTAGTGATCCTGTGGTTAAGACTCCATGCTTCCACTGTAGGGGGTGTGGATTCAATCCCAGGTCAGGGAACTAAGATCTTGCATACTGAATGCTGCCCTCCCCACCCCCCCACCAAAAAATTACTGCCTAGGTTATTTCTCAGGTGTCCTCTTTCTTTTAGGAAAATGGAAACACAGAGGGTCTCCTGAGAGAAAACCTGAAATGGCTATGACTCAGAATAAATGGTCATAAAACACTGTTATGTTATGTCATGTGCCAACTCTTGTGACGCTATAGAATGTAGCTCGCCAGGCTCCTCTGTCCATGGGATTTGCCAAGTAAGAATACTGGAGGGACTTCCCTGGTAGTCCAGTGGCTAAGGCTCCATGCTCCCAATGCAAGGGGCCCAGGGTTCAATCCCTGGTCAGGGAAGTAGATCCCACATGCTGCAACTAAGACCCAACACAGTCAAAGAAATAAATAAAAACAAATATTATTTAAAAAAAAAAAAAAAGAATACTGGAGTGGGGTGCCATTTCCTTCTCTTAGGGGATCTTCCTGACCCAGGGATCGAACCCGAGGTCTCTTGTGTCTCCTGCATTGACACAAGGATTCTTTACCTCTGCGCCACTTGGGAAGCCCATACTGCCACTTTCTTTTCAGCTAAACTTCAGGAACCTATCAACACAGCATTGCAATGCAATCCCAGAAAAGCAAACCATCAGGTGTACAACAAAAAGTTTCACAAAGATTTTCTTTCAATAATAACACCAGAAGGAAAATCTGGAGAAAAACAAGATGTAATTTCAATTCATAGAAGTCTATATAGACAGAATTTAAGAACTGTGTCTGTCACTTTTACCTATCAGGGATGCTCTGCCAATGATTAATCACTTTACTACTGGGTAGTTAAAGAAAAGAATTATCTAAAAACTCCCTAGACTGGACAGCACTGATAGTCAATATTGATTACCTGGCTGCCCATATCGCAAACTCAGGCAGGGCTGCTGCTCTCAGACCTTCAGATCTTCCTGTTCTGTGCAACTTCAGGTTGTTTTTTTCTTTCAAGAATCAGTATGTGGAAATATGTGTATATAAATCTATTACTCTTTCAGTATTCAAGGTCAGTGATGCTATGGAAGACCAGTCTCAGATAAACTCCATGTTTTTTGAAAAACGCCAGTGAGCTTCTAGTGCAGCTGAATGATTTCAATCAGCAATGAATTCTGCACCATCAGCCTTGATTACCCATCAATATAAAAAAGAAAAATCAAACCAAACAGAAAATCTCAGCTCTTACTTATTGGAAATAAGCAAAATGTGAAAAACAAAAACACAACCTGTTAGAATAAAAGGTCTTCGATTTCATGTCAGTCAGCATTATATAAAATTAGAAACTGACAGCTTTGGATGCTGAAAAAGGTTATCAATTCCGGATCAAGTCCTAAGGTTCATTTCAAAAGGTGTGGCTTTTTGGAATGAAGTGTCAAGGTTCTATAATCTCAAGACTTTAAGAATGGAGATTCCTTTTTCTTTTGAAGAGTAAAGCTGTTTAACTTTAAATATTTAATAGTTTATCTCCTTGTTGCAAATTAAAAACTATGCTCAACCACATACTCTACATGTTTTGAAAACTGGGCTCAGAAATAAGAGTCACCCTCCCGCCAACTGCTTCAGTCTCCCAGTTACAAGTTCCATCATGCAGACCTCAAGGCACCTTGAGGCAAATCAGAGACCTTTAAAGCCAGTGCAAGTTCAAGGTGCTTCTTTTACCAGGTGCTTTTACATATTTCAATTAAAAGGTATATTCATTTTTCATGTTAGTTAATTTTCTTCCTCGGTATGATTTTGAAAATATTGTGACAGGTCATAGGCCACAGTTAATTTGAGGGTGTTGAAGTGGAAGAAGCTAAGCTGATGTTGCAAAACACACAGCTAAGAACAACTAGACCATGAAATACAAAACAGAAAAAAAAAAACAAAACAAAAACACAAACTGGAGAGGAATGCATAACATGACTTCTTTTGCAGATCTGCAGATTACCGAGGTCCTAAATTCAAGCTAGCCAGCGCCATGGCACATATTTTGAGTTAGGGAAGAGAACGGGTTAAGACATGAAGACCATGACGACTACAGAAGAGTGAGAAGAATCCAGGGAGAAGTCACTCCCAGTATGGTAAGAAACAGTTATCTTTAGTTTTTACCATACCACAGTACAGAAACAAGCCCTAAATAACTTCCATACAAATATAAACTATTCCTAAAACACTGTGGGGGAGAGAGGTTGGGAAGCTTGCCCCTGAAAGGGGGAAAAAAATTCTTTAAAGTTTTCCCTAAAAGTCAGTTACAATGCTTTAATCAAAAATTAATGGCAAGTGAGTAAAAAAATTTTACACATGTACTGCAGACCTCCAAGTACATTTCAATCAAATACTCTGTATAAAAACTTCAAGAAAATGGCACATTTAATATTCAACAGCAGAATGTTCAGCAAAGCCATGCGAAGAACTGCAGCGTCTTGAAAAGCATGGATGAGTTGGGTTGTTGTTTTTATTTTTTTTTCCAAAGAGACAGAAACAAAAAATGGAATAAGAAAAAAGACCAATGTTATGAGTAACTTTGAGGAGAAACGAAAACTGTCACTGAGGGGTTTTGCAGATGATAAAGCAGTATCATTCACTGTCCAAGACCTTACTTGCTGGTACAGTTGGGGTCTTAGCGCCGAGTTCTCAATCATTGTGTGAACCATGGTGATAATAGGTTCATTTTCTTTCATCTATTTCAAATCAGGAGGAGCATACAGCAAACATCAGTTTACAGCATAGCTAGATTTGAAAGACGACACTGTAAATATAGCCTCTACTTTAATATCTTCCTAAGAGTGCAGCTGTTTATATATTATCCCAAGGTTGTACAGAATAAACTTAATATAAGCCATTTCAAACAAGTATTAAAAGCTGTAAAATACTGCCAAGGTTATAAAAAGGGCTTACTAACTGCAGTAAAGGTTTTACTTAATAAATATAATCAATATAATCAATTAATGAATATCCTTATATACACTAGAACAGATGATAAAGCGTCAATGTATGACAAAAACCACTACAATATTGTAAAGTAATTAGCCTCCAACTAATAAAAATAAATGAAAAAAAAATAATAAAAATAAATAAATAAATATTCCAAAAAAAAAAAAAAAAAAGATTCAAAGGATAAACTAAAAGGCAACCACCTATAAACTTAAAAGGAGAAAAATGGCATAACTTAATTACTTATTTAGTAAAAAAGCTTAAAATGATATTCAGTTCTTTGTGAGGTTTTTCAGAAAAAACTTAGCTCTCAACAAATAATACCTTCTCACTTAAACAATCACACACTTTATTATTAATCTTGATAGACGTTTATATATACTCTACTTCGGTTTATCTCAAAGTAGAACACCATATGCAGAATGATTTCAAAGCTGTGCAAACTAAAATTAAATAAGCAAAGACTCAGTGAATCTCCCAGCTCTTTAAAAGACTGAAATTATGTTCACATTTCCAGCTATATTGTACTTAATTACTGCCTCTAGAAAAATATTTGTTTTAGCAGGCTCTGGACTCAAAAGTTAAAGCAATAAAAAGACAATTATCATTATGTATAGACAGTAAAAGGCCAACATATTTGTACCATTTGTAAGCAGACAAGTCTGTTTATAATTGCAATTTGTGACATTTAGTTTACATAATTTTCATCCCCCATATTATAGAAAATAAGCGTTTCTATCATGGTTAACAAATGCTACTTCACTGATTTAACAAAATCTGCCAAAGTTTACTAATCTTAAGACTGAACACATAAGTAAAAATTAAATCTTGAAAACTATACACCTAGACAATTTTATTTGCGTCTAGTTACCAATGTTTCAAGTCAGTAATTTTTGTTTTAGCTGTCAAATGAGAAACGTTCTGTGACTGGTTTAATCGCCTTTTAAAAAGTTTTATTCTAGGTAAGGAATTTGTTTTTAAATCTAAACATTTACTATTACTTAAACTCAAATATCTGTATGTCAGTAAAACTCAAATCTACACGCTGGTTGAATTCAAACTCTCTTCCCCTCACTGTTACCCAGTAAGGGACCAAGGCATTTACAGGTGACTTCTCATGCACACAGGAAAGAACTGTGTTGATAGGAAGTACAACATAAAATTTTAGTGTTGGGAAGTAACTTATAGACAACTATAGATAAAATTTTTTCTTTAGCAGAAAACAACTTTTATACAGAAATTTAAGACCTCTTGCTATTTTAAAGGAATGTTTGTCGTTTTATCTTAACTAAAGAGTTGCGTGTGTGCTAAGTTGCTTCAGTCAAGTCTGACTCTTTGCAGCCTTATGTACTGTAGCCCGCCAGGCTCCTCTGTCCATGGGATTCTCCAAGCAAGAATCCTGGAGTGAGTTGCCATGCCTTCCTCCAGGGGATCTTTCCGACCCAGGGATTGAATCCGCATTTCTTATGTCTCCTGCCTTGGCAGGAGAGTTCTTAAACACTAGTGCCACCTGGGAAACCCAATCAAATGTTGATCTTGGAATAAAGTCTAACTGTCTTTGGTTTTGGCTTCATCATTTGACTGCACTAATACATACTTTGTATAATGTGGGCTTCCCTTCTGGCTCAGCTGGTCAAGAATCCGCCTGCAATGAGGGAGACCTGGGTTCGATCCCCGGGTCGGGAAGATCCCCTGGAGCAGAAAGGCTACCCACTCCAGTATTCTGACCTGGAGAATTACACTGACTATAAAGTCCATGGGATCGGAAAGAGTCAGACACGACTGAGTGACTTTCACTTTCTTTCTTTCTTTCATATAATGTAGGTAGCTTGGTCTCTCTTCATTTTCAGTATTATATCATTTTGATTTTCAAAGCAATCTCATCTACACTTGCTATTTTTCAATAGCATGCCATGAATATTAGACAGAAGAGTGCTTGATTCAGGTTAGGTGAGGGGGTGGGGGGTTGGGAGGAAGAAGGTGGAGGGCCTGGGGGTTTGAAAGATGGTCAAGGGCATGAATGTTTAAGAAATAATGCAGGTTGGATAGTCTCCAAACATGAAAGACACTCCAGGTCAAAATGCAACTGCCTGTGGAGTCTTGCAAACAGGCCCTTGTCACATGCTAGGTCTTCAATATGGTGGTTTTTCCCCTTTTAGTGGAGCTTCAACAGGGTACAGACCAGTGACTAGTATCCAGACTTTAGACCTTTAAGAAATACTTTTTAAAAATGTATTTTAAAAGGGAAAAGGGACAATATCTTTTCGGCAGAAGGGTAATCCAGCCTGATTTATTTAGCAGAATACTTCTAGGGGTAAATATGCATGTTATAGAGGGAAACCACATTTTCGATTTAAAAACTGCCTCCATTTAATTTACCTGTCAAAGATCATTAACTATTAAGTCACTAAGAGGGGGGACCTTGTGAGAAGACACTGACTTAGGAACAGAAAAACTAAAAAAAAAAATACAAAGAGCAAAAATAACATTTAAAAAATGACCTTTTTTAAAAAACTGAAGTATAGTCGATTTACAATACTATATTATTTTCAGGTGTGCAACACAATGATTCAGTATTTTATAGATTATACCCCATTTAAAGTTACTATAAAATGAGCTACATTCCTTATGCTGTGCAAAATATTCATGGAGCTTCTTTATTTTATACACAGTTGTTTATACCTCTTAATCCCCTACCTCTAACAGGCCCCTCCCCACTCCAGTCTTCCCACTGGTCACCATTAGTTTGTTCTCTACATCTGTAAGTCTGTTCCTGTTTTGTTACATTCCTTTGTTTGTTTTCACTTTTCAGATCCCATATATGAGTGACAGCATACAGTATTTGTCTTTCTCTATAAAGGGAAAGTGAAAGTTGCTCAGTTGTGTCTGACTCTTCAACCCCATGGACTATACAGTCCATGGAATGCTCCAGACCAGAATACTGCACTGGGTTGCCTTTCCCTTCCCCAGAGGACCTTCCCAATCCAAGGATCAAACTCAGGTCTCCCACATTGCAGGCATATTCTTTACCAGCTGAACCACAAGGGAACCCCAAGAATACTGGAGTGGGTAGCCTATCCCTTCTGCAGAGGATCTTCCCAACCAAGGGGGTCCCCAGCATTGCAGGCAGATTCTTTACCAACTGAGCTATCAGGGGAAAAAATAACATTTAAAGTTACAAAGTATAGAGTGTCACAGGGACCACTTCTGAAGTTGACTACTGTTCATTATGAAAAATTTCACATGTTTATATCAAATCCTAGAATAGTAAACTTAGAAGGCAGCTTTGGAAAGTGACAGTTTAGTACAGTAAAGAAATGAAAAATATCAGCAGCTATTATTTTGAAATGTAGGACAGAATGATTATTTTTTTCTTTCTCTATACTTCTCTGAATTTCCCCAATTTTCTCCATTGTATAGATACTGCTTTTCTAACTTAAAAAAAAAATGTTGAGAGTCAATGATAAAAATATATAAATCACAAATAAACTAAATTAATGGCACAACTATATCCTTTGCAAACACCCCCTGGGGACACAAGAAGCTAAGAAAAAACTTCAGCACATGTGTTCATGTCATGTTCAAGGCTGCTGAAGTCCCTTAGTGCAGCAAGAGCCTGATCTAGAACTGTTCTCACAACCTTTATTCTGCCTCATGAATCTGTACACATATCAGAAATTGACTGAAGAAATGTTAACTAAAAAAAGTAAGCTATCTCAATGCATTTGTAAATACCTACAACTATCTTATCTTTTTTCCTTTTTATTATAGGCTACATCAGAAATCAAAGTTCAAGTTTATTTCTACCAGTGGTTCTGAACTCAGAATCACGGGAGGAGCTTGAAAAAACAGAGATCCTGACTTCCAGATGATGATAATGTACACCTCGAAAATCTCTGATGTAGACAGTATCATTAAACATCAAGGTGATGGTCTGGCCTCAGGATTCCTTTTGGCAGAAGTAACTACAATGTTCTTTCTCAAAGTGTTGAAGTCAGTCAAATGTAATCTGAGCACAGTGAATGTTCTTCAGTTCACATACTCTTAGAGAGTCTCATCTCACTCAAGTTGGAGAGATGGGTAAGTCTATCTACAGAAGGAAGAAGCAGGGGGACCATTTCAGAATTCCCCTGGGCGTCACACCCACCTGCCCAAGGGCTGCTACGATGCCTGGGTAGTGGGCTTCTAAGAATGATGTGCAGAGAGGAGTGGTCCTGTAGGTGGTGGCATGCTCCTTGTATGTAGTGTGCAATGGCTGAGGGCAGCTGAACACAACACTCAAGATCTCACACAACAGGAGTCTGGGCCCCATTAAACAATTTCACTCACAAGTCTGACTCAGTCTCTTGTGGGGATACTGATCCTTTCTCCTGGCTCCTGGTGCACACAAGGTTTTGTTTGTGCCCTCCAAGAGTCTGTTTCCCCAGCCTTGTGGAAGTTCTATAATCAAATCCCACTGGCCTCCAAAGTCAAATTCCCTGGGGGTTCTCTGTCCCTTTGCTGGATCCCCGGGTTGGGAAATCTTTTGCGGGCCTGACAACTTTCTTAACAGTGAGAGAATTTCTTTGGTATAACTGTTCTACATTTTGTGGGTGGAGAGATAACTCCAGAAAGAATGAAGAGATGGAGCTAAAGCAAAAACAACACCCAGTTGTAGATGTGACTGGTGACAGAAGTAAACTCCAATGTTATAAAGAACAATATTGCATAGGAACCTGAATGTTAGGTCCATGAAACAAGGTAAATTGGAAGTGGTCAAACAGAAGATGGAAAGAGTGAACATCAACATTTTAGGAATTAGTGAACTAAAATGAACTGGAATGGGTGAATTTAATCAAATGACCATTATATCTACTACTGTGGGCAAGAATCCCTTAGAAGAAATGGAGTAGCCGTCATAGTCAACAAGAGTTCGAAATGTAGTACTTGGGTGAAATCTCAAAAATTACAAAATGATCTCTGTTTCTTTCCAAGTCAAACCATTCAATACCACAGAAATCCAAGTCCAAGCCCCAACCACTAATGCCAAAGGACCTGAAGTTGAATGGTTCTATGATGACCTATAAGACACTCTAGAACTAACAAACACCCAAAAAAATATGTCCTTTTCATCATAGGAGACTAGACTGCAAAAGTAGGAAGTCAAGAGGTAACTCGAGTAGCAGGCAAGTTTGACATTGGAGTACAAAATGAAGCAGGGCAAAGGCTAACAGAGTTTTGCCAAGAGAATGCATTGGTCATAGCAAACAGCCTCTCCCAATACACAAGAGGCAACTCTACACATGGACATCACCAGATGGTCAATACCAAAATCAAACTGATTATATTCTTTGCAGCTGATGATGGAGAAACTCTATACAGTCAGCAAAAACAAGACCAGGAGCTGACTGTGGCTCGGATCATGAACTCCTTATTGCCAAATTCAGACTGAAATTGAAGATAGTAGGGAAAACCACTAGACCATTCAGGTATGACCTAAACCAAATCCCTTATGATTATGTAGTGGAAGTGAGAAATAGATTTAAGGGATCAGATTTGATAGAAAGAGTGCCTGAAGAACTATGGAGATTCGGGGCATTGTACAGGAGGCAGTTATCAAGACCATCCCCAAGAAAAAGAAATGCAAAAAGGCAAAACTGTTGTCTGAGGAGGCCTTATGAATAGCTGAGAAAAGAAGAGAAGCCAAAGGCAAAGGAGAAAAGGAAAGATACACCCATCTGAATGCAGAGTTTCAAAGAATAGCCAGGAGAGATAAGAAAGCCTTCCTCGGTGATCATTGCAAAGAAATAGAGGAAAACAACAGAATGGGAAAGACTAGAGATCTCTTCAAGAAAATCAGAGATACCAAGGGAACAGTTCATGCAAAGATGGGCACAATAAAGGACAGAAATAGTACAGACCTAACAGAAGCAGAAGATCTTAAGAAAAGGTGGCAAGAATACACAGAAGAACTGTACAAAAAATATCTTAATGACCCAGATAACCTCAATGGTATGATCACTCACCCAGGGCCAGACATTCTGGAGTCTGAAATCAAGTGGGCCTTAGGAAGCATCACTACAAACAAAGCTAGTTGAGGTGATGGAATTCCAGCTGAGCTATTTCAAATTCTAAAAGATGATGGTGTGAAAGTGCTGCACTCAATATGCCAGCAAATTTGGAAAACTCAGTAGCGGCCACAGGACTGGAAAAGGTCAGTTTTCATTCCAGGCCCAAAGAAAGGCAATGCCAATGAATGCTCAAACTACTGCACAATTGTACTCATCTCACACACTAGCAAAGTAATGCTCAAGATTCTCCAAGCCAGACTTCGACAGCACGTGAACCGAGAACTTCCAGATGTTCAAGCTGGAAAAGATTGAAAAGATGTTCAAGCTAGAAAAGGCCAGAGATCAAATTGCCAACATCCACTGTATCATCAAAAAAAGCAAGAGAGTTCCAGAAAAACATCTACTTTTGCTTTACTGACTACGCCAAAGACTTTGTGTGGATCACAACAAACTGAAAAATTTTTAAAGAGATGGGAATACCAGATCACCTTACCTGCCTCCTGAGAAATGTGTATGAAGGTCAAGAAGCAACAGTTAAAACCAGACATGGAACAACAGACTGTTTCCAAATTTGGAAAGGAATATGTCAAAGCTGTATATTGTCACCTGCTTATTTAACTTACATGTAGAGTACATCATGCAAAATGCTGAGCTGGATGAAGCACAAGTTGGAATCAAGATTGCCAGGAGAAATATCAATAACCTCAGATATGCAGATGACATCATCCTTACGGCAGAAAGCAAAGAGGAACTGAAGAGCCTCTTGATGAAGATGAAAGAGGAGAGTGAAAAGGCTGGCTTAAAACTCAACATTCAAAAAACAAAGATCATGGCATCCGGTCCCATCACTTTGTGGCAGATAGATGGGCAAACAGTGGAAACAGTGGCAGACTTTATTGTTTTGGGCTCCAAAATCACTGCAGATGGTGACTGCAGCCATGAAATTAAAAGATGCTTGCTCCTTGGAAGAAAAGCTATGACCAATCTAGACAGCATATTAAAAAGCACAGATATTATTTTGGCGACAAAGGTGCGTCCAGTCAAAGCTATGGTTTTTCCAGTAGTCATGTATGGATGTGTGAATCAGACCATAAAGAAAGCTGAGCACCGAACATTTGATGCTTTTGAACTGTGGTACTGGAGAAGACTCTTGAGAGTCCCTTGGATTGCAAGGAGATCCAACCAGTCAGTCCTAAAGGAAATCAGTCCTGAATATTCACTGGAAGGACCGATGCTGAAGCTGAAGCTCCAATACTCTGGCACATGATAGGAAGAACTATCTCATTGGAAAAGATCCTGATGCTGGGAAAGACTGAAGGCAGAAGGAGAAGGGGACGACAGAGGATGCGATGGTTGGATGGCATCATCGACTCGATGGACATGATTTTGAGCAAGCTCCGGGAGTTGGTGATGGACAGGGAAGCCTGGCGTGCTGCAGTCTATGGGGTTGCAAAGAGTCGGACACGACTGAGCGACTGAACTGAACTGAAACAATTTTAATAATCTGATTGAACCTTTACTCTCTACACATCATTGAAGCAGAAATACTTGAAATTTTTTTGCTCCAAATAATCCTAAAGATAGGGTAGTAGTTTCTTTTACTAACTCACCTCTGAAAACTATCTATCAACGTCTCTCTCTCTATTTTGTTGAATCATACCTGACTTACAATGTTGTGTTATTTCTCCTGCGCAGCAATGTGATTTGGTTATATATACATTCTTTTTCTTCTCTTCTCCGTTATGGTTTATCACAGGATATTGTATATATTAACAGATCCCTGTGCTACACAGTAGGACCTTGTTGCTTATCCATTCTATATATACTAGTTTGCATCTGCTAACCCCAAACTCCCAATCCATTCCTCCCAGACACCCTTCTCTCCCTTGGCAACCACAAGTTCTCTACATCTGTGAGTCTGTTTCATAGATAGGTTGATTTGTGTCATGAAATACCTACATTTTAATACATAGAAAGTGATCATTTCTATAACTTACACTGAAACAGCACATTCTACTTAGTTTCTGCTATGTGAACTTTATACAACAGCTTTCAAATTAAAGCAGTGCAATATGACCTAAAAACAAAAGCAAAAACTATAATGCTCTATGAGACCTTGGAATTTCATGCTTAAGTTCTTTAAAGGACAAAAACAAAAGGACTATGTAGTAATTCTCTTCTGGCTTGACTACTACAAGAACCCTAGGCAGCATGAAGGAACTGCTTCTAATAGCTGATGTATTTTGGTTTTAAGGAATCAGAGCAAGAGAAAGACTAATTAGTATGTAGGGGATGCTTAATAATTTACTTGGAAATCAGTTAAATGCTTCGCTTCCTGCTTTAATTCCTTCTTTGAAGTGAAAGGTAATACAGGTTTGGGTTCCAGTTAATTGCAAAATTATAAAGCATTATGAAAGGTCCATTGTTTTATAATAATAAAAATGAGAACACAGGATTTGGGCATTACACTATTTTCATAACTCACTTCAGCAATAAATAAGAAAATCTAAATGGAAATCTCTTGGAAATACACTCAGGTGGTGCCAATATATGTCTGTTTACAACAAAAACACATATTATTACTTGAAATGTGTCAGTCCAAATGTTTATAAAAACTACCTAGAAAATTCAATACTTAATTCTAGTCTCTTTCTCAGGTTTGAGGCATTTGGGGCAAGTATGAATACAGAGCATTCTTTGATGTTACTGTTGGAAATATCTTGATTAAAAACCCATCACTGGGACTTCCCTGGTGGTCCAGTGGTTAAGAATCCACCTACTCAACACAATTCTATGCAACTTATGCCACAGATGGTAGGATCATGAGCAGCTTTCCAATAGATACCTGTGGGCTGGGAAAAGGGTTCCAGGTGTGTGGAGACAGACACCACCTTAGTCCTTATAGGGCCCCTAGTATGCCCCCAAAGCATGGCCTCCAGTTTCTGTCAAGGTGTGTACAGATCCTGTCACTCTCTTCTTGGATCTAGTTCCTGATCAGGGATGGAACCCAGGCCCCCTGTGTTGGGAGCACGGGGTCTCAGCCACTGCACCACTCGGGAACTCCCTACTCTCACTTTTCTATGTATCCCATACATGAAAAAGGTCAGAGAGCACTAAGATGGTGTTTCTGTTTACAAAAAACCCAGATGTCTCCTCTTTGGCGTTCCTTGTCATTATCTTAGTGGTTCTCAAACCTGACTGAGGGGGAGAAATTAATCACCTGTGGGATTTGAAAAACATGCAGAGTTGGGGAGGGGGGCTCTGGCGACTCTGAGTGGCGGCTGGGGTGCAGAAGTCCTTGTGAATTGTACTTTTGTTTTTGTCTTGCTAAAGATCCAGTGATCGTTCTGACAGGAAATCAGGCATGAGAACCGTGATCCTGTCCCAGCACTAATTTAAGTAACCGAGGACCAATTCAACCATCACCAATTAGGAATTTTTTCATGGTCCTGATATGCTGGTACTAAATGTTGGTCAAGATATCTGTGCAACTATCAAAAGATGAAAAGTATCAAACTAATGATCTAAACACAAGTATATTGCACGGAGACTAAAACATTCTTGTTTTTGTATGAAATACAGCATTAACTTCACTGCCTTAAAAAATCAATTGAATCACTTTATTATCAGTGGGCTCAGCAGAATCCAATGAGATCTGAGGTATTACTAAGAATTCAATTTCCAACTACCTGTTGTTCTATTATCCTAGCAACTTCAAATATCTGTTTAAAAATATCTATTGCTACAGAAACTAGACCAGCTAGGACAGTGGAAGGATCAGCATGCTGTAAGTCATAAGATAAATGCTCCTGAATAATTTTAGGGGGAGAGTCAGGAGGTGAAACACTCCCAGTGAGCAAAGGCAGGACAATCATTCCTATAATTTGTCCTCGGGAAGATTAATTTCCCAATCCCCCTTTACGAATAAGAAGTGGTTAAGTCGTGGCTTAAATGCTCTTTAAAAAGTTCACATAGGACTGCTCTGGTGTTCCAGTGGCTAAGACTCTGCCTTCCCAATGTAGGAGGCCTGGGTTCAATCCCTGGTCCAGGAATTAGATCCCACAGCCAGCCGGCCAGTGCATGAGCTCAGCTGTCTGACTCTCCACGACTCCATGGACGGTAGCCCCCGCCAGGCTCCTCTGTCCGTAGAATTCTCCAGGCAAGAATACTGAAGCGGGTTGCCATTTCTTACTCCAGGGGATCTTCCCAATGCAGGGATCAAATCTGTGTCTCTTTCGTCTCCTGCATTGGCAGGTGGGTTCTTTACCAACTGAAAGATACCACGTGGCGCAATGGAAATAGAAAATCGAAGATCCTGTGTGCTGCGACTAAGACTTGGTATAGACAAATAAACAAAGAAACAACAATAATAGCAACAAAAATGCACATCTGGCAAATTACAAGCCTGACACTTGGTGAAATAAATGCTTATATTTTAAAAAAAGTTTATATAATAAATCATCTAGAATAACATTGTCCAACAGAACTTTCTGTGATAATGAAAATGCTCTCTACCTGTATAGTTCAAAATGTCACACCAGTGGCTCTTCTGCCCTTGAAATGTGGCTAGTGTGATGGAGGAGATGCATTTTACTTTTCTAAAAACGTAGCTAATTTAAATAGCCACATATGGGCTAGTGGCTATTATACTGAACAGTAAGCCTAGAAATTCTAGACTGGCAAAGTTAAGTATAATTTTCCCCTAAATTTGGAGCACATGGATCTCATTCTCAGAAGGGAAAATGTTTGCTCAAGCTCTGTCTAGTAACGGAGGTTCCTTGAGTCTGAATTCTGTACTAACAGCTCTCTCCTTTTGGGGGGGTGGGTGGGGGCAATCAGTCTGGATGATTTCGAGACACCCTAGAGAGCTTTTGTCCTTCACTGATAACCAATGAGAAGACCCATTTCTGTGTGGTCATTTTCCATTTAAATGGAAAATGGACTTTTCCTGAGCTTTTAATGGCATTTTAGAAAAAAGAATTTTTAAGTTGGGACTCTGTCTTAACAATAGCCCAAAACCCTGATAGCCTAATCGCCAAAGAATCCATCTCTCAAGAATGTCCTCCTGTGTCTAGATCAATAAACTCTTAAGATGTGTGGCAAAAATAAAAGGCTAAAGAATTTGACATGCCCGGGGGTGAAGCTGTGAGGATTGCGGGGGCCTTTATAAACAGGTCATTTGGATAATGACGACGTAAATGCCTTCCACTCTCATTCCAGGCACAGCTGAAAGTCCCAGAACCTGAGATTGAAGGGTATGACTACCTATAGAAACTGCTCATTGTTTAACACGAAGCAGGAAAATCTGAAGTGACTTTTTAAATAGAAGGATGTAAATAAGTCTCTTTATAACCAATGGGGCAAAGTATGGAGGTCTATTACTTTGGAAAAATCTTAAAGCAGTCAGAACAGACGGTTCATGCTGTATGTGGTTTCTAAAGGTAGAACTTTGGCAAAGTATTACTATTAAATATATTCAAAAAAAATTCAATGGTGCTTTAAAAGATGCAGCTAGACTATATAATATATCCTCTTTTTCTTTAAGGGAGAAAGACAGATTAAAAAAGAAAGAAAGAAAAAGAGAAAGCAAACTGCAACACAGGAGTCATATCTGACATTCCCCTAAAAGAAAAAAAAAAGAGCATTTTTAAACTGACTCTAAGTACTGGCTTCAGGAAGAAGATCCACTTATTGAGGCACATTATGAAAATACCCCGAAACCAGCAGAACAAAAGGAGGGCAATCTCTACACTCACAACCTTAGCTAAACTGAACTTCTGAAGTCAGCATTTTGAGATACATACCTGTGGTATATTTCAAGGAAACCTTTAAGATCTAGGCTAATGTCTTTCTAAACAATCTACAGTTTACATAAGTTATATACGTAAATCGTTTGGAATTTTCCAAATTTGTACTTTTCCAAACAATGTACAAATTAGTGTCATCCTTTTTCATCTATGGGCCTTTTAAGAATTTTTTTTAATTAAAATCCTTTGGCTACAGGATACATTTTATAGATCTGATTTTTGTTTCAGTGGCTTAAATCTGTTTTCCTTTTCTTCCCCTTGGAGAATATTTTTTTTAAGTTTTTTAATTGGAGAATAATTGTTTTACAATATTGTGTTGATTTCTGCCATATATCAACATGAACCAGCCTGTTTTCCTTGATAAATAACTTTTAAAAAATACTGTTCCTTTAAGTAATGTACTATTATCTGATGACACCATCTTTATTCCTGGTATCCACAGGAAACTGAAAATATGAAAAGAACTCAAAATACATTTTGTAAAAATGCTTTATTGTGGATAAATGTTTGAAATGGTCATATATTTCTCTTCCTTGCAAGCATTTTGCAAAATGATACCATAAAATGATATACTTTTTTTCTAATTTGGTGCACTGGGTCTTAGTTGCAGCATGTGGGATCTTCAGGGGCGGCATGTGGGATCTAGTTCCTTGACCTAGGATTGAACCCAGTCCCCCTGAATTGGGAGCCTGGAGTCTTAGCCACTGGACCACCAGGGAAGTCCCAAAGCGATACTATTTTGAAGGAACAAAACATTTCCAAAGTCAAAATCTTACATCATTTCTGTTGCAGGGGGGGTGGGGGGAAGTATTTGTTTTGGCCAATGGGTAAATCTATTCTAAAATATATTTGAGCTTTAAATCAAAATTAAAATATCCTCTAGATACAGGATCTGGGCTTTATTAATAGCAATCGCATTCCTATTGAGTTAAAGTTGGCACTAACAGAATTCCTACCATTAATTCAAAGATTTATCAGCTTATGTTTTAACTACATAATCACACCCTTAGGTTGATCCCAGAAAAGATTTTGGCATTTATGCTCAACTTTATTTCCTTCCTGAGCTTTGAAAACCATTTACAATTCTACCTTATAAGCTCTAACATCCTGCCTGACACTAAGCTCCATAAATCTCTGCTGAATGAACTTTCTGGAAAAAAAAATTAACATAAGATAGAAGCAAACAAGAGCCACAATAATTGGGTTATAAAATATTAAATTTTGTAAATAAATTGTGGAACTGTATAAATATTATGCATTTTAGGAGGGGTGGGGAACTATTGTTTTCATTTTCCTGTCTTGGTGGTGGTGGTATACTTGAGAAGTTGTGTCTGACTCTTGTGACCCCATGGACTGTAGCCTGCCAGGCAGCTTGGTCCATGGGATTTTCCAGGCAAGAATACTGGACTGAATTGCCATTTTCTTCTCCAAAACATATAAAGATACATATAGAAATACTACAGTTTTATTAAACTAAAGGTTACTAATAGCAAGTTGTTTGGAGAAGAATCTTTAAAATTAAATCTTTTATTTTTATAAAACTAATTATACATCACTAAGATACTGTGAAAGCTGAATTTACCTGGTAGATAGGAAAATAACCAGTTATATGACCAGGAACTGATACTTGTCAGGTAACAAAGATCAGCAACCTGAAACAGAACTATTTTAGGTACAAGAACAACTCTATTGATTTTGAAGGAAGTAGAACAGATTTTAAAAAAGAAAGAAAGAAAATTCATTAATACAAGATATTCATCCTAGCTTTGTGATTTTGGACAAGTCACTTCAACCTGATTGATTGGGGATAAGAGTAACTGGCCACACATTGCCGAGGCAGGTGGGACGTGGTATGTGTCAGAACTTTGACAACTGTGAAGTGATACAAGCTATTAGGATGGAAAGATGCTGGACAGGTGCATGGTGAAGAGAATGGGGTGCTTCCACTACATCTGAGAAACGATGAGTCACTGGAGGAAAGGGTTTATGGGGGAGGAGGTGTCTGTGATGAAATGAGGGCCCGAGTGACACATCAAAAAGAAATTTAATTTTGTGGGGAACAGGGAGCTTGAAGTTTCCTGAGTTAGCTGAAAGACAATGTGGCAGGTTTAAGTACAGCAAGGATTTGGCAACTAAATGGTATTGAGGAGCTTAGTAGGGGTAACGTGTTTTGGTCGCATTTATGATCTGCACTCAATACCATGCAGATATTATGTATCAGTTAAAGTACAATCTGTTTGGATAGTTCGGCAAAATCATATAGAACCGTTTTCAGTCAAGTGTTTTTAAAGCACTTTTAACTCCAGTTTCAAGGTATTTTTAGCTTTAATATGAGTTGGTAGAATACAACCCCAGGGGTCCCTTCAGGTAGCCTGCTGTCTTCCTTCTCACCCACCAGGTTGGGAGAGGCTGCCCCAGCTCTGTTCTCTTGGGGATTTCAATCACTTCAAGTTCTATGTCTAAGCAAAGAGCTAAAGCTAAGGTCCTGATCCTTCTCAAGTTCATCAAGCTCTTCCCTGAGGATGATATGTTCAATAAACGTTTGTGACATCAATGGGGTTAAAGGGGACCAGTGTTTTGAACCATTTCTGCTCTCAGTTTTTTATGGTCAGGGAATTGAGGGGTGAAGATGACAGCCTTAGTTCTGGACACACAGGAGATGTACTGAAGGCAGAGCTTCCAAATGGAGATTTCCTTGACCAACTAGAAGTACACAGCGGGGACTGCAGATGCGCCCCCTCTCCACGTCTCGTTTCAGCCCTCGTTGTCTGTCCTGAGAACCTCCGGGCGCTCACGTGTGCGCAACCTCAGTGTACTCAAGAGCTGGTCTCAAGGGACAACTCTGGTCAGTGAAGGATGGGAGTGGATACAAATGCTGCCCTCTTCTCCAGGTCAGCTGGTAAGTCCACAGGATTTCTGTTTGTCAACAAGTATCTGAAGAGGCCCGAGTTGCTTCTGGCAAGTTGATAAGCTATCCCCAGGTTCCTGGCTCACTATCTTTACTCCTGTACCTTGGGATTACCTCTCACAAGTAAAACTCCCCGCAAACAAGCCCACATGTGAAGCCCACATCACAGGCTCTGTTTCTGGGAGAAATGCAGGGGCTAGAGATGAAAAGTAACAGACAGCTAGTAAAACATTGAGTAGAGGAATGTTCAGATGAGAGGATACCAAGACACCGGGCACTTCCATAAAACTGGGGTTGAGATGGGTGAAAACAGCAAACAGGGACAGATTCATCACTGTAAGAAACAGGAGAACCGCGATAATAACGGGGAAGCATCAGATAGGCCGAGAGGTCAGCGTATTGACACAGTTCCACATTCTAAATTCTAATCTCCTCACTGTCCATTTATTTATATTCTGCCATTAAGAGTCCACCTTAAAGGAAATCAGTCCTGGGTGTTCACTGGAAGGACTGATGCTGAAGCTGAAACTCCAATACTTTGGCCACCTCATGCAAAGAGTTGACTCATTGGAAGAGACCCTGATGCTGGGAAAGACTGAAGGTGAGAGGAGAAGGGAACGACAGAGGATGAGATGGTTGGATGGCATCACCGACTCAGTGGACATGAATATGAGTAAACTCAGGGAGTTGATGATGGACAGGGAGGCCTGGAGTGTTGCAATCCACGGGGTCGCAAACAGTCGGACATGACTGAGAGACTGAACTGATTACGATGTCATATCCTGGTTAAGATATTTCTCAGTGACATCTCCCTCTCCCTACCACTACTAGGATCAAATATGCAGAGGAAGGGAGAGACAGAAAGAGAAAAAAAAGAGAAATGGCGTATGTGAGAGAGAGGACTGCTCTGAACAGCAAGGCACAAGAAAATACTGATATACTATACCACGTAATTAATTTGGGTCGGTATATGCTAAATAAGATATTTTCAATTTTCCAGTTTCCTTAGCTTGCTTTTTCCAAATGTCTTTTCTATATCCCCTAGAAACATTACCCCCTGGAGCTTTCAATCAACCCCTAAAAATAGAAGCTCTAGGATCCCTTCAAATATTAGAGAAAATGGGATCTTACTTAATAACTCAATGGAATAAAGGTGCTCAATGGCCAACAATGAAAGCCATCAAGAATCTTTTCAGTCATCTTGTTAGCATTTCTTCCCTTTTAGGGGAACTGCTTTTCATGAATACAAAGAACAAAATGCAAGAAAGTACTGAGACTTTTTACCTTAAATGGTTTCAGTACCAATTACATACACCCGGTTAACAGTTCCTTTTTGCATTTCCCTTGGCATAAGTATGTTTAGAAGTGGTCAGAGTTCCTGTTTGTGTGGTTTCTTAAAGTCTAGAGAAAGCATGCAGATGAGGGATGTCCACAGCAACCAATAATAGGGTGTCAGACTTCTTCCAAAAAAGTCACTAGTAGTTTTGGCGCACGGGTCACAAAATATTAGTGTTTATAAAAGAGCTACATTATATAATCTGAATGCTACTACCAAACTTTTGCATTTTAGAAACTTCAATGTACTCTTCCAGATGTTTTAGAGGTTAGTGTGGTGATCCAAGGAGAGCAGATAAAGAGCAGGTAAAACAAAGGAGGGTCTTGGAATGCAGGAGTGGAATAGCCAGACCCTTATCATCCTTCCCTCCCTCATGTTGTATCTATTAATGGATTTCAAGTCCTCCTGAGCAGTATAACCTGTCTCCCCTCCTACCCGGGAGAAGGTATTTGCCTTACTCTTCCCTCCACCCAGTATATGTGCCTCATCCAATTAGCAAATGACCCACAAGACCCCTATCCCACTCTTTGTACCCGAGGCATAAAAGTGGACTGAAGACCCCTGTTCAATGTCAGTTTTCCCTTAAACTGGCCCGCTGTTCTAACAGCATCTCCCACTCTCATAATTTCCCTGCACTGCAACTAGAGAAAAGCCCTCACAGAGCCAGCACAGCCAAAAATAAATAAATTTTTTAAAAAAGAAAGATTGAGCTTTTGCCTTGCAAACCTTAAACATTTTCATGCAATAAGAACATCACAGGTATTCATGACTTTTATTTTTCTTTTTCTGTACTTTGGCGGACTGGTTTTTCATGAGAAACTTCCAGCTTTTCCATGAAAATTTGAGGATAAGGTTTAGCCATCTGGTGTTAAAGAATATACTATTTGATGCTAAATTCAGAAATGATTTAGTTCTGTTCCAGGTGGGGAGGAGACAGCTCCAGCTGGGTAAAGGCAAATGAATGTTATAAAATGACTAAGAGAGTCATATTTCTTTTCATGAAGAACTTTTGAGTACTCTGGGCCTCCCTTTCCGGTTTTCGTGCAGGTATTTCTGATGCAATTAACTATAGTGACTCTTGAAGGGAGTGGGGTAAGGGCAGAATGCCATCATTTTAAAGGTCATTTGTGAAAGCGCATTCGATGTTACCATTTTACATTTAAAAAGTGAAAAATCATCTGCTACAATACTGACACAAGCAAAGCACGCATCAGTAGGAGTCAAACTCCATTTATTCTATCAGATTTTCTACAACGGGGAGGCTGGCCACTGGAGTGCTGGGGGGAGGAGGTGGGGAAAGAGGGCTGGTATAGGCTCAAGGTCGTCCACCAGGGGGCAGCGTGCTTGCAAAAGGTCTGCGAAGCGCTGCTCCAAGCCTCTAGATCCTTCTGGTCCACCCCTACCTACGTTATCTCTTCATCTCAGTTCTTAAGCACTTCATTTTCTGTTACCATGGCCTACATGGAAAGTTGGCAGAAACTCCGTCATAACTGCTTTTCGATCACCAACAGAAAAAGAAGGAAACAGCAAGTGAGGAAGAAAGAAGCAAAGGGAAAGAAGACAGATGAAGGGACGGCAGCATGTCCTAACTCCCCCAATCCTACCACTCCTCCATCACGACTGAACTAATAAGTACCAGTTCTTGCTCTGCCTCTTCATCCACAGAGGTCTTGCCTAGTTCCCTCTCCCCAGCTCCTGCTCTAGTTTCTACAACCCCAGCTTCACTCCTTGGCTCAATCCAACCAGTCCCGGTCCATACGACAGGAGCCCAGAACTAGACAAGGGAGGGAATCCTTGTAGGGGACAAGAGGAAGAAAATGAAGTCCCTATACCCTTGTTAGGCCTGGTAAAGCAGAGACATACACTCCAGCTGACAAGCAGAAGGTTGACTACAGTAAGCTTCGGTAGAAACCTGTTATTCTGGCTTCAAAGAGATGATGTACATCTGGCTCTATGAAAACATCAGGAACTCCTAATCATCAAATAAAGGTTCAAAGGCATAGTTCTAAAATTCAAGCTCAATTTGTCCCGTTATGAGAAAAAAGGAAAATATATCAAGAGAGTCTTTTCCCTCATTGTCAAAGAACTCTTCAGGAGGAGATACCATTACACTTGCTGATAGTCTCAAATTTACTTCCAACTTCCTGGAAAGTAGAGGTCATTGCAAGATGTACTTATGGCTTTCCTTGCCCCTCCCCCCGCCACCCCCCATATTCTGGTAGGTAGAGAAATAAACAAGGGGAAGTTCAGTTCAGTCGCTCAGTCCTGTCCGACTCTTTGCGACCCCATGAATTGCAGCATGCCAGGCCTCCCTGTCCATCACCAGCTCCTGAAGTTTACTCAAACTCATGCCCATTGAGTTGGTGATGCCATCCAGCCATCTCATCCTCTGTCGTCCCCTTCTCCTCCTGCCCCCAATCCCTCCCAGCATCAGGGTCAAGTCAATGTCAAATCCATTCCATCGATGTATTTTAGGATGAAACTGTCCAGTTTCACTTAAATTGTAACCAAAAGTTTCTCTAATGTTCAATGATAACTAAGTTAAATGAGAAGAAAATGAGTTATTGATACATTATGTATTTATTCATTTTCTAAAGAGAACCTGGATGATGTACATAAAGTATCTAGTTGGGATTCTTGTATGTTCACAGATTATACATCAGGGTTTTGAAATCTAAAAATTCATAAAAATGACAAATAAACCTAGACTCATCTGAATAAATATAGACTTTGAACAGTCTACTAATTGGGCTATAAAAACATAAGTAAAGTGTGATAGTGTACTTCAAAGTAAAACAGAAAGCAGAAGAAAACTCTACCATATAATTAGTACAGTTTTTGTTATTTTTAAAAACACTCCAGTAAATGACTTATCTTCATAATGGTTATATGGCACCAGAAGTTAAGAGTTTGGGGTTGACTGTATAATATGTAAATTTTCAGAATTTCAGATAAGGTATTTTTATTTGTTATAATATCAGAAATGAATTTACCTAGAAGCACTTTAGAGACTACACTTTGGTTCTACTTTTCATGAATAATGATAGCGATTAAGAGAATTTAAATCAATTAAAAGTTGGCCTTAGGTTATTCTGATGATTTATTTGAGCAAGCAGAACAAGTGTTGAAAGAGTATCAATTAGTACATATTCTCTTGGTATGATATATAGTCTGTAAAATGTGACCAGAGCCTCTGACGTTAAGGTTTTAAAATCTACTTTCAAATTTACAATCATATAAAACTGGTGAATTAGTTTATAAACCCAGGCAACCAATAATGCCTATAAAAATTTACCTGGTCATCTAAAATTGGCTACTGGCAGTAACAAGATTAAAAGCTGGAAATGTTCGAGCTGAAAATTTTCATTAAAATTAAAATTACCAAGAATTCTTTCTATATAACTTAATAACCTTTCTACATAGCTTAATAACCTTACTATTGATATAAATAAAATATAGGACAGTTCAAAAATAAATATTTCATTTATATCAAATGCAATTATTTGAAACCATAAAATTTTTTGATTTATTTAAAGAGAGATTTTTCTTTAGGAACCCTTAACAATATATACACTTAGGCATATCTGAGTTTCTGGGCAAAGCCCTCACCATGTTTTTATATATACTTTCTATTATCAAAAAATGGCTCATTTTTTGCCATCAGAAATAGTCATTGCAAGTCATCATTTAAAAATTAAACTCTACAATTCTTTTCACTATCACATAAATTTTTAAAGTGGAATCAGACAGTTATTTCAGGATCTAATCTAAGAAAAAGGTGAATCACTGGAAAAGCTCTGCTGACATGCTGAGAGTACAGAGAGGATGGGATACAAAGTTGAAAGTTTAAATAATTAACTATTTCATTAAAGAACAACATACACTATTCTTTTACATTTCTGGAGGCTAGAAGCCTGCAATCATTTCCACCTGCGAAAACCACTGTGTGGGCAGGGTCATGTTCCCTCCACACTGTGGAGGGCAGAGCCCACTTCCTGGCCTTTTCCATCCTCTTTCATTTTTTGATGTGGACCATTTTAAAGTCTTCATTGAATTAATTATAATATTGCTTCTGTTGTTTACCCTTTTTTTGGGCCAAGAGGCCTGTGGGATCTCAGCTCGCTGACAAGGGATTGAACCCACACCCCCTGCATTGGAAGGTGGTCTTAACGACCGGACTGCCAGGGGCTTGTGTCTAAGAAGCTGAGATTTTAGAAGCCACCTGTGGGACTGTCGGCATGGCACATCAGGAAAGGCTTGGCGGGGCATGCCAAGGGAGCAAAGGGTGGGAACACAGCCTCAGCCAGATCTAGGCCACTGAAGCCACGGGAAGAAGCAGCTCGACCTGGGAAAGCAGGATGAGGAGAGGCATTTGTGCAAATGGTGGTATTTCCATATATTTACCTGCCCTTTACCAAAAGCTGCTTAAGTTCTATGGGTCTGCAATAGCAGATTTGATTTGATGAGGTACGTAGTAAATTAATAAATCACTAGGTTTATTTCCAGAGATTCTAGATAACTTCAGATTCACATTTATATCACTGTTTTTAACCCTCATTTTTTGGTGAATCCCACTGTTTTTCAGAACTATCATTAGATTTATATACAATGGAGCTTCTAAGAAAGTTACTTCCCATGTATGTTAGAAGCTTTCAAGAGTGTGAAATTTTAAGGAAAGACTTATCTTACTATTTTGTTGGCAAACATGTCTTTATTACTGATAGCATATATAATGTACACTGGTTAAATTTAATAGCACCAGTTTCTAGAGTGAAGATCGAAATTTAGATTCATGAAATGCTGATTTTTAAAGCATTCTGATGGGCAGAATTAGGATGAAAACATTTTGTGGGAAAATAAGTTATATATTAACAAAAGTATATTTCTTTCAAAAATTAAAATAAATATGACTGAAGGTCTTTCCAAGGGTTATCCTAGTGCAAAATCCCTCTTTAAATAGAACTAATTTAAAGCAGTGCATTATTATTTTGTTTCAAACAAGACAGGGCAAATATAAATATATAAATAATTTCTTATAACACTTTCCACAGTAACTTCTTTCACTTGATAAAATATTCAAGTTTCAACATTTCGAAAACAAGCTAAATCAAGTTTTAGCTTAACTTGTATGAAAAAAGAGCATTCACCAGAATAAACTTTTATTTAAGAACATATTGAAAATTCTCATCAAATTAAAATTAAATATTAACAGGGAATTTCATAAACACCAACATTTAGGAGTGTCAGTCCTTGTTTATGAACTTCCACTTTTCAATATTCACCTTAACCAACCACACTCACTACCACCACTGAGAGATTGCAACTGTCGGTCTCTATCAAACTGACACCAGGAGGAGATGGTGCGCAGTAACGCAATGTCTTCGTCACACATGTCACCCACCCTTAACCTCCCTTTTGGGAATACAGAGCCCACCACACCTATCTCCTCCTAGCCTTCCAACAAGGCATTCACAGCTGGGTGTCTATTTCTTTAATGAGGTCACCTCCAAGCTGATATAAGCCCGTAAGTACAAGCTTTCCTGGGGTAAGAAGAAAGAAACCTAGTGAGTCCAGGCTCTCAACTTCCAGAGACCTGGCATTTGTATCCTGCCTCATCTCCACAATTGTCCTTTCTAACCTGGTTATTATGGTATTCCTGAATTCCCCTGGTAAAGGATTTCTTACCAGCCTGCCACTTGTAAAAGTCATGCTATTAACTCAAAGTGTCTGAAATAATCTGAGTAGCCTGAAAATTGTACTACACTTAAAACATTAAAACGAAAGGTACAATAAGAAAGAAAAATTCTTCAAATCCCACCTGATGATCCAAATATATGGTGTTCCTTTGAAGGTGATGTGAAAGGATTTCATTCTAGCAGACGTCAATCAAGAAACAAAGGGACAGAGAAAGAGGGTGCGGAATTCATGAAAGTCAGTTTTGAAACAGGAAAAACAGGTAGTCTGCCACCACCTATTATGTCACAATACACAACAACTTTAACACACATGCCCCCCACCCCGTAAATGGTACAGATGACGTATTCCATTACTATTAAAAAAAAAAAATCACACTTAGTTCTGTAAGAAATTACGTAGACATGCATATAAGCTGAAATAGTAAGCAGAAAAATCCTTCAAATGGTTTCAGCAGACTCCATGTTAGACACTTTAAATGTTAATTCTTTTCTGCAATAGAGGACTACTTCTTGGGATGTTTATAACCAGAGGCTATTAAACCCTTTGAGAAATGTTTCCGTGTGTTCATTTTAAAAATCGAGAACGCAAGGAAACTGATCTTTGGCAATGAAAAGGCAGCTTTATTAGAAAGACGATCAATTCCCCACTGGTTACTTTATGAGAAATGACGGGACTCTTCAATCTGGTTCACCGGAGTCGCAGTGTTTGGTGGATGGCAAAGCTATTCTGAAGTCTTGTTTGCCTTTCCTGGCTCATAACCAAAACTTGGCGGGTGAGCGGGTGGAGAGAAGGCTAAGAAGAAACATGCTCAGCCCACAGCGATAAGGTATGACCAAAGGAGTTCTCAAAGGGTCAATAGGAGGCCCCGCAATGGTAGGATGGCTGGTGCTCGTGGGAATGAGGCAGGTGGGACCGACTGAGGATGAGCGGCTCGGGTGAGTGACGAGAGCAGACACACACACACGGCTCCAGGGCTGACCTTTGGGCTGTGGGCCTCGAGTTTGAGCTGCATGAGCTGGGCTAAAGTGTGCTCCCGGATACTACTCAGCTCCGCCTGCTGCCGCCTCAGCTTTATGAGCAGCAGCGTAAGCTCCTCTGGCTGAAGGGGCACAATTTAAGAATCCAAATGGGAAAACAGATTAATTGTGGTCTTAAGTGACAGATATTAAACCAAGATTTCTTGGCAAGTTTCCTCTTACGGCTGACATCAAACATAGCGCCTAGGCACTATGATGATAGGTGCTACATAAATGCATAGATATCTAGAGAAATAGAAGGAACAGTGTTACTTGGTAAGGTACAGCAAAACAACAGTATGTTCAGGCATTTTCTCAGAACGCATGAGAGATGTTCAAACGTTAAGTATAAAAAAGCATAATGCCAAACGAAAAAAAAAGTTTGTACATGAGACCTATAATTGAAATATATTTTCATGAGATGTTTAAAAATGGCACCTAAGACTTTTACAGCAGAACAACAATACCCGCATGCCCAACACTCTATTTTAGAGAACAAAATGTAAATGCAAAGAAATCAATTCATGTAAAACGTGGATGACATCTTCACATCATTAAGCTCAGTGAGCACCTGGGATCTATTAATTGCTTCCCAGTCATATTTTTAAATGTCACTGTTAGTGTTTTCACAGGATATTTAGTATTAACCAAAAGACCAAATTTTTTTTTAAAGGAAAAAAAATATATTTACATGTAGAAAGCTTCCACGTGTGCACAAACCCCCATTCTACACTCGGAGGAGACCACAGAACCTTTCGGTTCCTGACTGGTTATTCTGATCCCTGATGGGGAATCAACTTTCAAAGGTAGATAAAAATTCCTTAACAGGCCGATCTGATGTATTTTTCTTCATTAGAAATGCAGTAAAGTATGGTCATCGGCAGTCTTACAGGCCATAAAATAGTGTTCAGTGTTTTTTTTCTGAGCTTTGTTATGATTAAAAACCACACGGGGTCCACGGGGAGACTCTCTTCACTTAAGGGTTGCAATGTGCCCTGAAAACGTCCAAGCCAAAAATTGCTCCCAAGACTGACTTGCTTTGCCAGCACCAAAGCATCACACCCGTTCTCTTCTGTTCTGTTTGCTATTGCTCTTTATCATCCATATAAAAAAAATTTTTAGAGACACAATTTTTTAAGAAGTAGAAGTATAGCTGATTTGCAGTATTATGGTAGTTTCAGGTATACTGCAAGGTGATTCAGTTATATATATATTCAGATTATTTTCCATTATAGCTTATTACAAGACATTGAATATAGTTCCCTATGTTATACAGTAATCCTTGTTGCATATCTCTTTTATGTGTAGTACCCTGTATCTGTTACAAATCAATTTTAACTGTTATTTGAAGTTATGTTAAAGTTACTGTCTTCAGGTGGAAAAAGATGTCAAAAGTAAACCATAATTACTACTGGATCCTCAGGATAAAAGTGGGTACCTATGCAGATGAGACAACAGCCTCTTCTATTAAACAGTCACAGAACATGTGTGCGTGTAACTTAAAGAGGACATTTCTTAACAGAAAACAAAGAACTGCCTTTGCTCAGATGCCAGCCACATGCTGTGATCTCATGGCTGTGGGACAGTCCATATCTTATGTCACTATATCCCCAAGCTCTAGAGATCTTGCCAGAGAGAGCGGAGGGTGGGGATTAGACAGCCTAAAACCCAGAGTGGTATTTGACAGAAATACTAAAAAAGAAAGCTTAAAACTCTGGTTTACTATTTATGGAGTTAAAGAGATTTTCAAAAGGATGAAAAATTCCAACAAATTTGCCAGATATTTAGACTTAAGGCAAAATAAAAAGAGGCACAGTGGATTCTTCCAAAAGGAGGCGGTGACACATAAATTTTATCCTAAACAGCCACTAGAGGGAGCAAGGGAGAAGAGGAAAGCTCATAACAGGATACTTAGCATGAGCTTATCATTAATGTCCATCAGATCAACAATATTTAACAATTCCAACAGTTAAAATTCCCTAGTTTTAGAGAAGTATAATAGTATCCACAGACTTTAATAAATAAACCACAAGTATTTTAAAACCAGGAAATCTTCCTTATATCTAAGCGTGTAAGAGATGAAATAAAAAATGTTTGAGAAATACATGTAAGATGAACTTGTTTTGATTGTTACAGAAGGACTTTAAAAAACGGACAACTATACGGTCCTCAAACCGCATCTTCAGAGAAACTGAGACTGAATACTAATATTAAAGCATAGCTCCCCTGATAGAAGAATGCAGTGAAATTTTGAGAAGTCATCTTTTCTAATTTGAAAAGCAACAGTGTTCTGGTAACATAACTCATTCTCAATGTGAATGGAAATAACACTGACTATGAACTGTTCACAGTAAGCACGTGCTTGAACCTAGGATCTGGGACAGTCTCTCTGTATAAATATGTAAATCAGTTTCTTTTCTGCTCTAAAGTAGTTAATCTACATAAAAATTCACCAGAGAAACTTACCAGGCCTGTGGTTTGACTACACACACAGTGTTTCTTACTGGATTTGTTCCCCTAATGAACCACTCCAACTTCCATTTTTAGGAAGAGGAAACTAACATTCAAGGAAGTAAAGAAACCCTCCCAGGTTATACAGTAAAGGTGGAAAACAGCATCTTATATCGAGGCAGTCAGACATTTAGGGAAAAGGAATCAGGCAGACACTCCTGTGGCTATATGGCTGCCAACTCTACCACTGAGCATCTCTTCCACAAAACTGGTAATGGTTTTTCTCTGAGCGGCGCCTCTCTGAAAACTCAAGCTTAAAAGCTGTGTCAGATACATGCTATCATGCGCAGCACATAAATAAAACATGATATGGTAAGTAAAGATACCGTACTCACCGTTTTGCCTTGGAGGCTCTGGGGACTAACAGACTGCAAAGTGAGGCCAGCTGGCATTGACCTCCTGTCTGGCATGAACATGTGCTAGGAAGATAAAGGCACGGGGTAAGTTCTGTGGGCAATGCCAGTGACGAAAACTGTATTACAAAATGCCATTAAAACTGCTACTAGTGCTTATGAAAGAAGACAGATACTAAAGCTTCAGGACTAAAATACACACTCTGATGGGCAGAATAATTCTGTAGAGTCGTTTGGCTCAGTGGTTCTCAAACTTACTGGTCTCAGGATCCCTGTATGGCCTTGCATGGTTGCTAAGTCACTTCAGTTGTGTCTGACTCCATGAGACCCGTGTGGACTATAGCCCATCAGGCTCCTCTGTCCATGGGTTTCTCCAGGCAAGAATACTGCTGTGGGTTGTCACGCCCTCCTCCAGGGGATCTTCCCATTCCAGGGATCAAACTCACATCTCTTATGTCTCCTGCGTTGGCAGGTGGATTGGCTGGGTACCATCAGCGCCACCTGGGAAGCCCTCTTTCTGTCCTTAAAAGAAGACTTTGGCGACAAGAGTGGTGTTCTTTTACAGTTTTGCAAATCTCTTTAATGTCTGGCTAGATTTTCCTATCTGCCTCTGTATTCAATCTGTTGTGATAATCTCTTTTAGGGGAAGGACATGAAGAAAATCCACCTTCGATACAGGTATTTGGAAAAGGGAAGAGAACTTGAATAGCTTTTTTGGGATATTTGCAGAAGTCCACATTTCAAATGAACCTTTTACTCATCCAAGGTTTTGTGACATCAAACAGAGGTCAGGTGGGAAATACTGGCTCAGTGAAATATGCAGATGTTCCAATGGCTGGCACCTGTTTTTCACTATATGAGATGAGCAGCTCCTATCTGTTAATACCACCGTTGATCTTTAAGCACCAGAAGGCTGTCAAGCTCAAAGAGGCAGGTATAAGATTCCCCAAATTCTAATTTTTGCTTGAAAGCTCAAGTGGTGTCATTGATGACAAATACCATGGGCTGGCGTCCTTGAAGTGACAGACTAGCATTCCACTCTGGAAATGTCTGTCCAACACCAAATCTGAACAACTCTAGTTTGTCATTCGTTCTTTCAAGTAAAAATGGTGCTTTTAAATATATATATATATATCTTTTTTTTTTTTTTCTTTTAAAGAAGGGCCCAGGCTCTGCACCCCAGTGAGGAGGCTGTGGCATCAGCTGGTTCCAGGTGATTCAAGCTCCAGCCAGGATGATCGAGGTTGGCTGCAACGACCATCTGGGGAAGAAGGTCTGCCTTAAATGCAGGGCTGCTGAAACCAGCAGGAATCTCAAGAAGCCGATCACAGCCCAACCTGGCACCCACTGGAACAAGCTCATTCTGAAGAAGTGGTTCATGATTTTCAAGGACCGTGTGTCTCTGAGGGAATATGGGATCCATGATGGAATGAACTTGGGAGTTTTATTACCAGTTGGGCAGAATTCTTCCTCCCTGCCCCTTCCTCTTCTCCCTCTTTCAACTCCCACACTAATATGAATGTTTGTGTTGGAAAACTCATGCTAATAAAAACTTAGAGGCTGGACTTCCCTGGTGGTCCAGTGGTTAAGAATCTGCCTGCCAATGCAGGGGACACAGGTTTGATCCCTGGTCTGGGAAGATCCTACACACTGCGGGGCAACCGAGCCCGTGAGCCACAGCTACTGAAGCCTGTGTCCTGCAGCCAGTGCTCCACAACAAGAGAAGCCATCACAATGAGAAGACGGTGCACTGCAAGTAGAGAGGAGTACCCCCCGCTCGCCACAAGTAGAGAGCCTGAGTGGAGCAATGAAGAGTCAGCAAAGTCAAAAATAAATAAAAAGCAACAAAGCAAAACATTAGAGCCTGAAAAAAAAAAAAAAAGGAGCTAGTTTAGCTTATAACTCAAATAACCATGCAAGCATTTTTCTCTGAGACTGGGGTATGCAATAGACATGCTTTAAGTACATTTCCCATTTCATCACACAAACATTATGGAACGAACAGTCAAGACTGAACACAGTTATCTTTTACTGTTTCATGCTGGTGATTGAGTGAAATTGCTCCTTTATTTTTACAGCAAATCTGTGACCGTGAAATATTACAACGACCACCCACACAGTCTGAGCCATTCCCTTGATTCAGGCTAAGGCGCTAGTGCTTTTACCCACTTTTTAGTGTGTTTGCACTGGTAGGAAATGACAACACAGTCAACAATGCCTTATTATTATTACTACAGAAACAGTTTTGAGCTTATCAGAGACTCCCTGAAAGGCTCGTGGGTACCGCAGGTAACCCCAGGCGCTCCCTAAGGATCCATGAACCCTACTTTGAGAACCACGGATCACATCAAGGAAGACGACAGGACAGGCACAAAGAAAACCTGGCAACGCTGGAGGAGCTTCTCAGGAGGGCCAGGTGCTAGCTGACTGGGAAAACTGACTAGGCAGCACACCTACATCTCATATTTGCTATTGAAACAGATGATCAATTTTGACCATGAGAACACTGTTCAACCACACACTAATAATTTGCATTTGATCAGATTTCTCTTGAATATCGTTAATAATTTTCATTAGCCTTTGGACGTACAAAGTGTCAAAACGTTGAACTCTGTTACAGGGACGTTCAAAGTGAGCCTTTTTTTGGTGAGACAAACTAAAGCTTCTTTCAAAAGACACTTTCTGATTGACTTATTAATTCCTAACTAATGCTTATTTATGGAAAAATCAAGCGAACGCTTTATGCAATGATGTAACTGAAGGAGTCAGCCCATCACAAGGACAAGAAAAGGCACTTTTCAAAATAGCATAAAGCGAGAGGCTCTTTAGAATTCAAAGAAAGGGAAAGAAAAATGCCTTTTCACTTTAGGACAGACACTAAGACTCGGTTGCAAACACAGTGACTAATCAAAATGATTTTGCTTCAGCATTGTGAAAAGCTGATTGACGCAAGGTGCTCCAATTTCACTTCAAAAAATCTACTAAGCAAGACTTGAACCCACTGAGCTGCTGCTGCTGTTTGTTTACTGGCTAAGTTGTTTCTGACTCTTTGCAACCTCATGAACTGTAGCCCACCAGAATCCTCTGTCCATGGGATTCTCCAGGCAAGAACACTGGAGTGGGTTTCCATTTCCTTCTCCAGAGGATCTTCCCGACCCAGGGATTGAACCCCTGTCTCTTGTATCTCTTGCATTGGCAGCAGGTAGATTCTTTACCACCTGGGAAGCCCCTAAACCAACTTAACATGTGCATTAAAGCATGATCTCTATATCTAAATTTTTTTAAAAATATATATGGAGAAGTCCCTGTCAGTCCAGTGATTAGGACTCCGCACATCACTGCTAAGGTCATGAATTTGATCTCTGGTAGGGAACTAATATCCCACAAGCTGCATGGCGTGGCCAAAAAAAAAGTATATATATCAGTAAGTGATGTTACTTTAATATGCAATTGGGCACCTGAGGAGGTATTTCAGTATGCTGTATCTTCAGCTGGTGGTTAGAAGATGAGGATCACACTTTTATCTTAGCAGAGAATAGGAAGAGCCTGACAGAAGACTGTAGGGGTGCTACAAGAGGCGGTGTAGAATTTGCAAGTATGCGTAGGGCCAATCCAAATGCATGTGGTCTTAACCTACAGGGAAAGCTGATGAGATCTGCTCTCAAGCAGAGAGGAATGCATAATGCATCCGTTCCAAAGAGCTGATCCTAAGAGAAGAAGCCCTGCAAGCTTAGGTTTTATACATAAGAGTCTGACATTGCAAAAATGCTTCTTTAATTTTTAAAACAAAACAAAAAAAAGCTGATTTTGCCTGCCTCCTCCCCATTATCTTGTCTCTGGCATTCACAAGAAAGAACAGTGTACTATTAATAGGAGTAAAAGGCTTCTCACATGGCTCAGTGGTAGAGAACCCGCCTGCCAATGCAGGAGATGTGGGTTCATTCCCTGGGCTGGGAAGATCTCCTGGAGGAGGAAATGGCAACCTACTCCAGTATTCCTGCCTGGGAAATCCTATGGACAGAGAGCCTAGTGGGCTACAGTCCATGCGGTCATGAGAGCTGGACATGACTGAGCGACTAAACAACTAAAAGTAAACTGCAGCATCCTTGGAGGAGCAATGAACCCTGGACGAGCAGACGCCTTACCTTGGGATGATGGGCCCGGTGCCTGCGGTCTATGGTCATGTCTCTGCGGTCTATGGTGACATCTCTGCGGTCTATGGTGACATCTCTGCGGTCTATGGTCATGTCCCTGCGGTCTATGGTCATGTCTCCCCTCTGAATTGGCGAAGACACTTCCGATCTGTAGGTCCGCTGAGGGGAGAAGCCCTGATAGGCGGCTATGGAGCCGTGGGAGGGTGACGTGGGGATGGAGTGCATCGTCTGGTCGGAGATGTTGACCATGGTTTTGGGGCTGGTCAGGGTGCCGTGGCGAGGGAGGGTGCCCTGCTTGTTGTAAAACTGACGCTGCTGCCACTCATATAGCTGCCACATGGTGTCGTCCCGCATGGATCTCCGCTTCTCCTCGGCTCCGGGTCCCGCTGCCTTGTCGTGGGCCGAGGGCGTTACGCTGCAGATGCTCTCCGGCCTGGTCTTGCTGTTTCTCGGGAGGGTTCTGTAGCCTTCCGGGTAGCGGGCCATGACTGGGGCTCTGTGGCTTGGCATGTTTCTTGGCAACGTTTGGTAAGAGATTACTCTGAAATAAAAGAACAATTGCAACATGAAACTGAAGGAGAGCTGCTTTTCAGATAGTAAATTGGAGTACGTTTTTATTTTTTCTTTTTTTCTCCCCTCCTGATAGATAAAATGTATACTGAAGATTCATTTTTTTTTAAAGGTGACTAATGAACAGAATTTAATTTTTTTATGAAATCTAATTTGACGGATTGAATATACTAAGTCAACAACATCTGTGTCACTCACATTAAAGACCATTTATTCCACACAATGTATGGTTTGGTTTCAGGAAGGAAGAGTTCTATACTTTCTCCAGAAACAAAAATGTTCAAGATCTCAAGTCTGTCCTCATGTCTTCCTTGTTTTTATATAAATAATCTCCTAGAATCTCATCTTCACACATCTCAGAAGAATACTTAAACAGGGTTTCTGTGTGTGGATGGAACATTGGAGTTTTTGAGCTGTGCCTACAGAGCATGGAGATTGGAAATGAAGGACTGCAGGTGGTGAGGCTTTATTGTACTTTGTCCTTCTGAAAGCATAACTGTTTACGGGAAGAAGTACATGAATCAGTCTGTAGGAATCATTTCCCTGGATAACTTTTCAGAAATAAAAATGACTCAAAGCTAAAGCTAAAAATTTAATTTTTTAAAGACAAAATTCTTCAACATGATGCTATTTCAGACTCAAAACTGCAGATCTCCAGAATTATGATGTTTTAATACTTGTGAACTTTATTATTAATCAAGCGGGAAGAAGCAGTTGGTCAAACATCTGGAGGGCCAAGCTTTCACTCTTGTTTTCCCCCTAAATAAAAAGATCTTAGAGGAGGTTAGTTACACCTCTGGGACTGAGAGAAGGTTCAAGTGTGTGGCGGGAGAAGGCTAAGAAGAGATCATACTCCTTTCAATACTAGGGGGTTAAAGAAGAGTTAGTGGTCTGGCTGGAACCACAATGCAGGCCTCTCACTTCCTTAAGCAGCTGTCTACTCTCTTTATTATGTCAACGATTCCCTTTGAGACTTAAGATTTCTCAAGACTTTGGGATTTAACGAAAAAGCAAATTCATTCTTTTATTTTAAAATTTTTGCCAAAAGTATGGAAATTATTTAAAAAAAACTTTACTATTCTGTTGCAATAATATACTTAAAGATAAAAAGATACCACTAAATTAGGAAGGGTAAAATCTTAAAGTGCTGGAGCCCTTCATGTGCTGCTGAAATCGGGCCAACGGAAATGTTCTGGGACTTGGCTTTCTCATCTAGAAGAGGATTTGATCACAAAGTGGTCTTACAATTCTAAAGTTCCATGTTTTATTTTGTATTTTGAAATACTTCCAGGTCCTTCAACCATTCTTCTAAGCTGAGTTTCCTTCATCTCGCTGAATGTCCCTCAGCTTCTCCATGTCTTGAGCTGAGCCACAGGGGAAGCCCAGGGACACTGGAGCGGGTAGCCTATCCTGTCTCCAGTGGATCTTCCTGACACAGCAATCAAAACAGGGTCTCCTGCATTGCAGGTGGATTCTTTACCAACTGAGCTGTCATCCCTCTCAAAACACACACACACACACACACACACACACACACACACACACACACTTCTGAGAGCCCAACCGTCTGAAGACTTTGGGGCTGGAGTGGGGGAGGAAGGTACCCCATACTCTGATATTAGCAGTAAAAAGAATCAAGTCTCTCCATGTAAATTTCCTATTTTTTCCTTGCCTGATCTCCCTCCGACCCTCATCTTCTCCGCTAACAGAAGAAAGCCCAGAGCTGGCAACCCCATGGGTGCTTAGGAAAGCATGTCAGGCAGGGAATATGATTCCATCCGATAAATTCCGCCCTAGTGCTCCAGCAGTGTACTCCAGCATACCTTGGTTATTGGGCCATTCATAAACTTAAGAAATACCATAGACATCCCATTGAGTAAGAAGCTCTGGATTAGGCACAGAACTGTATCACAGTAACAAATACCGAAAACATAAATGATATTAACTTCATGTATGCTGTTCAGAAATCTGTAAAAAGATCATTTATAGTTACATAAAGGAGGGTCACATATTTTCGATTTAAAACAAATGAAAAACTGCCTGTAGGCTAATGTTTAAATTCCAGTTCAGAAAAATCTGATGACACAGAACGCAGGCGTCCACACGAGCTGGACCCTGTGACCGAGATGGCTACTGCACTTGGATCATCTAATGTGTGATCATCAACGGCAGGCAATTTTCCTACCAAGCTCGGCTAGCTAAATAAAAGTGACTACAAAGTGTAAAAGGTTCTTCTGCCATCTTTGGAACTACTTTTTGGAGGATTTTAATGGAAAATCTGGTTATCATCAAGCAAATTTATTTTCACCCCATATACTTTCTACCACTTTGAGACCTTTTTTTTTTTTTAAAAAAAAAAAAAACTAGTTTCCTTCAGTGTTTTTCTCCAAAGAAATTCAAATTAAGCAAACTGTGATTTACTTTTTAAGTGAAAGCTTAAGTAACTCTGTGGGCGCCTTAGTCAGGTTTTGTGCCCCATTCAACAGCACCTGCCTGTCAAACGCCCTGAAAACCCTGACACGTGATTCTGCCATGCAAAACAATGGCTTAGGCCCCAGCATCTGAACGGGCCCGCCCCTCACAAAGGAATTTTCAGACTCTGTTCACAGATGCAGGCACCTACTATATGACTACATAGGAAACCTCTTTTCTTTCTATTAGAACTTTAGGAATGAAAGCCAGCCTTTCATAAAGTTTCACCAAATGAATTCTGCCATCTATGACCATTACACTTCTTGCCACCGATAAAAATTATTTCACTGTAAAACCTCACCACTGTTTTTGAAGCATGATGTTCACATAATAATGTAGATGACCTATGTCAATGATCTAAGCTGGGCTCTAGCCAGGGAACCCAAACTTGGAGGAGCAACGTGAAGGGAACCTGAGCTCCAAATGACCTCAGGCCAGCCTTTAGAAGCTGGAAGATCTGCAGTCAAAATCTGTAAGTCACAGGGAGCCTTTAAGGATGTTCATTACATCCAACCAAAGACTTCGAGAAGTGCTTGAAAACTAATACTTATGGCTCAACAATTAAAAAAACTAACTTCAGATACTGAACTCCTTTAATGGTTCACTTTCAACCTTACGAAAATATGATTTTACTTGAGGAAAACTGATTCAATTAAGAAGCGAGATTTAATTTGCTGGGTAGAGAGGCAGCAAATCTTCTGGCTCTGGTTTTTATTACTGTTTCCCTGAAAACGATTACCTTCATAAGTACTTTCAAACATCCTGTCATTTCCTACCCGCCCCCACTCCCCCAATACCTCTGGCTTTTCTCCGGTGCAATCAAATTTTATTGTTGAGACAGCAACTGTTTCTCACAGCTGTCCCTTGGGAAAATTAGGAAAGTGAGCAATAAGGGTGGAGGAGGAGAAAACAGGAGTGAGCAACACACCATGGGATGAGAGGGGCCGAGCTGCACTCCCGAGAGGAGAGACTGGCTGACAACCACCCCGACCACAAGGACATCCCACCACCCCAAAAGTTCATCTTCTTTCAACCAAAACATTACTAACTTATTGCTTTCTGGTTCCCTACTCCTGAAAGGTAAGAGTTACAGTAGGTCTTCAGTTAACTGTGTATGCGATAGTTCATTACAGTACTTTATAAACCTTGCACCACCAGCTTCCCACCTAAAAACACAACACTTTCTCATCCACGGGCACCTGCTTTTCCTCCATGTTCTGGCCTTTACTTCTGGTCTTTGCAGACCCTCCAATCCCTTTTTTCCCTTTATTTTTTAATTTTCAAAACACTGTATTGAAGTATAGCTGATTTACAATGCTGTGTTAATTACTCCTGTACAACAAAGTAACTCAGTTACACACACACACACACACACACATTCTTTTTCATATTCTTTCCCATTATGGTTTGTCACAGAATGTTGAATATAGTTCCTTGTGCCATATAGTATGACCTTGTTGTTTATCCTTTTTTTCCTTTAAACGTCAAAGTTCTTTCTGGTTTTCCCTTAGAATCTTTACTTTATCCAGCCTCCTACTGAATGAATGCTTCTCCTTTCATCCTTACTTTTAAGCATGTCTGATATCATGATGATGACACTCCAAATCTTATTCAAGTCCAGATCTCTCCTTGGAGGTACAGACTGCAGGCACCTCAAATCTAACCTATCCAATCACTCATTACCTTCTGTCTCCCCAATCCTTCCCTATGCGGTGAGAGGCACTGGATAATGCCTGACAACCAGACAAAAAAAGCAGAGCACCATTCTTGATTTCCCCCAGCCACTCAAATGAGATTCGAGTGAGACCAGTCTGCAATCAAGCACATCCAAGTACTCAACTAGACCTGTCAATTACAAGTTCAGTTTTTGAACTTTCTCCAACTCATTCTCCAGATTCTACTGAATCACCACTCTGCATACATATAACAACTCTGGCTTCTCTCTCCAGCCTTGCTTCTTGTCCATCATTACAGCAGTTGTGATGATGTGAGCCTCAGCCAGACTCGGCTTTGGAGTCTTTTCCCAGCACTATCAACTCCTCAGTTGTGCATACCGCAACCAAGATAAGCATACCATCCTTCATATCTGGGCTCCTACTTCACTTCCTCCAGACAGGTTTCCCTGAACCTTTAGGCTGGGCTCGTTGTCCCTGAAACATCTTCTCTTCTTGCTGTATTTGTCATCATATGCAGGATCTGTTTAACTTAGTCCACGAGACTAAGAATGGCTGTGAGAAATTTGGACTATATCATTTCAGTATTTTACTTCCTGGTCCCATGATTACCATATAGTAGTTATACAATAAGTATACAAAAGAATAAGTGTGCACATGAATGAATAAACACTTAGATGAATAAATATAATACTTAGTCATGTGCATCATGAGTTTAAGAAAGCCAAGAAATGAGACTGAGACTAGAGCACGGAAGCCTTTCCGGTCACCACACATTACATGTCTCAGGAGAGCTTCACATTACATTAAGCTGTAGGAGCTACTAATGGAAAACAGAGCAGGATGGTGGGGACAGTGAAGACAAGTTTTGTGTGTGTGTGTGTGTGTGTGTGGAGAAGGCAATGGCACCCCACTCCAGTACTCTTGCCTGGAAAATCCCATGGACGGAGGAGCCTGGTAGGTGGCAGTCCATGGGGTCGCTACGGGTCGGACATGATTGAGCGACTTCACTTTCACTTTTCACTTTCATGCAGTGGAAAAGGAAATGGCAACCCACTCCAGTGTTCTTGCCTGGAGAATCCCAGGGATGGGGGAGCCTGGTGGGCTGCCATCTATGGGGTCGCACAGAGTCAGACATGACTGAAGCGACTTAGCAGCAGCAGCAGCGTGTGTGTGTGTGTGTAAAGGGCTGAGGCTAGAGCGTGTGTGTGTGTGTGTGTGTAAAGGGCTGAGGCTAGAGCGTGTGTGTGTGTGTGTGTGTGTGTGTGTGTGTGTGTAAAGGGCTGAGGCTAGAGTGTGTGTGTGTGTGTGTGTGTGTGTGTGTGTAAAGGGCTGAGGCTAGAGCGTGTGTGTGTGTGTGTGTGTGTGTGTGTGTGTGTGTGTAAAGGGCTGAGGCTAGGTCTTGCCCCCTTCCTCAGTGTGCGTGTGTGTGAAGGGGTGAAGCTAGATCTTGCTTCCGTCCTTGCCTCAAACAAACATGATCTGTACCCACGGCCTACACCTTCTCTTATACTGGGCCAGGGAGGATGGTTCCTTGCCATCAGTAAAGTTGGGTGAACATTACTCAGAGAGACAGAGGAAAAAAAAAAAGAAAAAAAACCACACACACACATATCTGATTACCCTGAAGAAAAGATGAGTCATGAAGCTGTAATATCACAAATGCAATCTGAATTCAATACACTGACCCCGTATCTCAGAAAGCAGTCTCCCGTCAACACCACAAGACACTTACCCCCTGGTTTCCTCTTCATAACCTCTTCCCTTCTGGATTTTAATCCACTGCTCCAGCTGTTGCATTGAATTCGTTCTCTGTATGACTCGATCAGCCTCTGTGTGTAAGGGCCCTGTACTGGGGTGACTTCCACCTCTAAGATCTGCCAGGCTCACATTGACTGTTTTGTTCTCTGAGCTATTCAAATTGACTGGCCTGTAGTGTCCAGTCTGACCTGGGCACGTTGACCCGCTCTCATATTCAGACGACAGAGAATTCAACTTTACACTATTAATTTTTGTTAAAGGTCTATCTTGGCCATCCTTCTGAAATCCGTATTTTTCAGCTTCTAATGCCTTTTTTTCTTCGTTTCTGCTCATTTCCTTGTTTTTCTGGTTATTTTGGACCTCTGGTTTAATTAGCACTCTATGATTGGGAAAGTTATTGATCTCTTTAGCTGGTGCATTTTCAGATGTAATCTTATCCACTCTGAAATCAGAGAAGAAAGGCAGAGTAAATCAGATGAAATAATGCACATGTTATTTTTGGGATTCACTCTGAAAAAAAAAAAAAAAACCCATAAAACTATCTTTTCTTTACAAAAAACCCTGAAAGGGTTGCAGAAGACAAGTCTGCACAAATCCCCAATGTCATGGCGTGAAAATTCAAGTACAACACCAGAATGTATAAATAGAAAGGGGAGAAAATTAAACATAAAATACACAGTGTAGAAAGCACTGGAAAACAAAAAAAGTGGTGAGTGTCCCTACCATTAGAAATCTGAAAAGAAAGCAAATGAGGCTGCCCTTTGACCATGAAACCACAAAAATCCATGCTTAAAATACCACAGTAGCTGGTTGTTTGAAATAAACAACATGGTTTCCAATTAGGAGGGTTAATGCATCATGAGACAAACATGACTCTGGTTTGTGGAAATGGACATTATCTTCTGATGCTATCAAAGATCGAGACCATGTGACCAACTCACTCTCTGTATTCCTGAGGACTTAAGTTTCTGAGCTGGACTACATGTGCTCTCTTTTTTCTTAATTTGTGGAACTTCCAGTAGTTACACTGTTATTTTGCTTATTTATCTTTTGGTTGAGCACAGGCTTTCTCTAGTTGAGGCCAGGTTTGGTGGGGGCTGAAGGAGGGGGGCAGGGAGAGCGTGCAACTAGTCTCCAGTTGCTGTGTGTAGGTTTTTCTCATTGCAGTGGCTTCTCCTGCTGCGGAGCAGGCTTTAGGCGCACGGGCTTAGCTGCCCTGCAGCATGTGGAATCTTCCCCAATCAGGGATCAAACCTGTGTCCCCTGCATTGACACGCAGATTCTTAACCACTGGACCACCACAGACGTCTACAGCTCTACCGCTTACTAGTTGAGTTTCCAGCAAGGTACAGAAAATTACTGAGCCTCAAACTCCTCTTTGGCAAGTAGGGAAAACTTTAGCACCAAGGATACGGGACTGCTGTGAGCTCCACATGAATAAATCTGTGACTGGCACAGACTTTATCACCACTACCATTCAATCTCATCAAGCAACTGTGGATCAGAAGCTGGCATCTCGTGTCCACGTCCCCGCAGGAAGAATGTGCTGCTTAGCAGTGTGCGCCTGAGCCAGCAGATGGTTTTACTGCTCACCATGCCAATTGCTCTATCTGGGTCTTTTTGATGAGAATCAGCTTTCCTGAGACCAATCACTTCCAGGATCTGACCAGACCAAGCTGAGTGTCTGTACCTGCACAAAACTGCCAAGGTGATACCACACTGGGAGGCTTCTTGAAGAGGGAACTGACCAACCTTGCACATTTCAATATATAATAATGATCCTACTGAATCCTAACTGTGCTATTGCTGCCAGTGTTAGTGATAAAAATGCATGTGTTAAAAATGTAGAATCTATACATATTCTTGGAGGAAGAAATGGCAACCCACTCCAGGATTCTTGCTTGGAGAATTCCATGGACAGAGGAGCCTGGTGGGCTACAGTCCATGGGGTTGCAAAGAAGTCACACACAAGAAGAGACTTAATAACATACATATTCTATTCAGCTATACAGAGATGGCTAGTTAGGAATAAAATCAGTGAGAAAAAATAAAAAGAAATGTGACTATTTCCCTCAGAGTACAGTTATAGACCATCCATATATTTAGGTTTAGATAAAATTCATGGCTTCATATTGGAAGCAATATTAGACACTGAGGGAGTTTATTAAGATATGCTATGGAGCTTCTTCCACTTGAAAGATAGAAATCAGAGAAGATCTATGCTACAAACACATTTATCCAAGCTAATTTCAGGAGTAGAAAGAATTTTTTAAAACACTGAGCATCAAATATATGAAAAGGTCTTTTTAAAAAGTTACCTCTAATCTACCTAAAGCTATTTTAAATTAGAACTGCAATGACTTTTCCCTCAATTTTTCCAAAAACTTAAAAGATGTAATCAAAAAAGATACATGCTGACTTCTCTCTAATGGAACCAAAACTGATTCAAAAATGTATGCTAAGATAACATAAATAATGTAAAACCTGTGATCTAATTTTAAAAAGTAACATTTAAGTTACTGCAGAAGATACATGCAAATATAGAAAATGATAATAATGGGCCGAGAGACAGAAAATTATTCAGAGAATGTATATTATGCTTAGAATTTTGTAATGCCATCAGTGGCCTGCCCATTGGGGAATGATGATGTTGCAGGTCATAGGTTAAAATACTTCATAAATGAGCTAGAGATAGAATAAAACATGTAATTTCTTTCTTTATTCCTTTTTAAAAATTAATTTATTTGGCTGCTCTGGCTCTTAGTTGCAGCATGCGGGATCTTTAGTTGTGGCATGTGGAATCTTAGTTCCCTGACCAGTAATCGAACTCTGGCCTCCTGTATTGGGAGCATGGAGTCCTAGCCACTGGACCACTAGGCAAGTCCCCAGAAGATGTAATTTCTACAGGATGATGGTGACTGACACCAGGTCAGGCACGTAGATGGTATTCAATCATTCCTGGCTAACTGGGCAAATTATATCAATGCAACTGGCTAAAAATTGCTATGGGCAGATAATCAACAAATAGTTGTCCAGAGTCAAGAAACAATATTGAATATCATCTTTAACAGCATAAATTAGGAGTAATTATTAGTTTTTAGACTGGAAAATACAAGAAAAGAAAACAGAAGTTGAAATTCTGGGTTAAGTGCAATATATGAAATTGAAATTATCTAGAAATCATATATCTTAATGACTATATTGATTTCTGTATTCTAAACAATTCCCTAAAAGTTAGTATTATCTGAAGTCAGTTTTATCCTAAGATTTTCAATTCATTTTTTTTCACCTAACAAATTTTCTCTAGCTCTCAGTCATAATAGTCTCATCTTTATGTCCATCCAGGTTATTTTTACACATGAAATTCCAAAAACAGATTTTCCCTTTATTAGCTCTCAACCTAGAAAATGCATTATGTTTGAGGTAGCTATTCTTAAAAATAGGTGTCCCAGAGTTCAATCTTAGACCTTCTTTCCTTTCTTCTGCATACTTTTGCCTAGCTCTAATTACTAGTGATTAGTTAAACTGATCTGAAATAGATAAACATAAATTTACTCATACAGCATCAACTTGAGTCTTTTAACCAATACCTCAAAAGACTTTAATTTCCTGAGAAAATAGCAAAAAGACCAGATATGCAAGTTAGCAATCTTCCTTATATATGTGCTCAACTGTTGTTGACTCAAAGAAAAATTTAACTGTATCATAGATCTTCATCCAAATTATAGGAATATATTTAAAAAAATGCCAAAAGCTCATAATTCAGCTACTATTTACATATTTTAGAAGCTGATTTCCTCTCACTAGCTTTTAATATAGTTGAATATTAAAATGATTCACATGTTAAGGCAGGTGGGAAAAATCACACTTACATCAATTTTAATAGTACATATTTATATAACCAAAGAATCTAAGTCCTGGAGTTTTAAAAGAAAGAAGATAGAATTCATTAAGAAGTAGATATATTTAGAAATAATCTAGATGCTTGATGAACTATTTTCTGGAGACATTCATCATGAAACAATCAGAAATATCCTGGAAACACTGAAGAAATGAAACCTATCAAAAACTTTTATTTCAATTGATTAAACTTGAGAAACATACAACATAATATAAAAACACAGTGAAATTAACTTCATGAATATAAATTCTCGTCTAAGATTCAGAACCTTAAGAAACACTGTTTCGTGTACTTTTAAGATAGCAATTAAAAATGTACTTACCGGATATTAAAGGTAATTCTGTAAGAAGAAAGAACATTCAGTTGGAATGTTAGGATTTGGGATTCACCTCAGTATATGGATAGGTGAGAATGAATAAAGAGGGAAGGTGGAATAAAAATGCAGATGGCATCTCAAACCAACTAAAGGTGTATTGATTTAATATAGAAGATGAACTTAATCCTTGCTTTCTGGGGAAGAAATGGTTCTGTATCATGACTACTAAAATGACATGTACTATGACAATGATGTATTTATTTGCAAGGCAGGGCATAAAATATAAGTGGAAATCACCACTGCTTTCCCTACAAGGCTTTACCTTTTCACAGGTTCTGTCTGCACCAGGGCAGCATCTAACATGGCTTTCATCCATAACTCCATTTCCTTTCCTGTGTCAGTACAGAAATAGTAGGTCCGCATGTTCGGATGGGCAGCCTGATTGAAAACGACACGATCATTTTAAATAGAAATATGGCACCTGTAAAAGTAAAAGAAAGAAAAAAAGTTCAGTGGCTCCCTACATAGACCATTACTATCAAGCTTCAAAGAAAGGGGACTTGGCTTATTGGGTTGGCCAAAGGTGTTATGGGAAAACATGAATGAACGTTTTTGGCCAACAAATACATATAGATATAGAAATGAGGGACTTCAGAAAAACACCATTCAATATTGAAAAAATATACACATCTTACATTTTTTTCTATCTTTACCATTTTTCATTTTCTTAAAAAAGAAAAAGAATAAAGGTTTAAAGGAAGGGACGGTAGGAGAAGGAGGTAAGAAAAAAAAGCACCTGACCATCCCTGTTCCATGGCCACACCCCAAGCAATTTCTATTTACAATCCACACCTCTCTGTTCAAGAACGTTCCACAGCAAGCAGCAACTAAAGTCACTAATAGCACTTCCCTCCTGTGGCAGCAGTTCCTTCAGCCCTTAAAAGTTGCTGCTCTCAAAGCATTCTGGCGAATCATTATAGACACTATACACAAACATAAAAGATTTATACATGACCCCAAATGGTACTGCCCTTTAGGTTTTCTTCTCAAGTATCAGAGTAAAATATAAATGCTCTAGGTTTGAGGAAGAAGCCCTGTATCACCAGTAAGTGGTTTAATCTGCCTCCACCGAGAGATGCAGATGGAAAACAACGTCAGGGAGGCCCTGCTGAGGGACGGCTCCCAGGTGCAAGGACGGAGCACTCAGCTTAGCCCTGGGCCAGCAAGGCGAGGGTGGACCGCAGCAGTAGTTGTATGTTGAGTAGAAAACCAAGGCCAATTAACACAACACTGTAAATCAACTAGACTTTAATAAAAAAAATTTTTTTAAAGAAAGAAAACAAAGGCCAAGGTGGGAGAAACATTCTTTTTCCCCCCTAACTTATTTATTTATTATTTTTATTTTTTTGACTGTGCTGGGTCTTCGTTGCTGCACACAGGCTTTCTCTAGTTGTGGCAAGCGGGGACTTCTCACTGCAGCGGCTTTTCTTGTTGCAGAGCATGGGCTCTAGGGTGCGCCAGCTTCAACAGTTGCATCACGTGTGTTCTGTAGTTGTGGCGCATGGGCTTAGCTGCTCCGTTCACATGGAATCTTCCTTGGTCAGGGATCGAACCCATGTCCCCTGCATTGGCAGGCAGAGTCTTATCCATTGTACCACCAGTTAAGTCCTGAAACATTCTTAATTTCCACTTAAAATGCCTGTGATGGACTTCCCTGGTGGAACAGTAGGTTAGAATTTGCCTGCCAATCCCTGGTCTAGCAAGATCCCACATACCTGGGGGCAACCAGGCCCATGCAGCACAACTGCTGAGCCCACGCGCTAGAGCTCACACTCTGCAACAAGGGAAGCCGCTGCAATGAGAAGCCCATGCCCCGCAACTAGAAAGTAAACTCTGCTCGCTGCAACTAGAGAAAGCCCACATAGAAACCAAGACCCAGTGCAGTCAAAAATAAGTAAGTAAATAAATTTTAAAAAGCCAGTGACAACTCCCTAGTAGACACTGAAAGACAAGGATAAATAAACACAAATTATTTCAGTATAGAATGAGGCAAAAGGAAGAGTTAGTCTAAAGAGATGCAAGAAGACCCAGAGCAACAGACTTCACTCCGAGATCCTGACTGTCTGCTTGATCTACAGCGTCAAATGAGTTTCTTGAAAACCTTTTTCAGCATCAGGATGTAAATAAATTCAATCAATACACTGAGCAAATTAACTTACAGAACCAACAAATATCATTTGACTGTGGAAGGGGTATAAAATTGTATACGGAAACCATGAGAAAGAATCAGTTCAAGCGCTATGTATTGTTAGAATGATTAAAACCACCAGAGTCTCTAGACTAGACTAAGGGAGGTTTGGGAGAAATGGATAAAGACCCACTGCCCATATCTGTGATGAGTGGAAGGAATGCTGGACTGGTGCTCAGCATTCCAGTTGTGGCCAGGGCTCAAGACATTAACAAACCACACCCAAGCTTGTGATCTGTCAAATGGGAATATGATGGCAAAGTTCCCGATTTAGCTTTTAAGTTCCACAGTGTTGTTCAACAACTGTCTCTACTTTCTACTTACCACTGTAAAAGCAGTAGGATCAACGCCAACAGACTTAGTAGTAAACACGGCTCATAAATTCAGAGAAAACAACATCGTGGAGGAGAGAATTTGAAAACAGAAATCATTATTCTTGTTACAGATAAAATACAATCAAAATTAAACTAAATAATTACAGAGACAATATACTCATACATGATCACTTTTACTGCTGTTTTAACATCATACTTTATTGACATTTTAAAAAAATCTATCTATCTATATATATATATATTTAGAGTCAAAGACCTGAGCAAAATGTCCCGTCTAGTACAAATTCAATAAACATTTGCTAAGCTGATGAGCAAACAAAAGAATTTAAACCAATGCCCCAGTAACTGTCAGTATGAGAGAGTTTGGCATTGTATTTTAAAAAGTTATTATTTTGACTTATTGGTACTAAACGCTGTTGTAACATATGAAATGGGGAGCTTATGCCTTCATAACCAGTGCTCTTTGCTTGGATATGACCTTCTGGTTGAGGCCACCTGCAGCCCTCCCACCACTCTGCCTCTCCCAGTCTTTTCTCTGTAATTAATAATGCAACATGTTATGGCAAAAGCTGTAGCTCAGCTGCAGTCCTGACTATTCTTTAAAAGTGGATAGGAACTACAGATTGACTCAATTTTATAATGGTACACACATTTTCATTATTAAATAACAGGCTATGTTACCCTTATATTCCCGCTTTCCCTAAAAATTAAAAATTTACATTAAAACCCTCAAGAGTTCTAAATTTAAAACTGACTTAAAAAAATAGGTGACTCCCGAAATTTATTTCAGCCATCATCATAAAGCAAAGAATGCAGCATGGTTTTTGAAAACAATAGCAACAAAATAACCAGCTTAGATTAAAGGGGCCTCTTACTTGAAGGTACTCTTATCAGCACATCACAGATGGGTGGGTATTATTAGTTAGGGGAGGCAAGCTCCAGTCTGCTTAGATTTAATAATAGATTTAATGTCTCATCTGCAATAGGCTCTCAAAACTATCTGATGTTCATGATGTACTTAGATCTAAGAGCACCTTCGCAAATATTCTTTAAAATGAGTGCACCTATATGAGGTTACAAAACACATTATCCCCAAATTGATTATGAAAAAATTCAAACATACAGTAACTTTTCAAGAACAATACAATGATCACCAGGATACCTACAGTTCTATCAATCATTAGCATTTTAACATATTTGCTATATCTAGCACAGTGGTCCCCGATCTTTTTGGCACCAGGGACCAGTTTCATGGAAGACAATTATTCCATGAACCCAGGGAGGGATGGTTTCAGGATGATTCTCATAAGGAGCCCGCAACCTAGATCCCTTGCATGCACAGTTCACGGTCGGGTTCAAGCTCCTATGAGAATCTAATGGCTCTGCTGATCTGATTGAAGCTGGAGCTCAGGCAGTTAATACAAGCAGTAGGGAGGGGCTGTGAATAAGGCGATGCTTCACTTGCTAGCCTGCCTCTCACCGTCAGGCTGTGTGGCCTGGTTCCTAACAGCTCTGGGGCCTGGGGGTTGGGGACCCCTGATCTAGAACCACTTGAAAGGAGGCACAGAAGACACCTGGCCCGTTAATATTTCAGCATGTGCTGCTTCCTAATTAAAGGGACACTCTTCTCCTCCACCCTAAGACCACTACTGTATTTTAAATATTAAAAATGACTGTAACTAAAAGGTCTTTTTGTGATAATCCACAGTCAATATCCATTTCTTAACCAATGCAAGATTCAAATTCAGAAAAAAAATGTATGACTCATGTCCTTACCTTAAAAGCATATTTGCGATTAATGTGATCCTCTGAGGTAAGCAGAGCTATCTGAAAACTGGGCAACAGTATGCTTCCCAGAATACCCTCTTCTTTCTCATCTGAGAGGTAATTGAACATCTGATTAGAATTTTCAATGTACTCATGAAGCAGAATAAATTTTCTCAAAACTTATTCTGACAAAACCAGAAGACTTTCATGTATAAATTTGTGTGATTTATTCAATTCATGTATTATATTGTAAGGCTTTAAGGGAAAACATTAAATAGTGGAGTATATATATATATACTGCTTTACTCTCAACAAAATTCCCTGTCTTAAGCAAATCAGAACTTGGCCCACACGTCAGAAAAAGGTCAATTAAGACACAAAAATGGCATACCTTTGTTTGGCATATAGACTGCATTCTACAAAGTCCTCTGACATGTGATTCACTGAAACTACATTAGCGTGTAAGTGGTGACGCTGAAAACTTACAAAATGAATCCACCCATGTTTCCCATAGGATTTAAACGGGGAACCATTTTAAAGCCCAGACAGGCATGGCTATCTCATCACAACCTTCAGACTCTGTTCCATGTCTCATCAATGAACCCTTTCTTGACTGCTTTATTTTGAAGTGCTTCCATCCTGATCTGTCCCAGAACCCTCTCTTCTCTTTCTGGAACTCCACCACAATGACCCTCAACATCTGCCCCAATATCTCTGAAACACTGCATGTTTTATTTTTTACTTATCATCTTCTTCTCCCTGACTAGAATGTAAACTCCACGAAGACACTTAGAACAATAGTAGATGCTCAAACATTTTTGAATACATGAATATATATACATAAAAACATCTTTTAAACTATGCTAGAAAAATTATCTGCTTCTTAAACATGGATCCTTGAAGGGTGGTTTTTACCAGTCACTGTGATACACAATAAAGCTAAGAGAATAAATCACAGAACTACAAGGCAAGTACATAAAATATACCTAGGAAAATGTCAAAATATTCTTTCTGGCACAGTATAGATTCACATTATTAACTTACTGCTTGGGGGCAGAGACTTCTATGAAACTTGAAATATATAGTACATTGTTAGAGACGTGTAAGACAAGTTAATAAAAGCTATGCATTAGGCTGGTGAACTCACCAATGAGAAAAATCATAAATTAGAAATAATTCTTTTTATTATGTTTGCCGTGTTTTTTTAATTATTATTATAAACTTAACAAGGGATTTTTATTTTCCCCTCATTTCTAGAATATATGTTGAAACTTCCAAAAGAAAAAAGTCACAGTAGAGGTTCATTTCAGTAACTCTTCTCATAATAGTGGAACAAAATTTTGCTTTTACTCTATTATACTCATTCATTAGTTCTCTAATACAAGAGAGAATGAACAAAAGTGCAGATTTATTCTGAAAGGCAAAAATAACGGGGGGGCGGGGCAGAAAGCAGACAACAATTATAAAGAATGACAATTTAAAAGAATGAGTCACATTCTAATTTTAAATCCGATTTTATGTTTATATAAAACATAATCAGAAACAGCTCATGAAGTCATCTTTATTAAAAAATCATTTTTTATCAAATGATAAATTCTTCTATGTTGCATAACTGGAAAATTGACTTTCCTAAAGTTATTTCAGAATGCAGAGGTAATAAGCATAGGGTGACTTCACCGATTATCACTGACTGTTTCCCAGTCGGATTCTAAGTAGCGGTAAGATCTTGCCAAGCTACCGGATGCTGGGTATCTTAGTGTCATCTGTCACAAAACTGAGGAAAACAGGACTTGCCACAAAGGAACATACTGGGAGGGCTAAATGAGTTAACAGACAGAATGACTGCAATGATGCACTCAGCCCACACTATGAGTTCAGTAACAATTGCCATTATTGTATAAAACTGAAGGCATATAAAATCTCCATCCGTCAAATGACTATCCAAAGAGTCATATGCTAGATTACTTATATGTTCTTGAAAGTGAAAGTGTTAGTCGCCCAGTTGTGTCTGACTTTTTGGAGACCCAAGGACTATAGCGTACCAGACTCCACTGTCCATGGTATTCTCCAGGCAAGGATACTGAAGTTGGTAGCTACTCCCTTCTCCAGGGGATCCTCTCCACCCAGAGACTGAACCCAGGTCTCCTGCATTGCAGGCAGATTTTTTACCATATGAGCCACCAGGAAAGCCCTAAATGTTCTTAATCACAGCCTTTTTTCAGTTCTCTACCTAGGTAACTGTCTTAGTTTCAGTCACCCAGAGGGCCTCGTACTCTGGTCAAGCCAAGGGAAGGTACTTGATGTTTGCAGAAAGAATGAACTCCTTGTCAGGGATTGGGGGTCAGCGAGGCCTTTCCCGGACTGCAGGGAAGCCTAACTCCTCCTTCTGTGCTGTCCTACTTCCCTTCCTCCCCAGCCCCAGGTCCTGATACCAAGACCACTCCCCAGAAAGCCTCTTGCATGCCGATCTGCATCTCAAGGCTTGCTTCCTGAGGAACACAAGCTGAGAATCTCAACACGTTAGTGGATTCAAATGATATTTTTGATCCCCCATTTCTTCTTCTGCTTCAAAGAAGTTTGGGAACAACAACAACATGCATACAATTACAGTGGGTAAATAACTTATAGACTGGAATACTGTTGCTAATTACCATTCCTCACCCAGAATACCTCAATATTATGCTGACTGTTGTCTTGGCTTCTGGGTTTCCCAGGTGTCTCAAAAGAAAAGAATCCGCCTGCCAATGCAGGAGACACAGGTTCAGTTCCTGGACAGGGAAGATCCCCTGGAGAAGGAAATGGCAACCCACTCCAGTGTTCTTGCCTGGGAAATCCCATGGACGGAGGAGCCTGGCAGGCTAAGGTCCATGGGGTCACAAAGAGTCGGACAAGACTTAGCAACTAATCAACTCTTGGTTTGTAGTTCAAGTGCTGGGATGATTTTTCTAAAATGTACAGTTGATCTTGATACTAGTTTCATGTTCAATACAGGAGTTTACATTTACTAGAATGACAAACAAATGCCTTTCACACCTTGATCTACTTTTTAGCCTTTCCTCTTGCTAGGTCTTCGGGTATAATCTTTATTTCTTAAGCTCTATGGGTTATTTTACAAATATGCCATGCTCACTCATGCTGTGTATGTACTATGCAAGTCATTTGTCTCTAGATCAACCTTCTTTCCTGACCCCTTCCTTGTACAGGCCTGGTCAACAGCCTTCAACACAACTGAATACTACAACATTCTTTCTCAGACTCCTTTAGCTAATCTGTGAGCTCCAGAAGGAGAGGAGTCTATATTGTTGACTTCTGCATCTTACCACCTATTAAGATGTCTGGTGCATCAAAAGAGCTCACTGCTGGCTACCACCCTAGTCTGAACCCATCATTTCTACACAAAGTCTCCTAACTCTGTTTCCTTCCTTCTACTTTATAACCTGTTTCCTAACAGCAACTTGGGGCTTCCCTGATAGCTCAGTTGGTAAGGAATCTGCCTGCAATGCAGGAGACTCTGGTTCAATTCCTGGGTCGGGAAGATCCCCTGGAGAAGGGATAAACTACCCACTCCAGTATTCTTAGGCTTCTTTTGTGGCTCAGCTGGTAAAGAATCTGCCTGAAATGAGGGAGACCTGGGTTTGATCCCTGGGTTGAGAAAACCCCCTTGAGAAGGGAAAAGGCTATCCACTCTATTATTCTGGCCTGGAAAATTCCATGGACTGTATAGTCCATGGGATTGCAAAGAGTCAACTTTGAGACACAACTAAGAGACTTTCATTTTCACTTCAACAGCAGCTTGAGTGAGCTTTTCGAAAATGTAAATTAAAGCACATCACTCTTGTGATTAAAAATGTACGGTCGCTTCCTTGTGGCATTTTGGGCAGAATCTAAACTCCAGTAGCATCCTACATAGGTGCGATCTCCACTTCTCCCGTCCATCTCTTTCCCTACGGCTAACCCTAGGGCTTGGGTCACTGGTTTCTTCCTGCCCCTTCAACATGCCCAACACTTTTCTACCACAAGGCCTTTGCACTATTATCCCTCCTGTCTGGCATACTCTGCTTCACTCTGGTTCCTTCTTGTCATTGGGATCTTGCTACCTAAACCGTCTGCTCAGAGTCCTGATCCAAACAGGCTCCTGCCCCGTGACCTTCTTTTGTATCATGACCTTATTCTCCTAAAAGCACTTACCATGGTCATGTTTATTTATCTGAGTGGATCCACTGTCTCCCTGACCTCTCAAAATTGCAAGCTTTATGGAAGCTTTCTTTCACTGCTATTTTAATAATACCTGGAATGAACTAGGTCTTGCTCAATAAATATCTGCTGAGTGAATTATATCCTGTGTTAAGTTTCATCAATAGATTGACTACAGAACAGAGCAATTTCCGTGCTTTATCACAGTTTTGCAAAGAACAGTGAGAACCTGGGCTTCCATCTGGTATTGGATGCTATTCTATTGTTAACAAAAAAAGCAGCAAAGCTCTTATTCTCTCACTGTATTATTTCCCATATCTGTTAAAAATTTCTGACAGCACACTCTCAATGTTAGAATATTAGATGCTTGGAGAGATACAGAAGAAATGAATGGGGCTGCTGTACTCAATGCACAAGAGAAGACGAGATTAGGAATTCTCTAGTGGTGTAATGCTTAGGACTCTGTGCTTTCACTGCTGTGGACCCAGGGTTCGATCCCTAGTCAGGGAACTAAGACCCTACAAGCCCCATGGTGTGGCCAAGAAAAAAAAGAGAACATAAGATTTGGGTGGGGCAAAAACTTGTGGTTAGGCCAAGTGCCTGGGTGCAAATCCTGGCTCTTGAGACTTGCCAGGGGAGACCTCAGGTCAGCTACTGGACCTGGCTGCCCTTAGTTTCCTCCTGTGTGACTGTGTAGAATAAGACTTGCCACCTTATCAGGTGGCTGTGTTGGGAAGATCCCCTATGGAAGGGAACGGCTACGCACTCCAGTAATCTTGCCTGAAGAATTCCACGGACAGAGGAGCCTTGTGGGCTACTGTCCATGGGGTGGCAAAGAGTCATACACGACTGAGTGACCAACGCTTTCACTTTTCACGTTCAGCTGGCTGTGAGGAAGAGATGCAGTAGATCATAATGTGATGAGCTTAGCAAACGGTAAACACTCTACTGCAAGTTATTATGATCTTTTCACTAAAATCTGAGTTGTCACTTAAAATCTAACATTTCCTGTTGATAAAGTAGCGAAAGTGTAGTATCATATGCCTCTTTCCAACCATCTGAAGAACAGAGGTGAGTTAAGTGATATTTCTTTCCTTTCTATATTTTCTTCTTTTTCATATTTCTCCTGTCTGGGGAAATTGTACTATAATTAATAGATGTATTGAGTGCAAAACACATATGTTTAAAAATAATATGCAATCTCATATTCAACATGACTTTGGAATTCACCTTTACTTTTTTCAAATTACATTATTTTATTTTAGTAAAAGTGATGAGTAGCAAGCACATTTCCAAAAGCAATAACATCAAATGGCAAGGAATTTAGTGTTCTTTCTCTTGCAAATTAACATTAAGAAATTTTTTATATGAGAAGCAGCAAACACTTTCTTGTTCCTAAAGTCCTAAATTTAGTCCATAAAACATACTGAAAAAAAGAAAGAAAAGTACAAATTATAAGCTTAGGAATAAAATATGAGTTACAAACACTGACTTTCTGAAAGACTGGGAAAACCTTTAAAGAAAATTTTAAGTCTTGCACTTAACTAAAGATAATACCACAATTGCAGCCCAACCAATATCTCTATGCCAAACATGAAATTTTATAGGTTTGGTTAATTCTGACTCAGCAGTATTTCTCAATCTTGGTATTCAGTGGGGGAAAAAAAAAGATGGATACAATTCTAGTAATTTCAAATTTTGAAGGTCAATTTGCATATGCTGCTTTGATAGGTGACCACAGAATTCTGCCCCACCTTTTTTTGGGGGGACAATCACAAAGTAAATTTTAAAACTGCTAATAGGCTCTAAAATCCTACTGTATTTTGTGGTATATAAATTGGTAACTATATACTGACTGATTCCAACCAGATTCTAAAGTATGGAAGAAGGGCTGGCTGTCCAGATTCATGATTTTATATTGTAGCTGAAGCAGATTTCTAGGGGAGCACGGCATCCCTTTGCACTGCTTTGCACCAACTTTGGGGAAACTAACAGATAAACATGGCACGTGAACAGAGACTTCTCTGGACTCTGACTTTGCATTAATAAACAACTTACTAAAGCCTACAAAAACATTAAAACAAATGAGACAGAGATATAAATGAAGACTGCTTTTAATAATACCTTTACTTCTTCTCCATCAACATTAATAGCCTAATTTGTAGGCTATTAATCCCTTTTGCAACTTTCTCATTTTAAGGGAGTTGCCATTGTTTAAAAGAAAAGTGTGTGTGTGAGAGAGACAGAGACAGAGAGACAGAGAGGGGGTACTGGAAGGGATCATAATAAATAAATGGTTTGCTATTTTTCTTATTTGCTAATACATCATAGTAGTCTCTAGTGCTCTAAAATCATTTGCTGGGGAGAATGGCGTGTCTAGTGGACCAATGGCTAGATGTGACAAAACTGACATATAAAAAGAATCCCATCAAATTAATGTTTTCTTATCTATTAGGCATTGCATTCAAGGATAACATTATAGAGTGAATACTCACATGCTCTTCATATAAAACAAATCAGGTTAGCAGAAACAGATTACAAAAACCAGACTAAAACTAAGACCATTCAGTTTGAAGCACTACACTGCCTTCTTCCCCACCTTATTTACTTCAAATTACATACGTCAATTGGAGAAAGGAATGACAACCCACTCCAGTATTCTTGCCTGGAGAATCCCAAGGACAGAGAAGTATGGTGGGCTACGTCCATGTGGTCACAAAGAGTTGGACACGACTGAGTGACTAACACACACATACCACACATATCAAGAGTTTCTTGATATCAATTTGTTGATAATAAAATAGTAAAAAGATTTCTAATTTTTTTCTTTGAAAGAGTATCTGATGCTTCACATACATTCTACAGTTTCTGGTAGTAAACTCACCTCTATAATAAAAGAGGCAAAGATCAGAAAGCACGAACCAGCGTTTCTTCCATAGCTTCATGCCAGTGCTGTCCTGCATGAAATAAGTGTGATAAAGGATTATTTCTTTTTCATTTCAGAAAGTGAAAACTCATTTCTGGTGCATTTGTTTAAAATAAGTTCTTAAAACAAGGTGTGTTTGATATATGCTGCACAGAAATCTAACTAAAACCCTAATCAAAATGTTAAGGTAGTTTTCCAGGGATTTGTATCATTGTAACATATTTATAAGTACACTGGTCTTTGACGAATAATACTGCCATATAAAAAGGAATTCTGTTGAAGCAGTTTGATTTGGTTTCGTATTTGCAAGCAATTTGAACACGTCTGCTAGCATGAGAATAATGTAACTGTGCAGTAGTGTGTGCACTCTGGTAAGTCAGATTTAATAAATATGTTCACCTTCAACATGAAGAAAAGTGTGTGATTTGAAATTATTCCAAAAGAAATGTGATTTAAAATGATTGTGAGTAAAGGAAACTTAGCATACAAACACATTTAATAAACGTTTTTTTCTTCTTACATATCCAATCTGGGTTTTGCTTATCCTGCAGAAGAGAGTACCCACTTGGCAGCTTTTTCTAAGTAATTGAGGTAATAAAAATACCAAGTTCAAACAAAACTACAATTTAAATAAAAATTACCTTCCCACATGCAATAAAGCAAAACCACAGGAGAAAATGAAACACAGACATAAACAGGTAAAAAAGACGCCAGTTTGTATGTGTGTTGATTAATATTTCTTATTTCTAGTTGTGACCATCACTTAAGGATGCCTTCAGAACTGAAGAAATTATATGGGTAAAAATCTCTTAAGTAAGAGATTTCGTCCCTAAAATTTACAGGTACACTAAGGAAAGCACCCGCCTTAAAATATGTATTTTCAATTTTGTAATTAACTCTTTCTTTAGTATAGGTAATTTCAAAATTTAGATTTTTAAGCAGTTCTACAAATATTCTCTGTAAGCTACATACCTATTACAGAATAAATACTCAGGAGTAGAGAAACTTGGTAGAGTTTGGCAATACTAAATTAACCAAGGGATCAAGAACTAAGAACAGCAATCATTTTAAGTAAGGAGTCCCATATCCTCTACAAAGCTCAATATCACATTTAGCTATTTGAACAGAATTTGGACTCATTAGAAAGTCTAGTTAAAAATCTTTTAGCTTGGATAAGTTTAAACGTCAGATGGTTAAAATACAGTTAAGTGATCTTTAAATAAAAATTAAAAGTTCGTATCCAAGTTACACAGTCAATCAATGCAGTCAGAAATTGGCAAAATTAATTTGCTTGAATGGGGATTCTCTGAATTAAGTGGATCTACTTCCAATACATTAGATTAGTTGCCATCCAATTGTCAGGTGGAACAATGTCTAATGAATGTTTCATAATGAACTCATAGTGAATTTTAATGAATATAATTATTAGGTCATCTGAAAGCAATTAGCATTATTTGACAGAGTAAATTAGCACTATTAATGAACTAATATTTAACTAACATCATCTGCATACATGTAGAACCAGAAAGACAGAACAAAGGAGTGCTGAGTGCTGTTATCTCAGTTATCTGGAGGTCGTTTATTTGAAATCCAGATGCAAACCAGAAAGTGAAAAAGAAACCAACAGCCTCTCAGCAATCAAAACAAATGCCACCAAGTCCAATGTACACACATCCTTATCAATTACAAAACTAACAAGGTTCCAAAAAAGCTTAGTTACCAGGTTTTCCAGATAATGGAAAAATGTAAACCCCTACTTATGAGGGTATAAGAGTGACCTATGCCTGGGCAAACAGATAAACAAGAAAAGAAAAAGAAAAAAAAGCAGACACTTGAAAGAGTAGTTTTGAGGGCATGGAAGCAAAACTGCAAAACTCAGAAAAATCTCAAATTATCATCAAATTTCTCTATAAATCAAAGCAGACAAGTACATAATTGTACCTTTTTATAATAGAAAAATGAACAACTCTATTTTTTTCCACTGAAAAAATTTTTCTGCCTAGAAGATCTTAGCGTGTTATTCCTAACATTTTCATACAACATACATTTAATTTCAAATTTAGGAATACCTCTCTCTCTCTCACACACACACAACACCTCTGTTCCAGGTAACACCCATTACACTTCTTTTTTCACTGTCCCCCTAACACTCTTCATGGTGATAAAAAGGGAAGAACCTGGATGATTAGCTCTACAGTTTCTTCTCCACTGTATACAACTGTCTTAGGACCTTCAGCTGAAAAGGTTTATTTATATTCTCTTCTTTTTTCACAGCAAACAGGGGAAAAAAAAAAATACCTGTTTATAAAGCCAGCCTCGTCTGACCACAGGTGCATTAGGATTCCTTTTAATTGAATTTGATCTCTTCCCAAAATTATGAACTTTTTTTGAGGCCCGTGAAGTCTAAAAAGAAAAAAAGCCCAACAGGAAATATGGTATTAATGCCTAGATATTGAGTTTACTTTTTATCTTCATAATTTTAACCTTTTAAAATCTCTTCTCCAGATTTCTTTGAAACTTCCAAGATTTAATCTTTTCAGATGAATTGTTGCAATTCTGCTTTTGTGTCTTAGTTGTTTCAAGTATAAGAATTCTGCACAAAGGCTTTTCCTCTTCAAGGCTATTACAAAAGGATCACATATTCCTCTCCTTTAAAATTTTCAGGAACAATTTTTAAAAAGGCACAGTGTATGGCAGTATTTTGCCCTATGCGCTAAATAAAATGAAACTTGAGTAAAAATTATATTAACACATTTTAAAGAATAAACCAAATGACAGAACTTTTTGACTTATATCTGCAGTTAACAGTGTTGTCCCAATTAAAGAAAGTCAACAGTGTCAAGTTACAAGAGCAAATCTCACAGATAAAATATAAACAAACATATCACGTCAAGTCAAAACAAGACTGGGAGGAACTGCTTAATGTCATGTAGTGTTTTCTTCTTTACGGACAATTCTGAACTTGAATGATGCCAGCCAGATGGTGTTTACCATATTCTTAAAAGTACACATAATCTTTTAAAATATTGCTATGTTTAACCCAAACAATTTATCTTGGTCAGAATGATAGCAGTAACCAACAAACCTAAAGACAGAAGAAGCTGAATTTCAATTTCTCTGTGAAGGTAAGTTGGAGAAGGAAATGGCAACCCACTCCAGTGTTGCCTGGAGAATCCCAGGGACAGAGGAGCCTGGTGGGCTGCCGTCTGTGGGGTCGCACAGAGTCAGACACGACTGAAGCGACTCATCAGAAGCAGCAACAAGGAAGGTAAGTAGTATCAATTTATTTCTTATTTTTCAACTTACTAGAATCTTTGGAAAGCTAGCACATTTCATTAAAACCTCCTTTTGTAAAACTTATATCAGTACATAATAGAATTTTAAGGTCCAATATCAATCATGGCATTTTTTTTCTGGATAAATTTTAATTTCCTCTTGAACAAATAATGCATAAAAACACAGTATAAACCTCAAATGGTACAAAAAGATGTAGAAGGACCAGTCTATTTCTCACCTCTAGACTCCAGCATCCAAACAACCCAAACACTCTAGGCAACTAATGTCACTGTGTATATATGTGTGTCTATCCATGTAGATAACTCTTTTCATAGTTAGAGAGTATCTTTCTTTCCCCCTCAAATAACTGCCTATATAACACCTACTCCTCAGTATTCTTCTTTAAGTGTCATATAAGTTATCAATATTAGGCACACATGATAGTTTTCTGTGGTTGAATTTCTCATTCTCTCTTTTGACTTCTGGGATTTGTCATATTTAGACAGCACACCTGCATTCTGAGTTTGCTGTTGTTTTCATTTTTTTTTTAACTTCCATTGTTTTCTGTACTGCTTTTATAGTTTTGTTTTTTTACCATTTTAAACACCTGGTCCGTCTGGAAAATTCTGGGTGTAAAGTGTGAGGCACAGATTCAACTTTCTTTCTAGACAATGACTTAGTAGCTCTCAACCCACCAGTCATTTTTCTAGATTTTAATTAAAATGCACTATGATGCTCAGTTATCCTTTATGTCATCTATGAAATGGAAATAATTTACATTATTTGAAAACTTATACTTACTTGTAATATTCTACAATATTTCATTAAAGGAACCTTAACAAGTATTCTTTACAGTAACCATAATTTACTATTACAACTGTTTTACTATTATAAAATACATAATTATTTTCTAAATAAATGAAGACAATTCTTTTATCATCCTTTGATTCTCTTGCTATCCTTAATTTAGGCACCAAGTAGTAACTTTAAGGCAACTATTTATTCAGATTTAGCAGATTTTCTAAGAGTTTGAAGACATTTTTATATTAAAATTCTACATCAAAACATTAACATTATGGTACAAGAAGAAATAACTATGAATTATTATAGCCACATAAGTCTGAGATCATAGATTAAACAGTATTTTTGTTTCTGATTACAAAGAAAAACCATCTACTTCTGTATGCATATGGCTATGACACTTTTCACATAATGGATTCTAAACAATTCAGTCATCAAGCAACTGGCATGGGGTTTTGAAACCTTTAAGCAGTAATGGATTCTACATTAACAAAATAGTATAATATAATATTATAGAATAAAATAGAATAAATATATACCATTCTAGGCATACTTAATAATGGGATTTCTAGGTCATTGAATTGTCACCTTTAAAACTTAAGTTGATTCAATAAACTGCCACTGTCTCACACAAACATCCATTATATTTGTAAAACAATTCAAAATCAGAACTCTATAGTATTTTAAAAATGTAAGTCATTAAATTATTAAAATATAATCTTATTTCTTTATATTCCAAGGCATTGCTTCTTATGCCAATTACCTCAAATGTAATTAGATTCATGTAACAGCAAAAATGAAATATTATTCTATAATTCTAAGTTCATTAAGAGTAATAATAATGGATACTACCAATTATGCCAGTTATCAATAATTAAGAGTAAGCAAAATAACTTACCCTCCCTACAGGGCTCATTGGATGCACCGCATAGTCTGCAGTCATGTTATAGTTAGAAGCTTCATTTATCATACTTACAGGTCGTTCCTTTTTTTCTTCAGATGTCATGGTTGCAACAGTCCTGAAAATATAACATGTCAAGAGCGCTAGAACGTGCTGTTTCTGTAAACCACTTTATAATAACGTTTTCCTGGAGCTAACAATGCTGGTGCCTGACTTTTCCAAACAGGTAGGTATTAGTTAGAGCTTAATAAGCTCTATAGTTGCAGCTTAATATTTATAACTACTTGAAATATAACTAAGCACAACTTAAGTTAATATCATGTTTATTTTAATAAGCCTTCTTACAGATATGCTACTCGGTCATCTAACTGGAATGTTAAAATTTTAATTACAAGAAGACCATAACAATGATAGGGAATTCCACTTTCACTGCCAAGGGCGCGGGTTTGATCCTTGGTTGAAGAACCGAGATCCCATAAGACAGGCAGTGAAGCAGCCCTCTCCCAACCCCCTAAAAGAAAATAATAACTATAGTAGCAACAACTAATTTTTGAGAACAGATTGATAAACTATTTTCAAATAAATTTCATTTGATGCTTATAAAAGTCCTGAGAAATGGTAATTCCCAGTATCTCTATTTAAGGATGAGAAACCTAAGCTCAAATGAGTTTAATAATTTGACCAAGTTTAGTTCCCCCGATCTTGCATCCAGGGATCTTGAGTTTATTCTCTGTATTTGAGCTATTGTAAACATAGCTTCTGAAATTACATTCCTCATGAAAAAGATTTTAAGCCATGTTTCTACAGCACACATGGTAAACAGCTGGTTTACCATGTATTCTGTTACTACACTGGCCTGCAAGTGCCCAGATAAAAAGCTGTTCAATTGCACTGTATTAAACACAGATAACGGTAATTGGAATGCTGACCCCATTCTGAACAGAGGCATTCCATGAAACGCTTTACTTACTGTTCATTTACTACAAAAATACAATTGTCCTGGGACGGCTGTCCTGTGACTGGATGTTTACAGGTCACTTTCCTTTCATTATGGCTGGAAGAAAAGAGAGTAAGAGAAAATGTATGTACTATTACCACAAACTTTACAAAATACCAGGTAGCGAAACAGCCAATTTCTTTATTGCAATAATAAAGTTACTGAGTAACGGCAATGCAATTCAAAGCCCCAGGCATTGACACTCTTACATAACTCTTTCTACTGTCTATTGTATGTATATGTGTGTGTGAATGCTAACTTAGTTTTACAATACAGCTAGACTCACCAGTTCCCAACCCACCCCCATCCACAGTAGGACCTCAATTTGTTCTTCTATTTTCATAAACAAAAGTAAGTTGATCTGGCTCCACAATCATTGCATTTTACATGATAGGTGGGCCATGAATAGAAAATAAGTTATGAGTATCCACCTACATCCATTATTTTGTATCCCAGTCTAGGCAGATTATAGAGACCCACTGTCAAATTCAAACATGGAAAAATCAATCTAATAGCACTACAAGATGGGCACCAGCATATTAAAACAAAGGCTGTAGCACTGGAAGAGCAATAATTTATGGGATTGTCGTTTCACAAAGAAATCTTGACATAAATAATGTAAAGGGACTGATTTTTATATCTGAAGAAAGTATGCTATAGAAAAATGTAACAGGAGAAATGGAAGGAGTAAATAAAATTTTTAAATGGATATACAATCAACACAAACAAAGAAAAATCTACCTTTTATGCTTGCTGGAAAAAAAAAAACTGCTTTGATTTAAGAGTGGCTATTTTTTGAAGAATAAGACCTTTGCCTAAGAAATACTATTCTTCCTAGGTCAAGTGACAAGATTATGCCTACTACTGTCTTCTAGATATGAGAGGAGAAAAATGCCAATCTATTTATCTAAGTCCAAAATAACAGATGCCCAAAATAACATGCAACATGCAATGATACCTAAAAAATATACATCATTTGTAAGCAAGTATTTTTTTCCCCCACTGAGTAACACATCACAAAGAAATCTGTAAGGAAGATCAATCACTGACGTGCTAGACCTTAGAAAACAATTACAGAGAAAACAGTCAAGATATTGTACTGAATACTGCTTTGTTAATTTTAAAAGATTATTCCACACGATCTGTATTATAGGACATTTATAATCATAAGCCACAAACTTCCTGGCAAACGTTAGGTACATAAGTCTTTTTCCAAACCAAAACTTTCACCAATATTATTTTTATTGGTTACTCAAGTATTAGAAACTTTACCCAGTAAATAAAACTAAAACCATCTAAAACAGTACATAGTTTTTTTTTTAAAGCATTATATATTGACTATCATGATAATAGAATGATGGATGGAATATAATGTGTTTTTATGATTCCCCTAGTTTATAGGAGCTTATTACACCAGTAGGTGTTTACAGCCTTTTGTGGTGTTTTTTTTTCTTTTTAAACAAAACACATTTAATAGGTGATAAAGAGGCGGTGGGTTTAGATATTTATTTGTGGTGATACTTTCACTACATAAAAAGCATGCAAATGACTTTCTTACCTGTTGATTTAAGAAACTGCAACAATGGAAACCTAAAGTCTCATAATGGGACATCGGTTTATGTAGTAAGCAATAAACTGATGACAGAATAATTAAGAACAAACAGCCTCTGGAGATAAAGTGGAAAATGCTGAAGTACCTAAATGTGATGAATACTACGAATATGTCAAGGTACATAAACTCTTATGTTTTACTAGAATAAAACATTGTGAGGAAGGGAGTAAACCTATGATAGAGATTAGACACCTTAATAATGAAAAAAGGAGGACAGCATCTTTTTTTAAGTCTCTCCTTGGGAAGGGGCACTAAAAAGCTAGACTTGGTTCAGTGGAAGGTAGGAGAGAAATATACAAATTCTTTTTCTAAAAACCAATATTACAAAAATAAAACAAGTATTTCCTATCGTATTGCATTATTTTCCAGTACTATGTCATCTTGTCTAGAGGGAATAAAGCAGATTCTAACCCTAATATTCCAGAAACTGTAAATTATAACCACAGAGCCCTACAATGGTTACTGGACTAAGAGGTTATTACTCTGACCTCCAGACAATAGATTTGAGTATCCATTAGACAAGGACATGGGCTTCCTTGGTGACTCAGACCGTAAAGAACATGCCTGCAATCTGGGAGACCTGGGTTTAAATACCTGGCTGGGGAAGATCCTCTGGAGAAGGGACTGGCAACCCAGTCCCTTCAAAACTCCAGTATTCTTGAGTGCAAAAGAGTCAGACACGACTGAGTAACACACACAGACAAGGACACAGGGCAAAGGAGACACTAAAATAAAGACCAATCATAAAGGAGCATAAACACTCTCTTCTCCGAAAGTGGATGCTATTTCAATTAAACTGAATACAGTTATACTGTCCAAGTACTTTCAGGAGCACAGTTTCTTTAAGTAAAACTCAATAAATAAATGAAAATCTTAGCATTCTATCTTAGTTAAAAGTGCATGCATGCAAGCTCAGTCGTGTTTGATTCTGTGACCTCATGGACTGTAGCCTGCCTGGTTCCTTGGTCCATGGGATTTCCCAGGCAAGAATACTGAGTGGGCTGCCATTTCCTTCTCCAGGGGATCTTCCCAACCCAGGGATCAAACCCATGTCTCCTACATTGGCAGGCGGATTCTTTATCACTGAGCCACCTGGGAAGCCCCTTAGTTAAAAGATCACTGACTAAAATCAATCACGAAAATGAATATATCTATGTTCTTCTTTTACTTTTTCAAAGTATCCACTGTGTTTTATTTAACGTTATATTAAGTTGACTTAAAAAATCATTTATTTACAAGGGCACTCTAATTTGCAAGCCTTTGCTATTCTTTAACAAAAGAAAGAATCTTTCCTACTACTTAGGCCTAACTGTAACATAAACAAAGAAGTCCTCTCAAATGTTTATTTGTTCTGACTTAATTATAGTCTCTCAAGATTACTAGGTTTCTATAAAATTAAAATTCATAAGATTGAGATTTTATAGGCAATTAGTTTAGTTATAAAATGTCATCTCCCATAAAACAACATACTTATCAAATTAAAATCAGAGTAATGTTTTCTAATGATTTTGTTAAAATATCAATTAAAATAATTGAGAGTATGAAAAACCAAAATATCAACCAAACAAAATTCCAGTCTTAACTGTTTACATGTGGTAATTTTCCACAACCTGGTAGGATTGTCAATTCTTACTGCTCTTGTTTGTGCAAATGTATTCTTATATACTTAAAATTTTATTTTTATATTTCAAAAACTAATTTCTAAATCATCCACAGAAACTAAAAATCAGTTAAAAATATACTGAGCCAACAAATGAAAGCAATGTAAACATAACCCAAATGAATCTTTAAAAAAAATAAGCAAAAAGCCATCACTGTTAATGTGTAGAATTCTTTTGGTGCGTAATATACAAGTTCTTTAATACACATAGCAACTGGGCACCCTGGGAGGTGGCTGCCCATGTATCAAGTCATGACCATCATCCTTGGCACAAAGGAAGAGGGACTGCTCAGGACCACAAGAGGGCAGGGAAGACAAAATTCCAGCCTTTCTTCAGTTCTACAGGTCTGTCTGTAGTGTTATTTAAGAAGTATATCTTTTCATCCTACAATCACCATCCTTTTCGTAGTCCAAGTTTTTTTTCCCCCCTCCTCCTTTGAAGGTTCTCAAAATCCAGATCAAAGGAGCATCAGTTTTTCTATAACATTTATGTACAAGGATGTTCTGATGCAATTCATGCATTACAGAAAAGCTGAAACATCACATAAATTCTGCATTTGTGTATGCATGAGCACATCCATAAGAAAGCCTAGGTGAGTGCAGAAACTGCACCTGGTGATGTTGACATCGAGGCACACACGAATGGCACACCTGCCACCCTCAAATGTCCAGCAGCTACTTCAGTTCATTGTCTGTTTTATGAAACACACCCATCCACAGGCAGTGATATGACTGTCTAATTTCACATCTCTCTACTTTCAACACTTCCCAATAATTCACAAGCTGAAACCTCTCCAATGTCCATTTCCACAAGCAAACTGCAGGTCTTTTTCAACGCAAAGTGTATTTGTAGTACTTTTTTTTTCCCTAAGCATTTAACATGTGTGAAACTATGTTATGTCTTTCACTAGGCTCCTATCTTTATTTGTTTAATTAATTAGGCTGCAGATTGTTAGTTGAAGCCTATGGGATCTAGTTCCCCAACCAGGGATGGAACCCAGGCCTCATGCATTAGGAGTATGGAGTCTTAACCACCAGACCACCAGGGATGTCCTCCTATTTTTAATTTTATGTGTCACTAACGAGGTTTTTGAGGACTATGCTCCTAAACCCATTTTCCACAAAAGCCCCACACTTTCACTGTCCGAGTTTGCAGAGGGAGATGATTTTTAGGAAGACGTGTGCTGTGTTACTAAATTACGAATTAACATACCTCTGTGCTACTAAAAACGCATCTGAAGTTTTACTAGACAAGGCATTATTTTTTAAATCCTTGCCTGAGATTTTATGCTCTTCATGACTGAAAAGGAAAAATTGAAAAGATATGATTTTATATAGATCTGTTGTTTCTAGAGGAATGCTTATAAAGAAGGGATAAAATTCAGGTCTTGATATAAAACATCCTTATACTCACAGAACAAACTAGTCCCCATTTTGTCTCTGACTTATTGTGGCATAACAGTAGAGCTAAACTTTTCTAAATATAAGTGCAGGTATTCACCTCCATCTAATTCTTACTTCCAGACTTCTGTCTGAGATGGTTTAATGTGTAAGCTCAGACTAATGGTTTTTCAACTGCGCTAAACTGCTTCAGCTCTGTCTGACTCTTTGTGACCAGATGGACTGTAGCCTGCCAGGCTCCTCTGACCACGGGATTCTCCAGGCAAGAATACTGGAGTGAGGTGCCATGTCTTCCTCCAGGGGATCTTCCGGACCCAGGGGTCAAACCCTTGTCTCCTAAGCCTCCTCCATTGGCAGTGGGGTTCTTTACCACTAGCACCACCTGGGAAGCCCTGGGAATAATTTTTATCTCCCAAGGGACATTGGGAAATGTGTGGTAAGGTGTCTGGTTTTACATATATGTTATTGAAGTATAGTTGATTTACAATGATGTGTTCATTTCTGCTATATGGCAAAGTGACTCAGTTATGCATTATATATTCTCTTTTTAATAACATTGAAATTTAATTTAATTAATTAAAATAATTAATTAAAATAATTAATTTTAAATTATTCTTTTTAATATTCTTTTCCATTAGGTTTATCCTGGACCTTGAATATAGTTCCCTGTGCTATACGGTAGACCTTGTTGTATACATCCACTGTCTGGTAGCACTTTTTGAACGTTACAACTAGGGCTCGTATGTAGTGAGTAGAGGCCAGGATGCTGCTCAACACCTTAGAACTTGCAGGAGAATTTTTCACAGGGAAACAAGTATCCAGCCCCAAATATCAATATGCTGAGGCTGGGTGACTTCCAGGAGGGCTTGCACCAGGGGGCAGGCACCTTCCAGGATTGCCGCTGCCAGTGCCCTGGTCCCTGCAGTGAGCCGCTGTCAACCCACACCTCTGCACTTTCCAACACCAGCAGGGGGACATGGGTTCGATCCCCGGCTGGGGAACTGGGACTGAACATACCGCAGAGCAACTAAGCCCAAGCACTGCAACTACTCAGCCCACAAACCACAACTACAGAGTCCGTGCACCACAAGGAAGGATCCTACCTGATGCAATGAAGGTGCCATGTGCTACAACTAAGACCCAAGGCATTTAATACATAAATAAATATTTTTAAAAAAACAGTGCTGAGGTTAATTAAACCCTAAGTGAAGACCATCGTTGCTCTCTAACAATAAACTCTACCACATAAGCCAGGTGTATTACTTCTGTGGGTTCACTGTACCTGTCCATGTCTCAGCTGCCTCACAGCTAGGGAACAGCAGCTATGTCACATGTTGTTTGTCTATTTGTTCAGAACTGTCCTCGGTACCTGGGGATGGCCATGAACAAAACGTAAAAATCACTGCCCTTGTGGAACCTACTTTCTAGTGGGGATGTTTATGAAGATTAAATGAGTAAAGAGTATAAACATGGCCAGGAACAGACAAGCCCTTGAAGACATTTATTTTTGTTATGAACTACAGGAATTGAGCATATGTTGGTGTCATCAGACAACTTGTTAGGTTCAATAACCTATTTAAACTGAAACAGTTCAAATGAACATGCAACCCGAAAAATGTCAAAAACTCATGTTATCCCCACTAGTCAGTATTTACTGTCAAAGAATAAAGGTGTGATCTCTCGTGGCGCTCATGTTTCTGGTCACGATATTCCTAATATTTCCAAAAACAGAAAATAGAGGAGAAAAGTCATTCTAATACAAAAGCTCCAAGGAGACAGTAGCTATGTTTTTAAGGCAGTATTCGAGAAGGTTTTTAAATAATGACAAACAAAACTTTAAAAAAATGGACTCTGCTATTCTGGAGAGTTTATGACTGAATGAAATAGGTCATATCCAGGAGCTCATTCTGAGGATCACGCTCTATCAAAGACCCATGTAAAGGATCAAATCTGTGGCACTTTTAGAAAAGATATCAACAAATTGAGAAACAGCAACACAAATTGCTTGTTCTTCGGCATTATGCCCTCTTCACTCTTTATTACTAGACATTTAATCATTTACTAGAATTTACATGAAAGATCTGCTTAATTCCAACCCCTATGGAACTATTTCACTCAATGATAATTGGATTTTAAAAGATCTTTAGATGAATAAATCCATGTGTGTATAAAATGGCATATTTCCATCAAATTATACAAAAAACAAATTAAATGACAAATCTACTGGAGATGGAGTAGAAATTCATTATTCTGCCTTATTCCTTTTCAGATTGTATTTGTGAACCAAACAAGGCCTCATGAAGGTTATTGTAAAGCCATTCTGAGCTTTACATCAAAAGGGAAAGCTGATAAACTACAATGGTTCCTATAACCCATTTATGGAAACAATTTAATGGGTTAGAATCAACTCTAAGTGGCAGGTGCTGTTATACGAAGAGTAATTTAGGCTGTATGGCAGCACTCTGAAGACTGGGGATGCTGGTGTTTATGTCCATTTCCAGGCTTGCTAGAGAAAGCCATTTTTTGGTTCAGTCTACCCTGCTGGTCTGTTCTCAGCAGGACACTAATGAGGGAGGACGTCAATCAAGGATATCCCCAAGGAAACAATCCCCCATACACTAAACAGATGCCTGAAATGTCCATTTCAAATATAAACCCCAATAAAATTATGGGTTTAGAAAGAGGAAGAAAGATGTCTGCTAACACGGTGTTTAAATTTTTGAGTATAATGATGAAAGGCAGTAACACTGAAAGAACTTTCATTCTTAATGGAGTGATTATTTCAAGATATACAAGACAAAACATGAAATGTTTAGCACAGCTATGAACTGAAAAATGAAATTCAGTTTTTTAGAAAGTTTATTTATTTATTTTTACTCAAAGGCTAGTTGCTTTACAATGTTGTCTTGGTTTCTGCCATATATCAACATGAATCAGTCATAGGTAATTTGATTTTAAAACTCCTATAATCCAACATTAAGGCTACAACTTTGCAACCTTTGTTGAGTGTAAATGTAAATTTTGCATCAGGTATTTATAAACAGGTGAAATACCCTCACATTAAGTCCTTTAAAACATTAGGATCTGTCTGATTTTTGCAAAAATTAATATAGCACTGAGAGTACTAGATTGAAAAATTAAAATGAATCAGTACAGTACACGGTGTATATTCTTTAAACCAAATATGGAAAGAAGCTATTTTAGATTTAAAAATAAGAACATTTAAGATTCCAAGGAGATATGATTATTCATGATTGTATAATATGGCAATACTGACTGGTCTATCCTGTTGAGCTGGGCATCTGACCAGTCCCAAACTGGCTGCAGTGGTCCCAAACATCACATGCAGACCACAGAGTCTATAAGTGAAAGGAAAGTCTCCGCATACACTATTCCTTTTCAAGAGGTTTCTCAAGAACTCCCTGGCCATCCTTGTCTAGACTCTCATTGGCCAGATATATGTGTCAAAAGGGCTTCCCAAGTGGCTCAGTGGTAAAGAATCTGCCTGCCAAAGCAAGAGATGTGGGTTTGATCCTTGGGTTGGGACGATCCCCTGGAAGGGGAAAGGTCAACCCACTCTAGTGTGTTGAAGAATCTTATGGACAGAGGAGGCTGGCAGGCTACAGTCCATAGGGTTGCAGAGTCTGACACGACTGAAGCACTTAGCACCCACACATGCATACAAATGAGATCACATAGTATTTGCCTTTCTTGGACTTGTTTCACTTAGCATAAATGCCCTCATGGTCCATCCATGTTGTTTCAAACGGGAATATTCCACTGTGTGCATATGTATATGTACGTACATACAAACTATATTTTCTTTATCCATTCATTCACTGATGGACACCTCAGTTATTTCCCTCTCTTGGCTATTATAAACTATGCTGCAATGATCTGGGGTGGGTGGCAGTGCAGACAGCTTTTTGAATTAGTGTTTTTGTTTCCTTTGGATAAATACCCAGAAGGACCTGTTAGATGGACATCGGTGATTCTATTTTTAACTTTTTGAGGAACCTCCATACTGTTTCCCACAGTGGCTGCACCAACTTACATTCCCACTAATATGCACTGAGGGTTCTCTTTTCTCCACATCCTAACCAACACTCACCTCTTAAAACAAGTGATGATAGTGCTTCTAACAGGTTTGACTTGCATTTCCCTGTTGAGCACATGTTCATGTACGTGTTGGTCATCTGTATGTCTTCTTTGGAAAAACATCTCTTCAGACCCTCTGCCGATATTTTTAACTCAATGTTTTTTTGTGTTTTTTTTGGTTTTTTTTTGCCACTGAGTGGTACGAGTTCTTTATACATTTTAGATATTACTCCTTATCAGACACATGACTTGCTAATATTTTCTCCCACTGGGTAGACTGCCTTTTCATTTTATTGATGGTTCCCTTTATTATGCAGTTAATCCCACTTGCTTATTTTGCTTTTGTTGCTGTTTTCTTTGGTGTTAGGAAAAGATTTTTTTTTTTTTTTAACGTTTTGGCCATTAATAACTATGTACTGGCTACTTCTTAGTATTGCAATTCTCCCCACGGGAATATTTGTTTTAGTGATTTTTTTTTTTAATACTTTGGCTTCATGAGTGACTCCAATGATTGCTTTACTACAAAACCCATTCTTTTTTTCAACTTAGGAAATAAATATTGAAATTGCTAACATCAATAACGAAAGATTGAGGGCAGGAAGAGAACGGGACAACAGAGCATGAGATGGTTGGATGGCATCACTGACTCAATGGACGTGAGCTGGAGTAAACTCCATGAGTTGGTGATGGACAAGGAGGCCTGGCGTGCTGCAGTCCATGGGGTTGCAAAGAGTCGGACATGACTGAGCGACTGAACTGAACTGAATAGCCAGTAATTTGTCTGAGTGACATGTCGGACAGAGAGGAGTTTACTAGGTAGTGTTTTATACGTGTACCAGTGGTAAGAAGGTTGAAAATCTATCAACTATGAACAAAGTATATATTTTAGAAAACTCTATCCCACAGAAGAGATTTTGGTTGTCTCTTATTAAATTCAGCTGCAAACCCCCATTTGTGTGATTCGCTCAGCATCATGTATTTCCCTTATGGGAGAGAAAGAAGGATTTAATTTAGTCTAAGAAAAATAGGATATCATAGTGGTTTGGCAGTTCTTTCTGCAACCCTGTCAAGAAGCCAGCATCATGACTTGGACTTTTACAAGGGCTGAGACCTTAAAACGTGCCTCATACCCACAATGATGTTAGGCTGGAGCAAGGCAGAGAGATGTACGGACTATGGAAGTGATTGTATTTCTCAAATTTAGGTACCAAACCAAACAGCAAACAGCTCAGATATGCATGGACAACTCTTCAATATCCTTCCACTCCAACCAAAAAGAATACTCAATGTACATTCTCAATGTGGCCTTGGTTTCATTATACTATCAGACAATTATACTTTTCAACTTGTTTTAAAATTGAAGAGCTTTGCAAACTATCATATATAGGATGGATAAACAACAAGGTCCTACTGTAGAACACAGGGAACTATATTTAATATCTTGTGATAACCCATAATGGAAAAGAATGTATAACTGGATATAAATGAATCACTTGGCTGTATAGTAGATATTAACAACATTGTAAGTCAACTATACTTCAGTTAAAAAAAAAAAACTGAAGTGCCTTTGCCAATAGAAATTATGATGCTATATGTGTCACTCTGAGACTCAGTCTCAAATGAGATTTAAAAACCATGTCTGAAGCAGTGACTTTAGTTATTAAATATGATTTTTATTTATTAGTTATTAAATCAATTGGGTCTATGGTGGTCCAGAGTAATTTTTAAAACACTGTTACATGTAAAGTTGATTAATGTCTTATGTAGATAACTATTTGGATTTATTTTCCTTTAAATAAAAAGGAAAAAAATGCTATGCTGAAATCTGACTACCACAATGACTGTTTCTGCAATTTATTTTTAAACTGAAAATATGCTGGCATGGAAAATTATGCCTGCAATTAAAGGCAGTGTTTTAAGAACAAAAGAAAACACTGAAAGTGCCATGCCTTTTCTTGATAGAAATGGAATTTTTGAGCCTCAGTTATGTGAATAACCACCGAGTTAGCAATCTAAAAGATTGCAATTTTTTTTCTTTTGCGAAACATGTAAAGTATACATTTCCTTTCCCCACATTTAGTTCTAAATGCCATTTGCCTTTAACTTCGAACTAACTGCTTCCAGACGTCCTGCTAAAACCTCAGTGATTCATTTACCCACATCTCCAAATTTTCCTTCCAGCCTTAACCCTTTATATCCTCTCCTTCCTCCTCCTATCATTCAGGAAAAGGAGCATCTCAGATTTCTTGGGGGCTTGGAGTGGGGAGGGGGTACAGAACAAAGGATGCACCCTCTCTGATCCACACTCCCAACAAGAAATATAAAAATCAGCACCTAAATAGCAACCACCGTGTGACATCACTGAGCGCAGCTCACACTCTCCATCTGAGCCTGCTGCACTGGAAACTTGACCAACAATCCTTACACAGCCCCTCCGAGGTAAGCATTACAGTCTTCACTCTACATGTGAATAAACTGAGGCTCACAGCCTCACTTTTGTTCTCCATGTGTCAGCAGCCACATGGAGACCTGGTCCCCAAAGCTCCAGTTCTGTCTTTTTCAGTCTCCTTTTCCCTGCTTTCAACAGCTGCCCCTTCTTGACTCATCATGGCCAGTGAGACTTCTCAGTTCTGCTTCACATCTTCTCCCAGGTTTCTGCTCAATGGTAACTAAAACACAACACAACACATCACATCACAACACTACCCTTTCCTTGCACACACCGTGGACACGCACCCTCCTTCGCCTTCTCATGTCTCACTGCCTAGCATCACCCCAAGGCTATACCCATCTGAAGCACAGTAATGAAACCTTTACTGATTCCAATGGAATTTTAAACCCAGTGTTTCTTTTCCATCTTCTTATTCTCTACGGCTTTGCAATCATTCTCCATTCTCAGTTGCTCAGACAACATTATCACAATGTAAATGTAACCTCACATTTCCCTGATTATAGGTCCCAAAGAATTTTAGCACAAATAACATCAATAGTAAACAATAGGATTTTTACAAAAGCACCCAACAGGAATTGAAAACTTTGCTTTTCCCACTGGGAAAATAGGAGTATGATGTAGCGCTGCAAGTACAAAGCTGAAAGCATTATTATAGGCTAGAACAAAATAAAGGAAAAAAATTCAAAATATGAGATTCACATACAAATTCATTTGTTTTAGTTTTTGCATTTACAGATAATTTCTACATCATCTTCTAAAAAAAAACTTCCTAAATAAAACCAACATACTAATTTAGAATCTACAAAATAAATTTGACAATAGACTTTAAATAATTTTAGAATTAGAGAATTCAATTAACACCATGCTAGTTATGAACAAAATGAACCCAGCATGCTAGTAACTGTTATCCATTCTGAGTTTTATGGGACAGGTACATTTTAGACCACTTAATAAATCACATTATAAATAAAAATGCTTAAAATAATTTAGATAATTGTCTCACTTGGAAGTCATCTGAGTGATTCTTAAGAAGCTTTTAAATAGGAAGATTAAATGACACTTTATGATTAAAACAGAAAAATGGCTCTTAGAATGTACAAGCTAATCCACCAGAGTCATTTTCTGTCATGCACTCAAGAATCAAGTGACATTTCTGGTCGCTATCCAGAAATTACCCTACGTAAGAAGCTCGCTAATGGCATCTCCATCACTGCCTTAGTCTAGGCTCTTAAGTCTCCCAAGGCCCTTAACAACATCCGAATTCATCTCATTATAATCAGGATATCCCCCATTTAGAGCATCCTCCACTGAACCTCAACTTCCTTCTATTAAACAAGCAACTGAAACCAAAACAACAACAAACCTTATTCCAGAAGGCTTTTGAAAGGATCAAGTACCTAAGCACCACCATACGTTACCTAATAAAGCCCTCACTAAATAGTAAATAGCTGAACTTGAATATGACATGTGGACACAAGGTGGGTGGAAGGGGAGGGCGGGACAAACTGGGAGAGGAGGATTGACATATATGTGCTGTGCTTAGCTGCTCGGTCGTGTCTGATTCTTTGTGACCCCATGGACTGAGGACCGCCAGGCTCCACTGTCCGTAGGGATACTCCAGGCAAGGATACTGCAGTGGGTTGCTATGCCCTCCCTCTAGGGGCTCTTCCCAACCCAGGGATCCAACCCAGGTCTCCTGCATTGCAGGCAGGTTCTTTACAGCCTGAGCCACCAGGGGAGCCCAAAATACTGGAGTGGGCAGGCTTTCTCTTCTCCAGGAAATCTTCTGATCCAGGAATCGAACCAGGGTCTCCTGCATCGCAGGCAGATTCTTTACCAGCTGAGTTACCAGGGAAGCCCATATCTATTTCACTCCTGTATGTAAAGCAGATAGCTGGTGGGAAGCTGCTCTCTAGCACATAGAGCTCAGCGTGGTGCTCTGTCATGACCTAGAGGGGTTAGTGGGGGGTGAAGGTTCAAGAGGGAGGGTATATATGTATACACATAGCTGATCGACTTTGTTCTACAGCAGGAACACCCACAATATTGTAAAGCAATTATATCCCAATTTAAAGAAATACATAATAAACATGAATGTGCTAGCAGAGTGAGGTTTCCTGAAGAGAAGTCAAATTATGTCACATCCTTGCTTTAAAAAGTTGTTGGCTCTCTGCCCTATGTTTAATGTGAAGTACAGCTATAATTTAATGAATGAGGAACCTGATAAGTTGATCAAAATTAAAGTTCACTGTTGAATGATCTATGTAAAAAGTCAAAGAGTAAAAATGATCACAGGGTATATACTCCAGCAATTTCAAAGAATGTTTATTTGAAAAAGTAGTCATTTATTTAAAAAAACTATTAATTACAAAAGTCTAATGGAGTTTTAAAATAAAACTAAGCAGAATTCCAACTTAGGAACGTGTCAGCAGTCAGAAATACTTTTAGCATTAAAGAGCAGTATTGTGGCATAACACACACACACACACACACACACACACACACACACCCCTAAAATTTCCCTAATTCAGACAACTCTATTGCTCCCTAATGAATGCTAATTAGTAATGTTTTATTGTAACATGTATTAAATGGAGGATTACTATACCCCTGGGAAGGAAGCGAACAACAAATTAGAAAAAGCAGAATTTAAGCACCATGTCCTTTGTTTTTTTGGGTGGTTATACACTACTTTAAAAAGCTAACCTAGTTCTAAATAGGTTGCAAAAGACATCCAATTATTATAGGTGAAACATTCTTCCCAACAGAATCAGGCGAAGTTTTTCAAATTAGGAAAAAAATTAGTAATTATTGAATTTGACTATTCTTCATTCATTATTTTCTTACTGCATTCAAGAATAAAAAGGAAGCTACTGGTAAGTCAAATGATACCCCTATGCCACAAAGACATTTTAAGAAATGGTATGCCTTCAAAAATGGTTGTATTTTCTGTGTAACTTAAATATTTTCACTCACTCAGTATGAGACAGGCACTGGTGACGCTTGGCCTTAACGATATTCTTACAAACAAATAGGAGGAGTAATTAACCAAAAATGAGCCTGATTCGGGGCTGATCTTGCTTAGTTAGAAAGGGGAAGAGCCGAGATGGTGGCCCAGAAGTGTATGCCACTTGAATTGAGCCTCCATGGGATCAGCAAGAATATTCAGATGTGACCAGAGTTTAGCACAGATGGAAGGGAGGGGGCACAGAAATGTGACTGAAAATCCAGGCTTTGAGCGACAATATATTTATATATGATTTCCAAGTGGCGCAGTGGTAAAGAATCTGTCTGCCAATGAAGGAGACGCAAGAGATGTGAGTTCAACCCCTGGGGAGGGAAGATCCCCTGGAGAAGGAAATGCCAACCCACTCCACTATTCTTGCCTGGAGAACTGCACAGACAGAGGATTCTGGTGGGCTACAGTCCATAGGGTGGTGAAGAGTCAGACATGACTGAGCACACACACACACATTTATATATAAAATTTCTATTATGTAATTTTGAAGCAGTATATTTATTCCACTGTTAGGTTCTCTGTCACTTCAGTGTCAAAGGAATGCATCTTTTTAAACTCTGAAAAGGTCCAAAGAGTAATGCACTTATGTGATGCACACAGCACTTTAATTAAGGCTCTGTTTTTGTCAGCAAATCATTATCCCTAAGTACTGAGAAATTTCTCACTTACAGATGAGGCAGAAGTTGGACAAAGATCTGACCCAGAATAGCAGGCAGGGCCCACTTCCTGCAGCAGAGACCCAGACACAGGAGCAGCGCTGGCAGTGAACTCCGATGGCCGTTGGCAGGCCACTGTGACGGCCGAGTGCTACTCAGGATGTGCTTCCTTCTAACAGTGTGAAGCCACGGCACGCTACTAGATGGTTAGGATAACTAGTAGGTTTTCATCATCACAGTAAAGATGAAAACTCTAAGGCAAGGCTCAAGATATTCCCCTCATTCATTTAACTTGTGTAATCATTTATTCATGCTCAAACCTTCATTAAACATCTATTATGCATGAAGTTTTGTACTCTCCACCACTATGAAACAAAAATATAGTTCAAGACTATAATGGGCTTCAGAATACTGTTCCATCTGAGTTGACCAAGCCAAATCTCAAATGTGAAGAATACCACAATCATATTTTACCACCAGGCTTCAGTATTGTTTGGAATGACTTCCTCAAAGAACACTGTATTCATGAACAGACAAGCACTTTATTCCCAGTGCTTTAGAGTTAAGTCAGGCTTTTATGTCAATTTCAGGTTATCCCCCTGACCCCCACCCCAAGCTCTGCTCATCCTCCCTTCTTTTGTCAGATTTAATTTCCTGTTCATACAAAAAAGTTAAAGTAGCTTCTCTTCACTTGAACTCTAGTGGCATTTAGGCCAGTGACCTCTGAGGTCATAATGCCTCAAAAACATCATTGTTAAGAATGCATACCCAATATGTTTCAATTTATCGTTACTACAGTAACTTACTGATTAGAATATAAGCTATTTTAAAACCATGTTAAAATAGTTTAAGTAGATTTGAGATAAATTTTAAAAGCAATAAAAATATTAATGAGTTCTCTATATACTTAAAGCTTCTAGACTGGGGCAGAATTTGAAAATTCTACAACTTATGGAAAAAACTGGATCTTGAATTAAGCCTGTCAAGTCAAACAAAATGAAGCTGAAACCCCACTTCTATATCTCTCTGTTTCTAAAAATATAGAAGTATAATGTATTAGGAGTCATAATAAGGCAGTTATTGATATTTTTGTATATCCGCATATAAAAAACTGAGTTTGATCATTTCCTCTCAATAACTATCCTATTCATGTAAAAAAAAAAAAGTGCAAAGAGTCTCATTCTTTATTTGCTTCAAAAAACTGATGTGAAAATATTCAACATTATCTATAAAGAATTTCTATATTGTGTTTTCCTCAACTAGACATACAAAGTAAAAAGTGACTGTTCTTTAACAGAAAACTGTTTGAAAATTCTCCAAAAAACCTTGAAATAACAAGGCTGCCATCGAACTTGCAAGAGAAGAATTATGCCAGAAATGATAAAGCCTAAGATTTTAAAGGCTTCAGTTTATTCTATATAAACAGTATGAAATAAAAATAATGTCACTCCTTCACTCAAAAGGGAGGGGGAGTAAAGCAAAATATAGTTACTCAGACACACACACACACTTTCACCCAACCTTCTGAAACTAATGATTTCAAAACTAACTCAATTTCTATAGTGTAATTCAAAGACATGAATTAATATTGCAAAAAGAAATCAATCTTTAAAAGGCATGTTGCCATTCTTTATAATCAAAGGCACTAGTAACTTACTGCTCTTAAATTTTAGGCTCATAAATGAGATTCCTATTTTGAATCACATTGCTGACATAACCCCAAATAATTAATTAAAGAGCTGCTTCAGCCAATTGTTAATTAATTCAGACTAGTAATATACTTTTTAATAAAAGTATTATGTAACGAGTACTGTTAACATCTCCAAAGGAACTTCTGAGAATTATTCATTTCTTTCTTGTGAAGTGAGAAACAAAAAATCAAGTTTCTCCTCTGAATAAGTTAAAAAAAAAAACAAATAAATGAAAATCTTTAGGTTTTCAAGCAATTTGCAACCACTGTGCTTTTATGTAGCTTCAAGTTAAGGACAGACCAAAAGGAAGATTACATCTTCAAATGCTCAAGTCATTTGAAAAAACCTCACAGTGTATTTACATTTCTCTAAGAATACAATATTTCAGTTATAGAAATATCTACAATACGTAAATCCTGGCACTGGGGCTCTAAGGCTTACTTACCACAGGCTCATTAACTGAGAAAAGAACTACTGCTCATTTAGCCATCAGCTATTTATTATTACACATTAAAGTAACAAGCATTACTCACCAGCCTCCGTCAAGATGACATTCAACTACAGGCAGAGGGGATACTGGAAGGAGAAGCAGACTCTGACTCTGCTGCTTTGTCTTGAGCGGCTCCCAAACGAGCGCCCCGGGGACCAAGCCCTCAGGAAGTGCACTGTGGCCGGGGGGCCGCCTGCCACTCTGCCAGTCTGCCACCGGACTGACGTCACGGCCCAACATGTCACTGCAGCCGCAGACTGAGGCAGCTTCTCTGGAACAGTTTGTTGTGATTCCGTACGCCTTCCAGCCAGAGGAGTCGAGTATGATTTCAGTTCCCGTCAAGTTGGCACACAGCACAGGGTAAAATACCAGCACACGTGGCTGCCAACGGCTTGTGAAGAGTGTTGTGAGGATTTTTAAATACCCTTAGCTCTCAATAGATGTTTTCTGTTAAAACTATAAGCAAACCTATTCAAGTGATTCCTTTCAAAACATTTTTTGGGGGTTGCTGTTGTTTCCAGAGTTGAGCCATATTTCAAAAAATTCAGCCAATAAAAGGTACAAAGAAAGCTAAAATTGTAGAGACCTAAATGGGAAGAGAATCTAAGACCCAAGGGAATATATATATATATATGTGTGTGTGTGGCTGATTCACTCTGGTGTACAACAGAAACCACACAACATTGTAAAGGAACTATAGTAGTAGTATTAGTTGCTCAGTTGTGTCCGACTCCTTTGTGACCCCGGGGACTGCAGCCCACCAGGCTCCTCCGTCCATGGGATTCTCCAGGCAAGAACACTGGAGTAGGTTGCCATTTCCTCTTCCAGTGAGACTTTCAACCCAGGGATCAAACCCACATTTTCTGCACTGGCAGGCGACTATTTACCGCTGAGCCACCTGGGAAGTCCAGTAAGTGACTGAGCAGGACTCAAAACCCGTACATCTGATCACTAAGTTATACCATTTAGTAGGAAAGATACCAGCCGTTAATATTCTGGTGAACAATCTTTTCGACCAGAGTGTGTGTATATAAACACACATTTATTCAATATAAGGAAATCAAACTATATATGCTGTTTTGCAACTCGCTTTTTTAAATTCAGTAATATACCATGGTCAGTTCCATATCAGTAACTATATTCTTAACTTTTCTTTTATTGATGGCTGCCCATGACATTGATCTAAACCTGATTCCGATTGGACACTTAATTTAAAACTTTTTGTCATACACAGTGCTTCAGGTCAGGTCAGGTCAGTCGCTCAGTCATGTCTGACTCTTTGTGACCCCATGAATTGCAGCACACCAGGCCTCCCTGTCCATCACCAACTCCTAGAGTCTACTCAAACTCATGTCCATTGAGTCAGTGATGCCATCCAACCATCTCATCCTCTGTCGTCCCCTTCTTCTCCTGCCCCCAATCCCTCCCAGTATCAGGGTCTTTTCCAATGAGTCAACTCTTCGCATGAGGGGGCCAAAGTATTGGAGTTTCAGCTTCAACATCAGTCCTTCCAATGAACACCCAGGACTGATCTCCTTTAGGATGGACTGGTTGGATCTCCTTGCAGTCCAAGGGACTCTCAAGAGTTGTCGCCAACACCACAGTTCAAAAGCAGCAATTTTTCGGCACTCAGCCCTCTTCACAGTCCAACTCTCACATCCATACATGACCACTGGAAAAACCATAGCCTTGACTAGACGGACCTTTGTTGGCAAAGTAATGTCTCTGCTTCTTAATATGCTATCTAGGTTGGTCATAACTTTCCTTCCAAGGAGCAAGCATCTTTTAATTTCATGGCTGCAATCACCATCTGCAGTGATTTTGAAGCCCCCCAAAATAAAGTCTGACACTGTTTCCACTGTCTGCCCCTCTATTTCCCATGAAGTGACAGGATCAGATGCCATGATCTTAAGTTTTCTGAATGTTGAACTTTAAGCCAACTTTTTCACTCTCCTCTTTCAGTTTCATCAAGAGACTTTTTAGTTCCTCTTCACTTTCTGCCATAAGGGTGGTGTCATCTGCATATCTGAGGTTATTGATATTTCCCCTGGCAATCCTGATTCCAGCTTGTGCTTCTTCCAGCCCAGTGTTTCTCATGATGTACTCTGCATAGAAGTTAAATAAGCAGGGTGACAATATTCAGCCTTGGCGGCGTACTCCTTTTCCTGTTTGGAACCAGTCTGTCATTCCATGTCTGGTTCTAACTGTTGCTTCCTGACCTGCATATAGGTTTCTCAAGAGGCAGGTCAGGTGGTCTGGTATGCCCATCTCTTTCAGGAAACAGTGCTTAAGGTAGCCTAGATACCTTTGTGCTTTCTTGTATTGTGCAAGGTCATTCTTAGAAATGACACAGATAGATCAAAGCATGTGTGTGTCTTCAACATCTGCCTCCTTGACACTCCAAAAAGAGGTAACAATTTATAACTTAATACGTTATACTTTCTTCCCACATAAAAGACACTGACAATTATTTTTCTTCCTTGCAAATCTAATAGAAAATACAGCTTTAATTGTGTTTGTGTGTTTTAGTTGCAAGTGAGGTTAAACCTTTCTTCATGAGCTTGTTCACACGGAAGGCAGTCCAGTTAATGGCTACAAGCATGTAAGGTCTGGAGTAAGATGACTCTAAGACCAGCTCTTCTTCCAGTAGTTTTCAGACCACAGGCAAGTTACTTAGCCTCTCTATGCTTCAATTTCCTTATAGGGAAAATAAAGATAACAATTCAATCCTCAAGGGATTTTTGTGAGAATTAAATGAGAAAAGCCATGTAAAGCAACTGGAACAGTGCCTACCACCTAACAAGTGTTTAATTAAATGTTAACTCATATTTGATGACCAATCATATCTCTTCTGCATTTCCTGCCCTTCAACCAACAAGGTGATTCTTAATAAGACTACAGACAAACCATTTTATAAAATGTACTGAAAATATCTTGTTAGCATGCTAATGACACAAAAATGTGAATATACCTCAAAAGTGAGTTGTCTTACAATTAATCTAGCATGTAACATAGCCAGTGCTTAAAAAAAACACTCCTTTCATATGAAACTGCAATAACAAAAATTAAAAATAGCATTTCAAGTTGAGAAAACAAAACTGTTTCATCACATAGCTTGAAATATAGACAAGCAAGCTGATGTAGTTTGCGATAGCCAGAAGGGTTTGCATATGTTTTAGAATAGTAGTCAGTCATTCATGGATCTGCCCTATTTTTTTTTCCAAAATGAAGATTTTGTGAATCTTAATTAGTCTCTGTTTAAACTTCTCACACTAAAAATGAAAACAAAACCCATTCTTGAAGACATTAAAGAAAAGTTAAAATAACTTTTGCTATAGTTCTGAAAGCAAAGGACAGTCCCTAGTAAATGACACAAACCATAACAACCTTTAAGCACAATATATGAAGGTTAAAATGTATATTACTCCTACCCTAAGCCAATGTGACCTTGTGTTATGTAATAAAGTTCAACTGTTCACATCAACAGAGCAGGCATAACAAAACACTTATAAAATGCACTAAGAAGGAAGCTATATATTTTTCTAGTAGATCTGGCTTAGCTGTAGTCATTGGTGTATATGCTCTAAAATTATCACCTCTGAAGGCAGACAATTCGGCAATCAAATGGCAGCATGTGGAAATGGCAACCGACACCAGTATTCTTGCCTGGAGAATCCCATGGATAGAGCAGCCTGATGGATTATAGTCCACGGGGCACAAAGAGTCGGACACGACTGAGTGACTAACACTTATAATATGATTACCGAATCGCAGTGCCTTGGTGGTGCTACACACAGCTGCCAGGAGAAAGCAATAAAGAAGCAGCAGAGATCTGCCAAGAGACTCTGAAAGATGACCAGGAACACCGAGAACTAACAAACTGACTGGATTACCAGGAACTCCAAGAACTAACACGCTGAAGGAGCGTTTGGTTTACAAAGTTTCCAGCACCCTGCACTATTTCTCTAGGACCTGGGAGGCTGGCTCAGCCCCTCTGCCATCCCACCACGGTTTACAGGACTTCCACAGGGAAAACAGGGTGCTCGGGCAAGGAACATAAAAGGGGGAATTAGATAAGGTCCCTTCTCTCAAGGCCAGAACAGCCTGGAACTGACAGTTTACTAGGACAGAGGGAGCTGTAAACAGATCATTATAACATAACCTGATTTGCAGAGCACAGAAGAGGAAGTGGCTAACTGCCCGGGGGGATCTGGAAGAGGTTTAACAGAGGACAGGACAGTAAATGACAGTGGACGAACTCTTTCCAGAGGACATTGCAGTTAGAGGTACCAGTAGCTGTGAAAGCACAAATTTAAGATGCAATCTAAACTTGACACCTACAAAAGGCACCCAATTAACAGAAGGGGGGAAAAAAGCACACCAATAGGGCAATTCTCACAAGCACCTGGTGAGATTTTGCCCTGCTTCTCCCCAAAGTCAAGGATGGCTAATTTAGCTTTTTACGATTCTACCCACACCACATTTTTAGGACAGGAAGCTAAGGGAGATTGTGGACATATGCCCCACTGTTTGCTGGAGCTAATAACCGTCTTTAAATCTGTAGAGAAGCCTAAATCTTGATTCATCCTGATTCTCTTTTCATGTATCTCTATGCTGTAGGGCAGGAACCATGCTTCATTAGAAAGCCACAGAAAAACAGTCCAGTGAGGGCCTGCAAAGTATTTACCACCAAATCATGTGCTTCACTCAGAGCCCTCTTTAGTGCTGTTTGTGATAATGACTGAGGATTCAGTTGTGATAACTGTCATTTTTTTTCAGTTCTCACTTCACTTCTCAGTGGCATTTAAAACTCTTAACCACTCTATTCTTAAAAACACCACCATGGACCCCGAACTATGTGACCTGGTTCCCCAGCCTTCACTTTGTAAGTCACGCATGAATCCAAATGACTTGAACGAGCACCCAACTGTCTCTATAATTTGGTGCTAGCTTACCCATCATTAGCACCCAAAGCTGAAGCTCTTATAATAGATGAGAAACAGACCTACCCGTGTTTTTTCCATACGGTCTCATAGTGCTGGCTAACGCAAAGCATTCAAACATCCCATCACTTGGTAACTGATTTTTATCTCCCAGGTCACTTAATGCAAAACTTTCAAGTCAGAAAAATACTACTACAACGAGAAGACCACAACCACATACTCAACGATGCATAGTTCTTCTAAGCTACCAGGCAATTATGTGTCTCCCTGAGACAGCGGCAGACCCATAGGTTGAAGGCTCAGTCCCACGAGACTGCCCCCACTTTAGATACCATCACAAATCCAGGTTGTTATCTCTGCTTCCAACCCCTGCCTATAAATCAGGTTCAAATGAGCCTGTCTCAGGTTTGACTGATTAGCTTAAGAAGCTCACAGAACTCACAGAAACAGTTACTTAACATTTATTAATTTATTATAAGGAATATTGGGCTCCCCAGGTAGCGCTAATGGTAAAGAACCTGCCTGGCAACGCAGGAGACTTAAGAGATTGGGGTTCCATCCCTGGGTGGGGAAGATCTCTGGAGGAGAGCATGGCAACCGATTCCAGCATCTTGCCTGGAGAATCCCATGGACAGAGGAGCCTTGCAGGCTGCAGTCTATGGGGTTGCAAAGAATCAGACACGACTGAAGCTACTTAGCACATGCACATCAGGAATATTATAAAGGATACAAATATCCAGATGGAAGGTATACAGGCATATAGTTTACAGAGGGAAAGTCAGAATACTGATGGCCTCGTTTTCCTTTCTCCCAAATTTCCAAATCAATTCATCTTGGCACATCAGCCACCATATCGTCACGACTTAAAGAGAAACCTCAAGGCAGCGCTAATCACAAAAGTAAATTAAAAATACAGTCGTGCTTCAGTGTCTTCATGGCCTTGGCTCCAGCACACCATCCATCCCCAAATTCATGGACTCTCAAGACCCTTATATAAGATGGCACGGTCTCTGCATATAACTTACACGCACAGCCCCCAGCATATTTTAAATCATCTGCAGATTACTTACAATACCTGATACATTGTAAATGCTACATAAACAGGCAAATTCAAGGTTTGCTCTTTGGTACTCTTTGGAATTCCATGCCTCGCCCTCCCAATATTTTTGATTCACAGTTATTTGAATCGGCAGATACAGAATTCTCAGATGTGAAAGATTGACTTTAATTCAAAAATATGCTGTCTCTCCTACCCTCACTGTTGCTATTCAGTTGCTCAATTATGTCCAACTCTTTGCGACCCCCATGGACTACAGCATTCCGGGCTTCCCTGTCCTCAAACTCATGTCCACTGAGTCAGTGACGCCATCCAGCCATCTCATCCTCTGTCGTCCCCTTCTCCTCCTGACTTCAGTCTTTCCCAGCATCAGGATCTTTTCCAATGAGTCGACTCTTCCTATCAGGTGATCAAAGTATCGGAGCTTCAGCTTCAGCATAAGTCCTTCCAATGAATATTCAGGACTGATTTCCTTTAGGATTGAATGGTTTGATCTCCTTGCAGTCCAAGGGACTCTCAAGAGTCTTTTCCAACACCACAGTTCAAAAGCATCAATTCTTCAGCACTCAGCTTTCTTTATGGTCCAACTCTCACACTCATACATGACTACAGGAAAAACCATAGCTTTGACTATGTGGATTTTTGTCGGCAAAGTAATGACTCTGCTTTCTAATATGGCGTCTAGGTTTGTCATAGCTTTTCTTCCAAGGAGTAAGCGTCTTTGAATTGCATTATCCTCATTATCTTCTCTTAAAAGGTGAAAATCAGGCAAAAAGTAAATTAACTCACAGAAATTGAACACTCACACCAGTGATAGCCCGAGATAGATTCCAAATGTTCCATGGACTTACTGCACAGGTAACTCCATCACCTGAAGCTCAAGACAGAAACAAACTCGACACCACAAAGGAAGACAATCACTATGAATACAGGGAGACAATCACTATGAATACAGGGAGACAATCACTGTGAATACAGGGAGACAATCACTATGAATGTAGGGAGACAATCACTATGAATACAGGGAGACAATCACTATGGATGTAGGGAGACAATCACTATGGATGTAGGCTATGGATGTAGGGAGACAATCACTGTGGATGTAGGGAGACAATCACTATGAATACAGGGAGACAATCACTATGGATGTAGGGAGACAATCACTGTGAATACAGGGAGACAATCACTATGAGTACATGGAGACAATCACTATGGATGTAGGGAGACAATCACTATGAATGTAGGGAGACAATCACTGTGAATACAGGGAGACAATCACTGTGAATACAGGGAGACAATCACTATGGATGTAGGGAGACAATCACTATGAATGTAGGGAGACAATCACTGTGAATACAGGGAGACAATCACTATGGATGTAGGGAGACAATCACTATGGATGTAGGGAGACAATCACTGTGAATACAGGGAGACAATCACTATGAATACAGGTAGACAATCACTATGAATACAGGGAGACAATCACTATGGATGTAGGGAGACAATCACTATGAATACAGGGAGACAATCACTATGGATGTAGGGAGACAATCACTATGAATACAGGGAGACAATCACTATGGATGTAGGGAGACAATCACTGTGAATACAGGGAGACAATCACTGTGAATACAGGGAGACAATCACTATGAATGTAGGGAGACAATCACTGTGAATACAGGGAGACAATCACTGTGAATACAGGGAGACAATCACTGTGAATACAGGGAGACAATCACTATGGATGTAGGGAGACAATCACTATGAATGTAGGGAGACAATCACTGTGAATACAGGGAGACAATCACTATGGATGTAGGGAGACAATCACTATGGATGTAGGGAGACAATCACTGTGAATACAGGGAGACAATCACTATGAATACAGGTAGACAATCACTATGAATACAGGGAGACAATCACTATGAGTACAGGGAGACAATCACTATGGATGTAGGGAGACAATCACTATGAGTACAGGGAGACAATCACTATGGATGTAGGGAGACAATCACTATGAATACAGGGAGACAATCACTATGGATGTAGGGAGACAATCACTGTGAATACAGGGAGACAATCACTATGAATACAGGGAGACAATCACTATGGATGTAGGGAGACAATCACTATGAATGTAGGGAGACAATCACTGTGAATACAGGGAGACAATCACTATGGATGTAGGGAGACAATCACTATGGATGTAGGGAGACAATCACTGTGAATACAGGGAGACAATCACTATGAATACAGGTAGACAATCACTATGAATACAGGGAGACAATCACTATGGATGTAGGGAGACAATCACTATGAATACAGGGAGACAATCACTATGGATGTAGGGAGACAATCACTATGAATGTAGGGAGACAATCACTGTGAATACAGGGAGACAATCACTATGGATGTAGGGAGACAATCACTATGGATGTAGGGAGACAATCACTATGAACACAGGGAGACAATCACTATGAACACAGGGAGACAATCACTATGAATACAGGGAGACAATCACTATGGGTGTCAGCCCTCAGTTGACAATGATGTAACAGCTCAGATATTCTCGATTCACTGCCTTCAAAATGTTCAAGGGCTGCTCCATGCAACCAGTTAGGTTTTCTATTAGGGCTAAAATTTCATAACACAGCAAACTCTGAAAATGTAGTTGAAAGAGCTGAATGATTTAAGAATTAGATTAATCCAAAAACACCTGCTTAGGAAGGAACCAATTATAACAGAAAAGTCCTTCATACCATGAGAGTTTTTTTCCCCCAGGGAGTGGTTGCTACTAAATATACTTGCTTACTAACAGGACTCAAAACCTTCTAATTTGAAAATATCTCTCAGGGCATTGATGAGAAACTTGGCCCTTAAAGGCTAGTTAATAAGATACTGATTCAGCCATTTTATAACCACTTTAATTTATTTCTTCTGATCCTTTCAAAACTGCTTTCATTTTTTGGGTGAGATTGGTAGCTATGACTTCCTCATAAACTATGTCGTAATTTCTGTATCTCAACAATTTATACACTTTTTCAGTCCAGCTCAAATGTTATCTCCTTGGAGAGATTTCCTCCAATCTCCTTCACTCAGGGTGCAGTATATATCAGGAACAAATAGCACAACCAAAAAATCTGCAGTCATATACACCTACATTTCAAAGACTCTGTCAGTAGAGATGTTTGTAAACTATTCAGCAACATAAATAGAATATAACTAAACAACAACAAAAATATACTCATAAAAAGTGGACTAATAATTTTACAGATTGATAAAACTAAATAAAAACAAAAATGAGAGTGACGCTCTAAAAGGCAACAAAGATGTGGGCATTAAAATTGATTATCTTCCTTTCCTTTCACAACTATCAAATGACAGTTCAACTTCTGAGCTACAGGTGAAATGTCTGGTTATATTTACATCTCCATTGAATATGTGAACTCTCAAACTATCTCTGGGTGTTTTCTCTTGCTAGGGGAAAAATGGATTCTGAGTAGTCAATTTTTTTAATAGGCTCTAGAATCTTTAACTGTATTTTAACTGTAACCAATAAAATTCTAGAAACGTTCCAGGTCAAAGTATATGCCTGCCACAAATACAGTATGAAAATTTAACTGATTTGGTATACTTTAAAAATGCAATGCTAACTAATAAACATCTAATTTCCTTGTCAAGGTCCTAACTTCAATTCTGGATAAATGTATATTTTTGAACGATAGTTTGTGACTTATCCTCTACTTGGATATAGACTGATTTTCATTCTTAAAGAAATCATAAACTCTAACTGGTTTTCTGTAAAAGCCTGATGTACCAACAAAACATCTATTATTCAAGTACTAGGTCAATTCTACACTTAAGCCATCTGCCTGGAGGATACATGGTCTGTTTTTGATGCAAGAATAGAATCAAACATATGACAATGTCACCAGTTTCATTATCATCAAAAAAACAGGCCTCAGAGAAACTTATTATAATGGCTGCTTTGTGCATTGGTTTCATCAACTCAATAGGAATATTGCTCACCCACTTGCAAAGAGGGTAGAAAAGATGCATGTTCTTAATCTTAAATGTTTTACTACCACAAAACAGGGTGAAATCCATTATGGAGACTCATAACTGAGACACAGCCTGGGGACCAAAGAGACTTTTAACATTTATAGCTGACTCAATGAAAGGTCCTGCCAAGTCATCCTTTTCTCATCATGATTATACAAGACACACACAATCAGGTGGTCTTGTGGCAAAAACTCCAAGACCATTTGCCTGCCAAGGTCAAGGTAAACAAAACAGTTTTAACTTGCTACACTTATACACTCACATTTCTGGCAATGAAGGGGTAAGTAATTCCTTTGTCTGTTTTTATACCTCATTTGTACAAATTTCTTAGCCTACAAGTTTTTTCCTTTCTTTTAAATGAGAATACCTTATTTCAGAAGTTCACTGGAAATGTTCTACATACCGCTGTCTAGCATTGAAAAGAAAAATCAAACAACCTGGGCTGAGATTTAATTTCCTTGGCTGCTATTAGATTTTTTTAAAAATTCATTTAACAAATACTTATTGAGGATATTACTTCTTCTGTAGAAGAAACATTTGCTTGGCTCCTGCAGGAGAAGTAAATAGAAAGAGAACTGAAATGTCCAAACTAGTTGTTGGTGAGTAACTATTAACACATATGGAGAAGGAAATGGCAACCCACTCAAGGATCCTTGCCTGGGAAATCCTATGGACAGAGGACCTTGGCGGGCTACAGTCCATGGGGTTGCAAAAGAGTCGGACACAACTTGGTGACTAAGTAAGAACTGCTACATAAATAATACGTAAGTAAGAATATGAGATATTCTAGCATAAATGGATTCTGGAACCAGACTGTCTAGGTTAGAATCTTAGATCAGGCCTTAGGAAAACTACTGTACCTCTTCTGTGCCATTCATCACTAAAATGGGTATAACAGCAGCATCTTCCTCATAGGATCTTTACAAGGACTAGAAGAATGCAAACATTAAAGCCCTTCTACAATTACTGTTCTGAAAGACACATGGATCAAAAATGCAGAGACAAATGTACATGAACTTTGAGCCTAAATGCATAGAGAATGGTAGAATGGGTAGAATCAGGAGGGTAGAAAACAGAAAAGTCATGATGAAAAAACACTGTAGTAAAAATAACTTTGGTGATGTCCGGCTTGGTCATAACGCAGTGGTTTAGAAGGTGGGTGTTCAGAAGGCTGGGTGAAGAGCAGGGTTGAAGGTGTGACCAGCAGACAAAGGAGCCTGGGCGTCACGTAGCAGGCCGTGAAGAGTTGCTAAGGAGGGGGTACGATCAAAGATTTATCAAACAGGGGTTGGTGAAGGTTTGGATTTTTCACAAATGCCCCTGAGGAAGTGGATTTTCCCATATAGCAAGTTTGTTTACTGCAAAATAGGACTTATACTAACCAGCTCACCAGCACGAACAGAAAATGAAGCTGGCGTCTAAGTGGGCTCCCACTGTCTGGAGATGAATGAGTCAACAAATGAATGGGAAGGAAGATGAGATTTGATACTGATTTGAAAACAAGCTGACTCAGTTCATGACAAATAGATGGGAAAAAAATGGAAACAGCGACAGACTTTATTTTCTTGGGCTCCAAAAATCACTGCAGACGGTGACTGCAGCCATGAAATTAAGACGCCTGCTCCTTGAAGGAAAGCTATGCCAAACCTAGACAGCATACTGAAAAGCACGACATCACTTTACCGACAAAGGTCCGTATGGTCAAAGTTACGGTTTTTCTAGTAGTCCTGTATGGTGTGACAGTTGGACCGTAAAGAAGGCTGAGAGCAGAACTGATGCTTCAGAACTGTGGTGTTGGAGAAGACTCAGCAAGGAGCTCAAACCAGTCAATCCTAAAGGAAATCAACCCAGAATATTCACTGGAAGGACTGATGCTGAAGCTAAAGCTCCAATACTTTAGCCACCCAATGCAAAGAGCCTACTCTTTGGAAAAAAATTCTGATGCTGGGAAAGACCGAAGGGAGGAGAAGGGGATGACAGAGGATGAGATGGTTGGATGGCATCACCAACTCAAGGGACATGAGTTTGAGCAAGCTCCAGGAGACGGGAAGGATGGGGAAGCGTGGCCTGCTACAGTCCATGGGGTCAAAAAGTCAGACATGACTAAGTGGCTGAACGACAACAGTTCATATTCCTGTTTAGATTTTGAGTGAAAACGTGCCAGTGAGCTCGCAATACAGCTGACCTCTGGGAACTGCCAATGTGTAGTTATCCACCATCCAGTCTCCAATTCTCATACGGCTCCATTCGGGGAAGCAATGCCCCCAAATAAAGGATTCCCTTTCCTGGCTTCCCTGCAATCAGGTAAGATCACATTACTAAGATACAGCTGTGAACAGGTGCCACGTGGGGCCCGGGAAAGGATGCTTAAAGGGAGCGGACTTAGATAGGTAATGAATGCTTTTTGTCTCTCCTGGTTTTATTCCTCCTGGACGGAAGGACAGCCACTTCAGGACACAAAGTAACCTTGAGAAAGAAAGTCTCATGCTAGGATGGTGAAGTAGGAAAATGGAAGGATTCTAGAGCCCTGATTCCAATCCTAGAAGGCTTGTCTCTGAGGATGCTGTACTTGAAAGGGGAAACTACTCTTTAGCAGGTCAGTCCCATCATAGCCAAACAGACTTCCCAAATAACACAGCTAGCCACTAAATGTTACTATAACTCACTGCAACTGAGGTCACATAACAAACTATGTCCCTAAACTCAGGGGTCCACGCAGCTCTGTCACCATCGCTAGACTGATGTCAGGGATGTCCTGGTTCTTTGCTGTATTTCTCGTACCTGGCCCAGAACTTGCTGCAAATTAGTCAATCAAGAGGGGGTTCTCCAGGGTGATGAAGCTATGGGGAGAGGGTCTGGGACCTGTCAGCAGCTATTGTTCTAGCTGTGGAGGAAGGGCTGAGATAATAAGACCAAACACAGAGAAAAGCAGCAAAAACCCTACAAGTTAAGCGTTACTGCTTCCAAACCCTACTGCCACTCCCCAGCGTTGCATCTGTGGCTTCTACAGAGTCTGAGTATATAAACCAGCTAATTTCTCCGGCCTAAAGGTCAGATTTCCATAACAAGAGTCCTGTGTAAAACAATGTATTTAGGAAATGGCAAAGTGATTTTCGAGGTATACAAAACAGAACAAGAAAGAAAATAACAACATAAAGTCCCTTTAGGGACTTCCCTGGTGGTCTAGTGGATAAGACTCTGTGCTCCCAATGCAGGGGGCCTGGGGTCGATTCCTCGTCAGGGAACTAGATCATGCATGTCGCAAGTAAGACCTGACACAGATAAATAAATAAATAAAATTTTTTTAAAAACCCCTTTCTTCAAATTGTAAAATATTTGCTGCGTCTAAACAAAGCTGCTAAATAAACAGGGCAGAGAGAACAAAGGACAAGTTCAACAATGATACTTTCACATATATTTCATGTTTTTGATAATCAACATTTCAGCATCAATTTAGCTTCTGAAATGTGAAATTCAAATACTTTTTTATTATCAGCAAAAAAAGAGCAGTAGTAATTAAGAGTTCCAGATAACAGAAATTTTAGACATTTGCTCTAAGCCAGTAGGTTCCTAAACTCAAATTCTGGTTGCCTCAGAATCATTGGGGAGCTGGTGTTTTTACCTATAAAATTTCCTGAGTTTTACATGTAGGAATTATGAAATATACTAAGCTGCACCCACCCACACACACATTTTAACAAAACATTTTCTCTCTATCCTTTGGTATGAGTTAGGATGTGTTCAGCAACAGAATACTCAATTAAAAAGTGGCTTGAGACTTCCCTCATGGTCCAGTAGCTAAGATCCCTGGTCAGGGAACTAGACCTCATATGCCACAACTAAATAACCGCATGCCATAACAAAGATCAAAGATCTCATGTGTGGCAACTGGAAACAGCCAAATAAATAACAATGTGCTCACAGTCACTCAGCTGAGTCCGACTCTTTGCGACCCCATGAATTATATCCCGCCAGGCTCTTCTATCCATGGGATTTTCCAAGCAAGAATACTGGAGTGGGTTGACATTTTTAACAAGAAATACTGTTTTAAAACTGGGTGCTATATTTAAAATGGAATACCAACAAGGATCTACTGTATAGCACAGGGAATGCTGCTCAATGTCATGTGGCAGCCTGGATAGGAATGGGGTTTGGGGGAGAACGGATACACGTACATGTATGGCTGGGTCCCTTTGCCATCCACTTGAAACTATCACAATATTGCTAATCAGCTAAGCGCCAGTATAATACAAAAAGTTAAATAGTGTGTGTTTTTTTTTTTAAGCTGCTCAAACAGGAAAAATTCAGTATCTCAAATGGCAAGAAGAGGCAGAGAGGCCTCTGGGTTGACTTAGTTCAGAAGCTCAATCATGCCGTAACCCTTGGGTGGGATCCTCTGAGTCCCTTACTTTTTTCTCATGGTTCCACAGTTGCCACCGCAGCTCTAAGAATTGTGCTCTCATGGTAAAAAAGGGAATGAATTCGTGTCTTAGGTTCCTTTTGTTTTAAGAAAATGAAGAAAACTTGCACAGTTCTTCAGCTTAGACCAATCACTGGCTTATGGCCTAGGACTAACTCCCTAGGAATAATTATGATCTATACCCTAGGACTGAGGAGACTCACTTTCCCAGACACATGGAAGAAACAAACATCAGAACAAAGTCTGGACTCTCTCCAACAGGAAGAAAGTTGGAGGGATGTGTGGACAGCAGATTGGTAGGGACCAAAAGGGTCCATTACATTCTGTGACAAAGTAATAAGCCATGTTTAAACCAATCGAAATGTAACTCAGCAGGGAGAAACCAGTTCAGTACAGTAAGAGACTGGAAAACCTTAGCAATGAGCAAGCAAAGGCAGATCAAGCTGCCAGCTTTGGTCGGAAAGATCCCCTGGAGAAGGAAATGGCAACCCACTCCAGTATTCTTGCCTGTAGAATCCCATGGACAGAGGAACCTGGTGCGCTACAATCCATGGGGTTTCAAAGAGTCAGACACAACTGAGTGACTAACACAAACACACAAGCTGCCAACAGAAAAAGAAACAAAAGATGTATCCAACTGAAAACTGGAAGGATAGAAAGGTACTTTCTTATATAGTGAAATTACTGTCAATCAAATAAAAAACTGGATTTGAAAACTACTAATCAGGATGTTTTCCTATTGAAAATAACCTGTGTGTCCATTACTAACTCTGATTGTTAGGTCAGTTAAATATTTCAAAAATGCTATTTACACATAAGATATAAAAGACAAAATACGAAAGGAATAGATACCCTAACAAATAACAGAGCACATGCAGTTCTTAAATACTGTTCTTAAAACTTTGGTTCAGGTGCCTGAGGATCAATGGCATAACAGTATGGATACTTAAACACAATCTTCAGATATGGGCCACTTTCATAGGCTTCCGTTGAAAAGTTTCAAAAAACAATATATACTAGTTTTTTTGGACCCAAAGATAAAACATCTTGATTATTCAGAATTCCATCTGAAAGTCCCAGTGTCAGTTTGAGGGCCCAGCATAAATATGTAGTATTGTCAGGAATGTAAAAATTCAGCTGCTATGGAAAACACTTGAGTTCCTCAAAAAGTTAAATGCAGAGTTAAAATTACCTTACTACCTACCAATTCAACTCTTAGATATATACTCCAAAGAATGGAAAACAGGAACTCAAACAAATACTTGTATGCAAATGTTCCTAGGGGAACGCTTCACAAAAGTCAAAAAGCAGAAACAACCCAAACGTCCATCAGTGGGTCAATGAGTAAAGAAAATGTACCACATACATACAATGGAACATTATTTACTCACAGATGCTACAACATGGCTGAACCTCAAAACCATTACATTAAGTGAAAAAAAGACAGACACAGAAGGCCACATACTGTATGATTACATTCATAAGGAATACTCAGAGATTACTCAGCGAAGGTAAATTCATAGACAGAAAGCTGATTAATGACTGCCAGGGACTGGGGGAGAAGGAAGAAATTGGGAGCAACTGCTTACTAGGCACACAGGGTCTCCTTTTGAGGCGATGAAATCATTTTGAAACTAGCTAGAGGTGATGGCTGTCTACCACTGGGAATAAACTGAATGCCACTGAACCATAGGCTTTTAAATGGCTTATTTTATGCAGTATGAATTTTACAAATATTAAAAAATAACTGATATAGCTGTAATACGAAATATGTGAAGATCTGAAGGAAGACGTGCAATTAGAATTCAGTCGATACTGATCAGGAGTACTTCAGCCTGCTACAATACAGCAGAGCATTCTACAATTTTTCCTCCAGTTGGATATAATCTGGGATCTTTCTCATTACATACAACATTCCAGGATTTAATATGTGAATCTACATTCTGAATTTCAGATTAATTCTCACAACACAAATGCCCATTCAGCTCATTTAGGAAAAAGCCAAGTTAAAAAGCATTCTGATCTAAATCACGAATGAAAGAGAACCTAATTATTTACCATTACGGGGAGCCCTAAGGAAATTTCTTGGTAGTTTAGGACCCTCTAACAGCACTTTATAGCTGTTTTTGCTTCTCAAGAGAAAGATGGAATAAATAGACTGTTTGCTACCACTGTTGTTTTAACAGGAAGGTTCTATGGGTCACCAGAATGGTCCATCCAAAAAGGCAGACCATACAGTACGATGTAACAAGGGGAAAGAACAAGCAACATTTGCAACTCTGTGCCAAAACTCTACATGTTCTGGACATAAAACTCCATAATTGAAGCTTTCCTGGTGGTTCAGTGGTAAAGACTCCTTCTGCCGATGCAGGAGACATGGGTTCAATCCCTGATACAGGAAGATTCCACATGCTGTGGAGCAACTAAGTCTGGAGCCACAACTCCTGAGCCCACGTGCTGCAACCACTGAGCTTCTGTGCCTGAGAGCCTGTGCTCTGCACCAAGAGAAGCCGCTGCAGTAAGAAGCTGACACATCGCAACTAGAGAGAGGCCCTCACTCACGGCAACCAGAGAAAAGCCCGCGCAGCAACGCAAGACCGAGCCCAGCCAGAGACAAACCGACAACAGCAACAACAAAAAAGCCCAACTCCACGCTTGCCTAGAAATCTCCATCCAGATGGAGCAACCCCAGCAGTCCTGGGGCCAGGAAACATTTAGGTACTGAGATGCTCACCCTGGGATCGGCAGAAGAGGCAAAAGCCAGGTACCACCTGGCACTTCACATGGAGAGCACGAAGAGACCCTATTTGTGGGTGTTATTGTCTTAGAAGTGCTGTTGCATTGTGGCTGAAAGAGAACGCCAATGCTGACAGAATCTAATACATTTATAAGCTACAAAGCATATATATAGACTTTATTTTCTTGGGCTCCAAAATCACTGTAGATGGTGACCGTAGCCACAAAATTAAAAGACACTTGCTCCTTGGAAGAAAAGCTATCACCAACCTAGACAGTATATTAAAAAGCAGGGACATTACTTTGCCGACAAAGGTCCGTCTAGTCAAAGCTATGATTTTTCCACTAGTCATGTATGGATGTGACAACTGGACTATAAAGAAAGCTAAGCATTGAAGAATTGATGCTTTTGAACTGTGGTGTTGGAGAAGACTCTTAAGTGTCCCTTGGACAGCAAGGAGATCAAACCAGTCAATCCTAAAGGAGATCAGCCCTGAATATTCATTGGAGGGACTGATGGTGAAGCTGAAACTCCAATACTTTGGCCACCTGATGCGAAGGGCCAACTCTTTGGAAAAGACCCTGGTGCTGAAGGTAGGAGGAGATGGGGATGACAGAGGACGAGATGACTGGATGGCATCACCAACTCACTGGACATGAGTTTGAGCAAGCTCTGGGAGATGGTGAAGGACAGAGAAGCCTGGTATGCTGAAGTCAATGGGGTCACAAAGAGTTAGACACGATGGAGCAACTGAAGAACAACAACAACATATTTCACAAGTCAATGGCACAAATTTTACTTTTAAAGTGTACCTATTAAAGCCACAGAATTTTGAAGTATTATCATATTAACATCCAATGAATATTCATTGGAAGGACTGATGCTGAAGCTCCAATACTTTGACCACCTGATGCAAAGAGCTGACTCACTGGAAAAGATCTTCATGTTGGGAAAGATTGAAGGCTGGAGAAGGGGATGACAGAGGATGAGATGGTTGGATGGCATTATCGACTCAATGGGCACATGTTTGAGCAAACTCCAGGAGATAGTGAAGGACAGGGAAGCCTAGAGTAGTCCATGGGTTCGCAAAGAATCAGACACAAGTTCGCAACTGAACAACAACAACACATTAATTTTACAGTTATGGGGAGGGGGTCATCAGCAACATTTCAGAAGCAGGAATCAAAATTAGGCCAGGGATCAACTCACTGTAAAGCTATTTGGATAAAATCCCAGATGTGATGTGCACAATAATTGAAGGAAACAACAACAAAAAAATCTCACACACATAAAGCATTCTTCTTGCCTCAGTAAAACAAATAAATATTTATCTGGTAACATCTTTTGGATTATATGAGCTGATCCACTGAGCAAATCTTAGGCCAAGCAAACTGGCAGCTACCTCCCCGAAGCGTGGAGTTGGAGAGAGTGACCGCCACTGGCAGGGAGGGCAGACACTCCCCGCCCCAGTGGCATTACGCTTGACCCAATGCACATGTTTACAGTATCCACCTGGCTCTCAGGCATTCGGGCGTGTCATCCCAGGATTAAAAGAGTAACTAAAACCTGACATGCCTCTGTTTAAAAAAATATTTACGTACACTTCTGGGTCTGACTCAAGCATGTTATTTTCTCTGGCACTGATTTTTCACCTCCCTTCTTGATGTACTGTTAACTTACTGTCTTTTTGTTACAAGCCATTTCAAATTCTTCATGGCAAGAGGTGGTTTGTGAATAAATGGGTTTCTAGTGCTTGAATCAGCTCTGCGCTCGTTCCCTATTTCAGTTAGTAATGATTGAGTGTGCTTAGCAAGAGGGGCTGTTGTGCACCTATACGAGGGTGCATACATACAACTACACTGTGTAATTCCGGCAGTTAATAACAAACATATCATTAAATTAGGCGATGCTTACTACATCTTCGAAGATACTTCTATCAAGATTTTTATAAACTACAGAAATGTTTGGTGTACAAAACACATAAAATTGCTACACACTAATTAGGCATTAATTATGAAATGAACACAGACATGCCTAAACCCAAATCATCTGCTAACTCTGGAAAAATTTTTAAAAATGCATCTGCATGTGAGGATGTTTGTAACCTATAATTTCAAAGAGAGTTGGGCAGTTAATAGAATACTTTTTATTAACCAAAGCCCACAGCTTAGTCAGAGTCCGTTAGCTGTTACCTAATGTCATTGTTCTATTTCAGAACCCCACCCAGGGTACCATGTTATCTTCGGTCATTGTGTCCTCAGGCTCTTCTTGGTTGGGACACTTCTAGGAGTTTCCCTGTTTTTCCTGATCCTAGAGTGTTTATGTACAGTGTCTTTTTAAAAAATTTATTTTTTAATTGAAGGATAATTGCTTTATAGAATTTTGTTGTTTTCTGTCAAACACCAACATGAATCAGCCACAGGTGTGTACAGAGTCTTTGTCTTTAGTCTTACAGACACTGTTCACTTTCAAAGTCACTTTGGTCCGTAACTTTCTGACCCAGTAAGGTTGTGTCATAAATCTGTAACAGTTAGCTTCTTTTATCACAGTTTGCATCCTGTCCTGTGATTCCCTAAGTGATTTTTAGAATATGCATAGAGTTTTGTTTCACACTGTGTGAGTAAAATCCAATGGGTTTTTTCCAGTTACCTCAACTCCAACATTACAAAAAACAGTTTACCACCCTAAAAATTACAGGTGCTTCACGTGCTGAACCCTCCTTGCTCCCAAACCCCTAATCTTTTTATTGACTCTATAGCTTTGCCTTTTCCAGAATGTCCATGGAACCATACAGTTCTGCTGACTTTTTAGATTGTTTCTTTCATTTGGCAGTCATGGTTTAGTCGCTAAGTCATCGTCCGACTCTTGAGACCCCATGGACTGTAGCCCGCCAGGTTCTTCTGTCCATGGAAATTTCCAGGCAAGAATACTTGGCGTGGGTTGCTATTTCCTTCTTCAGGGGTTATCCTAACCCCATTGGAAAAGACTCTGATGCTGGGAAAGAATGAAGGCAGGAGGAGAAGGGGAGGACAGAGGATGAGATGGTTGGATGGCATCACCAACTCAATGGAAATGAGTTTGAGCACGCTCTGGGAATCAGTGATGGACAGGGAAGCCTGGTATGCTGCAGTCCATGGGGTAGCAAAGAGGCAGAACCAACTGAGCAACTGAAATGAACTGTGTCTTTCTGTGGCTTGTCCATTTGTTGTTACTGTTCTATAATATTTCTTTATATATATGGATGTACCAGTTTGTTTATCCATTCACCTCTTAAAAGATATCATTTTGGCTGCTTCTAGTTTTGGCAACTATGTATAAAGCTGCTATAAACATCATGTACAAGGTTTTGGTGTGGACATAAATTTTCAACTCATTTGGGTAAATACCAAGACGCATGATTGCAGAATTGTATGCTAAGACTATCTTTAGCTTTATAAGAGACTGCCAAACTGTCTTCCAATTTTGTGTTTCCAACACAAGAATGTGCGTCATGGAGTTTCTGTTGCTCCACGACATTACCAGCAACTGATATTGCCAGTGTTTTGGATTTTAGCCAATTTCAAAGGTATGCAGTGTTATCTCACTATTATTCAACTTGAATTCCCCAATGACAAACCTGTTGAGCATCTTTTCATATAGTTCTTAGCCATCTGCATATTTTCTTTGGCAAGATATCTACTCAAATCTTTGTTTGCTCATATTTTAATTGAGTTGTTTTCTAACTGTTGAATAAAGACATTTTTTACAAAAGAACTGGTTTTTGTTCAGATTTACACAATTTACTAGAGAAGAGATTATAAATCAATCTCATCATTTCACCTAGGTCAGCAAATACAGAACCAACAAAAAACTACTTGATTCTTTGGTTTTATATTTTTTTAAAAAAAGCAGTACATACAATGTAATCAATCTCAAACACCAGTCTTCTGCAGAGAAATAATCAAAATTAAGGTACATTCATGAAACAAGTACACTATAGAGCTTTTAACACATTTATTATAAATCCTGAGCACATTCTGGCTTTATAAAAGATCGAGAGCTGTGTTATTTAAAATACAAAACATGTAAAATAAATGGCTCAGCCTGTCCACTATCAGGGCTTTGGTAAACATCTATGTTCCATTTCCATACTTCAGTCAAGCTTAATGGTGCAGATACCAAGTCAGTTAACTGGTCATTTTTCTCAGGTGGCTTTTTATCTGGAGATGTGACTAATAACAATACAAAGGAAACTAACTTCTTTATTTTCCGTAGGAATTATAACAGCATTCAATGGGACAATATGATGTATGCATTCAACCACTGGTTTTTAAAAAACATCTATTGAAGAGGTTTTTGATTTTTTCTTTGTGTGAACTTGTTTTTTGAGGGAAAAGAAAAATCTTCAGTGAGTATGTGTATGAAATGCTGTTCTAGTGTCTGACACAGACAAGCAGAAAGAAAAGTGCTTCTGTTGTTCCCATTTTTAATGACTTCTCCCCCTTTCATATCCACCAAAACCAACCATTTAAGATTTAATCACACAGCTTTCCTTGAATGATACCAAAAATTCCAGCTATTCATTAAGTCGTAGATAGTCTTTCCCTCTGAAAAAATCCATAGGAGAAAAAATTCAACTAAAACTGAAAACAATTTAACTGTATTTTTAAAATGTAGGGATATGTGAAATGTTACTCCAGTATGCTTTTCAAATAAGAGCAGGTTACCTATAAGCACTCATTATATAGTAAGTTAGTCTTTAAATTATGATTGCCAATTCATGACACGAAATTTAAGCAAGAAACAGAGGTAGTCCAGAGCAGTACATATCCAAATGAATCACGAAGCTTTTGTAGTTACTTCTAAAAACAAAACAAATCATGTGTGCACACATACACACACCCAAACAAACAACAAAAAATTAACGACAGTCAAGAATCTGCCTGCAATGCAGGAGACCCAGGTTCGTTCCCTGGATCAGGAAGATCCCCTGGAGAAGGTTAACAACTATCCAGTCAAGCATTCTTGCCTGGAGAATTCCATAGACAGAGGAATATATATCCATGCACAATTGTATTTTTGGGCTTCCTTAGTAACTCAGAATGTAAAGAATCCACCTGCAATGCAAGAGACCCAGGTTCTATCCCTGGGTCAGGAAGATCCCCTGCAGAAGGGACTAGCAACCCGTTCCAGTATTCCTTCCTGAAGAATCCCGTGGACAGAGGAGCCTGGAGGGCTCCAGTCCAGGGGGTCGCAAAGAGTCAGACACGACTGAGTGACTAACGACGACAGTAGTCTTGGAGGATTAAAAATAGAAGCATAAGCAACAAATCTGTTGTTAAAGAGGTTTGACTGCATTTCAAGTTTGGAAATATAGTTACATTTTGAATGCACCATATATCACTACCCACACAGTAGTATCTTTTAAAAGGATTATTAGTTTTTAAAAAATATATGTAGACAAGTGAAAGAAAATAGAACATAACAGTCAGATGATCCCAATGCCTAGAATAATCTGTTGACACACAGAAATAAATAAATGAAATATACACAGATGATTGAAAATTTAGAAGCTCCTTTAGGCAGAGCGTAAGAAGTAAAACCCATCTAAACCCTACCCTTCCAATCCAGGCAACCTGTTATCACCTTCTACTTCAGATATACCAATTATTATAATCCCTTCCTTCCTTTCACAGAAGCAAAGTCAGTTATATAACTTTAGATATATTTTTCACAGAGAAAATGATTTATTTTACGGAGCAACATTTCTGTTCTATAGTATTTTTGGATACTGCTGCTAAGATCATGAATTTTTAATATAGAAGAATATGCTGTTATCACTTGTTCTTGTTAGGTCTAATGAAAAGTAATGTTCCTTTCCCAAATGAGAATAAAACATAGTTATTCCTCATCCTGTAGTGTTTTTGACAACTGGGTTAAATAGCTTGTATTTTTTTTAACTGCTGGTGTCTCCAACTTTTAAATTTACAAAGAAGGTCAATAGTTGGGGTTTGGGCAAAAATCACTCAGTTCAAGCATGTGACACTGCAGGAGAAAACATCTTGAGCAAAAATTACTGGTGACCTCTGCTACAGCTCTCTGCAGAACACTGTCCCTGAGAAGTGTAAAGCCATGCTACTCGACAACCCCATTTCTCTTTCATTCACATCCACAACTCCTGGAGAAGCTGCCTGTCTATTGATCCAAACAAGTCTCAGCAGATGTTCTTATTCTCTGATTTATGGATAACTGAAATCACAATACCTGTGTCCTTCCATTACCACACCTGGACAGTCAGCTTTAGGATAGTGTCCAATGATCCTGAATCAGAATCATCCAGCTTATCTTAGCAAACCTTTGATCTGCAGAAATGTTTTTCATTGTTTTTTAAAGGCCACACTTTGGGATGATGTGTTTTGCAGCAGTAGGTAAATTGATGTAACCCATTAAAATTTTCCTAAAGCTTTCAGGTATTACTAAGTTTTCTTCAGTATAAAAGCATTCTTCTTTCGGTTCTTCCATCTTTCTCCTTCTGCCAAACTTCTCTAGAGAGTCCACACCGTTAAAACTGCTTTCTCAAAGGTCAATCAATACTCTCATAATTGCTACATCAATGATCTGGGTTCTTTTTCTCATTCCTTTGATGCCTATACAGCTTTTGACAACTGGAAATCTTTACACCCTTGGCTTCCACGACAGTGAATTCTCCTGAGGACCAACCCAGGCTTCCTCCTGGACTAATTTTCTGATTTCCTTCATGTGCTATATTTTTATTCTTATCCATGAATTACAGGTTACTTCTCCAAGGTTCTGACTTCCATCCTCATCTTTCCCACGATAGGTACGGTAGTATCAACTGCCACAACCAGCTTATCAAGTACAAACGTGTGAGGCGTTATGCCAACCTCTTTGTATAGTATATAGATCATCCCATGGGCTTCCCTGGTAGCTCCACTGGTAAAGAATCTGCCTACAATTCAGGAAACACTGGTTTGATTTCTGGGTAGGGAAAATCCCCGGAAAAGGACTAGACTGCCCACTGCAGTATTCATGGGCTTCCCTGGTGGCTCAGGCCATAAAGAATCCACCAGCAGTGCAGGATCCCTGCGTTGGGAAGATGCCCTGGAGGAGGGCATGGTAACTCCAGTGTTACTGCCTGGAGAATCCCCATGGGCAGAGGAACCTGGCAGGCTACAGTCCATGGGGTCACAAGGGGTCGGACACAACTGAACAAGTAAGCACAGGACAGCACGGACCATCCCATATTTGCCTAGCCTCTCAACTTCTCAGCGCCTAACATACCCTGCAATTCTGGCTTATCTACCACTTTAGTCAAGCTTTCTTTTCTTTTCCGGTAGTCAATTGAATTCCAAATACCTTATTCTGGAGTTTATCACCGTCTTCCCAGTGTTTAGAAAAGTGCTAGACATACGGCAGTATCTATGAAGCACATGGTAGGATATTTGTTGCATAAACAATTGGAAAACCCACACATATCCCATCTCTTTTGACATAGGGTGGGCTGCCATACAAAGCTAGAATATTGGCTTCAAAGCTACAAGGATTATAATTAGGAGTTCAACCTGCTGGTCCCATTTCTAAAGCACATTTATATCATTCCATTTATCTTATAAAGCACCAGCATTCAAAAGTTGTGCAAGACCTTTACAAAGAAAACTGCAAAATACTGAATAAAGTTATAACAGTTCTTAGGAGCTGGAGGAATATCCATGGTATATCATGAAAAGTCAACACTGCAAAGATGTCGCCTGTCTCCAAACTGACCTTCAGGTTCAGTATAATCGCCATTAAAATTCCAGCAAGATTTCTTGTGGAAATTAAAACCGATTCAATAATTTATATGGAAATGCAAAGGACCAAGCAGAATAACAATGTCTAAAAAGATGACTGGCAATATATATACAGTTTTGGTGAAGATGTGGGCCCACTAGAACCTTCTCACAGTACTTTTGGAAGCCTAAGTTGTATAGCTACTCAGACACTGCTTGACAGTATCTTCTATTTATTTCTGACTGTGCTGGGTCTTGGGTGCTGAGCAGTCTCTCCTCTAGCTGCCAAGAGCGGGGGCTCCTCTCTAGTTACAGCACGTGGGCCTCTCGTGGCGGTGGCTTCTCTCGATGCAGAGTCCACTCTCTAGGGCACTCAGGCTCCAGTGGTCGCGGCCCCCAGGCTCTAGAGCACAGGCTCAGAGCTGTGGCCCGTGAGCACAGCTGCTCCTAGGCATGTGGGATCTTCCGGGATCGGGGATGGAGCCGATCCCATTGTCAGGTGGATTCTTTACCACTGAGACACCAGGGAAGCCCCTGACAGTATTTTCTAAAGTTCAACATACACATATCCTGGGATTCAGCAATTCTCTTCTTGAGAATAAAGTTTTTTAAAAAGGTATGAATGAGACCATCAAAAGATATGGCCAATGCCATTTCCTTAGGTTTTTTCAAATGCAGCTGTAAAGAAAAGCTATAGGAAGCTTGCCTGTTCTGCTGTAAACATTTTGTAGTGTCTATTACACCATTTGGGCTTTCCTGGTGGCTCAGATGGTGAAGAATCTGCCTGCAAGGCAGGGAGACCTGGGTTCACTCCCCAGGTCAGGAAGATCCCCTGCAGAAGGGAATGGAAACCCACTCCAGTATTCTTATCTGGAAAATTCATCTTGTTTATAAGTTGGGGACTAATTGTTAAATTATCACTTTATCTTTAAAGATGCAAATTCAGTCTGAAAACCAAAATGTAGCACTGCTTTGAGCTATAATGCAGCGCTCCAGTAACAATTGCATGGAACATTCTCTACATTTGCTAAATAATTTGTGATTTCTCTAAAATCACTAAATATATTTTTTTAAAGGGATCTCAGGGAATATGATTTGGTCTTGAATATGCCTTACTAGGACATTTACAGCACACGAATATATGGTTTCAAGTATGTCATGTTGGCCAAAAAGTTGGTTCGGGTTTTTCCATAAAATCTTGGCCAACCCAGTAAAAATGCTTTTGGGAATTTCAAGTGTAACTTGAAGGAGGTGGCTGGATTCAAACTACTTATATGCAATCCACACATGCATACACACACATGGCTAAAATTTTCCTGTTTGTGTCTCAGAATCCATGCTATTTTGGCCATCTCTGTATGTTAGAATATGAAACAACAGTTACTCAACATCTGGATTCTATTATAGCTTCTGTATTATTAATAACTCACAACATACTTTTATATTTCACATTAAAAAAAAACTTCTGGCTAACTAAACAAACTGACAGGGGTTTCAAGTACTGCAAAAGAAGAGAACTAGTTTTTAGTAAATAAATTCTGCATTAAAAAAAAAAATGGAAGGGAAGGAAGGAAAAGAAAGGAAAAGATAAGAAGAAAAATATTTGCTTTCAAATGAAAGCCAGCATCTACCAGCACAGACTGATGTCATTAACGATTTCTGGTTTCCAGCTCCAGATTTACCACCACTTGGCAGGTAACGCTTAAATTTGCTTTTATTCTCCCTTTGGCAGCTACTCTAAAAATTTTGGTCACTCTCCTTAAGCTACCTACCCAATTCCTCCTGTGCTCCCAAGTAGACATTTGCTGCCCTACAGCAAATTTGACTATAGTTACATCCATTTCTTCCTTCAAGTTTATGGCAGCCCACTTCAGTACTCTTGCCTGGCGGGCTACAGTCCACGGGGTTGCAAAGAGATGGACATAATTTAGCAACTATCATTTACTCAACTCACATCCATTTTTTTTTTTGCTTAGCTTTCTGGATACGTTTTTTTTTTCATTTATTTTTATTAGTTGGAGGCTAATCACTTTACAATACCGCAGTGGGTCTTGTCATACATTGACATGAATCAGCCATGGATTTACATGTATTCCCCATCCTGATCCCCCCTCCCACCTCCCTCTCCACCCGATCCCTCTGGGTCTTCCCAGTGCACCAGGCCCAAGCACTTGTCTCATGCATCCAACCTGGGCTGGTGATCTGTTTCACTATAGATAATAGACATGTTTCGATGCTGTCCTCTCGAAACATCCCACCCTCACCTTCTCCCACAGAGTCCAAAAGTCTATTCTGTACATCTGTGTCACATCCATTTTCATTTCTTCCTTCGAGTCTTCAGAAGATGAGGTGCCTGTCCCCCATTTTATATCCTTGCCCTGTTTTCTCTCCAAGTTCCCTGGGACCTTGTTCTAACCCTGTTTCTTCTCTTTCTTGCATCTTCAAGCTCCTCTCTCCTGGCTCCTACTTTCCAGATAAAAACCACACTTTAGGCATTCCCATTCTCTGACACATCTTAAGTGAAGTTGTCAAAGTGTTAGCCGCTCTGTCATGTCCGACTCTGTGCGACCCCAAGGACCGCAGCCCACCAGGCTCCTCTGTCCATGGGATTCTCCAGGCAAGAACACTGGAGTGGGTTGCCATGCCCTGCTTCAGGAGATCTTCCCGACCCAGGGGTCCCCCACACGACTGGCAGATTCTTTACCATGTGAGCCAGCAGGGAAGGGCTTGCTTTCGAGGCCCAAAGACTAGTTCACACAGGTTGTGTGCACGACCCCGCTCCCCGCCCTTCACTCCCCCAAGGACTGTCACCTCACTTCGACCCTCTCCCTCAGTCAAGATTGCTGATGTCTTCCGAATGTCTCCTCCTCTGCCAGTGCGTCCCCCACACTGAGGCAGACTTCTCTTCCTAATATGCACGTTGGTCTTGCTCTGCTTTCCTACGTAAACCCTTACAAGTGGGTGACCAATGCTCCTGCGCTGCCTGCCCCAAGTCCTCACCCCAGTATTCTAGCAGCCCTGGCGTCACTGTGCCTTGAAGAGATCTTCAAGCCTTTGCTCTTGCTGGTCACTCTTGCTTTGACTGTGACCCACCCCTGCTTTTCTGCCTAGCAGAAAAGCGAGGCAGAAAGAACAAAAGTTCTTTGCTGTTGTTCAGTGGCTAAGTCACGTCTGACTTTTTGTGGCCCCAAGGACTGCAGCACACCAGACTTCCCCGTCCTTCACCATCTCCTGGAGTTTGCTCAAACTCATGTCCACTGAGTCGGTGATGCCATTCAAACATCTTATCCTCTGTTGACCCCTTCTCCTCCTGCCCTCAATCTTTCCCAGCATCAAGGTCTTTTCCAGAGAGCTGGCTCTTCACATCAGGTGGCTCAAAGTATTGGAGCTTTAGCTTCAGCATCAGTCCTTCCAATGAATATTCAGGGTTGATTTCCTTTAGAACTGACTGGCTTGATCTTGCAGTCCAAGGGACTCAAGAGTCTTCTCCAGCACCACAGTTCGAAAGTATCAATTCTCCGGTGCTCAGCCTTCTTTACGCTTCAATGTTCACATCCCTACATGACTACTGGAAAAACCATAGCTCTGACTATACAGACTTTGTCGGCAAGGTGACGTCTCTGTTTTTTAATATGCTCTTTAGGTTTGTCAAGATTCCTCTCTACAGGTCAGATTACAAGCTGTCTGAGGCTCACCGGAATCTAGTGCAGGATTGGAACAGAATTGAAAACACAAGAGTCCTTCAGGTTTGAGACAAAGAATTCTGAAGTTATCTAAATCTGGGTTTAAACCCTGGCTCCACTATTTACCAGCTCTATTAACTTCAAAGAAACGCTCTCAACAATGTTTTCCTGTTTTTGAAATGGGGATGATGATACATTTTCCCATAGATTCTTGTGAGGATTATATGAGATAATAGACACTCAACAACTGCTGACATGTAGTGTTTAAGATGTTTGGTGAATTTCTGAACACATTGGTCACATAATATTTCAAAAATTATAAATAAGATCAAATGAGAGCACAGATGAATTTTTCAAAATGTACTTATCAACACATTTACATAAAAGTATAGTTTATTTTTATTAAAACCAAACTGAAATTCTTTCTCTTTTGATTTTAATTGATGGCTACTCCATATTTACATTTTTTAGTATGACATTGTTTATATGTAAAACCTAAAAAGAAATTATACAAATGAACTTACTTACAAAACAAACAGACTCACAGACTTAAGAGAATGAACTTACGGCTACCAAAGGGGAAGGACAGGGAGAAGGGATGGTTAGATTTGGGGTGAACATGTACACACTGCTGTATTTAGAATAGATAACCAACAAGGTCCTATTGTATACCACAGAGAACTCTGCTCAATGTTATATGGAGCCTGGATGGGAGGGGAGTTTGGGGGAGAATGGAAACATGTGTATGTATGGCTGAGTCTCTTTGCTGTCCACCTGAAACTATCACAATATTATTAATCAGCTATATCCCAAAACAAAATAAAAAGTTAAAAATATATATATTTTTTATAATCCTTGTAATGGAAAGAAACATAAAATCACTAATTTGATTTATTTCCTCAAATTCAACATGACTGAGATTCAATTACTTCCTCTATTTCGCTACTTAGTAACTCTGGTGCTTGCAAATGAAATTAAAAAGAAATGACTATAAGACAGACGGAACAAACAGACATTAGCTAATTAGGGGGAAAACCACATAAATTAGATATGGAAAAGTCATCTGAAGTTAAGACAGTCATTATTCAAAAGCATCAGGTTAAAAGTGAACACACACAAAAATCAAAACCCAGCAAAATATCAATATTAAAACAGGATCATGAATGATTTTATTTTTTCCTTTTTACTTGTTCATTTTTTAAAACTATTCTATAAAAAGCATGTATCATTTTTTATAGTAAAATTATTTTAAAAATCTTTTGGAAAATGCTCAAACTGTCAGTGAAGATGTAAAAATATAATATGTTCCATATGGTACATATTATGGAAGAAAAAGTGTATACTTGGGGAGGGTCTACATATCGGGGGAAAAAACTAGAAGGCAATATATTAAAAATATTCTTGGTTTCTCTGGTTGGTGAAATTAGCACTAGTTTTAGTGGCCTTAATTATTTTCTAATTTCTTTATGATGATCTAGTATTACTTTTAAAAAATAACTTCTTTTTGGATTCATGTACCATAGAATTTAATCATTTAAATTGTACAATTGTTTTTAGACAGTCACAAAACCAAGCAACTATTACTGTAATCAACTTTAGAATATTTTTACCACCTCAAAAGAAATCCTGGACCCACTTGCAGTTCATCATTACCTCCTCTTCCTAGCTCCTGGCAACCTCCAATCTATTTTCTGTCTCTACAGATTTGCCTTTTCTGGATATTTCACATACACATTGTTGTTCAGTTGCTAAGTCATGTCCAGCTCTTTTGCAACCCCATGGACTGTAGCCCACCAGGCTCCTTTGTCTATGGAATTCTCCAGGCAAGAATTCTGGAGGTGGGTTGTCATTTCCTCCTCCAAGGGATCTTCCTGACCCAGGGACTGAACCTGCATCTCCTGCATTGGCAGTTGGATGGATTCCTTACCACTGAGCCACCTGGGAAGCCATATAAATAGGATCATATAATACGTGGTCTTTTGTGAATGACTTCTTTTATTTAGCATAATGTTTTCAAGGTTCATTCATGTTATAGCATGTATTAATATTTCATTTCTTTTTGTCACCAAGCATTATTCCCTTGTTTGGATAGAGTACATTTTGTTTATCCATTTACAAGCTGTCATTTGCTTCCACTTTGAGGCTATTCTGAATGATGCCGCTAGGAATGTTCGTGTACATGTTTTGCATACACTTATGTTTCTAAATCCCTTGGATATACAACAAGGAGTGGAACCACCCAGTTATTTGGTAACTCCACGTTTAGCTTTTTGAGGAACCATCAAACTGTGCTTCAAAGCAGCTGCATCATTTTATGTTCCCACCAGGAATGGAGGAGAGCTGTAATTTTTCCACATCATTGTCAACGCAAGCTATTGCCCATCTTTTTGATTACAGCTATCCTAGTGGGTTTGAAGTGAGAGCTCATTACAGATTTGATTTGCATTTCTGTGATGGCTAATGATGTTTAGCATCTTGCAGGAACTTACTCTTCTTTGGCGAAGTGTTCAGATCTTTTGCCCATTTTTAAATTGGGCTATTTATCTTTTTATGATTCAGTTGTGGGAGTTTTAAAAAATACATTCTAAATACAAGTCTCTTATCAGATATAAGACTTACAAAATGTTGTGTTAATGTGCAAAGAGGAAAAAGTACTCCCATCTCCTCCAAAAATTCAATTAGCAAACACTGTGATCATGGGATGAAACACACTAATAACGATTGTAAAACAACCTAAATATGTGAGCAGCATTTTATGATGTTCAACGTAATCCTTACATGCATGGTGATAACAGGCCTTTTTCTGAAGTCAAGAATCAGAGGCCAGCAAAGGTAAAGTGACTTACTCCAAGTTTCTCCTGATTTAAGTTATTTTTCTATGTGTCATCTTTCTTATTTGTTTTAAAGTTCTCTCCCTGTGTTGTTTTCAAATTTGTGAGCAAGATGTCTTCTTTCTTTTCAGAATAAGGCAGGTATGTTTATGCCAGAATTCCTTTAAGTCTCATAGGTATGTAGGATGCTGCTGCTGCTGCTAAGTCACTTCAGTCGTGTCCGACTCTGTGTGACCCCACAGACGGCAGCCCACCAGGCTCCCCTGTCCCTGGGATTCTCCAGGCAAGAACACTGGAGTGGGTTGCCGTTTCCTTCTCCAATGCATGAAAGTGGAAAGTGAAAAGTAACACCCAAGTCTCTGAGTCCCTGCTTCAGGCCTTTCTCAACTGTGAGATTACCCATCCAAACTGCAGTGTGAACAGAGATCTGCGAAGACAAAGACAAGACAAAGGGGGAATGCGCATGAGCCAGACAACCCAGGTCGGTGGTGTGCCATCAGTTTCCTATGACCATCAGGACAAATTACCACAACATCCGCGGCTTAAAGCAATAGCAATTTATTCTCTCACAGTTCTGCGGGTAAGAAAACAGGCTGAAACCAGCTGAAGCTGCATGAAAATCAAGGGGTTGGCAGAGCCACAGTCCCTCAGGGAGGCTCTGGAAGAGAAGCAATCCTTGCCTCTTCTGTTGATAGATGCTGGTGTTCCTGGTGTTCCTTGGCTTGCGGCCCCACCACTGACTCCGCTGTTGCCTCTGGGGTCACGCTGCCTTCTCTTCTTGTGCCTGAAATCTCCTCTGCCCATCTCCCCTTACAAGGACACTTGTGATTATGTATACTGCCAACTCCCAGGATCCAGGATGATCTCCCCATCTCAAGGTATTTTTTTTAGTATTTCTCTTTGGGTGCTCTGAACCTGCATTGCTGCACGCGGGCTCTCTCCAGTTATGGTGAGCAGGGGCTGCTCTTCATCGCAGTGCGCAGGCTTCTCACTGAGGTGGCTTCTCTAGAGCACGGGCCTAAGGTGTGTGAGCTTCAGTACTTGTGGCATACAAGCTTAGCTGGCCCACAGCACGTGGAATCTCCCCAGGTCAGGGATCAAACCCATGTTCCCCGCATTGCCGGACATATTCCCATCCACTGTGCCACTGTCCCACCAAGGAAGTCCCGGTACAAAATGTTTGCCATGTAAGGTGACCTTCCAGGTCCTGGGGACCAGGACATGATCAATAAAAATCCAAGGACCATTACTTAGCTGGAGACAGGAGGTTTTACAAGACCCAAGAACAAAGTCCCAAAGCTGTAAGGCGCAGCTTCCACTGTCTTCCTTTCTTTATGCTCACAGGGCAGTTGTTTCACCAAAACTGCTCTAATAGCTATGGCCTTGCTATTCCAGCCCAGTACTGCTAAAAGTCACCATCGTAGTTACCTGACCAAGCAGCTACAATTACTTTTTGAGAACAATTTTATACAGAGGAAAACACTATCAAAGATTCAAATTTGTTATAATATTAATTTAAAAAAAAACAGGAACAAAAAAGAGAAACTGAATAATATCTCAAAATTATTTACTGATATATGATATAAATCTAACATTAAAAGAGGAACTAGACATTTAATATTAAGTCACTCCTCAGATACTCAAAAATAATTGAAATGTGCAGTGCAGTCATAAATTGTACACATGATATACAAGGCTTAAAATGTACTGGCAACTTCTTTCCTCTTAAACTAGATAGTAAATATTGTTTAGTCACTCACTTCTGTCCAACTCTCCTGCCTGTAGCTTGTCCATGGGATTTCCCAGGCAAGAATACTGCAGTGGGCTGCCATTTCTTTCTCCATGATAGTGAGTATGTCAGCATTCTTATCCCTGTCCTTTGTAGGCCTGTAATATCTTTACAATATACTTTATAATTTTTAAGCATTAAAAAAGAAAAACAGGTACAACGTAACCTTCCTCCATAAGACCTACAAAGCATCCAATGCACTAAGCTTCATGTCACTGCCTACTATTACATCAGTAATCCTGTCAAATGCCATTGCCCAAATCTATAAACCAGCCAACTCTTTGCTTATGGCGGGGGGTGGGGGGTAGGGGGGAACGCCTGCTTCCTTATTAACTCTTTAGGGAAGTGGAGAAAAGGTAGTGAAAATGGGAAGGTCTCTGACCAACTAGGAAACAGCCCAGCTGATGAAGTTTCCCGACCTTCACATCCGTTGCCCTACAGTTTCTATTTTTTGATACAGAAAGATTTTTTCACTATTTACTAAGACCAAGTTATTCATCTTCCAGACGGATTTTGCTGGCTGGATGTTAACTGCCGAAGTTCTCCCTTTCTTGACACAGGCAACTTGGCCTCAAAAGAAAGATATGTTTCTGAAATACTTATAAAGTTGCTTTTAGTAGATGAAAATTGTACTTTCTCGTTGCCTTAAACTGTATTTTCAGAGATTTATTCTTAAGGAAAAAGTCTAGCTCCAAGAAAAATTTATGCTTATATTCAAAGCACACTTTTTTTCTGATACACAGGAGAAAAAATTTCTACCATAGTTCATTAGAACGGTTAAAAAAAAAAAAAAAGCCCCAAGGATGTGTGTTAGACAGCAGACAAGCCATGAACAGGCATGAAGATTCTGATCCCTAATTCTGAACCTCTTCCATTGGACATCTTCCATGCTAAATGATGGCTTCAGCAAGGGTAATTCCATCTGTATCAAATAAGTCCCAGATCCTCTGCTCTAGACTTGTGATTTTTTCTATCTTTACAACAGTAGATTTTAAACTTATACTTGAAAAATGGCAAAAATTAAAATCTCAGAATATTTGCAGAATTTTACTCAGATGTGTGTTATTCATTAAAGGTTCTCTAAATTGCATGTTCAATGTCTAGTCCTTGGTTGTTGGTGTTTTAATCGATCAGACATGTCTGACTCTTTGTGATCCCATGGACTGTTGTCCGGCCTGGCCCCTCAGGATTTCCCAGGCAAGAATACTGGAGTGGGCTGCCATTTCCTTTTTCCAGGGGATCTTCCTGACCCAAGGATTGAACCTGCATCTTCTGCACTAACCGGGAGGTTCTCTACCTGAGCCACCAGGGAAGCCCATCTAGTGCTTTACAGTGGAGTAAATATGGCTCTTAAACCACCAAAATACCAATTCTACGCTAGGCTTAATGAGAAACTTGGTCTGTCTCCGTTCTCAGAAACCAAGTAAGACTGACATTCAACCTGCAGCGCATTCTGGAGTAAAGTGACCACGCCCATCTCAGGCTCCTAAATAACTTGGGGCAGGTGTCCTTGGTCCCAGATTCAGTAACATTTGTACCCTCGCTTCTCAGAATATAGTAAGATTTGAGAACATGCACCCTCGTTAGGTTAAAGCAAGGAAAACCACAGTTTAAATTAATTTCAAATTTAACAGAGATGCCTGAATAAGAGCCTAAACTGCTAACCAAATCAAACTATCAATTTTTTGAAGCAAAATGAAAACAAAGCACCCCTAAATTAAGTGTGTGGGTCAGGGAAGCCGCCAGTAGGTATTTTACTTCCACATGAGTCTATCACTGAAGAGGCAGGAGGCTTGAGACTAAGAATGAAGGGCCATTCTGTAATCTCCCTGGCAGCATTCAGGATAATGGGGAAGAAATAGCATGTCATCGTGACGGAAGAGAAAACGTTTACAAATTCAGTTCAGAGCCAGTGGGCTAAAGACTTGCTGAGGAGGAATCATTTTGAGGTTATTAGAGTACACTGTAATTCAAGCCATTTTAAGGCTCAGCCCCCAAGAAAAACGTGTGGCAGACCTGACAATGAGAGCATGCCCACAGTCAGACAATCAAACAGAACAGACGTTCTAGAAACCAGAGCACCTGAGATGGTTTGTTTGCATTCGAACATTAAGCTTAATGTGGGTGGGAAGGAGATATTTCTGTTTGGAAACAACATAAAGCTATTGTTACTGCTGCTGTTATTTTTAACCTTTATTGTAACCTGTAGTTCTTACTTTTTGTTACTCAAACCAATGACGCCTGAGGAAATACAGGCTACACAAAACTGAAACTATTTAGCCTAAGTTAGGCAAGACGGATCCCATGCATGTGACTAACTGAAATCTCTTTTCTCCTGTGCGAGACATGAGCAAAGACCTGGATGAGCAATCCTGGGAACTCCCTGGCAGCCCAGTGGTTAGGACTCCATCCTTGCACTGCAAGGGGTCAGGATTCGATCCCCGGTTGGAGAACTAAGATCCCCACAAGCCTCCAAATGGCCAAGTTAAAAGAAAAAAAGAAAAAAAAAAGCCTACAGATGAGTGAATCGAAGATTAATGGGAAGAAAGAGCAAAACGAACCTAAGAAATAGAAACACTGAAATATGATTCCTGGACTAAATGTCTGAGCTGTAAATCCAGACAAGTACTTGATGAAAGGTTGCTAAGAAGACTCTAGATGAGAAAATGACTGAGGCAGAAACTACAACTGAGAGGTTGACAACATGAAATGGAGCAGGTCATCTGAGCACGATCAACAAAACATCAAGGAAACAATACACTGAGGGTAAACTCACAGGAATCTGAGGAGAGTTCAGTGACCATCTATTCATGACCTAATTAAAGAGTTATGTCAGGTTAGGTTAAGTAATGGGATTGAAAGTGAAAGGTTTAGTTGTTCAGTTGTGTTCAATTCTTTGAAACCCCATGGACTATACAGTCTGTCAGGCTCCTCTGTCCATAGGATGTCCCAGGCAAGAATACCGGAGTGGGTTACCTTTCCCTTCTCCAGGGGATCTTCCCAACCCCAGGATTAAACCCAAGTCTCCTGCATTGGCAGACAGATTCATTACCCACTGAGCCACCAGCAAAGCCCTAAGTAATGGGATTACATATGCGTAACATTTTGATGTGTGTATCTTAAATCATTTATGCCCCCGAGCGCTCATTAAAAGTTTTATACCGAGGTAGTTAACTAACATTAAATTTGCCAAAAAGCCAGTGTCAGAAGAAATGTGCTCAAGAGAAACAAGTGTACAATGGCCATGGCCCTAAAGCCAAAGTATTTAAGGTGTTTTTCCAATGCCAACCCACACAGCCATTCAATCTCTGATGGCTGAACAACTTTGCTCTAAAAGGGTTACATTGAGATAGATCTCAATGGCTGGGCACTGAGTTCCAGACTTTCTGGCTATAAGTAATTACAAAATGTATCAAGGTCAACAAAGAATTATTTACAGTTTTCTTTCTAAAAGTATCTATCAATTTATATTATTGTCTCATATGGAGATTACATAATGGAATGAATCTAATAATTTTAATGTGTTCTTAATAATATTATGAAGAGTTTTTTTTTTTAAGACAAGTTTTACAAAAGTAAAGAAGAAAAAACAAAATATAAGCTCTTAAGCAGGTTATTCATTGATATGGATTAAAAATATGAAAAGAAAAAATTCAATTTGGTAGACATTTAGTTAAACTTCCCTGGGGGCTCAGACGGTAAAGCATCTGCTTGCAAGGTGGGAGACCCAGGTTTGATCCCTGGGTCAGGAAGATCCCCTGGAGAAGGAAATGGTAACCCACTCTAGTACTCTTGCCTGGAAAATTCCATGGACTGAGGAGCCTGGTAGGCTACAGTCCATGGGGTCTCAAAGAGTCAGACATGACTGAGCAACTTCACTTTCACTTTCAAACGTTTAGTTAAGTGTCTACTGTGTACGGTACAGTTAGGTTTCCACTAATTTAAGAGTTTATACTTCACTAAGTCTAATTTTATTCATTTAACATTGTCTAAATACTAATAACTGGAGAAGGAAATGGCAACCCACTCCAGTGTTCTTGCCTGGAGAATCCCAGGGACGGGGGAGCCTGGTGGGCTGCCGTCCATATATGGGGTCGAAGAGTCGGACACGACTGAAGCGACTTAGCAGCAGCAGCAAATACTAATAGAAACGAATCTGAGTGTTTGCTTTTTAGCTAAAATACTTATCACTTTGTCTCCTAGGCCAAACACAGCTGGAACATAACAGGTATTTAGCAACTACTCTATTTTTAGAAGCTGACTAAGCTACTGAGACCCTTTTAACATTTCATCATGCATGCATTCTAGTTTAAAAAGTATATTATTATAAAGAGATTCCAAGCATATTATTATTTATCCATGCATGCTAAGTCGGTTTAGTTGTGTTCGAGTCTTTGCGACCACATGGAATGTATGTAGACCATCAGGCTCCTCTGTCCATGAGATTCTCCAGGCAAGAATATGGAGTGGGTTGCCATTGTAAATCAGTATATTTCTATGAATCTGATATTTCAGACAGCTGATAGGTAATATTTTGAAAAATCGCTTAATGCAGAAAATAACTTGATTGTTTGGAAAGGAAATTAAGAAGACATTCATTCTATACCTGTTTTGTGACTAACATCATGCTAGGTTATTTTCATAAAATTCAATTCCTATAAATCTATAAAAAAGAATTGACATTTTTGTTTACTACTGAAAACACAGAGGATAGAGAAATACCCAGCCCCACCAGACTATAACTTCCCATTATTTCCCATTAAAAATCATATTTTAAAAATTAATTTGTTTCTCCATGGGACTAATCTAGAAGTAACTTTGAGAATGAATGAGAACTTGTGAGAATTATCAAAATCCTTACGTGGTCACATTGTGCCCCAAATCTTTCACTGCCAATGTTTCTACAGTTTGGGACTTAAAAAAAATGTAACTTTAGCATCATTTTTATCACCAAATCTAATCATACCCTATAAGTCCCATTTACACTGTAGTTCTAAGATGGTTCTTCTAAATACATAATGAGAAAAGAATTGAGGTAATTTTCTGGAAGATATATACAGACCCTTAATTCTTCCTTCACTTTTCTGGATATTTCAATATACGGAATATATTCAGAATTAAAATGTGTGCTTAATGTTTAATACCATGCATTGGTTTTTCTTTTCAAAGTAAACCATATTCCAGAGAAAAAAGTTCTGAACAAGATGTTAGAGGCCCACTGTTTCCCAAAATTACTTGACCACAGACCCCATTTTCAGCTACCATGGGGGACCTTTAAGTCCTACTGAACTTCATAAAAGCTAGGGAAATAAACGCTCCTCATTAGGCAGACATTAAGTTAAATAAGTGACTGCATGAACTTAATGATGTGGAAAAGAACAAAATATAGAGGTATATGCTTCATCTTCAAAAACCTGGCAAAGAAATCCTTTTCATCAGTAATTTTTCTTTTCATAGTCCCCTCTTTCCATTTCCTCAGTATTTCTTACCATTTTCTTTAATAGATCTTCTACTGATTATCCATTTATCTTCTACTGAAGATCTATGATTAGAGGTAAATGGGACTAAATATGTAAAAGAAAATAGTGTATTTTGTCATGAAAATTTCATGATTATTTCATGAGCAAACATGGGGGGGGTTAAAATTTGCAATCTTCTAATTATATAATATACATGGAATATGTATCACTGAAAACTTCAAAGACCACAGAGAACTTACACATTTGAAATAGTTTTCATTAAAAAAGAAAACAGTGGACAGAATTCTATCAAAGCAGTACTTGCTTTTCTCCCCACAGTAGCTCTCTGTGAATGACATACAGCCCTGGCAAATCTTTGCCACAGTCCAAGAAACCATCTTATTACTTTAGAAACCTTAAATGAACATATTACCATGGGAAAATATTATTACATATTAAAAATAAGTGGTAATAAACCGGGTGTACGTGCCGCCCCAGGCCACACAAGTGAGTCAGTGTTTAGAAGTGGGAATAGATTTCTTGAGGATGTCACCCAGTTCTCATCTCTAACTGCTAACCCTCCCTCTGCCATGAATATACAAGCTTTTAAGTATACACCCACCTCCTTCACAGGTGCCAATCCTGGAAAATGGCATAGTGGGGGCAGTTCTCAAAACAAAGATATTTTAAGAAAGCATCCCATAATTGCCTGGCATTTGAAGGCACTAGGCTTTTAGTATTCTCTTCCTATTTCTCCCACCCCCTTGTCATTTTTCTAGAGCTCTTTAATGCACTTTCTATACCTCAATTTCCCTACCTGACATTTCTGTTTACTCACCAACATGATTTGCCCCCAAGGAAATAAAAATGGTAATTTTATGCTTTTTCTTCAAATCTTCAAAAAATATGATTTCTCTTGGGCAGAGTATGCAATTTTAGTTTTTAGGAGAATACCCTGAAGACTTGTTTGCCAAGTTTATCTACTATAAACATAATCAAAATCATGTTTATTATGAAATAATGATGCATAGATTTTAAATGTTGCTTGATATTATGAGAATATTTTAAAATTGTAAAAAATTTTTTTCTCCTTTAACTTCATGGTAAAACATGAATATGTTGGATAACAAATAATCACAAAACATTTTAAGATTATCTGCCCAGCAATTATCATAATATGAGCTCAAGGAAGTAAGAAGAGCCCCAAATGGCACAATTACTGTACTCACAACACTTCTGTAGCTAATTCAAGAGCTAAAAACAAATTCCGAATATAAATTCTGAATAACTGCAACATATTTTACAGTGTTGACAAATTCATATCATTTTTTGAGTATTTTTTAAATGATCAATTACATTACAAAGCCAATTTATTTTTGAACCACCTATGTAAAAAATGGACAACAGAGCCTCTCGTTCTCTTTAAAGAATTCTTGCTCTTGTGCTATGACTTTATTAGATACAGTTTTAAATTCTTGCTTTTACACTAAATTCTTACCACTGCTTTATTACATATAGTTTTAAAATGTGAAAGGAAAAAAATGATTAACTTAATTAAAATACAAGAGCAAAACTGTTAAACTGTCCACCCAGACAAATCCTGAATTCCCTCAGCACACAATTCTGCTAGCGTTGTTCAGCACCAGTGAGCAAACGAAATCTGTAGAGAACAAGGAGGAATATCATCATAGCAATTCACAAACCTGTCACCTCAGAAACATACTGAAAATACTTCAGAAGAGTGAGATATGGATAGCAGAGACAATTTATTCCCAGTCTGAGCGAAGTTACTTTGCTACATAAAGCTACAGCTTAGTATAAAAAAATGCAAGACAGAGCCTTGCTAGGAATTACAGAATAGAATAAAACAGCTAGTTAACTCACCACACAGCCTTTTGCTAACAACTTCCATGCTTCTCTTTGTGTCAGGCCTCTGGCTTCCAGAGACAGATTACACGCTCTCTGACAGAACGATGACAAAAGGGCACACGGTGATCTCTCTTCTGCTCCTGCCACTAGAAGGAAACTGAACCACACCGCAGCCTCCAAGAATAAGTACTTCCTACGAGCATGCTCAGTATCTAATTTAAATGACTTGGTATTTCATGTCGGCATGTGACGGCCTACTTCCAAACAAACTCTGAGAGCCGCAAATTCAATCAAAGATCATTAACTGCAATAAACTGAACAGAACCACCGAATGAATATTGATTTGTCTTTAGCTTCATGATTTTTGAGGTTCATTTAACTTGATGTGACTGGAAATGATTATTTCTATTATTCAAACAAGTCCTTAGGTTTCAATTATCACATTTGCTATGTCCACATGAGCACCAAAAATGCTGGAATGAACTGGAAACTTTAAGATATCCAGGATGTGATCCCCAAAATTAAATGTGACCACTGATGAATTAAGCAAATATGAGCCATTCATATTTCACTTTCTAACCTCTCATTCTGTCCTCTTATCTATTCCCTAAATAAAATCATCTACAAACTTATCTAGCACTATTTTCATTTCTGCTTTGGAAATGTTAGTAAATATCAGTAAGCTGGAATGGTCAGCATCTTTATTAAAAATGCCTGCTGTATTCAAACTACAGCAGATAAGATTTTTCTCACCTACAGATTATATATTACATAACAGATTACATGCTTATATAAAACAGGCCTCACCCAAATGTTGATAGAACTTTAAATAGGACTTAAAAAATTTTTTCCCCACATTTTCAAGAACAATTTTTACCAAAATGCCACACAACCATACACACAGAAATCACCCAAATAGTTCGCATATGTACATTTATGTCATCAAATAACTCATTTGCCCGGTTTGCTGAGTAAGTTGCTGCAAGGACCATGCAGTTCTACATGATGGAAATATGGTCAAGAAGCTTATCCTCTGCTCACTGTGACCATTTCAGTCTCCTAGACACAGAAACCTAGCAAGCGGATACAACCCAATCAAACCAACCAGATGGTTCTTGAATGCCCACTTCTCATTTTCACCCTGGGCAGACAAGCAAAATTAGGAAGTGCCTATACACTTGACATACAGCCACCCTGGGAAAGCAAACCACTGACAGAGTGGGGCTGGCCTGTCTTGCAATGGGCCCCTGAGCTAAGGTATGATTTCCCTTCCTTCAGTCCTTTTTGGTTACTGCCACCGCTTCCTGATTGTAAACTACCCTGTCTACCTCCCCAACACACAAAGGTCTCATTTTGTGAACAGTAGCCTTGCCTCCCTCCAACCCCCACTCCCAAATTAATGTGGAAGGCCTGGGAAAGTGAGAAGGCATAGGAAACAGACAGACTCCATGGCAGGAGCTGAGGTAAGGTCCCTCACACATAGTGGGACAAGATTTTTAAAGGTTCAGAGAGGTTATATAAAATACAACGTTAAAGTTGAAAAAAAAAATCATAGGGAACAGTTTATGGAACCACATGTAATTCCAATGTAGTTTTTGTATAGTTGCTCAGTCATGTCTGACTCTCTACAACTCCATGGACTATAGCCCACCAGGCTCTTCTCTCCGTGGGATTTCCCAGGCAAGAATCCTGGAATGGGTTGCCATTTCCTTTTCCAGGAGATCTTCCCGGACCAAGTATCGAACCCGCATCTCCTGCACTGACAGGCGGATTCTCTACTAATAAGCCACCAGGGAAACTCCTGTAATTCCAGTACCTTTCTAGGAAATAAAGGTGTTAAGTTCAAAGAAAACTGCCAACACACCAGTTTCTTTGGCATTCTACCAAAGCAACTCATTCTTACTGTCAAGGAAAATTCAGTAGGTACAACTGCAAGGTCTGTGGGTCTACATAAACATTCTATCTTTAATGAAAAAGCACAGGAAGTAAAGGAACACAGAACAAAAGCAAATTATCACGAAGTGTCAATATGCCTACGTTTCATGTACTGTTACATCTACTAAGTTTTATGCATTGTACATGTCAGGGTGAGGACTCTGTAGAAACAGGAAGTTACCTAAAATACTCAAGGAAAGCTCTCTGTGATCGCTGAATGAAAAAAAGTTCTTCACTGAAAACTAGCAAACAAACAAAAATCAATATATGAGACAGGGTACAAGGCAACACGGAGTGGAGATAAAAAACGAGGACTGTCTTTCTCTCCAGCAGAGATTAGAGACGATGAGGCAAGAGAACCAATAACTAAGATCAGATCACCATGGCAGAAGAGAGGTGCCTTCATGTTCTGGAGTGTTTGGAGCAAAGACAGAAAGAATTCTGAGAAGGGAAATTTAGAAAAGGTTTTGCAAGGGGGTGAACTTCTTAGATAAATACTAAGGATCTGGATCAGAAAGGAGAGGGAAGGAAGAGGGAACAGCCAGTTCGGGGAAGGGGGAGGACAGCAGCGTGTGTGTGTAGTCGCTTCAGTCGTGTCCGACTCTTTGCGACCCTATGGACTATAGTTTGCCAGGCTCCTCTGTCCATGAGATTCTCCAGGCAAGAACACTGGAGTGGGTTGCCATTCACTCCTCCAGGGGATCTCCCCAACCCAGGGGTCGAACCCACGTCTGTTATGTCTACCCGCATTGGCAGGTGGGTTCTTTACCCTGGGAACTGGTATGGGGATCAGAAAGGGTCAACATTTGATGAGAGAAGAGGAACAAGAAGTAATTATTCTGGGATGGTATTAATACTTGGCAACTTAATAATGGCAAGGAGCATTATATACAGTCCATGGAATTCTCCAGGCCAGAATATAGGAGTGGTAGCCTTTCCCTTCTCCAGGGGATCTTCCCAACTCAGAAATCGAACCCTGGTCTCCTGAATTGCAGGTGGATTCTTAACCAACTGAGCTATCAGGGAAGCCGAAAGGAGCATTCGACACCCTGCAAATGGAAGCACTGGGGTCATGTAATGTGTTAAAAAGCAGAATGAAGTAGTCAACTTTGGAAAGACAGGCAGATACAAAAAAGGAGGGGAGGGGGTGAAAAAGGCATTTTTTCCCCAGCACATGTATATTCCTTTTCACATGTACTTTTTGAATTCTGCCATATCACTGAATAGCTTCTTCAACCTGAATTTCCTTACTCCTGCACATTCAACCTCAGCATTCTGATTTAAATCTGAGGTCCTCTTTTAATTACTTGTATCCTTTGATTTTCACCTAGCAGTCCTATATTTTTTTCTTCCTTTAAATCTGTCTCATCACTCAGTCTTTGACTGAATTGCTCATTACCCTTTCTCTCCCTACAAAATGTGATAAAAAGTTTCCCAAATGCTACCCTAAAAAGAATGGATGAATCCGTAAAAGTTCCACAAAAGACAGAACCTATTTCCGTGACGAGTGAGGAGTAACCTGTGAAGACTGTACAGAGTCAGGGTGTATTTCACCGCATGCACGCATGTGAGGCTGGATGGACCTTGCTGTGTAGTAAACACACGTGGCATTCATTCCTAACCACAGGGAGGGAAGGACAGAAGGGACAATGGAGACCAACACACGAGCCCTTTATTGCAATTTGTCTCTCTCTTTTTTAAACCAGAGGGTCACATCAGAATCATTTCAGTAGCTAAAAACACACTCAAACACATGCACCCAGGGTCCAGAAATCTTTCATTCTGAACATATTCAGTGCTGGGGGCAGGGCAGACATGAAGATGATGCTCCCTACATAATTTTGAGGTTCCCCTGGTTAACAGCCACTGTTTGAAGTATCCAGGAGTTTACAGGGTGCTAAATGTTACTCACTCAGTCATGTCCGACTCTTTGTGACCCTATGGACTGTAGTCTGCCAGGCTCCTCTGTCCGTGGAATTCTCCGGGCAAGAATACTGGAGTAGGTAGGTAACCATTCCCTTCTCCAGGGGGCCTTCCCAACCCAGGGATCGAATTAGATGAGAATTAGAGAGAGATTCCAAAGGAGTACAATAAGGGAAGGAATGAAGAGAAAATAATAAATTTTTAAAAAGTTAAGGACAGAATCTACAGGATAGGGTGTACGAATGGATGGAGGGGGCCAAACAGATGGAAAACTGGAGCACAACTACAAGGATTCTGGGGGAAGTGGGTGTGGTGTGGTCACTGACTACGCCAGAGAGGAAAGATGCAAAAGACAGGTGGAAGGACTGCCTCTCAGGGGAGGGTGAGCCCAGCAGGAGAGAGGATGGGAAGGACAGTTAGTTCAGTGTGAAACGGGGGGAAGTGAGTGTCCTGACAGCTACCTGGTATATCTACCATTAGCTGATAGAAATACACGTCTGGGGTTCAAAACAGAGATCAAGGTCAAAGACACAAATCTACAGAAGAAGAAGAAAAAGAAGAAGAAGAAGGGAAACTGGATGAAGAACCTGAGAAGGGAGAGGAGAATGGGAGAACCACTCATGGAGGAAATAATGAGGTGGGGTAATAAGGGGGCCTGGGCTTCCCTAGAGGCTCAGACAAAACAGAATCTGCCTGTAATACAGGATATCTGTGTTCAATCCCCGGGTCAGGAAGATACCCTAAAGAGGGAAATGGCAACCCACTCCAGTATTCTTGCCTGAAGAATCCCATGGACAGAGGACAGAGACTATGGCGGGCTATAGTCCATGGGGTCGCAGAGAGTCGGACATGACTGAGCGACTAACACTTTCACTTTTTTCAATATGGAGGGATCCAAGGAAGGGAACTTCAAGGAAGTGGCCAGACTGTCAAGGACATAAGAGTCTGTAGAGTCATGACTAGGAAAGGTCAACAGATTTATCATAGAACATCACCACAAACCCCATGAACACTGTTTTGATGGTACTGTAGGACTGAAAGTCAGCTTAGGAAAGGCTTAGGTGGGACTAAGTCCTAAAGAGACTTAATAACAAGTTTTTATTGAGGGCTTACTTTTTGCCAGACAAGGCACTACAAACTTTACAAGGGCTGTATCTTTTGCCCTTGCAATAATCTTACTCTAAAATCTCAAACAGAGATGAGAAAATGAAGACAAAGAGGTTTGTGAATTGTCTTTCCCAGGCCCACACAGCTGGAAAGTGGTACAGTTGCGCTATGATTCCCTCGTTGGGTGTGTCCACCAGAACTTTGCTCTACTAATTCAACTGTTAGGATGCTTTAAAAAAAAATTTTTTTTTAAGGCAACAAATAACTTACAGGATGTTAAAAACATAGTTTCATGTAACATTCACAACATCCCAATGCAACAGATCTGATTATAATTCTACAGATCTGATTATAATCCTACAGATCTATATTCTACAGATCTGGAAACTGAGGCTCAAAAGACTTACCCAATGTCACAGATAAACAGTACTAGAATTAGATCCAGATTTTGGACCCCCAAACCCACAGTCTGAATGAGTTCTAAAGAGCAGTAAGCTTACGAAGGAGGTAGAATTATTTAAAAAAAGAATTTTCAATAGCTGAGGCAATGTGGAAAGACCTGGTAGATGAGAGGAGAGTAACTGTGAAGATAAGAACTGATAGCAAAGGGAGAAGCAAGGACCATGAGGCAAGGAGGACTGAATCAGGTTCTGTTCAGTTTTACTGAAGTTAAATTTACATTCATAAATGTCATATCGGGTAAGTGCACAATTCAATGACTTTTAATAAGTTTATAAGCCACACAACTATTACCACATCCACTTTCTTTTATTTTACAAAAAAATTTATTTATTTATTTGGCCATACCACAAAGTATGTGGGGTCCTACATCCCTAACCTGGGATTGAACTCTTGGCCTTGCAGTGGGAGCACAGAGCTTTAACCACTGGGTTGCCAAGAAAGCTCCTGCATCCACTTTTAGAATATTTCCATCACCTCTAAAAATTTCCTCATGCCTCATTTGCAGTAAGGCCCCACCTCCATCCCCAGCCCCAAGCAACACCTCAAGTTAGAAACAGCCATGGGCTCCAGTCACCACTTTCTTCTTTGGGGCAAACTGACAACAAAACACGAACAGCCCAAACATCATGTTGGTAAAAGATTCCTATTTATGTTTTACTGCATTCCTATTCAGAGATCATCAGAGGGGATTAAAGGGAAAAAAAAAGCAGAAGCACTGTGATTTTTTAAAATATGCAATCTTAGTAACTAATACAATCAGGATTTTTTCCAAACATATAGCAAGAAAGTGAGACCAGGCAATACACAATGAGGGAAAAAAAAAAAAAGTAACAGAAAGAATCTCTGCAAAATCTGGGCCATTTATCTCCAAAAGCCTTTGGTAAAGGAATACCTTCTGCACAATAATTTCTTACTGTCTGACAAAAGAATTGTAAATTTTAAAGCATGTTTTCATAAAATAAACTTAAATATCCCAGTGACTTTTACTGCAGTGATAAACCCTTAGCATCTACTTAGCATGTGGCAAGATAATGAATAGACCTAATTATACATTATTTTGGCGTTCAAGCTGTCTCCTGCTATAGACAGTGCTTAAGACTATACGGAAGTCTCTCATGCTTTACTAGAAAAACAAAAACAAGCGCAAAATTTTGCTTCTAAATAAAGATATAAGAGAAAAACATTTTTTAAAATATTGTATTGTGTTAAAAAAAAAAAAGAGGGAGAAAATGAGGGTGGGGCAGAACTGTTTCCTGCTTTCTACTAAGAGACAGAAGAGTATTTTTTAGTAACTCCTGCCCAAAATCAGAATAGTCTATTTCTTTCCATACTGCCTAAAGACTTATAGTCAATTAGTTATAACATTATCTTAACTACCACAGAAATGTATAACTTCAAAATAAACCAATTTGTTCCCTTTGTTCATTCATTCATTCTGCAAATAGTTACTTATTTAGGCGGCGCTGGGTCTCTGTTGCAATGCATGGGTTCTCTAGTTCTGATGCATGGGCTTAGTTGCTTAGTCGCATGTGGGATCTTACTTCCCTGACCAGGGATGGAACCCATGTCCCCTGCATTGGAAGACAGATTCTTAACCACAGGACCATAAGGGAAATCCCCACATATTTAGTTTTAATTATATTTTTATTTGATAGATTTGACTTATTTGTAAATTTACAGTGCACGGCATGTTACTTTGATACATGCATACATTGTACCATGATTACCACTGAAGCAATACTTATCAACTCACACCATTACAGTGCAATATTATTGTCTATATTCATTATATTCACAAATATCTATGGAGCATCAACTCTTCAGATACCGTGCTACATAGCAGGAACACAGCAGTAAACAGGCCTGTGCTCTCATAGAGCTTACATTCTCATGGGAAAGAAACTCAATGTGTAAAGAATGTACCATATTCCCTCAGGATCCAGAGAACTGGTTCCTGAATTCCCCATGGACACCAAAATCTGTGGATGTTCAAGTACCTTACATAAAATGGTGCTTTAAATCATCTCTAGATTATTTATACTGCTTAATAGAAAGTTATGGTTGTTCAGCCACTAAGTAGTGTCTGCCTCTTTGCAACCCCATGGACTGTAGCATGCCAGGCTTCCTTGTCCTTCACTATCTCCTAGAGTTTTCTCAGATTCATATCCATTGAGTCAGTGATGCCACCCAACCATCTCATCCTTTGTTGATCCCTTCTCCTGCTTCAATTATTCCCAGCAACAGGGTCCTTTCGAATGAGTCAGCTCTTTGCATCAGGAGGCCAAAGTGCTGGAGCTTCAACTTCAGGAACAATCCTTCCAACAAATATTCAGGGTTGGTTTCCTTTAGGATTGACTGGTTTGATCTCCTTGTAAATGCTATGTAAATAGCTGCTGGTGCAAGACAAATTTAAGAGTTGTGTGTTTTGGAACTTTCTGGGATTTTTCCCTTGAATATTTTCGATCCATGGTTGGTTGAATCTGAGAATGCAAAACTGTGGATATGGAGGGCTGACTACAAGAGAGTGGGAGAGGGTTATGCCATGAACTAAGACAAGTGACTGAGTGAAGGATGGATGGTCAAGCAAAGTCTCGAGGAGGTGACATTTAAGCACTGGCTTAAATAATGGCAGAAAAGAGGGGAAAGAAATCCAGATAGAGTGGACAGTGTGAACGTTCCAAGGCCCAGCATAGCTAAAGAGAAGAAAGAAGTGTGATAGGGACTAGAGTGTGATAAGTGAGGGGAAAGCTGAGAGATGAGGTATGAGCTGTCGCAGGTCCACTGGTGTTGGATTATGAGCCCGAGAAGGGACTCTAGATTTTAATCTATGTGCTATGGAAAGTCACTCCAAGCCTGTGATGTGAGGTGATCTGTGTACATTTTAAGAAGACACCTTTGGCTACAGTGTGGAAAATGGGTGGTAAAGGGTCAAGAGAAGACGCGGGAACAGATGAGAGGCCACTGGAATTGTGGGGGTGAGAGGTGATGGCCAGACAGCTGGCAGGTACGGCGGGGGCTGGGGGGGGGGGGAAACACTGGGGTGCTATCTGGGATGGGGCAGTGTCAACAGAGCTTACTGACAGAGTGGAGGTTGGGGGTCAGGGGGGAAGTGAAGGAAAGACAGAAATTCAGGAAAGTGCAGCACTGGCATTTTTTTCCTGATTGTGTCTGTTAGATGATACATGCTGGGGTCAGTGGATGGAGAGGTGAGCAAAGGTCTGGCTGGAGATGAGGGTTCATGAGTGACCGGCGAATGGCGTGCAGAGGGCCCTGGAAGTGACGAAGTGACACAGGACAGATGCTATGCCTTCGAGAATCCACAACGCCTACTACAGATGCCTGTGATACTGGTGAAAAGGCCAGACCCTCACCCTCGTGGAGCTTACACTCTAAAGAAGGCAAATACAACCTAAAGAGTAAGTACACCATGTGGTATGACAGGGCCTTTCCAGGCGCCTCAGTGGTAAAGAATCGGCCTGCCAAGCAGGAGAACTGGGTTAGATCCCTGGGTCGGGAAGATTCCCTGGAGGAGGGCATGGCAACCCACTCCAGTATTTTTGCCTGGAGAATCCCATGGACAGAGGAGCCTGGCGGGCCACAGTCCATGGGGTCGCAAAGAGGCACAACTGAGGCAATTTAGCAGACACACGTGGTATGATAGAAGGGGTAAGTGCTATGAAAAAAGAAAAAGTAGAGGAACTGGGAGTGTGGCTAGCATGATGGAGCTAAATGGGGGTCAAGGTGAGCCTCATGTAAAAGATGAGGTGTGCATGAAGGGCCAGGCAGCCGGAGCGGGCAGCACTAAGGCCCCTAAGACCTAAAATAAGGATCACTGGCACATCTGAAGGATGGCAGGGCGACCAGGGCGACTGCAGCAGAAGGAGCCAGCAAGGAGTGTCCAGAAAGGCAGCCTGAAACCCAGATGCACGTGACCTCACAGAGGCCAGGGGGGGAAAGGGTGTCACAGGCTGACTACCCCGAATGCTGCCAAGGGGATGAGTAAGATGAGAAAGAAGAGATAAGAACGCTGGAAGTGCAGTGCGGAGCCAGCGGAGAAGGCAGCTGTCTCTACGGAAGGGCAGGGCAGGAGGTCTTACTGGCAGGGGGCATATTTACTTCTAATAGTAGTAAAACAGGTCCTCCAAGGATTTAAACATTTTAATAACGTCAACATCATCAATCAATTTTGGACTACAAAAAGCTCATTTTGCTTATTTTCTCATTCTATTATAAACCACTCAAAAATCACTATCCTATTTCTCAAAAAATAAAAATGAAAAAACAAAACAAACAAACAGAGAAAAAAACAGCTAAAAATTCAGAGAGAAAAGCCAGAGAAGCAGCTTCAGTAGCAACATAGTACCAACGGGCTAAGAATCATCCCAAGTATTGTGGATGTATCACGGATCGTATTCGTACAGAATACTTGCAGATAGGCCTTACCATCCACATCCTGTATAAGGGAAAAAAATGAAACACACAGAGATTGCCCACAGTTTAGCTGCCAGGAAATTGAGGGAAAGTGTTAGAAGGAATCCATGTTTCCTCTCCTCTGCCCGCCTGCTGTCCCTCTTCTATTGGAAAAAGTCAAAGTGTCAGTCGCTCAGTCGTGTCCAGCTGTCTGCGACCCCATCGACTGTAGCCCACCAGGCTCCTCTATCCATGGGATCCTCCAGGCAAGAATACTGGAGTGGGTTGCCATGCCCTTCTATTTATATGTACCTAAATCAACAGGCAAACAGGGTAGGTTTTCTTCCTGCTTTGTAAGACCTTCTTGCTAGTTACATATTTTAAAAATTTTCACTTTACTTTTTCTCCTTCTTCCCTCCTATTCATCCATCCATCCACCCCTCTCTTCTTTCATTTAAAAATATGTACCAGTGTCTACTATATACAATAAGACACTCTGTATACAAAGTCCTAGTGCATTTTAGAAAAGTTTGTTTTCTAAAATAAAATATCTTCCAAAATAAGCATCACTTCTGTAGAAAAAATATAATTAACCAGTATATCAACAATGATGATAAACTGTGTTCTTCATTACTAACTCACTAAAATGACACTGGGAATTAGGTTAGTTATTTTAATGTTCTTTCGGAAAAATTACATCTTGTTTGTGACTCAAACACTACATACATTTAACAACACATATGATTTTACAGTCTAATGACCTATGACAAACTCTCAAATCACCTGTCTGTGGTATTTTAAAACATGTGGTTGAAATAGCAGATATCTAAAAAAATTTAAATCAGAATTGACACATAAAATGTAATCTGTTGATAAATGAGCAAAGACAGAGACTTTTCAAGGAGTTTAAGAAGGGGTGACAAGGTCCCATGACACAGAAACAAAATCCTAGTTTCAGGAAATCAGACTCAAGGTCATGGAAAAGATGTGACTGTTGTTTTCGAAAAATCATCTAGATGCATAGATACATTTGAGTCATCTCAATCAGTATAGGTAAGGCAAACACCAGATGTTCATTAGGCAAAGCTACATAAACAGCAACAAAGACAGAAAACAAGATGCCAAGAGCCAAGAGGATACCCAACAGGAATGGCTGCTAAGTTAAAGTGTTAGTTTCTGTAACTGTGGAACAGCTCATGCGCCTGCCTGTTAAAAGAACAGGGCACGGGACTTCCCTGGTGGTCCAATGGCTAAGACTGTGCTTCCCAATCCAGGAGACCCGGGTTTGATCCCTGGTTGGGAACTAGATCCCACGTAGCACAACTAAGACCCCGAGCAGCAAGATAAATAAAAGTTCAAAATTTCTAAAAAGAAACAAAAACCAAAAACCTAAAAAGAACTGGGCAAAAAAACAGTGTGCCCCGTGCTGGCAGGTGTCCGGTACACATAGCGATCCATCATTCCACAAGCAGGTGGTGAGCACAGTGAATGTTGGCAGCCCGGGTGATGTGACTTTCATGGTTTACCCTGTTTCCTGTGGCATCTATCACTTAAACAATTACAAAGGAAAAAGGAAACCAGAAATGGAAGAAGAGATGGGAAGAAGGGAAAATGGAAAGGAAAACAAGAGGAGCCAGAACAAGGTGACAGGTACGGGGCTGAGCAGTGTGGGATGGGGAGGTCCAGAGACGCCCCTGGACGCAAGCCCTACTCTTGCTACTCAATGTGGGCAAGTGAACCAAGCTTCAGTTCACTCATGTGCTGAGTGAGGGTAATGCTCCTGCTTCTCCTATGGAGTTATTGTGAACATGAAAGGAGCTAATTTTACAACGTGCCTGGCAAAGTGCCTGGCTAAGTGTTTGCTGTTGTTTATTCGCTTAGTCGTGTCCAACTCTTCTGTGACCCCATGGACTGTAGCCCACCAGGCTCCTCTGTCCATGGGATTTCCCAGGCAAGGAGTGGGTTTCCATTTCCTACTCCAGGGGATCTTCCCAACTCAGGGATCAAACTCCAGTCTCCTTCATTGGCAGGCGGATTCTTTACCACTGGCCAAGTGGTAAGTTCCTAATAAACTCAGTTCAGTTCAGTCATCCAGTCATGTCTGACTTTTTGCAACCCCATGGACTGCAGCATGCCAGGCTTCCCTGTCCTTTACCAACTCCCAGAGCTTGCTCAGACTCATGTCCATCTAGTCGGTGATGCCATCCAACCATCTCATCCTCTGTCATCCCCTTCTTCTCCAGCCTTCAATCTTTCCCAGCATTAGGGTCTTTTCCAGTGAGTCAGTCTTTCATAACAGGTGACCAAAGTACTGGAGTTTCAGCTTCAGCATCACTCCTTCTAATGAATATTCAGGACTGATTTCCTTCAGGGTGGACTGGTTGGATCTCCTTGCAGTCCAAGGGACTTTCCCAGAGTCTTCTCCAACACCACAGTTCAAAAGCATCAGTTCTTCGGTGCTCAGCTTTCTTCACAGTCCAACTCTCATATCCATACATGACTACTAGAAAAACCATAGCTTTGACTAGATGGACCTTTGTTGGCAAAGTAATGTCTCTGGTTTTTAATATGCTGTCTAGGTTGGTCATAGCTTTTCTTCCAAGGAGCAAGCGTCTTTTCATTTCATAGCTGCAGTTACAATCTGCAGTGATTTTGGAACCCCCCAAAATAAAGTCTCTCACTAATAAACTAATAAAGTCTCTCCTAATAAACTGGTAGTTATTAATTTCAAAGAATACTAAAATAACTTCACCTCTATGTTTTTTCTTCTTTATGTCATAGTCTTAAAATGCTGTATTTGGTATAAATTATTTTCACTAGTTTAGAAAGGTAAACATTTTAATAATGACCATAAAGACAATCCAGTAGGAGAAGGAAGGCATGTGGCTGGTACTATTAGAAATACATCACATCTGGCATTTCCTATTCTCCCTGCAGGTGAATACCTAGCATCTTGTCCTCAGTCATCTGACCCTGACCCCTCAACTTTGTGCTTCTTTCCCAGAAATTTCACTTTTCAATTTGTCTGCAGCATATGGTCTAAGATTAGTAAGTACCCGTATCTCATCAAGTCATCCTGCAGTAGATGGGTATTACTCGAGGACATACTGGTTTTTTTTTTGGTTTTTTTTTTTTTTTTGAGGGGAGAGGCATATTCCTAAGACTGTATTTTCATTTTAAAAAAGGAAAAAGAAATAAAAACTTCACTATAAACCAGAATAGATTTCAAAGTAAATAAAATAGTCCTCATTTCCAATTCAGAGTAAGAAATTGATCACAAATTTTAAATTGCTTTTTCACAATAACATAATCCAGTCAACATAATGTTCGCATTTATCTTCCCCCAGGAGCCCCATGTGAAGCCATGGATTATCTTAATAAACAAAGTCTTTGCCTAATGAAACATTTTTCTTGTGAATCTTCCTATATTCAGTCCCTCTTCTAATTATTAAGACTTTTCTTCAAAAAAAAGAATAGAAACACTTAACACTGTACCTTCATTCATGTTTAGAAGCTAACTGACATACTACAGTCCTTGGATTTATGCACCTAATCAACACTACAAAATCTAATCTTGCATTTAAAAGTCTAAAATCTAGAGCGGAGGTCAACAAATTTATTCTGCAAAGGTTAGCAGACAGTTTAGGCTTTGTGGACCACACAAACTAGGTTACAGTCTCTGTTGTAGTGGAAAAGCAGTCATCAACAATATGTAAACAAATGGACATGACTGTGTTCCAACAGAACTTTACAAAAACAGCAGCAGGCTGGATGTGGTCCAAAGGCCACTGCTGCTGCCTCCTCATTTAGAGCAGCAATTAAGTAAAGTGTGCGTGACCATCTTCTTGTAGTATCTACTCCTTTAAAGTTTAGTGACTCATGTCTCTGACCATCAACTGATGGGTCAGTTTACTTATTAAGGATTAGGATTACTGACTTCACTAAATTATTTTCTATCCTTATTGATTCCATCTATATTCTTCCCAATATTTAACTAATTTTTCATAATTCTGCATTTTAAATACAACTTGTCTAATGATTCAGTATTTCCTCATGAATCACATTTTCTAAAATTTATCATTTTTATTCCTTTGGGATCTCACCAAATTACCTGTGAAATGTAGTAATGTCAGCACTTCTCCGCAAATGAAAGGTCTTACAAAATTCAAAAATAAAAGAAGCATTTACATGTTTCCAATAGCAACCCACTCCAGTACCCTTGCCTGGAAAATCCCATGGACAGAGGAGCCTGGTAGGCTACAGTCCATGGGGTCTCAAAGAGATGGACACAACTGAGTGACTTCACTTTCTTTCTTTTCCTATTTAAAAAAAAAAAAAAAAACCAAGGCAATGATTAACAAAGATAAGCTTTTAAGGAATGATAGCCAGCCTCTAAGACAGCCAAGGAGCCTCACCTCCTGGTACTCACACCTTTGCATCACCCCCTTCAGCATCTGTCTTGGGTTCTAAGATGGCTCGCTTTGGACAAGACTAGCTGCCACGTCATGAGAACCACATCATGAAGCCACAGGGGATCCTCCACATTTGATTAGGTTACAACTGAGCTTATTTTGTAGAACTCTTTTGGTTAGTGGAAGCTGCAGTTGATAAACAAGCGTCTCCTGTCTTGCAACCGGATGGATTTAGACGGTGAGACTGATATCAGTAACAAGCAATTTGGCTGCACGGCAGTGACGACTACCATGCCGCTTTGTTAACAGTACCTTGATACTTGCTGTGTGCCAGACGATCAAGGTGGTTGGATTTCTAGTCACACTGGCACATGACCCACAACAACAGTTAAATTGAAAAAACAACCCTTCCTTCACTTCTGCTCTTGTCTGTGTGAGTCTCACTGTTTCCCAGGGCAGTATTTTTAAACCCTGGTCTGACCTACTGGAGGACAATGAAAATGGAGCCGAAAATAAATGAATTTGTATGTGAACAGTGGGTCACGCAATAGTATGTATTTCTTTAAAAAAAAAAAAAAAAAAAAACTTTATTTATTTTTGGCTGCACTGGGTCTTCATTGCCTTGAGGGCTTTCTCTCTAGCTGTGGGCCGAGGAGGGAGGATTTCAAGAGTATCCCGAAATGAGACAAAATGAACAAAAAAGCTCAGGGTGATGGTTCTACTGTGCACTGGTGGTTTTCTAATAAAAAGGCACAGTGAAGCTTCAGAAAAGCTCTGGAAAAAATGATACTAAGAGGAAGAATGAGCTGATCAGGAATTTCTGAAAAAAACATGCTACAAGGGGAAATGGGGAATCAACATGTTGTAACCAGATCTCGAAATTTAATAAGAAAATGGATTGATGTCTTTGGAAAAGCACAGAAGAGCAAGTAATCAAATTCCTTGAGAATGAGATCAAGAAAAGAGGATGGGCACCAAATCACAAAAAAGCTCTAATGAAAGGGAAGTTCTGGCTCTTTCTAAAAGCCCCTTTTCTAAACAACATTCCCGATTTTTCTCAATTATTCAAATAGCAGTTCTTTTTCATGTCAATACAATTTTAGCACAGTGATGTCATACTAGTCCCACTGCTGGTCCAGACAAGACTCAAGAATATGCACAACAGTCTGTTTACTGGCCTAACCAGCACAAATATGTTGATATCTGCCAAACTCATTTCTCTGACCCCCTCCTGAGTTCCAGACTTACATACCTGGACTGCCAGCCTGACATCTTCACTTGGCCCCCTCACAACCTTCTCAAACTCACCCTTTGCTCCAAACCACCTGTAGATCTCCAACCATCAATACACTGCTTCACCCCACCCTCCAAAAGTGTGAGCCATTTTTCTCATTTTAAAACACAGAAATCCTGGGACTTCCCTGGTGGTCCAGCGGCTAAGGCTCAGCGCCCCCAAGACAGGGGGCCCTGGTTCGATCCTGGTTGGGGAACTAGATCCTGCCTGCCACAACTAAAGATTCCACATGCAACTAAGCCACATAAAGCAATGAAGACCCAGGACAGTCAAATAAGTAAATTTTTAAATATATATATATACTTAAAAAACACACACACAGAACCTCCAACCAGCTGCGTATGTCACAAAATGAGAAATTATCCCGTGTGATCTAACTAACACTGTCATCCACCCTCTAAATTCTCTTTCGAGAGAGTCGTCTTTCTTCTGTCTCAGCTGCACGCACATGTATGTGGCTCAGTCACCCAGTGGTGTCCGATTCTGCGACCCCACGGACTGGAGCCCGCCAGGTTTCTCTGTCCATGGGATTCTCCAGACAAGAGCACTGGAGTGGGTTGCCATTTCCTCCTCCAGGGGATCTTCCCAACCCAGGGATCAAATCCATGTATCTTTTGTCTCCTGCATTGGCAGGCAGGTTCTTTACCAGTAGCGCCACCTGGGAAGCCCCTGACTCAGTTGAAATTCCCTTAACTCATCCATCACCTTTGCACCTTTGGACAGAAGCCATCGCTTCTTAGCTATTCCCCTTTTCTCTAAGTCTCGAGTCATTTAATTCTCTACCTGGCAGCCAAGTAATACACACAATGCCATTCCCCTGTTTAAAACCTTCAATGCTAGGGTCATATGGACCCTGCACCATAAGCCCAGGCCTCGCCCACTCCTCCAGGCATTCCAACAGCTGTCAGACCCAGTGGATCTCTGCAGCCTAGAAGGCTCTTTCCTGGGAAACTAACTCCCCCTACTCCTCCATCCAGTCTCAGCCCAAATCATTTCAAATATGCTTCTATATGCATGGGTATAAGTTCAGCATCCATCTCTCCTCTATGCTGGCAGCTGCAAAAATTCAGTGACAGTATCTGTTTTGTTCATGACAGTGACCCCTGAAGCCACCAGCGGCCTTGGTATATAACAGAAGCCCAATAAATAACTGTTCAGTGAAAGGACTTTCTTTTAGATTTATCTCTGGAGAAGGAAATGGCTACTACCCACTCCAGTATTCTTGCCTGGGAAATCTCATGGACAGAGGAACCTGGCGGGCCACAGTCCCTGAGGTCGAGAAGAGCCGGACACGACTAAGCAACTAACACCAACATTTTCTAGGATGGATTTTCTAGCTCCAAGTCACCCTTTGAGGAACTGCCTCATTTTGTACTGCTTTGTGTAAAAATAAAGCCTATTGTTTAAGACCAAAATAAATAAATAAATAAATTTATCTCACCGCTGTAATTATGCAATGCCTTTACACATAAATTATAAATGTAAATACTCGGTCACAAGATAAAATAAGAAATGAATGGATTAAGCTCATAAAAAGAATATAGTGAAAAAAAAAAAAGAATATAGTCAATGAAGTAAATTCTTAAGAAAACAATCTCAATGCCTAATGTATTATAATCAAACCTCCTAGGGTTGGGGATTACAAATTTATTAGTACATTAACTTCCTAAGTCTTACCTGCAAAATAAGACCTTAAAGATAAACAAGCATTGAAGACTGTTATAGCTATTCCATGGAAATATGTACTCTAGGCTGGCTATTACCAGAAGCATCAATAAAATTGCATAGTTAGAAATACCCTTTCTAATATGATTTGTTTCTAAAATGGTACTGAACCCATGATATGAAAACCAGATCAATAGAATTCTAATATTTTAAAGTGTTTACATCCTTCCATATTTTTCTTTCTCATCCATTTATGATGCTGAAAGTAGTCCTGCTGTACTCTCAGAATGAACACAAACCCCCCTGAAAACAGATTTCACTTATGAAAAAAATGTACTAGGATATGATGAGAAACAGAGGAGAAAGATTACTGGGGTGGAAGGTGGCAGGGAGGAAAGGCAACTTTAGTTTTCCTTCTAATTTTACTTCAAAGACCTGATGTTCTTAATACCAAAATAAAATTCTGTTCCAGACACTCTACTCTTAGTTCTGCTCACATCCGTGCTTAGCAACCTAGCAATGCGTCAACCTGCATATGCATGAGGTGGCCACAGTCTTATTACCCAATCGCTTGAATTTCTGCCATTTTTCATCACAACTGTGATGAGACTGGCGGTGTTCTGACAGGGTACAGACCCAAATGGTGCTGACTGCTCAAATTAAAATATGTAAGAACCTTTGAAAAACAAGCAGCCATCGCCAAGCGCTCTCTTGGAGGGGAGATTTCTCAGCACTGACTGGCCCCAAAACAGACCACAGCTTTAAAATCTGAAAATGTTCCGGTCTCACCTTCATAAAAAGGCTTGTTCCCATAAAACTTGTATCTATTATTGTTCTTTCCCTACGTCTCTCCATTTAAAAGCGTTCGTTTGGGGGGTTTCCCAGGTGGTGCAGGGGTTAAGAATCTGCTTGTCAATGCAGGAGATGCGGAAGATGTGGGTTTGATTCCTGAGTCAGGAAGGTCCCCTGGAGGAGGAGATGATAACTCACTCCAATGTTCTTGCCTGGGAAATCCCAGGTACAGAGGAGCCTGGCCAGCTACAGTCCGTGGGGTCGCAGAGTCCGACACGCCTAAGGCACTGCGCGTACACTGCACACCTAATAGACTACAAGCACAGTGTAAAAGCTTTAGCTTGGGAGCACTGAGAACTCACTGACATTCTCCCAGGGGAATGGAGAGTGAAATGATAGTGAAGGTGAGCTGGTCTAACTTTTCAACCTTCTATTTCACTCTAAAATACTTTCATTCGAAGATGCCAGTGAATTGGGGCCCATATCTTCACATGCATGCTCACAAGCGTGGGGTTAGAACCCATGGTGGCCAGCAGTCCACTGACTCTCACCTGATAGTCAAACCCTACCGCCAAGGCAAGGTCACTGAAGATGCTGAGGTCTCTCTCTTGTTCTCTCTTGAATCACTCACACCGGGGGGGAGCCAAGACCATGACCTGAAGAGCTGTAGCCTCCCACCAACCAGGATCAACTTGGAGGCAGAGACAAGCCTCAGACAAGCCATCAGGTAACTGGCACCCTGACCAACACCTTTACAGCATTCCCCTAAGAGAGTGAGTCAGAACCCCTTCCGCACCCCGGCTAGGTCACTTCCATAATTCCTGACCCACAGAAACTCTGAGATATCAACTGCTTATTGTTTTAAGCTGCTGAGTTTTGAGGTCATTTGTTAGGTGGCAAAAGAGAACTGAGGAAGAGGGGGATTCCCTGGCGGTCCAGTGACTAGGAACCCACCTTGCGCTGCAAGGAACACCAGCTCGATCCCTGCTCCGGGAAGATTCCACATGCGGCCAGGCAATTAAGCCCACGTGCCACAACTACCGAGCCTGTGCTCCATAACACGAGAAGCCACAGCTACGGGAAGCCCAAGCAGCGCAGCAAAGGGCAGCCCCCGCTCTCCCCAACTAGAGAAAGCCTGCGTGCATCAATGAAGACGCAGCACACCCCAAAGATGAGAAAATAAACACATCTGTGAAAAAGAGAGAGCGCCGAGGTATACAGCATTTCTTTCCATCCATCATATGTACAACCCATTTGCAGCTCAGTAGGCCTAGAAATGTTAGATGCAGAAAGGAAAATGCTTTGCAACCCAAAACAGAGGCAAAATCAGATCTAGACACATCGAAAGCATGCTCTTTGGGATTCCATCTGAAAGACTTCACCTATGTATGCTGTTACTACTGAACACCAAAATTCTGCTACACCAGATGAGGCACCTTTAAAGTACCGACAAAGCTTGTCATACAGAAGATGTTCGTCACATGGCTGACAAAACAGTGAACGAATAAACCCAGCAGGGACTGGAGTAAATGGATGATGCAAAGGCTGGGAAGAGCCACAGCACAGATCTTTACGACCACTTGTTTGCAATGTTTATTTCAACCACCAGAGGGCAGGAACACCACACTGTTCTTTGACCTACTAGTACCTAACATAATGCCTGAACGGTGTTGCAGGAATAAAATAAAAATTCTACACAAATGGAGGGAAAGAGAAGGGAAGATATGCTTGCTAATAAATGAAAAGGGATTAAGTCTGACTATAATGCCCCCCAGAGCTTCTTGGAGCATGAGCTGTACTAGAATACAGGAATTCATATACTAATTAGTGATAACTTGTAATTTATATAATTTAACACTAATTCATAAGAGGTTTTTTTTTTTCCCCTTCTGTGTCTTGAGGCATACGGGATCTTAAGTTCCCCCATCAGGGATAGAACCCTGCAGTGGAAGCCTGGAGTCTTAACCACTGGACAGCCAGGTTGTTAATCAGTCACTCGGTCATGTCCGACTCTTTGCGACAGGACATTTATGGGGCTTCCAGGAAAGTCTCATAAGTGGTATTTTAGATAGAGAATAAAGCAAAAAAGCACGGAAGCTGAGAACATCAGACCAATTTCAAGGAACACGCGCCCAGAGCATAGGGCCCACCAGGCTCCTCTGTCCCTGGTATTCTCCAGGCAACACTACTGGAGTGAGCAGCCATTCCCTTCTCCAGGGGATCTTTCCGACACAGGGCTTGAACCCGTGTCTCCCACAATGCAGGCAGACTGTTCACCATTCGAGCTACGAGGGAAGCCCAGGGGAGTGTGGGCAGGGAGTCAATTTCAATCTAACCTCTTCCTCTTACTTCTTTTCTTCTACCTACTAATTAGAAATTAGTCAGTATTATTCTTTTATGAAATATCTCTTTCCTTAGGCAAAAATGAATTTAATATATTAAATTCAGGCACAGTCTCAGCTGCCCACAGGTGACTATAATCTAACTTTTTCTGTGTAACCCAAACAAGCATCGGCGTTGCCTGGGAGGAGCTTCATCCATCATGGGTGCAGCTCCCAGAAATAAGTAATTACCCTCCCTGTGACCGGCCTCGCTAACTCAACCCAGAGGCCACGTGTCATAATGCCCTCAGAAATCAGATGACCACGGCAAGTACTTTCCAACTGCCCCACTATTTCTAACGTTACCTTCCAATAAGACGTTTTTATGGAATTAAATTTTAAAATATCTGTCCTTTTCTCCTGAATCAGAAGCTTACTCCTAATGACAAAATTAGTAAAACCATTTTTCTTTTTCTTCAAGTTATTTAACTTAGGGATGACTTCCTATTTTATTTTATGGAAACTCTGGCAAATTATGTTGGTTTTATGGTTTACGGTCTGATTCCGAGATTTCAGATTTATGGCTGGCAAGAATAGTTATAAGCCTATAGAGACAGGTAATGAATAAAGCGGAATCCCAACATTTCAAAACAGATATCCTTGCTGAAAGAAGCTGAAGGAGATAAATGGGTTAACCCTTGATGAATCTCAAAGGCATTAATAAAATTATCCCATCTCTTCAACTACAATAAAAAGAAAGTTACATGGATGTCTATAATAAAGATCAAATTGTCTCAAGAATGACCATTATGAATTAGTTAATGATAGCAATACTGGATCTACATCTGTGGGGCAAATCTTACTGATAATAATTGGACAGAGAAAACCATTTCATTCTGTTCAGTGCGGGCCTCTACCAAACTGCAAACCCCTGAATCATTTGCAGGATTTAAAATAATCTTAAAACATAGATTTAGAGAAATGAGAGACCCTTTGAGCCTCAAATAACAGAAAATCCAATTCGAAATAACATAATAACTTAAAAGAAGGGAATTTAGTGGCTCAAAAAATTGAAAAGTTGAGGAGCAGATTCAGAGACTCAACTCAAATGATAAACGAGTGTGTGTCTGTCTGTCTCAGGTCCTCCCAGGCTCCCTCCCCAGCTCTCAGAGACTCTCCTCCCCTGAGGACAGCGGTGGGCTTACAGCTTTACAAGCTTAGAATCCAACAAAAGAGTGTCTCTTTCTCCAGAGCTTCGGGAAAGTCCCAGGGTCCAGCCTCACTGGTCCAGTCACATCATCTAAGGTCACATTACTAAGGTCGGGTCTGCATCAGACACAGGACAAGACCAGGCCTGAGAGCGAGGAGGGAGTTATTTTCCCAGGAAAACACAAAGTTAGATTCTCAGAGGAGGATGGGCAGGAAGAGGACCACGCCCAGGGCATGAAATAAAGAGATGAATCTACGTCTGTACACGGCTTCAGAGAAGCCCTTGGACGCGCTCTCCAAAGTCAAGAACCAGTAGGAAACAGAGACAGACACGTTTCTAAACCTTGCAGGACATCTGCTGTCTCAGGGAACTGGCAGCCTAACCTGTGCCGTCCTCGTACTCCTCCACAAGGGGGCGCTGCACTCCCACCGTAGACCCCACCACCTTTTCTCGAAGCCTTTCAGTCTTACGACTCTGACTTTCCAAGAACCCCTCCAATTTCCTAGGGCAGTCACTCTCCAGTTTTCTTCTCCCGGAGCTTTCTATTTCATTCTATCACTAGCCTATCTCTTCTGTCGCTTCCATTCAAGATGCTCAAATATTCATCCCCAGAACCCTCCAAAAGGAAAAGTCCTTTAAAAATTCCACTCCCATTTTTAAAACCCCCATACACCTCAAAACCTAGGTGCTGCCCCCCAAATATCCACAATAGACACTTTCCCTTTCAAAGCCAGCCCTTCCTCGCTCTCCATTATCCACGTGAGAAGTATTCTGACCACTCCTGCGGCAGCACTCAGCTCAGACGTCACTGATCACTCCTGCGGCAGCACTCAGCTCAAACGTCACTGATCACTCCTGCGGCAGCACTCAGCTCAAACATCACACTGATCACTCCTGCGGCAGCACTCAGCTCAAACGTCACTGATCACTCCTGCGGCCGCACTCAGCTCAAACGTCACTGATCACTCCTGCGGCCCCACTCAGCTCAAACGTCACACTGATCACTCCTGTGGCCGCACTCAGCTCAAACGTCACTGATCACTCCTGCGGCCCCACTCAGCTCAAACGTCACTGATCACTCCTGTGGCCGCACTCAGCTCAAACGTCACTGATCACTCCTGCAGCCCCACTCAGCTCAAACGTCACTGATCACTCCTGCGGCCCCACTCAGCTCAAACGTCACTGATCACTCCTGCGGCCCCACTCAGCTCAAACGTCACTGATCACTCCTGCGGCCCCACTCAGCTCAAACGTCACTGATCACTCCTGCGGCAGCACTCAGCTCAAACGTCACTGATCACTCCTGCGGCCGCACTCAGCTCAAACGTCACTGATCACTCCTGCGGCCCCACTCAGCTCAAACGTCACACTGATCACTCCTGTGGCCGCACTCAGCTCAAACGTCACTGATCACTCCTGCGGCCCCACTCAGCTCAAACGTCACTGATCACTCCTGCGGCCCCACTCAGCTCAAACGTCACACTGATCACTCCTGCGGCAGCACTCAGCTCAAACGTCACTGATCACTCCTGCGGCCCCACTCAGCTCAAACGTCACTGATCACTCCTGCGGCAGCACTCAGCTCAAACGTCACTGATCACTCCTGCGGCCCCACTCAGCTCAAACGTCACACTGATCACTCCTGTGGCCGCACTCAGCTCAAACGTCACTGATCACTCCTGCAGCCCCACTCAGCTCAAACGTCACTGATCACTCCTGCGGCCCCACTCAGCTCAAACGTCACACTGATCACTCCTGTGGCCGCACTCAGCTCAAACGTCACTGATCACTCCTGTGGCAGCACTCAGCTCAGATTTCACTGATCACTCCTGTGGCAGCACTCAGCTCAGATTTCACTGATCACTCCTGTGGCAGCACTCAGCTCAAACGTCACTGATCACTCCTGTGGCAGCACTCAGCTCAAACGTCACTGATCACTCCTGCAGCCCCACTCAGCTCAAACGTCACTGATCACTCCTGCGGCCCCACTCAGCTCAAACGTCACACTGATCACTCCTGCGGCCGCACTCAGCTCAAAAGTCACTGATCACTCCTGCGGCCCCACTCAGCTCAAACGTCACACTGATCACTCCTGCGGCAGCACTCAGCTCAACCGTCACTGATCACTCCTGCGGCCCCACTCAGCTCAAACGTCACTCATCACTCCTGCCGCAGCAGTCAGCTCAAACATCACGCGTTCCGTGAAGCACCGCCCCCTCACCACGCCCGCCCAGGCCTGGGTGTGTGCTCACAGGGCACTCTGCCACTGCCACAGTATTTATCCATCTCAGCGGAAGGACTGCTGCACGTCCGGAGTTCCCACCCCAGACTAAGCCAACAGCAAGGGCACAGCTGTGCCTGACATCTGTATCCCAAAAGGCCGAGCAGGGCAGCTGGCATATTATGGGAGGTTCCCAATGGAATGTTTAATGAAAGGGAGAGGGAAATGTTAATTCTTACTAAAGATCTGTAATTTTCCAGGTTTCAAATATTTACTACTTGTTAAAAAGGGCTGTCAGGAAAACAAAAAGTTTGACTTATTATTATTCAAACACTCAGTGTCTTGGTAAGCTACAGACAAGCAAAAGATCTGCACCAAAATGTATAAACAAAACGTTGGGGGTGGGGGGTGGGGCGCACTTGCCTGGTGATCCAGTGGTTGAGACACCACCCTTCCACTGCAGGGGGTACAGGTTCCACCCCTGGTCAGGGAACTAACAGCCACATACCAAGTGGCACAGCCATAAAGTAAAAGGTATTAAGCAACAAGAACCCCCGCCCCCCCCCGGTTTTTCTTTGCTCTCCAAAGGACCAATAAGAACAATCCATTGATGGGCCGCACATGTGCTTGCTGGAGCATGCCTGTGTGAGCGCTAAGTCGCTTCAGTCCTGTCCGACTCTCTGCGACCCCATGGACTGCAGCCCGCCAGGCTCCTCTGTCCGTGAGATTCTCTAGGCAAGAACACTGGAGTGGGTTGCCATGCCCTCCTCCAGGGGATCTTCCCAATCTAGAGATCAAACCCGCATCTCTTATGTCTCCAGCACTGGCAGGCGGGTTCTTCACCACTAGCGCCAACTGGGAAGCCCCGTGCTTGCTGCTGCTGCTGAGTCACTGCAGTCGTGTCCGACTCTGAGCGACTCCATAGACGGCAGCCCACCAGGCTCCCCCGTCCCTGGGATTCTCCGGGCAAGAACACTGCAGTGGGGTGCCATTTCCTTTTCCGCTTGCGGCTGAGGCCGTGGCAAATTTTTCCTTGTAGGTACCAAGCAGCTGAGCTGCTATCCATCGACCCACCACGAGATGGCGCTCTGAGACAGAGCTGAGAGGAACACCATCCTTCCAATCCAAAGCCCTTGCTTCTTGGCAATACTCCTCCTATCTTTAAAGTGTCTTTAATTCTTATGATTTGAATTTTGGTCTGGAAGTGGTGGTTTAGTCACCAAGTCGTGCCTAACTCTGGCGACGCCATGGGCTGCAGCCTACCAGCCTCCTCTATGGGATTTCCCAGGCAGGAACACTGGAGCGGGTTGCCATTCCCTTCTGCAGGGGATCTTCCTGACCCAGGGATTGAACCCGGGTCTCCTGCACTACAGGCAGATTCCTTACCAACTGAGCCACCAGGGAAATGGATATATTCTTTTCTAGTTTCTGTGGCACTGAACACATTGCTTAATGCCCCTGAGCTCAGACTTCCTCATCTATAAAATGGGAATAATAATCCGTGTCTCAGAGGGATGCTGATGAGAGCAAGTGAAGAAGGCCCTGAAGCGCAGCGGGTACCCAAAAGGGTGGCGAAGACGGCGACCACAGCGCTGCTGGCTGTCACAGGGCACGCGAAGGTCAGCTGGCTCACTGAGCCGATGCCCCACCCTTCCAGAGTCAGGGGACAGCAGCTTTCTTTAATCTACTACAGACTCTTCAGTCTTTCCCCAACCAGATACTCATCTTGTTATGCCTATATTTTAGAAACAATTCCTTCCTTCCCACGACTGTTAAAAGTGTTTCACAACTTTAAACAAAGTTGCTGGTTTCTCCCCCATTTGAATCTCCTTCAAATCAAGCAAGTTTTGATGATGTCTGTTTCCACTAGTGTTTTTTAAACTTTAATAAGCAACCGTTCTCGTTTCATTACTGTTCAGAAACAACTTTCCAAAGAAGCTGTAAACGTGTTTTGTTTATGGTGAGATGACAAGAGCTTTGTCACAGGGGCCCTTGAAGAGAACCCTCAACATCACTGTCTTTGGCTTTCTCCTTAGGTTATTCACAGCAACATCAAGTTTGCAGTCTGTATGTTTTTAGTACAGATGGCAAACACACAGGCAAGCACATAACCTTAGAAACCTTATCCTACTCAACTCAACCCAGACCTTGACAGCCAGCACGACAAATAAAAAAGTTAAACATGCCACATCTGATATTTTACTTGTAGGTGTCAGACTGTGGTCTATCTAACTATATTTACTTTGGGTTTGGGGATATGTTTTAAGACAAAATATTTCTGGTATTTCTTCCCATTACTTGCAGTTTTGATGGAGATGCAAAGTGACACTGATTCAATGTAAAGTCAGCACAAGACATTTGATGAAGAGAAGCGTTAACACCAGCTAACACCACTTCATCTTGCTAGAGACAGAGTAGTCAAATTAGGTTAAAAGTAAATTTCAACTTTATTACTAATTATAAGCAAAATTACACATCACACACATATATATTTCTTAAAACTATCCTGTACCACAGAAATTGTCATTCATTTTAAAGTTTCCATATGTAAGAATTTTGCAAAAAAAAAAAACAAACACTGAAGCTTGTCTTTTGGGGAAAAGATCAACCTGTAAGAATACAACACAATCAAAACATTAAAAATGTCAAAACTATTTCTCTCACTGGCAATAATAACAGAAAGTAAGTTAAAACAGCTTGGATGGAGAAAAACAAATCTGCTTCACAGCTCAAATTCCAGAAATATAAAGAAAAAGTGCCCTCATCTGGCCAAACAAAAACTTAACATTTTGGGTGCACATATTAACTCCTGTTCAAGTGTAATTTTCAGGACTTTAATTGGTATATAAATAAATTTGAAGATTTTTAAATAAGTAGCAAGCCAACATTATAATTTTTTTTTTTTGCTGCTTCTTACGAATGTAACTATTTGCTGTTCAAAAACAACTATTTAAACCATAAAATAGAAAGTAAATTATGTAATATGTAGTTTCTCCCCAGGCAGATAAATTAGAAATGTATTAGGAAGAAAATAAATTGTGACCAGTCTTCATATTTCCAAATCATTAATAATAAAATAGCACATATAACTTTACATTCTTAATGACAAGACTAATGACCATCGTATGCTATCTGGAAAAAATATCTTTGCACTACTTAAGAGCTCCTAATTTTTCTTCCCGAGTACTTTTAAAAACTAACATGTCATCCAAAGTTAAATGATGGTAAATTATTTTTATTATCAGATTGACATCTCTGCCAAACAGATCCAGTAGAGTCCCAAATGAAAATACAATTTTCAGCAGTGCTGTGACACTCATGTTACAACTGAAATACTAGCAATGAGTAATCCTATCATTAACAGTAATGATAATGAAGACAATCATACTAATAATATTAGAAATCACTTAAATGGCAGCAATTTGCCAGGCACTGTGGCACTGTAGGAGGTGGGAGGGTACCCCTCCACCTCCACGTCCTAATCCCCAGAACCTGTGATTGTTACTTTACTCCGTTACATGGCGAAAGGGACTTTGCAGATGTGGTTAAAATGGGGAGATAAGATGGAGAGATTGTTCTGGATTCACTGGGTCAAAAGGGTCAATGAGAGTCAATTCGCTGGGTCATTGAGAGTCAAAAGGGCCCTTAAAACTGGAAGAGGGGGTCAGAAGAGTCAGAGGTGGGGTGTGACCAGGGAAGAAGGTGGGAGAGAGGCCACATTGCTGGCTTTGAAGATGGAGAAAGGAGACCATGAACCAAAAACTACAACCTGCAGCCTCTGGAAGCTGACTCCACTCCAGAGCCTCCAGGAAGATGCCCAGCTCTGCCCACACCTTGACTTTAGCCCAGGGAGCCCTTCCTGCCCAGCCCTGCTTGGTTTCAGGTACTAACGACCTGATTGCTCTGCGACCCTATAGACTATAGCCCACCAGGTTGCTCTGTCCACGGGATTCTCCAGGCAAGAATACTGGAGTGGGTTATCATTTCCTCCTCCAGGGGATCTTCCCGACCCAGGGACCGAACCTGCGTCTTCTTTGTCTCCTGCATTGGCAGGCGGGTTCTTTACTGCTAGTGCCACCTGGGAAGCCCCTTAGGTCAGACACCCTGGGTCAAAATCCTGGCTCTGCCACTTCCCAGCTTTGTGATCCAGGGCGACTGTTCATGTTTCTGAACTAAGTTTCCTTACCTGAAAAACGGGGAACAGGGCAGTTTCAAGGATTAACTGGATTAGCACAGGCAGCTGGCAGAGGAGCTGGTATACAGAGTGTATACCAATGAGACACAGTGAGTGTGAGCATGCAGGCTCACAGTTGTGTCCAACTCTTTGCGACCCTGTGGACTGTAGCCCGCCAGGCTCCTCTGTCCAAGGGATTCTCTAGGCAAGAATACTGCAGCAGGTAGCCATTTCCTTCTCCAGGGGATCTTTCCAACCCAGGGACTGAACCCACATCTCCTGCATCAGTAGGTCGATTCCCTACTGCTGAGCCTCGTGAGAAGCCCTTGGCCAACACAAGTGATACATCTAATCATTACCTTCCTTTCCGCAAGAAGGCTGCACCCTGTGACCTATTCCATGAAGTGAAGCTGTGCCTCGGTTTCCACCCAGTGGATCTCAACTCCCAACCCTCGGACTACAATACAGAGATCACTATGAAGCAGTACCTCCTTTTACCATCCTCCCCTTTTCCTCCTGACTGATCCCGCCCGCCCCCCACCGCTCACAGATCAGATCCCTAACATATTTTCTTAAGCACCATTCCATCTATCCACTTAAACACTATGACTTCAACAAGTCTGCCTATAGATGTTAGTCCTTCCAGCACTGGCTTCTCCAGCGAACAAACCCCCTTTCCAACGACTGCCTCAATGAAAAAAGTCGACATGATGATGTTACTGTTGTTACTGGTGTACGTCCTACTCACCTACACACCTATCTGTATTTATCCACCTATGTACAGAGGAGCCTGGCGGGGCCATGGGGCCACAAAGAGTCAGACACAGCTGAGCATAGAGTCACATCCTGGTATACTACCTTACTTATCTATTGAGAGGAAGGACTATGTCACAATCATCTCTGAATTCCTCCAGACCTGAACACACTCAGTTTTATTTCTGATTAAGCTAATTTGGATGAAATGAGTCATATTTGATCCTGCAATCAGCAAAAACATCTTTTTGTTTACTACCTCTCCCCCAATCACTGGTACCAAAACACAAACACAGGCACATTTATCCTTGCTTTTAATTATGAATGTCTGACACTATTTAACTTTTCTCAGTTTTCCAGTGACTTTTTTTTAAATGACCTTACCTTAATTATCTTAATGTACTAATCTGTTGCATGCAACATGTTTTAAAATATCAAAATAATAATCAACACAGCCACATTCATGCTTTCCAGCATTTTCACCTTTAATTACACTGAGTCGTATCTTAAGCCTTCAGAGTCTTTCTTCAGTTCTATGAAATCACTATGCTTCATTCAACCAGAGATTTCTAATACCTTTAAAAGATGATACGATGCTACCCTGCTGCTTCACTAACTCACATGCTTCTCCTTTAGCCGGAGCTTAGTGTTGAATTTAACTTGCTTGATAATCCAAGCCTAGGTCAAGTCTAACTCGTGTGTCAGCGTTGGTCTGCAGCTATCAGGAGTCCTACCATCTTCTATTTGGTTGTTTTTAGTTTCAGTCATCTCAGGTAAGGAGTGAAATTATTTCTTAGAGAGGGAGGTGTTCTTTTTAACATGGTATTTTCCAGACTACTAAGAACTAAATTGATCTTTTTTTTTTTCTTTTTACACTTACTACAAGATAACCAGAAGATTTCTTTCAACTCTTGTCTTTCCACGTGAAACACACAAAACCTCTGAACAGTGGTTTGGGACCCTGAGACTGTGCACGGTGATCCTCTGTGGAGTTCTTGAGAAACAGGACCTCCAGGCTCCACACCAGAGGGGTCTGACTTGGTCGGTCTCTGATGAGCCCAAGTTTGAATGGTGCTGCTGATGTGTGGTCAGGAGTCAGTAAATAAGAAGCACAGCTTTAAGAAGCTTTCTTTTCTTGAAAAGAAAGCTCTGTATTTCAAAGATATAACATATCTTTCTATGTAAATATGTTGTTGTTGTTCAGCTGCCAAGCTGTGTCCTACTCTTTGCGACCCCACAGACTGTAGCCCACCAGGCCCCTCTGTCCATGGGATTCTCCAGGCAAGAATACTGGAGTGGGTTGCCATTTCCTTCTCCAGGTGATCTTCCCAATCCAGGGGTTGAATCCATGTCTCCTGCGTTGGCAGGCGGATTCTTTACCACTGAGCTACCAGGGACGCCCCAGATATGTATTAAAAATATGTTGATTGCATCCAGTTATTTAAAAATTTCATGTAACCAACATATTTTCAATCATCATGTTACTGCATGTGTCTTTGAAAATATAATTGCCTGCAATAATCACTGACAGATCTCCCCCAGCAACCAATCAGTCTTCAAGTTGGTGATTTTCTAAAATAAACTTTCAGGTGTGAAAGTTTTTGTACATCAAAAGTAATAACACAATTTGCGTTCTAAATACCTTTAATCCTCTGTATCTGGCCAAATTGTTCCCCATCTGTGTGCTACCAATTTAAAACTCGGCTGCTGGATTAGTCTACAAAGCAAAGCCTCCTGTGTTTTGTTATTTTTCACGTGTGAAAGACCCCAGGTTTAGCAGAGAATGACACCCCTCACAGGCTGATGGAGGAGCTTTCTGCTGGGTTTGCAAAACAGTCTCGAGAATGAAAATGCCCTTGATTACTGTCAAATGACCTAGTCTTACAGAGTAAAAAAAAATTAAATCCCAAAGGTGATTTAAAATCTATATTCAGCTGTTAAGCCCTTTTGGACTCAAATAGCACACACATAATAAATCTCAAGGCTGACAGTGTGAGATCTGCTTACTACCTGACACTCCCAAGCTCTAAAAAAAAAAAAAAATCAGTGGTATACAGCGCTCTAGTTATAAACCATAAAACTAAGCATAACATTAATTATATGGGAGAAGAGGGAGGCTCTGAGAGTCTTTTGCTTAAATAAATACTATATTTTCATATCAATTTATCAAGTTACCTTCTACTTCATTCTAATTACTTTTTTCCTGTATTTCTCTCACTGAAAAAGTTACATTATGACTATTCTGTTACAAATAAGAGGCTAAATCTCAACAAACCTGAAATTAACCTGCCCATTTATTACTGCAAAAGCCCATTCTTCCTCCATATACCAGGGGAAAACCTACATCCTAAAAGTCTGGATTTAACTAACACTTCATTCTTTTGCAACTCCAGCTGTTTTTCAGGCTCTCCTCCAGTCTTTAGCAGTATGCATGAATTTATAATATTGAGATCCAGTAGCATCACACTTGTTTCTTCTGTTTCAATACAAACAATATTGTTATGCAGAGGTCTTTAACAAGAATGCATGGGATCAAAAAGAAAAAGAAATGGAAATGTGTTCAAGATTAGTTATAAGAGAATCAATTTTGCATTAAAAAAAAATTATATCCCCCAAACTGATTTCCCAGTGCCAAGGAATTAAATACCTTGCTTGAAAAGATGATGTAATCATTGGTTATAAGGAGTCAATGGGAGTTTCTGAAAGAGGCACTGTGTGTTTGCAATTTAAAACAACACCAAGGTAAGACATGCCCTTCTTTCTCCCAAGCATTTGGTTTCTATTCCCAAACAGAGAAAGCAAGTAAGATATACATGGATTTCTAGATTTCAACTAATTAGGCTAACATACCACCGCTCACTATAAATAATTCTACTTCTTTTCTCCTTTTTAAAGAAAGCAATTAGCAGACATCACCACCTGTTAGCCCATATCTCCTCTGTAGAGATGAGGAAACAGCGCCCAGTGAGAGATGGGATGTGAACAGGAGGAAGCCAGTCCTACCACTTTCGGCCAGGACAGACCCAAACCAGGAAAAGCCTGTCACTATGTCACCAGAGGCAAGCAGGCTCCATGCTACCTCTGTGCAAACCAGCACAATTTATTTCACTGTGTGGGCTTTGTAACATCAATCATGAAACCAAAAATAAAATTAACTACCCCCATGGAAAGTGTGGTCAAAAATTCTGCCCCATGCTCTACTTCATGGATGCCCCACGAATGCAATCTGTCTTTCTAGGGGTTTTTTTGTTTGTTTGCATTTAAAAAAAATTTTTTTTTAAATTTTACATTGGACGCACGTGCGTGCTGAGTCCCTTCAGTCGTATCCGACTCTTTGCGAACCTATGGACTACATAGCCTGCCAGGCTCCTCTCTGTCCATGGGATTCTCCAGGCAAGAATACTGGAGTGGGTTGCCATGTCCTCCCAGAGGATCTTCCCAACCCAGGGATAGAACCCAGGTCTCCTGTGTCTCCTGCATTGGCAGGTGGATTCTTTACTGCTGAGCCACCAGGGAAAGCCATGGAGTGCATACAAGTGTGTATATATATACATTTACTTCGCAAAATACAGAAAGATTCAAAGTGAAAGGGAAAGTCTCCTTCAATATTTCTCACTGAAACCCAATAAAACCCAGAAGACATTATTAATATTTTCACTCTTATCTTACCAGAATTTTTAAATAGAGATAACATAAATATGTATATCTTCATTAGTATACACACAGCTCTAAAACTGGCTCTTCTTTCCTCTTAATAAATCTGGTCTCCAGAAGATACCCATTTACTGCTACATATATTCTATTATGTTCTACTGTGCTGTAATTTATACACAACTAGGTCATTATTAAAAGATACTTGAGTAGTAACCAGTTCTTGCTTTTGTGTTATGTGTGTGTGTAAATATATAAAACCAAAACTTTAGTAACCATCCTTGTACATCATTATAAGCTATATGAAAGTTCAACTTCATATTAATACTATACATTCGCAGGAGAAAGTTGCAGCCACAGAACTGATGGAATAAAGGTAACGAGCCTTTTATATTTGACTAGTCCCTCTGCCTTCACTAATATACCACACTTAAATCTTGGCCAATCTGACAGATGAGTAAGACAGCTCATTCCAGCTGGCATCTTTTTAGTGGCTATTTGTATTTGTTTTAGTATGAGCTGACTTTCACTGTTCCCATCTTTTACTCAAATTTTCTACTAGTTTGCTCATTATTTTCTAACTGGGAATCAAACATTTTAAAGTGTTACATATTCAAGGTCACTCCAAAAAATTTCTCTCATTACAAAAGTAACTATAAAACTGGCTGTAGTTCCCTTGTTATCTGAATTGCCTGTTAAGAATTCTGTCCAACAGAAATAACTGCATGTAGTTTTGTTTTCACAGGCATAAATCTATTGTAAAAATAGATAAAAATACAACCATGTGGTACTTGAGTGTGGAAGGAACTAACAAGGTCACAGCATCAAGCAGGGGAATGGTCAGGAGGCCAGCGTCCACTGAATTCTCGTCTCAACTCTGCCACAGTAAGCTAAAAAACCCATAGGTGTCACTTTTCTGCCTTCAAGAATCAGGTCCTCAATTAATAGAAGGAAGAAGATGGGCATATCCCTAAGACTACTTCTAGGTATAAACCCCATAAATCTAGGAGGTTTCAACATTTTCTTCACAGGCTCATAGGACCATGAAGTATCTAAAGAAGGTCATAATGGAATAATTTGATCATTATGGAGTAAAAAACAAGTAAGTATTTTTAAAAATAAAACTAAATCATAATATATTGCTTATCTCGCTTAAGTCTGATTGGAAGGACATTTTCTTGTTTTATACATTTGCAGAGAAGGATGATTATGGAATTAAGATTTTACTTACTTAGTTTTGATCATCATCTGTATTTTTTCCACATGAAAATAATTAAATAAAATATATATTTAAATATAAAAAAATCATAATATAAGAAGATTATCAACATTGCACTATCTGGTGTCCTAGACATTTCATTTTTTCAAGTACTCAATATATTAGGAATTTGGGAAAACACGTATATCCTGAATATAGTCAAAGCATTAATTTACCACCTTAGAATTTTCTCTATAATTGTTTTGAGAAGTTTAGCAAGAATAAAAAATAAATCTAGTTCAGAACCCACTACTATTAAAAGCTTCTTGTTGCTGGAATATTATCATGCCGCCTATTGACATTTACATTATTTTAATTTTTTCAACTGCTGTTTTAAATGAGATATACCACATTTAGCTAGACTTATATTCGACTCTATGCTCCTACCCATGAAATCAACTGAGATTTGTGATCAAGTTTTCATGTTTCCACTCATAAACCTATTAAGCACAAACCACCTTTCTCTCATTTGAAGACTTATTTCAGCACTATGATGCCTATAATTATTCACTTTACAGTTTTAAAGGCTGTGTTTCAAAAAAAAAAAAAAAAGCTGTCAAATACAAATTCTATGTAGGTGGAAAATCATTGCTATAGCAACAGTAGCTTCAGTTTATGAGAATGGAAAGGTGAAAAATTCACATTTCCAACACTTGAAACTTCACTCTTTGATTTTTGGTGGCTGAGGGCCCAGGGTGGAGCTCATGCCTTTTCCATGCTACTTCATGAACTGGATCCCAGTGAGATGTGGCCAAACACAAGCCTTCTAAGATGAAAATACATGGTGCTTTCTCTGAAGATGGGGTTAATTACTATAAATAAAACAGGACACTTCAGGCCACCCCCAGGCTATTCTCTTTTCTCTGGTTCCAGGGAGCCAAAGGGGTTAGTTAGTTAGTGGGTTACTGACAGTTTCCAACGGTGAGTGTTTTATGCATCCTGAGATCTTTTTGATAGTAAAAAGTTCTAGCAGCATGTCATCATTTTGTCTGGGGGTGGTGGGGTGGGGGGTGGGGGGCGGGGGTCGAGGGCAGAACCACTGGCTCCAGCTGGTGTAGAATTAGTGTCTGCAACCTCAACTGTGTCTGACTCTAAGAATGGAGCCTGCTTTTCTTGGAGGATCCGCTCCTTACTCTTCACTGACAGGACAAGATGGAAAATCAGCAAGAGAAAGAAATCATGAAATAGTATTCTCCCATAAATAGATGGCACAATTTTGTGTATATGAATCTATGTATATAAGAAAGGAAAATCAGGAGCAATTTTCTTTTTTAAAAAAACAGTCTTCCAATCCTACTGCCCAGGTGCAAAACACAACCCTCTCATAAGGGCAACAATAACTACACTAACTTAAAAACCCCAGAGCATATGACCCACTGAATACGTATTCGTGTAATCACAAAGAAGAGCTCCTATGTTTTACGACAGTAAAATTTAGATCTATGAGCCATTTGGACTTTTATATAAAGTGTAAGATACGGACTGAGTTTCTCTCTCTCTCTCTCTCTCTGCATATGAATGTCCACTGGTCCTAGCACTGCTTGTTAAAAAGACTAATTTTTCTCTGTTGCACCTCTGTCAAAAAAAAAAAGAAAAAAATTGACCATGTTTCCGTCGGTCTCCTTCCAGGCTATTCTGTCCCACTGTCTTAATTACAGTAAGCCTTGAAAACAGGTAGTAACAGTCCTCCTATACTCGTTATTTTAAAAAACTGTTCTGGTTATACAAATAAATATACAAATAAATTCACAGAAATCTCAGAATAACTAATTGGAGCTGTCTTATGTGGGCAAATCTATACTTACAAGCAGCTGTTCTTACAGAATGTTAAAACTCATAGCTAATATCAAGTGTCTCTTTTTCCTTATATTAAAGGAAATATTAAACTCTTCCCAGGTGCAGTTCAAGGAGCTGATCATCTCCATGTTTCCCAGACCTTTTATCAAAGTCTTGTGACAGAATTTAAATGCCCAGTCCCTCAATCAATTTCTTCTTAATAATCTGTGTGGGAGGGCATAACTTGTCATCAGTTCTCAAGCTATAAAAACAGATTTTTCTCGAGCACCCCATCTCCAACCCATGAAGTCAAGCCAGGTTGCCTGGGGTTTCTCTCTGGAGTAGGGGAAAGAAAAAGACTAGGAGAAATCTCTCTCTCTATTGTAGCTACTATTCTCATTTTACACCTTAAATTGCACAAAATTCCTCACGGTGAGGTTGTCTTATTGGCCAAATTCCCAACAAAATTAGCAACAGTAACAGACTATAACTACAAATAAGAGTTTTACAACTGTGTTTTTTCTTAATTTTTTTAATGTATTTATTTATTTGGCTGTGCCAGGTCTTACTTGCAGCACACAGGAAAGTTAGTGTGGCCTGTGGGATCTAGTTCCTTGACCAGGAATCAAACCCAGGCCCCCTGCCTTGGGAGCACAAAGTCTTTTAGCCACTGGACCACCAGGGAAGCCCCATAATTGTGGCTGGTGAGGTATATGAATTGTGGCACAGTCATCCACCCAAGTAATTCAACTACCCTCCCAGACAGCCAGACAGCCAAGTTTCAAGAAATTATGCGGACGCCAAAAGTGAAGGATGATAAATTACTTATAACATCATTACAGGGAGATTTCAGTCGTATTTTGTGCAATCTCCATTAACTGGGTTTAAATGCCCGACAACAAAATCCTAGATAATCATAGTCACTGATGCCCCATTTTTTCCTTTTAGTTTAATGTTTACAGGGGGAAAAAACCAGACCCACTCTGTAAAAACAAGAGGCTCAATGATGAAGAATCTGCCTGCCAATGCAGGAGCTGCAGGAGATATGGGTTCGATTCCTGGGTCAGGAAGATCCCCTGGAGAAGGAAATGGCAATCCACTCCAGTCCTTGCCTGGAGAATGCCATGGACAGAGAAGCCTGGAAGGCTACAGTTCATGGGGTCACTAAGAGCCTAACACGACTTAGCAACTGAACAACAACAAGAAAACACATAAATGTGGTAAATTAAATCTTAAAACTATTTAAATCTATTTAACTTATATGCAGAGGACATCATGAGAAATGCTAGGCTGGATGAATCACAAGCTGGAATTGAGATTGCCTGGAGAAACATCAATAACCTCAGATACGCAGATGACACCACCCTTATGGCAGAAAGTGAAGAAGAACTCAAGAGCCTCTTGATGAAAGTGAAAGAGGAGAGTGAAAAAGTTGGCTTAAAACTCAACATTCAGAAAACTACAGTCATGACATCCTGTCCCATCACTTCATGGCAAATAGATGGGAAAACAATGGAAACAGTGACAGACTTTATTTTCTTGGACTCCAAAATCACTGGAGATGGGACTGCAACCATGAAATTAAAAGACACTTGCTCCTTGGAAGAAAAGCTATGACAAACCTAGACAACATATTAAAAAGCAGAGACATTACTTTGCCAACAAAGGTCCGTCGAGTCAAAGCTATGGTTTTTCCAGTAGTTATGTATGGATGTGAGAGTTGGACTATAAACAGAGCTGAGTCCAGAAGAATTGATGCTTTTTAATTGTGGTATTGAAGAAGACTCTTGAGAATTCCTTGGAAAGGAAGGAGATCAAACCAGTCAATCCTAAAGGAAATCAGTCCTGAATATTCATTGGAAGGACTGATGCTGAAGCTGAAGCTCCAGTACTTTGGTCACCTGATGCGAAGAGTCGACTCATTGGAAAAGACCCTGATGCTGGGAAAAATTGAAGGCAGGAGGAGAAGGGGATGACAGAGGATGAGATCGTTGGATGGCATCACCAACTCGCTGGACATGAGTGTGAGCAAGCTCTGGGAGTTGGTGATGGACAGGAAAGCCTGGTGTGCTATAGTCCATGGGGTCCCAAAGAGTCAGACACAACTGAGTAACTGAACTGAAATCTTAAAACACAATAGAAAGCCATTCAAGTATTCACTGGATGTCTTTAAGGCATTCAGGTTGAAAACGAACCTCTATAAATAATATACCATCCCATCTACCACAAGTCAGATGGATGATCCATATTCTACTCCAGAGGTTAAAAACAAACCTTTCCAAAGGAGTGTGACTCTTCAAGGTCACCCACACTTGTGTTTTACCAATAAATGAAAACAGGCAAGAGATGGAGTTCACTGAGATCAGGGTTTCTGACTGATCTGGTTTTATATTTTAATGCAGAGTATCTACATAAGCTACTTCCTAGAGGGGTTCACACAACAGTAGGGCTTGCTAGGCAGCTCTAGAACAAGGCAGAATATACACAATCAACAAAGCATAGTAAATACTGACAAAATATTAATTTCTTTTGCATGTTACTTTCTTTTTACACACTGTGCTTAACATTAATGTCTCACAGCACTGAGTAAGGAATGAGAAGAGACTGAATGACAAACAGTTTACAAAAAAAGAGTGGACCTGGTGGGGGATGTTAACAATGGAAGAGGCTATGCATGTTTGAGGGCTGGAGGCATATGGGAAATCTCCTTCCTCTTAATTTAACAGTGAAGCTAAAACTGCTCTAGAAAATAGAGCAGACAAAGAGTTACACAAAGTGAAAAGAACTGCAAGATATCAGTAATGGTCCGGGTTCTGTCTAAGAGACAGTGACCCAGTTAAATCTTGACGTGGTTTTCACCGAGGCCTTTTCACAGAACCACTGACGGTCCTGTGGGATGCAGAAATAGCTTTGAAAGACCCTAACTCAAATACAACTGTATCAATACATGCAGTCACACACACACAAAAAATCACTAATGGGTTCTTCAAATTACATATTTCCTGGATGTATACATTTTTTTAAATGAAGTCTTTCAGTTCTATAGTGCTTTTTGAGTTTGAAAAGTTTCATACACATGATTTCATATAATCCCATGATAACTCATTTCTCTCTCCCTACCCCTGTATTGGGTTTCCCTGGTAGCTCAGTGGTAAAGAATCCACCCACAATGCAGGAGACACAGGTTCCATCCCTGGGTTGGGAAGATCCCCTGAAGAAGGAAATGGCAACCCACTCCAGTATTCTTGCAGGGAGAATCCCATGGACAGAGAAGCCTGGAGGGCTATAGACCATGGGATCACCAAGAGTTACAACTTACCAACTAAACAACAACAAAAACTCCTCTATTCCCCTACCCCCACTTTCCCTCTCCCCATTGGTAACCGCTGGTTTATTCTCTGAGTCTGCTTCTTTCTTGTTTTATTCTCTAGTTTGCTGTATTCTTTAGAATCCCCATGTAAGTGATATCATACAGTATTTGTCTTTCTCTGTCTGACTTATTTCACTTAGCATAATGTCCTCCAAGTCCTGGAGGTATAAACATTTTGTTTTACAGTTTAATGTTTATGAAATTGGGTTCAGCTTAATTTGATGTTTGAATTTAAGGTAGTAGTCTTTTTTTTCCTAGAAAAGTCATCATTAAATCACTGGTGAATCTTTCAAAGTGTCTCAGAAGGCCATGTGAAACTCAACTCTACGACTAGTCAACAGAGGCAGCCAACTCATTACTGTCATTCAAAGCACTGGAAACTGGGTGGGTCAAGGCCAGAAGGTACTGGAGGCCCTCCCAGGGCTGGACAGAAGAGCGAGCTTGATTCCCTACAACACGGTATCAGCAGAGACTAACCAGGCAAGCGACACTAACCTCACTCATCTGGGGCGGCTGTAGTTTACAACCTCCTCCCTTTTAAAATTTTACTTGATAATATCTAAGTAGGCCTCTTTACTTAGGTCCAAAGATAAAACTGAAACTTGGTCTAAGTTAGCCACCCAGTCTAAGCCAGTTGTACAACATCGGCAAAACTGCTAAGCCCATTATGGGTGAGCCCATTTTTCTCAGGGCTTCCCTGATGGCTCAATGGGTAAAGAACCTGCTTGCAATGCAGGAGACACCAGAGACACGAATTGGATCCCTGCGTTGGGAAGATCCCCTGGAGAAGGAAATGGCAATCCACTCCAGTATTATTGGCCTGGGAAATCCTCTGTACAGAGAAGAGCCTACAGTCCAAAGATTACAGTCCGAAGGGTCTTGAAGAGTCGGACACGTCTGGGCAACTAAGCACAGTTTTTCTTCAATGGTAAAAGCAAGAGAAACATGGCAAATGCTTTCTAGGACTACTATCAGAATAAAATAAGCCAAACGATTTGCTTTATCTTTCATAAATTATTTCAAAACAGTAACTACTGAATTGTATTATGTACTACATACCAGGAACTCAAAGTATGTTTCGTTAATCCTGTGTGGCAGCAGTTAATTTCACTTTACAGAAAGAAAGACAAAGAGCCTCCCAGGGGTTATATGGCTAAAATCAGGTCTGGGGCTCACAGCCAACTCTGGCTGACTTCAAAGCCCACCTTTTCCATTTCATGAGCTTGGCTCCAGAATACTGATGTACTATTCCACCATCACTCATTTACCTTTACCTATGTTTGCGAATACAATACATTCTTAAGAGGAATCTCAAAATCTGGTATTATCCACTACTACTACACTCTATCCCTTGAAAGAGAAAGAAGAGCTCTTTCATGTTGACGTCATTTGTAATCAAGTTTTATGAGAACCTTTAATGTGTGTGTGCTTACAGGTGTGTGTATGGGGAAGAGGAGTATGTGGGAAGATATAGAATTTTAAGGAAATTTAACATTCAAACAAAGGCAAAGATATTGGTACCAAATTTTTATTTCTCCTATCCGAAAAGAAATTGCTAGATGGCTATTACTTTATAAATCATGGCAATAAACTGCCTCCACTTCATAGTCTTGTGGTTTCCACAAATATACTTGCCACCGTTGATTTGTTTCATCTATGGCACAAATAAGATATAACTCACTTTGGCTGTACAAACTCTGAAGTTTATTTTGTATTAGAATAGCCTATGTATACATAAGACAGAAAAAAACCTTTTTTTCCACTGATGGAATCCAAATACATGATTTCAAAGAAAAGTAAATCTCAAAAACCATTAAGTCAGCCAAGGTGAATACTTCAAAAGAAGTGAAACAACATGGCAGCCAGGAGACGGTTCCTTCTCTTTATCTGAGACAGCTTATACCTTGAAGCCAATCTGAAGGCTGTCTCTATTAAGAGCACACGGTTTTAATGGGGTGAACTCCTTGGTCAGAAAGTAATCAAGATCTCCTTTAGGGGCTAGGTGGGGGCGAGGATGACAAATGGAAGCTTTCAAGTATGAGCTAGCATGAAGAAGTAATCTCTCTGTTAAGTAACTGTACTCTACTTTTAGACTAGAAGAGCAACGCAGCCTGCAGTGAAATACGGAATTCTCAGGGGTCAGAAAGAACCCACACTACCAAGCATGCCTTACACAAAGATGACATGACCAGGAGGCTCTCCAGCATCCAGTGACAAGGGGAAGACAGCCATCCCAAGGGCTGTGTCACGTCCCCCAGCTGTATGCAGCTTCTCTGCACAGAAAAGCCGACCTAGGGTTGGAGTTTTTCTGGGGGTTTATAGCAAAATGGCCATAAAGAAGCCTGAGTGCCGAAGAAATGATGCTTTTGAACTGTGGTGCAGGCAAAGACTCTTGAGAGTCCCTTGGACTGCAAGGAGATCAAAACCTAAAGGAAATCAACCCTGAATATTCATAGGAAGGAATAATGCTGAAGCTGAAACTCTGATACTTTGGTCACCTGATGCAAACAGACAACTCAGTGGAAAAGACCCTGATGCTGGGAAAGCTTGAGGGCAGGAGAAGGGGGCGACAGGATGAGATGGTTGGATGGCATCGTAGACTCAACTGACATGAGTTTGAGCAAACTCCTGGAGATCGTGAAGGACACAGAAGCCCGGTGGGTCACAAAGAGTCGGATACAACTGAGTGACTAAACAACAAAAACACAGCAGTTTGGAAAAGAATATGAAAAATCGAACTGAGATCCTTGGAGCTGAGAAGACCAAAGGGATAACATCGTTGGGAAGACTCTCCACCTCACCATTCTGACACTTACAATGTGGCCCTAAAGGCTACACTGAAGTGCACATACACACACACACACACACACTGCTTTTTCAGCTCAAAAACATCCCAATAACAGCAAATTATTATGATTCAATTTACTACATGTGGTTCTGTCCTCCCATCCACCAAGCAAATCTGATTCTCTCTCTAGGGAATTTGAAGCTTGAGTGAAGAGATGGTCAGGGCTGAGCCACCTTACTAAAAGCGCTCCGGAGAGGGTTCCGAAGCTCCAATTGATCAGGTCTTGCTCAGGGTTTCTGCCCCGCCCAGAATCTACCAGCAATTCATTCAAGACTTCAAGCTCCCCAAGCAATCTATCAATAACCCATTTTAACAAATAACTTCTTTCGATGAGGTTAGACTTAAGTTTCTGTCATGGCAATCCAAGGAACCTTAACAAATACTAACTAACAGTGAGCCTGAGAGGCTAGATGGGTGGTTCTAGCTGACCCTTGAGTCACCAAATCCAAGACCCAAATTTTGTTCATCTTTCTACTGCCAGAACCTGGGCATGGTTGCTGAGTGAGCGAAGTACAGCAAGCAAGCAAGGTTTCCTCTTTCTTCTTCCAGAGACCGGATAGTTGTCACACATACATAGACTTGCTCAAAGTATGTTATGTAAACTGAAGGAGAAAACTATGTTACTATAATGTCGAGTGAGGTGCAAGAACTTTTGTTTTTTTTTTAATAATAATTTTAATAGTCACACATGTTAAGGAAATCACAGAGATATAAAGTGCTCATTAAAAACATGGTCCCTAAAGTGATCCTGACGTCAATTTCCACTAAAAAGGATTGATTTTAGCTTCAATCAGCATTCAGCCTCCCAGGTATAGGCACCTACCCCCCGACTCAGTGTGAGATGGTACAGGAATAGCAGCCAAGGAGAGCCTCATGTAATCAGATGATACACCTGTAACCAGGGACCAGCTTGGAGAAAGGAGATTTTCTAAACCGAAAAGCATACCAGATACACTGTCATGTATAAAACTGATGGCTAATGGGAACGGGCTGTATGGCATAGGGAGCCCAGCTCAGCTTGGTGCTCTGATGACCGAGAATGGTGGGGCGGGGGGTGGGGGGGGGGATGAGGGGAGGCGGGAGGGAGGCTGGGGACGGAGGGGATAAATGCATACACACGGCTGACTCACTTTGTTGTACAGGAGAAACTAATACAACATTATACGGCAATTTTACCTCAGTAATAAAATAAGATGAAAGCTTTCAAACAAAAAAATAAAACAGAAAAGCATACCACCCCCCCTCAGCCAAAGAAAGGGATTCCACCTTCCCCACAATACAGCGTTTAATGCTTACTGATACTGCTTTTTCTTTGTTTGAGGCAATGGGGCTGTCTCTGCTTAAATGGTCCATAGAACTGAAAACCTTCTCCCGTATTCCATCCTAGTCACTAATTATAAGGATGATTTAAAATACTTCATAATAGTTTTATACATGTCCATACAATGCTATGTATTTCTAAAAAGTTAATTCTACTGGGACAACAAACCAACCCCTTAGCAAAAAATAAATTAGATTCTACATGCAAAATCATTTCCACGTGGACGAGAAATGTAAATATCAGGAATAAAAACACAAACATATAGAAGGAGGTACAGCTATTTTTATAATCTAAGGATAAATCCAAACATGACACCAAAAAGAGAAAGCAATAAAGGAAAAGACTGATAGATTTCACAACTGAACAAAAACTTCTCTGACAGTAAAGAAATGACAATCAATATACAAATGAAAAATGTATTTAAAATCAATATGAAAGTGACTAACATGCCAAACAAAAATGGATGCTGAAAGCAATTAATCTGGAGACCAACACAGGAATCTGTATCAGAATATTAAAAATGGGCTTACCTTTTGACTCATCAAATTCTACTTCTAATAACTTACTCTCTGAAAACAATTTTCTTAACAAGGATTCACTTTAGCATTATCAATACAAGCACACACAAGCAAACAACCAAAACTATCAATGTGAATGTTAAATTATGATTCACCCTATCTGTTCAATGGAATAATCTACTGCCATTAAAAACAGAATGAGACATATATCCATTGATATGAAAAGATAGTCACAATGTGCTACTAGTATGTGAGGAAAAAAAGGAGATCACAAAACAATGAAAGTGACGTGGATGACCAAGACTACTGACGATTAAAGCATGTTCTTCCCGGGCACAGAGTGACTGTTTCTACCTCCATCCTTCCTCTTGACACACTCGGCTTTGCTGTGCCTTTGTGAGTACGTTCTCTGCTACAGGGCGTAAGCAGAGCTGTATTCTTAGAGCTACAGGCTGAAGGTGGCAGAGATATCGAGTCCTAGAAAGACAACCAGGAGTAGAAACAGCCCTACCCCACCGCCACCTGGAATATCTACCCTGGACCGTGGTGTGAGAAAAATAACCAGTGTGTCTGTTATTTCATTATATTTCGGGTCTACATTCAGTAGTCTGGCCTACTCTAACAGAGTAGAATACCAGCGTGCATGCACGTGTGTATGCTCAGTCATCTCCTACCCTTTATGACCCCATGGACTGTAGCCCACCAGGCTCCTCTGTCCATGGGGTTTCCCAGGCAAGAATACTGGAGTGGGTAGCCATTCCCTTCTCCAGGGGGTCTTCCCGATTCAGTGATCGAACCCGCATCTCCTGCATTGCAGGCAGACTCTTCACCACTGTGCCACCTGGGAAGCAAAATAATGCCTAGAAAATACAAAAAGAAAATTGGCCACCACTCTATAAAGTGAAATAGTTGTAGACATTTGCAACCTGGCCTTACCTGACTTAGAGAAAACTAATTTCCTGAGGTTTGTAATTTACTTGGAAATGTCTCGTGGGCGCTGACGTCAGAGCACCTGGGCTGGAGTCCTGGGTCCTGACATGCTGTGCCGCACGACCTGGGGCTCTAACCTCACTGACCGGCCACTTCTGACCTTCCACCACTTAAAGGAAAGGTTAAGAGCTTGGGCTCCAGATATAAACTGCCTGAGTTCAAACTTAGCTCTGCAACTTCAAAAATCTCTCTGGCTTTCTCATCTGTACATAGAGAAAATAAAAGGTCTACTGCCACATGAGAATGTATGAGAAATAAATGGGTGCATATATGCAGAGCAATCAGGAGAGTCTCTGACATAATTACGCATGTGTAGCCGTCACGACTGTTGCTGCTGCTTATACCACCACCACCTACCAGCGGCAGCACTCACAGATCGAATGATGTCATCAGAAGGCGAAGAGCACCTGGACCTCAATGCAGCCGAGCAGATTCTCTAAGACTGACGCTGGTCATCTGCGATCACGTGGTCAGACAGCTAGGGGGGTCTCAAGTAACCTTCCCCTCTACCAACTTCCAAGTAGACTCAAGGTCCTTTGCAAGGCAGGCGGAAAGACAAGCCTCCACCAGGGAAGTTCCAAACACAAAGCACAAAGATATTGACATAGGGGCACCATTTTGTACCTGAAAATCCGTCAGAATGTCATTTGCAACAGCCTCCTAATTCATTTTTCTACATCTACTCTGGCCTCTTTAATCTCATCTCACAGGATGGGGTTTTCCAAACAGAAATGTGATGCTGGCCCCTTCAGCTCTAAGGACAAACACAAAAATCCTCAGCAAGGCCTTTGTGGTCCTGCTTGGTAATAATCTCATGCCTACTTTTCCCGCCTGCAAATGACTCGTGTTCCTGCAGTTGCCTGGGGTAAGTCCTGTTTATCCTGTGGATCTCGGTCATGTCCCTGCACGCTAGGTCTTATGACACTTGAGCCCCTCCTTCACCAAGCTTATCACACTTGCAAATGTGACACTGATTTGTGTGACAGCTGGTTTAGTGCCTAAAATGAAGGCTCCATGAGGACATCTGTGCTCACCACAGTAACCCAGAGAAGAACACACCACTTGAGATTGGGCAGAAGCTGAATAAACATCTTTCAGTCGATCAAATGAATCAAGTGAAAGGAAGAAATTAAAGGCTGTGGAATAACAGCACTTCGGGTCAAACATATAGGGAAAAGACACGATTTCAAAACCTGAAACTTGCCAGCATAGCTCAGAATTACAAAAACATTATCATTATCTCTGCCTCAAGATCGAATCTGCCCACAGCCATGTTCCCAAAGAGGAAAAAAACAAAAAAGGAGGTCTTGAAGACTTGTGGGGTCTCACGTAAGCATGAAGTCAACACCAGAATCAAGACTTTCTTCTGCCATTTCCTAAGTCAAATAAGGGGCTTCCCGGGTGGCTGAGTGGTAAAGAATACGCCTGCCAATGCAGGAGATGTGGGTCATGAAGATACCCTGGAGGAGGGCATGGTAACCCACTTCAGAATTCTTGCCTAGAGAATTCCACCGACAGAGAAGCCTTGAGGGCTGCAGCCCATGCAGTTGCAAAAGCGTCAGACGCCACTTAGAGACTAAATAACAAGAAGTCAAAGAAGTGGCTGTGTCTGCTACTGCTTTTATCTATCTTCTCTGTAAGGAAGTTACATTCAGTTCACCTCTTCCAGCTAGCTTCTTCTCAGTTCCCAGAAGAAACTGAGATCATTACAGATACAAAGCTGCTCTGGAGAGATTGCTTTCATCACTGGTCTGTGTGGAAAACCTGGATTGCAAAAAAGGGAAACCACCCTAAACAGATACAACCACCGGGTAAGCAGGTGGGGCTTGGGTGTGTGAAGAGTTATCCTGTTTATGAAAACAGACAGCAAGGATCATCTGGCTGGATGAACATATGCTAACAACTTCCTTCACTTTTGATTTTTTTTTTTGGTAAAGAGAATGTACAGAAGTTTAAAGGCTGGTTTATTTCATAAATTTCTTAACGTGATTTAAAGAAAATATTGGGTTGGCCAAAAAGTTCATATGGGTTTTTCATAGGATGCTTTTTGGCCAATCCAATATAAGATGGCCCACACATTAACAGACAAGGGTCTCAAAGGGTGACAAATCACAGGTCCAATGGTCTATGTATTTAGGAAAAACTCAATTTATGTTGCCAGGATCACTACTACTTTCAAAAAGGAGAAAAGGTGAAATACATAGCATCTTTTTTTAAACAGTTTATCATCAGTTCAGTTGTCACTCAGCTGTGTCTGACTCTTTGAGACCCCATGGACTGCAGCACGCCAGGCCTCCCTGTCCATCACCAACTCCCGGAGCTTGCTCAAACTCATGTCCATCAAGTCAGTTATGCCATCCAACCATCTCATCCTCTGTCATCCCCTTCTCCTCCTGCCATCAATCTTTCCCAGCATCAGGGTCTTTTCCACTGAGTCAGTTCTTCACATTAGGTGACCAAAGTACTGGAGCTTCAGCTTCAGCATCAGTCCTTCCAATGAATATTCAGGACTGATCTCCTTTAGGATGGACTGGTTGGATCTCCTTGCAGTCCAAGGGACTCTCCAGAGTCTTCTCCAACACCACAGTTCAGAAGCATCAATTCTTCAACGCTCAGCTCTCTTTATAGTCCAGCTCTCACATCCATACATGATTACTGGAAAAACCATAGCCTTGACTAGACGGACCTTTGTTGGCAAAGTAATGTCTCTGCTTTTTTTTTTTAAATAAAAAGTTTATTAGAGAAAAATAGAACCACCATGTACACAGGGAAAAGAGCACAAAAGTTCAACTGATACAGAACTGAAAGTCACAACTACCCAATGTTGTTTGCGATTACTTTTCAATTTCTTAAATGGCTTTCCTCAATTTTTTAAATAGCCTTGCCAATTTTTTTCCAGCTGAAATAGCATCAAGTTTTCAAAAAATTAAGATCCTCAGCGAAGGGTCCAGCTTTTAAGATAACAAAGGTGACACCAAGAGTCTCCTAATAGGACCAATTCTACCGAAAAACTCCTGAAGCACATAACTACTGAGTCTGGTAGAATAGTAGCTCAGAGACCACCAGGGATTAGTTAGAACACTGACTCAGACGGTCCAGTATGCAGAGAGGGCAAACAAAAATGCTGCATTTCCCTGTCAGATGAGTTCACGTAAGAAAACCAAGGAGGTGCTAAGAAAATACAGGCAATGGCTGCTCAAAATAATTAAGATGGCATTCTAAATACCACATATTATTAAACAACAGTGTGTAAAGTGATCCAATTAGAAAACAGGCAACTTAAAAAAACATACAGTCACAGGTCTTTGAGAACTCAAGAAAACAATCAATAGCAAACACAAGAGCTGAAAGTCTTCTCAGCTGAGGGTTGAAAGTGAAAGTGGAGTTGTATCAGACTATTTGCGACCCCATGGACTGTAGCCCACCTGGCTCCTTCCTTCATGGGATTCTCCAGGCAAGAATACTGGAGTGGGTTGCCATTTCCTTTTCCATGTCTCTGCTTTTTAATATGCTATCTAGGTTGGTCATAGCTTTTCTTCCAAGGAGTAAACGTCTATTAATTTCATGGCTGCAATCACCATCTGCAGTGATTTTGGAGACCAAGAAAATAAAGTCTGTCACTGTTTCCATTGTTAGGGTATTAATATAATAGCCAACAGGGACGCCCGATATGATAGCTACCAACCTGGACGCTTGACACTTAACTAGCAAACCATGTGATCTGGGACTTCTCCTGCACGGCTGACAGTCCTGGAGTGGGTGCCAGGGAGGCAAGCTTCTGGCTCGCAGTCACAGTCAGCTGAAGCACAAGAGGGCATGTCTGGGGTGTGGCAGACCATTTAGGGGTGATGATCAACAACATGCGACAGTTAGCACAGACACAAAGATCTCACCCAGGAAAAGACAGCCAGACACTCAGATGAAAAGGAGAGGCAAGAGCAGAGATAACGAGGTGACACTTATCTCCGGCTATTTAAGGATAAAACGTCTAGGTACAAGACATGCAGTACCATGAGGCATTTGCATGCTGCAAAGTGCTTCAGTGAGGTCAATACCACCTGGAGTAAGACAGATGAAATTAAATCAGGTATTACATGGAGCTTAAACTTTCCTCAACCCTGTTCTAATTTGGGAGCTCTTTCATGTTTCAGCATTAGAAAAGAACTGTTACTATTTTTTTATTTTTTAAGCCCACATACATATAGGGGGAAAAAAAAGCACATTAGGAAAGGGTGCCTAGGGTTGGGGTAAAAACAAGGACTTCAGAGCCAAATACCACTCTGTGCAGTGTGACTATGTGACTCTGGGCAGTCACCATCTCTTTCTGTCTCAGTTTCCTTCTGTAAAATGCCAAAAATATTGGGCTGGCCAAAAGGTTCTTTCAGGTTTTTCTGTAAAAGGCTATGGAAAAATCTGAATGAACTTTTTGACCAATCCAGTAATAGTATCTACTTCCTGGTTGTAAGGATTAAGTAAATTAATATTTATAAAAGACCTAGAACATCATATCCTTTTGGAATTATCTGTTAAACATGCACTCTTTATATTCTTTGCTTTCTTTAGTTTAATTAGGTTAAGTAGGCTTCCATCTCATGAAACACATGAAAGAGCTTAAGTATCTATTTTGAGACCTAATTGCTCATATCGACTACCCATGCAATAAATACCTTCTGCTCATACAACAAATTCTATTAAAAGAAAAGTACCCATCTTTTACTTTTACTCAACTCACATAGAGAAATGGCCACAAAAAATAGCCATCACTTATTGAGTACTTACATTGTATCACACATACTTTATGTCACCTGACCCTTACAAAAATTCTCTAAATTAGATGTCATTAACCCCACTCATGGGGCTTCCCAGGTAGCTTAAGTGGTAAAGAATTCACCTGACAATGCAGGAGCCATGGGTTCAATCCCTAAGTTGGGAAGATCCCCTGGAGGAGGAAATGGCAACCTATTCCAGTTTTCTTGCCTGGAAAAGCCCACGGACAGAGAGGCCTGGTGGGTTACAGTTCACGGGACTGCACAGTCAGAGACAAGTGAGCACTCACATGCTAACTCTTAGTTGCAGCATGTAGGATCTAGTTCCCTGTTGTTCATCGCCCAGTCATGTCCGATTCTTTGAAACGCTAGGGACTGCAGCGCATCGGGCTTCCCTGTCCCTCACCATCTCCCAGAGTTTGCCCAAGCTCATGTTCATTGCATCAGTGATGCCATCCAGCCATCTCATCCTCAGTCACCCTCTTCTCCTTCTTTACTCAGTCTTTCCCAACAGCAGGGACTTTTCCAATGACTCATCTGTTCGAATCAGCTGACCAAAATACTGGAGCTTCAGCATCAATCCTTCCAGTGAATATTTAGGGTTGATCTCCTTTAAGATTGACTGGTTTAATCTCCATCCTGTCCAAGGAACTTACAGGAGTCTTCTCCATCACCACAGTTCGAAGGCATAAATTCTTTGGCATTCTGCCCTCTTTAAGGTCCAGCTCTCACAAGCATATGTGACCACTGGAAAGACTACAGACTTGACTATACAGACATTCGTCAGAAGATTAAGGTCTCTGAATCTGGCATATTAAGACTGAGCTTCCCTGGGGGCTCAGACAGTAAAACTATCTGCTTACAATGCTGGAGTCACCCAGATTCAATCCCTGGGTCGGGAAGTTCCCTTGGAGATGGAAACAGCAACCCACTCCAGTACTCTTGCCTGGAAAATTCCATAGATGGAAGAACCTCGTAGGCTACAGTCCATGGGGGTCGCAAAGAGTAAGACAGGACTAAGTGACTTTGCTTCGCTAAGGTCTCTGCTTTTCAACACATTGTATAGGTTTGCCACCACCTTCCTGCCAAGAATGATCACCTTCTGATTTCATGGCTGCAGTCACCATCCACCACAATTTCGGAGCCCAAGAAGAGGAAATTTGTCACAGCTTCTGCCTTTTCCTCTTCTGTTTGCCAGGCAATAATGGGGCCTCGTCCCCTGACCAGGGATCAAATCCAGGCCCCTGAATTGGGAGCTCTGAGTCTTAGCCATTCCATCAGCAAAGAAATCCCTAAAATGCCTAATTTTTGCATCGTGTTTTTTTAAATAATTTTATTTATTGACTTTTGGCTGTGGTGGGTCTTCATTGCTTCGAGGACTTTTCTCTAGTTGTGGCGAGCAGGGGCCATTCTCTAGTCTCAGTTCAAGGGCTTTTCATTGTAGTGGCCTCTCGTCGCAGAGGACAGGCCCTACAGTGCGTGGGCTTCATCGGTTGTGGAGCACGGGCTTCAGAAGTCATGGTGTGTGGGCTCAGGAGTTGCAGTTTCTGGGCTCTAGAGCACAGGCTCAACAGCTGTGGCCACAGGCTTAGCTGATCTGTGGCTCGGGGAAATCCTCCCCACTCAGGGATCGAACCCATGTCTCCTGCATGGACAGGTGGATTCTTTACCACTGAGCCCCTGAATCATATTTTTAAACTCAGATGAGCCACGCATCAAAGTAAAATGCAAAAATAAGTATAATGGGGCCATTAAATGCAAATACCAATATTCTATTCCTTTTTTAAAGAAAGTCAGGAAGGGGTGTGACAGGCACATAGAAGCCAGCAAGCCCACCATGTCTGGCACACAGCAACCCCTGGTGTTTCCGTGAACAACGGGGCAGCCACCTTCGATTTACAATGAAACACCCTGTTCACTACTTGTTCAGGATGAAATAAAGAGTTGTTAGTGAAATCCAGTTTCCTGCACAGTTTCTCGTCTACACACGCACATCGCCTTAGAATGTGATCTTTTACCCTACACTGTATTCTCAAAGGATCCAGTCACAGTACCCCCAGAGTGAGACTTCAATAAATCTCTGCTCTCGAAGTGAGAAGTGCCGTGCTTCTATGTATTTTACAAATTGAAAGCACAGGTAAATAATGGTACCTGGAACGATACTAATCACTTTCCCTTTGGACAACCCTCTTTAAAACTGCTCACAGAATCACTATGATGGAGCCACACCCGCTAAAGTGGTCCCTGTGTTTGGACAGTTTGACAGAACCATACAGAAGTTCAAGAGAATAGAAGACATTATAAATCACTGAGTGTAGGAAGTTCCTCAAAGTGGTTTCTGCAGAGCATTTGTCCAGTCTTGGTTACTGCACAAGCTGAACAGGTATTACAGGTTTCTGGTTTGAACTCTTTTCTATACTCTATACTTCAGGCTTTATCTCTGAATGTCAAAGATTCCATCACTGTCAATGTAAGAGTAAAACTCAGCAGGGATGTGGGCGAACTAAACGCTCTCCCCAAATCTGTAAAAATGATGTCTAAGATGCTAATGTAAAAAGTTCCTCTCCAAGAATAAGATTCTTTTGATCCAAGGTTTACTATGTGATTGAAAAGAAACTAGGGTTAAACAACAGAGAAGAGAGGTGCTCACATCCTAGGTTCCTCAATAAAACTACAAACGTGTGCTGAGCATCAGGAATGGACTGGATATAAGGATGCCAGCACGTAAGCTTGACCGAATGGTGTGATACAGTTCATATTCCTTATAAAGTCACTTACAGAGTACTAAATAAAACCAAACTTCACATATTGACCTGTAACCTATCCATCTATGGGTACATCATTCTCACCCTGTCAAACGAAAAATTTTCAGCCACTCCAAAACCATCACCTTTGAGGAATTTTACATAATCTGAGTGTGTCCTCCAACCCGGGGCCTTCATGGAAGACAGAACAAGATTGCTTTTGTTTTTTTCCCCCTGGCAGGATGTTGTGTAACTGGTTGTTTTTTGAGGAGAAAAGTTGAGGAAACAATGGGGGTGCAACTGAAGTGGGGAGGGGGGATTTGTTTATGTTGAATACAGGTCCTCCTGCCAATGTAGGAGATGCGGTTCAATCCCTGGGTTGGGAAGATCCCCTAGAGGAAGAAACGGCAACCCACTCCAGTATTCTTGCCTGGAGAATTCCATGGACAGAGGAGCCTGGCGGGCTACGGTCCAAGGGGTAGCAGAGTCGGACATCACAGTGACTGAACACAACACGGCAAAGATGAGATAAACTCTATCTTGGGGACTTTCCTCGCTGTCCACTGGTTAAGACTCTGCTTCCCAACGCAGGGAATGCGGGCTCAATTCCTGGCCAGGCAACTAAGATCCAACACGCTGCAGGGTGCAGCCAAAACTTAAACTCGTTAAAAAAAGAAAACAAAAAACACTCTATCTGGGTTTGGTTGTGAAAGAAAAACAATTTCTTATCAGGCAGCCTTACTTTTCTCAAGAGAGGGAAGGGATGGGGGTTGTTAGATAACCTCTGCAGAGGCGATGAGAGACCATTTAAAGGGTCAGTGAGTATTACCAACGACCCAGGTAAGACCTGGGAATTAGAAACTTGTGATAGACCCAAAGAGTAGTTTATTTCTCTCAAATAGCAGATAAGAAGAGATGGGTGAGTACCCCACATTGAAAAACTTGGAATGGAAAACATGAACAAGAAGGCAGCCACAGTTTCCCAGAGGACACTGGAACTGACCTGAAACAGAGAGCAGACCTACATCTGGGGGCCTAACACCTCCTCTCTGCACTTCCCGGTGGCTCAGACAGTGAAGAATCTGCCTGCGATGCTGGAGACCTGGGTTCAATCCCCGGGTTGGGAAGATGCCCTGAAGGAGGACGTGGCAATACACCCCAGGATTCTTGCCTGGAATGAATCCTCATGGACAGAGGAGCCCCATGGGGTCGTAAAGAGTCAGACATGCCTGAGACACTAACACACACACACACCCCTCCTCTCTGGTTAGTAGGACAGAAAGACAAATACAAGTGGCTTCAAGCTCTGGTTCCTAGTTAAGTAGCTATGACGTTAGTCAAATAAGAACATGGAACCAGCCTGGAATTACATTGCACTGTAAATTCTGTCTTAGATTTTAGTTGTCTTAAACACTTTATATCCTGTGAATTTTCTAAGTTACTTTCCACCACCAACACTATGAATAATAATGATGCCATCTCATATTTGTAAGGTTCTTTGCCACTTAAAAAGTATTTACATGGCACTTCTTTGGCAGTCCAGTGGTTAGGACTTTGCCTTCCAATGCAGGGGATGGGAGTTCAATCCCTGGTGAGGGAACTAATATCCCACATGCCTCAGGTTCAAAAAAAACCCCATAAAACAGAAGCAAAAATACTGTAACAAATTTAATGAAATGGTCTACATCAAAAAAATTTTTTAATAAAAAAGTATTTACTTTCACTACCTCATTCACTAGTTCTGACAAGTGACTGATAGAGACAGAATAGTTAACTGCTATCAATTTATATATGAGGAAACTGAGAGGCAAGGAAAGCAAATGACTTCTCCTAGGCCAATTTAACGTTCATTTTGTTATCTTTGTTCTGTAAAAGTGCTGAAGTTCATTTAAAAAAAAAAAAAAGACAACCTCTTCCTGCATAAAACATAAGCTCCCTTGGCTTTTCTTTTTATAAGTTAACTTACCGTGTGCTTTGTCAATTGTTTCACATCTCCACTTTAAAAGGCACAAGTTAAAAGCTACTCAGAAAGAAGAGAAAATACACAAAAGCAGATACGTGTCTGAAGGTACCTAGACTGGTAACCTGACTTGGAAGGCACCCAGTAGATGTTTGCCAATATGCAAAACAGCTTCTGATGCAAGCCTACAAATTCCTTAATTATTTAATACACATGGCTCTCTCCCTGTGTTCTGTATTTACAGGTATAATTTGTTTCATTGGGGGAGGGGCTACAGTGTAGATGAAGATACACTCTAATTTGTTTTTTTCCCTACGTACAAATAGTACCCCAAGGAATTAAGGAAATATAGACATCTGGGAGTGGAATTCAGAAAATCCATTATGTTAAATGAGAAATAAATTATTCTTCATCTTCATTCTAACTGAAATTCAGCATTTCCTTTAATTATGAACACAGACAAGAAGCCACTCTGGTATTAGCAGCACCTCTGATTTTTTATCAAGAATAGAATTCACATATTTTATATCATATTACAGTTACTGCAGAGATCCTGAAATATCATTTACACTCATCACCACTTCAAAATTACCATAGTGACCAGACTCACTTCTGGATTTTATTTAATGCGACATAGATATTACTGTGCCACAAATTTGCTTGAAAATTATCTATATTTCAATGAGATTGGACTGCTTTGCAGTCATAAATTTGTGTATGTATGTGTAACACGGATTTTAAAAAGGTTAAGAACTTCTGCTTCAAAGGACAGTTAAGACTCTGCAGACTTTCCCTCTCTCCGTGCTCGACTCCAAGAGATTCCCCACCCTTTACCTCCTCATCCCCAGTCTGCCCACCTTACACCCTTCTCCTTCCTGCCTGGCTTCAAATGCAAGGACTTTGGGAAGAGGACATACAGTAAAACCTATGGCCAATTCTGCCTCCCTTTTCTCCTCTCCCCTCAAACAGATTATTTATATCCACAGCCTCTAAACCCATTTCCCTCTCCTAAACTCCACAGTGTCTTTCGTGACTCTTTGCTCCTTAAACCCTAACACCAAGATCACAAATAAAATGCCGAGGGTAGTCAGCATGCCACTCTCAACTGGACAGATCACAGTTTTTTAATACCTAAAAACAATGAGGAGGCAGAACAGAGAAGTGAGAAGTGGAGGGAACAGGCTGGGCAAGAGAGGTGGGCTGCAGAAAAAACTTTTATTTTTCATCTTCCTGGTGTTGGAAGGAAAGAAAGAAGGGATGAATGAAGGAAACACATACACACCCATTTTCATCTGGAGAAACCACCACATGGGTGATGAAACTGCTCTAAAGGAAGAAGAAAGAGTAAGGCTGTGTCATCCCTCTTGGAAATAGGCAAGAAGAAAAGAAGTACTGGTTGAACCGAGAACAGTGAAGAAAGAGGACCTGCTTGTTGGTTCTTGGTAGCAGTGGGGTCAGTCAAGCACTCAGTTCAGACTAAGAAGCGTCCAAACGGAAAGCTCAGGTTGGTCTGTATTCATGTGGTTCTTCTCCCCAGCTTTCATGAACAAAACTCCAAGGGAGACCCTAGAGCAAGCCCAGGAGCCATCTGCAGAAACTTAACGCTGGAGAAAGAGGTCTCCATCATGCTTGATTCAGAAGAGAGGGGGAAGGAAAAGGAGAATCCTTACCATGTTAATGATAGACGGATCTATCTGTCCAAAACAAAAAAACAAAAAATACTGCAAATGAATCAAGTTTCCCAGTACTATCAGTATTATACACTGTGAACTGGCTGATTTACCTACACAATATTGTTTCCATGGGACAATGCACTGTAAGTTCTAAACATATCATTTAAAGTCTGAACATGGTCACAACAAGGAACTACTTTTATTAATTATGCACCAAACAAAACTACTGACAGCGAAAAAGAAAGCAAAAGTTTAAGAAATGATCAAAACATTAAGATGATGGTAAACATTTTAAAAGGGCTTCCCTGGTGGCTCAGATAGTAAAGAATCCGCCTGTGATGTGAAAGACCTGGGTTCGATCCCTGGGTCAGGAAGATACCCTGGAGATTTTGTCTGGAGAAGTCCATGGAGAGAGGAGACCGATGGTCTACCGTCCATTGGGTCACAAGGAGTCAGAAAAGACTGAGTGACTAACACACACTAAACATTTTTATAAGGATTATTTTGTACAACTTTTATTTGATTACATTTTCCATTGTAAAAAAGAGTCACAGCTAAGTAAAGCTTAATTTACTGTATGAATTCAAAGCCTTCACATAAATTTTAAAACATACAAACTGGTTATTTTTCCATGCTACTTTTCTATGAAAACATTTTTCAATAGAATGCTTTCTTTTTCATACACAAAACACATTCTCAAGTAACCAGAAAATCAACATGAGGAATACTATTTATATGATACAAAAATGTATTTCTTTTAAAAGATATAGCAAAAATTGTGCAGTTACAAGATATATAGATAAATAAAACTAGAATTTCTTTGCTTCTGATGTGTAAGTAAAATAGACCTTAGGAAAACACTTTGTTACTGTAGCAATTAACATTCAACTAAGAATATTTTAAACTCAAGGTGATGTAACACCACCTTCCTGCTACTTGAAAATACTGGGATGTGATGACACACCAAGACTGTAAACACTCAAAGAAAATGAAAAAGCCAACTGCATTTCTCAAAGTAATTGTAAGTGCTGACCCTTTGGTACTTACTACAGTAGAACTTGTCTAATTATACCGTCTAGTTTTTCCCCCTATAATTTCAAATTATTACTTCACCACTACCTTGCTGATATAATACTTGGAATGAAATTTCTATCTAAATTTATTCATAAGGCCCACATTCTTACAAGATGAAATGTTCAAGTGCTCTGTTCTTTAAATTCACAAAACAATCTGATAAGGAATATATCCTAAAACTGAATGGTCAAACTAGAAAGGGCATAGAGAGAGGCTGCCTTATAGTTTTGGTTCCTTTAAATCTTAAAACACTACCAGAAAAAAAATACTGTCTTCATGGAAATGACTAGAAAGGATGAACTATATCCAGCAATTTCATTTTCAAGAAAACTTGATCATACCCATGTACTGCCCATTTTCTTTGCCTACTTGCCTCAGTAGAAAACATTTTCCCAAAACAAGGTTTAATGTAACAGTCTTATATGGAAGAGTTGAAATTAAATGGAAACATTTCTTATGAAAGAATAATGCATAAATTAGTGGTAATTAATTTAAAATCATCTACCAAGATGATGGCAGGGAAAAAAAAAAACAGAACATGTTTACCTAGCACATAGTAGGAGCTCAGTAAATAATCTGTTAAATAAAGCAATTTAATGTTTAAGACTTTCCAGTGGGAGTAAACCGAAAGTGGGAGTAGAAACGCGTCCTCTCATTCTAATTACTTAAGCATAAGTTCTTTAATAAGGAAAAACATTTAACTAAGGTAAATGTATAATAATTCCATTTTATATTAAAACAAACTTGTATTTCAACATAAACACAAAGCAATTGCTAAAGCAATAAACCTAATTGTGAACTTCCTGCATTTTCCCAAAGATGATTGCATCATGGTACAATTGCTTTTCAGAGATTAAAAGATCTCTGATTTATATCAGATGACTAATTTTTTTTCAGCCATTTATTTAAATAAATGTGTACAAATTCACACCACAGGAACAAAAGTAAGACTACTTTTTGACCCCAGAAAAATCTACTCATTGTGTTTTTAAAGGGTTATCTAATTTGGATAATCAAGATTGCATTTCTTCCCTATGCCCTGAAGCAAAGTACATTCTCAGTTCTGTTTGAAGCTGGCACACACAGAACTCAATCTTGGTTAATTTCCAAAGGCACATATGTTATAGTAAAGCCTCTTCTTGTAATGCCAGAAAGTTTCACTCCTAGAAATTGTTTCACTGGCATATTCTCAACTATCAGTATCTCAATACCTGCTAATCCCAGGGAAGCAAGAGTGGCCAACACACACTCTAGAAAAGTAAGGGTTCCATTCTGAAATCTACAAAAGGTTGACTTTTACTTTGTGCAAGATCCTATCTGTTAAGTCTGCCAGTTTTAAAACAGTAACCTCTGGGGCACACTAGAATCACAGACCAGGATTATGTGTTTTAATAATGTAGCTGACTGTTAAACCTGTCTGCTCTTAGCACATCAAGGATTTTCTTACAAATGAGGTTAACAACATTTCAGTCTTTGGAAAGACAAACATATTTTGGCCAATTCAGATGGAAGTTCTGTGACATTCACTCAAGTGTATTCCCAGTGATTAACTCAAAATAAGGCATGAGAGAGGGACAGAAAGAGAAATCTGTTTTTCTTTTTCTTTTAAACAATGAAGGGAGAACTGAAGAGTGAAAGAAAAATAGTCCATAAAAAAGCTTCAGTTTTCCTATTCTCTTTCTTCAGGGAATACTCTGAACACTTCTAATATAAAACACTAATGTGTTTCTACAACAAATCCATTGATTTAAAATGAAAACAGGGACTTTTTGGTGGCCCAGAGGCTAAGACTCTGCACTGCTTATGCAGGGGGCCTGGGTTCAATTCCTTCTCAGGGAATTAGATCCCACACGCTGCAATTAAAGCATGTGACCCTGTGTGATGCATCTAAGACCTGGCACAGCCAAATAAATAAAAATGTATAAATATTTTTTAAAAATAAAATGAAAACAAAAACCTTACTGCTTTCTTTTATAAATATGAGCTATTACTATTAACACTTTTGATTTTATTTTAGTATGTAGCTACCACAGAATATTCAAATAGCAAAAAATTATTTCTTCAGACAATAATAAAATTATAATGCCTTTGTACTCTCTCGTTAAATTTAATTTTATTTTTTTTTCACTTTCACAGCTTTTATTATTTTTTTTCCATTTATTTTTATTAGTTGGAGGCTAATTACTTTACATCATTACAGTAGTTTTTGTCATACATTGAAATGAATTAGCCATGGATTTACATGTATTCCCCATCCCAGTCCTCCCTCCCACCTCCCTCTCCACCCGATCCCTCTGGGTCTTCCCAGTGCACCAGGCCCGAGCACTTGTCTCATGCACCCAACCTGGGCTGGTGATCTGTTTCACCCTAGATAATATACATGTTTCAATGCTGTAAATTTAATTTTAAAGTATTTTACTATAAAGTATCAAAAGTTTAAAATTCATACTCACTGATCCAGCAATTCTACAACAGTAAAGTTGTCTAAAAAAAGAAAATCCTAAGGAATTTATGTTCAAGGATGTTTATCATAAAATTAAATTGTTTTAACAAAAAAGATAAAAACTAACCTCTGAAAATAAGAAACTAATGGAATATATTATGATACATCTATATAATAAATACTGTGCAGTCATTATAGAATAAGAAATTGTCGACAGAGGGACTGAAAGCGTAAGAATTTTTTCAGTCCTCTTAACATCCCTTTATATAAACTGCCTGAATTTATCACCAGCATGTACTGCTTTTCCAACAGTTACTGGAAAGATGCGGAAGTCAATGTATTTAATAGAAAATATTTTAGACACACACACATAGTATTTTTTTTTATCCATGCCCCACAGCATGCAGGATCTTAGCTCCCTCATCAGGGATGGAACCCATAACCCCTGCAGTGAAAGTGTGGAGTCTCAACCACTGGACTGCCAGGGAAGTCCCCCAGACATATTAATGGAGTCAAGTTATGAATGTGTATACTATAAATGTATATTAAAAAAACTGAAAAGAATATATGTCAGCAGTTGGTATATGTGGATGGTAGAGTATAGGTAATTTCTTAGTATTAATTTTCTATATTTTCCAGAAGGAGCATTTCTTTTATACTCAGAAACAAAATTTTACTTCACATAATATACTATTTTGGCTCCATATCATAACTAAAGTTAAAAATTCTTTGGTTCAAAAAAAAGGAATAATTTACGACTTAGGCAAAAAAAAAACCTCATACTATAAGGTATACGATGATAATGATGATAGGAAAGGGGAGGAAGTGATTATCATGTCCAGTAGCAAGGACTTTATCTAAAAAAAAAAAAAACAACACTGGGATTATGGTATGTTTCTATGTCTTAGAATAAATATAGAAAACACTATATTATGAAGTTGTTTAGTTAATATATACTTTATTTATTTTTTGTTTAGTTAATATATACTTTAAAAAAGATTTAATAGAGTGAAAATAAGTGCATGGATGACAGATACATAATATGTTAACTAAAATGAGAGATATGTAGTGATTTGTCACTCATCACAGCAGCCAACTATGTTGTTGCTGACTTAGGCACTAAGTCGAGTCTGACTCTTTTGCAACCCCATGGACTGCAGCCTGTCAGCCGCCTCTGTCCACGGCACTTCCCAGGCAAGCACACTGGAGTGGGTTGTCACTTCCTTCTCGAGGAGATCTTCCCAACCCAGGGATTGAACACCCAGCTCTTGAATTGGCAGGTGGGTTCTATACCACTAGGGAAGGTCAAGCCAACCATGCCCTGTGACGTGTGTGCGTGCGTGCGTGAGTGTGTGTGTGCGTGCGTGCGTGCGTGCGCTAAGCTGCTTCAGTCGGGTCCACTCTGTGAGAGCCTGTATGGGCTGCAGCCCTCCAGGCTCCTCCGTCCATGGGAGTCTTGAGGCAAGAACACTGGAGTGGGCTGCCATACCCTCCTCCAGGGGAGCTTCCCGACCCAGGGATATGCCGTACCATAAAGTCACCCTAATTCCACTACAGGCAGGTTATCAGTTGAAGAAATCACATCAAAGTGCTATAATAAAGCTTACTACTACCAATTACACAAAAATTGACATGCATGGACAATGCTCGGTAGATAAAAAATGAACTCGCTAAGGTCGTTGACATTTTCCTCAAGGCTTTGTATGGATTTGAGGCTAAGAAATACTTCAAATGCTTTAGGTAGTAATTTCAACTGTTCAAATTAAAAGTTTTCATTTATTCATACCCGATTTTCTCTGAACTGAAAATTTTAACCTATGCTAATTTGCATAGTGTTAATGGCTCTAAGAGAATACTAATATTTAATCAGTGCAATGTCCAGAAAAGACATCTGAACAATAAAGTTTAAAATGGATGTGATTCATTACTGTAAGTAATGCTGTTTTGGAACTAAGTGAACTGCAGAGAGTTTTAAATGAAATGTTGAACAATGGAATTCTATGCAGAGGTTAACATTATAACGACTTTGTGCGTTGAGTGCCCATTTGTGTCTGACTTTTTGTGACCCCATGGACTGCAGCCCACCATGCTCCTCTGACCATGGGATTTTCCTGGCAAGAATACTGGAGTGGGTTGCCATTTCCATCTCCAGGGGATCTCCTCGACCCAGGGATCGAACCCAAGTCTCCCGCATTGGCAGGCAGATAGTGACTCTATAGACATGTAAGAAAATGCTACAACAACCATCAAGTGAAAACAGATTATCAAATTGCGTGATGCTGAAATTCTGGGTAAATTTACTTCAAAAAATTTTTAACTGTTTGGACAAATCATTGTTTCACCTAAGAGAGATAGGGCAATTTTTCTAAGCCTAAATGCCCAGTTTGCTTCTTTTAAGAGCCAGATCTTAAGTAAAGGAATAAAGGAAAAAAATTGAATGCACAGCTGTTTGCTTCTAGGAATACAAACAGGAGGAAATAAACAGAGGGAGGCTAATATCTGTGAGACTGGGCTAACTACTTCATTCCCAGCTGTGTTTTAATTTGTATTACTAAACACTAAGAAAACCCTTTTTATGATAGTCAGAGGTTGAGAATTCCCATTTGTGCCCAGCAAAAGTTAAAGGCACACTAGAAAATACCTGGAATGTTTGATTCAGTAATTTAGTGTCTGTCTATAGTCTTACAACATCAATTGAATGATTCAGGAGCTAATTCTCATTTAATGCCATTTAAAAGCAGAGATGACAAGAGAAACATCTCATCACTTCCAAGTGACTTAAAATACAAAAAAGATGGTCAAGTTAAAAATCGTAACTGATTTGCTGTTGAAAGATAATTTAGGGTAATAACAAAGTAAGTCAGTACAGCCTGAAGTCAGTTTATACCTGGGATCACAATTGCAAACAATGCTGTTCTCCACCCTTCGAAGACAATACAAGGTTTCTACTCCAGAAGAAATCAGGGAGCCAGGGATATGTCCAAACGGAGACCAAGCAACACTAGAGAAGGCGAACACCAGACAAGCAACACTAGAATAACACCAGAGTAGCACCTTAGACACCACTGTTAGTATCTTAAATGGAGAACTGTGAAGTCACCGGAAGCCCAGAATCTGTAAGAAATTCAAAACTTTACTAAAAAGTACACCTTCTTTGAGCTATCAATTTCTAATGCCATCAAGCATAAGATAACTACCTTTACACAAGACAATTGGCTGTAAGGATAAACACTAATTTTCAAGCTAATTTTATGAGTTATTATTTTTAGTTTTATTGTAAACTTAAACCCTAGGTTTATAGCAATAGCCATATTTGTTGAAATGAATGGAGTGTGCTTTTTTTTTTAAGCTGGCCATAATTTTGAGTTGGCCAAAAAGTTTGTTTGGGTTTCTCTGTAATATCTTATGGAAAAACCCAAACAAACTTTTTGAACAACCCAGTAGATACCCTGGTTACATGAAATGATGAATAAATTCCATAGCTGGACATCACTAATCCTCTATTGCCTCTTTTTTGATCTGGTGAATATTAATAATCTGATCATTGATTACTGTAGGTGGAAGTTTAACTCAACAGATAAACAATTTTTTCTGGTAGGGTTCACTCCCACAATTGTCGACCCATCCCCCATTTGAATACCAGCTTTGCCAGTTCTCTCAGGTTTGAACTCCTCATTTTTAGGGAGATGAAATGGTACAGAAGTGCTCAATTACTGGTGGACAGGTCCGTAGATGTATGCAATAAATGACGTAATGCAGATAAATATTCAGCAGAGCACCTGGATCTAGTAAGCATTCCATAAAGAGCCGGTATTACAAAAAACAAGTAGACAAGAACTTAAAATAACAAGTAAAAAACAAAACACTGTCTCTAATGCAAATAACTGTTTTCTCAAAATCTGAGAAAAACAAAAAGCAAATAAACAAACAACCCTCCCACTATTAACATACAATGCGTTATCCCTACCACCTAGCACCATACCTATCGAACAGTGTGTGCTGGATAAATACTAATACATTCCTAAATAATAACTATCAAAACCTATTATGAAACTCTGAGAATTTCTAGTTTGTAGACCTTGACTATTTCATCTTTGCATCTCAGTGCCTGGCAGATTATGTAACACATTCAGTTAATTTCACCTTTTCTCATGCAATTAAAAAATAATTTGAATTCTTAAAACTTTTGATTTGTAATTTAATTCCATGTCAGGGGTTTTGGGTTTGGACTGTAACGTACATAAGGGTAAGGGCCAAGTCTGTCTGGCTAATTATTCTTTATAATGAAGCAAGTCAGTACAGCCTGAGGTCAGCTTAGACCTGGGATCACAGTATATAAATCAATATATATTTATTATATATTATAATAAATAATTAAGCATATTATTTTGCTCAGTGTTTAACATAAACTAGGGGCTCAAATGTTTGAATAAATGCATAAATTTTCATGTTCTATAAAAAAAGGGAACAAAACCATAATTCCTAACCAGAGTTCAGACCAAACAAGTATATGAGAATGCTACAATGGAAAACTTACTGCTGGAAGCTCTGTTTTAAGAAAGTCTTAGCATATGTTAACTATCTATCAATAAAACTAAAAAAAAACAGGAAAGTCTTAAAAGCTGATCACATTAAGGAACTCACAGCAGTATTATCATTTTAGATCCTAGAAGCATTTACTCTACATGGCATCCTGGAATTTTTTCAGTGTTTTCTTACCAAAACCAAAACGTAAGAATTCAGTGTCATATACAGTTTCACCAAAAACACATGTTTTTGACCAGAGAAACTCCATACAACCAGCTTTCTAAAGTAAAAAGCCAAAGTTCGACACTGCTGTATAAAAATCTCCGATTACTTCCTGTTCTGTTTCTCAGGATTTGGAAGGACTGGCTTGGCTCTGTTCCCTAAAGGAACGAAAACAAAGCGTGGAAAACAGTCCTATCTAACTTCTGATCCCTCTGCCAATTAAGAGAATGTGTGCCCAGGGAGGTCCCTGCAATACCAACTTTGAGAGGTAAGAACTGAAATAAGAAACTTCAGAACTGCAAGATTCTACTTTCTAATACAGGAAATTCTCTCAAAGTGCAAACAAAAGTACTAATTATAAAAATTACTTTCACTGTACACCTGGGTCTGCCAATACCAACTCTTAGAGAGAGAAGGACCACTCATTCAAGGAGCACTTTTCAGGAATGTCTGAAGATAAAGATCTTCAATCAGAGATGAGTTATTTTCAGAGAGCCATGGAGTTGTTTCAGGGCGTATCAGGATATTTGGGTCAGGAAGGTGTTATTACGCTCAGTGCCACAGAAGCCAACAAAACCTTCAGTATTTTTTCCCATGGCTTTGATTTATTACGAGGATTAGGAGAAAGTAATTCTATCTCTGATAGAATCCCGTCACCTAAGTAAATGAAACCTGTGCAATCCTGAGTACAGAGCAGTAACAAATTTTAGATCAAGAGTAATAATACTGTATGCCCAAGACTTGGATTCCACACCTTTAAACTGTTATCTTCTTTGGCGGAGGAGAACATATTCCATGTGATTTTAAGTAGTTTACATATAAAGTCCTGATCTGGGGGGTTTCAAAGCTATTAAAAAAAAATCTACAGGTCCCCAAACTGCAATAATCAGGCTGACTGAAGACTAACAGAGCAGCAGGACACAAACGGGATCTTAAGAAAAACCAAGATTTAAGGACTTGATAGTAAAGAACCTTGCTTTTCTTCCATTCCTGGCAGGGGCTCCCTTACTAGATGGAGTCGGGTTCATTATTCAGAAGCATCTAATAAAAGCATTATTATTTAATCTCATGATCAAAACAAGTTTAGAACTGTCTGGACTTCCTTCTCGCCAGGTAAACAGTTGATCATATAAAAACATGCCAGTTTTTTTTTTTTTTTTTTTTCTTTAACATAGAGCTTGTGAGGTCTTCCTAGCATGTGACAATGAACTTTCAGGTAAGTCCAAGAGTTCTTATGTACACCTTCAAAAGGATCTGTTTAAAGACAGGTAATTCCATCCCCTTCCACACCTCAAGTAGTATTCTCTTCTGACTGTTCCTCACTGCTTCCCACCGCTTTGCCTCATTTTCCTCTCTCTGTCGCGGCCATGCGCATATAAACCCAGAGGATGAGCCCAAAACTGACAAACCAAGAAAGGGGTTTCTCATCTGACACTGACTGACATTTACCTGACTCTTAACTGACACAGATTTAATATCAATCGATAACGCTAGGCCATATGAACCCCTCAGGACAAAGCCTTTCATTTCTTTGTGTCCACAAGGCACAGGCCTTAGAACAAAGGCATTCAAAGTTGCCTGCTGTCCTGATTAAACAAATAATATTTTATTTTAAATCACTAAAAGTGATAATAAATATCAGACTACCGACAGAAGACTTTAGTATTGAAATATAAAAAACACACCAAACATGGTGCCTCCATCAATGAGTACAAATCAAGAAAAAAAAAATGTGTTCAACCAGCAAATTTAACTCTTCTTACTAAAAAAAGATCAGTGCTCTTCCTTAGAATGACTTCTTCCAAAATTATGAAGGAATTTTATCTGGCTTGTCCTCTAACAATTTCTTACTGAACTTGTGGTAGGTACAATCAATGTTTCTTTTAAGTCAACTACTAATGTGAAAATTTATTATCTACTATATTTTGGGTCTAATATAAAAGATTATAAATATTATCCTCTTAAAAACGAACCCTTCCCTGACCTCCAAAAGAAAACACCAGGAAGCAAGAAAGTAGAAAAGAGGAAAGTACAAAATAGGGTTGAAATAATTTTAACTACACCAGTAATCACAAGAACAGTGGTTAAGACAATAACAGTGGTTGACTCTGCCATCCAATGTAGGGGGCATGGGTTTGCACATGTTGCATAGTGTAGCCAATAAACAAATAAATAAATGTAAGTTGGAGAAGACTCTTGAGAATCCTTTGGACTGCAAGGAGATCCAACCAGTCCATCCTAAAGGAGATCAGTCCTGGGTGTTCATTGGAAGGACTGATGCTGAAGCTGAAACTCCAATACTTTGGCCACCTGATGCGAAGAGTTGACTCATTGGAAAAGACCCTGATGCTGGGAAAGATTGAAGGCAGGAGGAGAAAGGGACGACAGAGGATAAGATGGTTGGATGGCATCACCGACTCGATGAACATGGGTTTGGGTGGACTCCGGGCGCTGGTGATGGACAGGAAGGCCTGGCGTGCTGTGGTTCATGGGGTCACAAAGAGTCGGACATGACTGAGCGACTGAACTGCACTGAACTGAGGCTGGCAAAAAATATAAAAGTTGGATAATACCAAGTGCTGACAAAGATATGAAGGAACAAGAACTCATACTGCTGGAGGGAGTATAATAGTACAACTACTTCGGAAAACAATTTAGATTTATTCAGTGAAGCTGAAATGCACCTTACCACCTCAATTATGCTTCAAGTTCTATGTCTGAGATAATCTTACAAATGAGTATGAGAAGACATACAATGATGCTCACATAAAGCCATAATAAAATAAAATAGCACACATGTCCACCAATGGGTAATGCTTATAGAATAAACAAACATATACTAAACTAATACACAGTCATAAAAATGAGCCACATTAATTTGGTATGAACCTTACAAATAATAATGTTTAAGAAAATAAATCACATACAGAACGAATTCACTTTTATTAAGTTAAAAGAAGAAACTGGGAAAATTAAACCATGCACTGTATATTGACTCAAACATATGTGGTAAACATTTAAAGAAAACCAATGGAATGTTATAAACATTCAGGATGGTGGTTGCCTATGGGGGTAAGGGTAGTGGGTAATGACAAAGAAATGGAATGAAGGAGGGGCAAGAGAGGGCTTCAAAGGTCTGCGACATGTTCTCTCTTTAAAGCTGAGTTATCTTGTGCAGTGATCAATGTATTTTTCTTTTTGTTGGACAAATTTTATACTCATTTGGTATATATTAGATTTTCCATCTAAATCTATATTAGATTTTTCATAATGAATAAAACACATACTCAAAAAAAGTTTTAAAAAGTACTTAGCATCACATACAAGTAGTAGTTAAATAAATACTTGGCTAACAGAATTTAGACAATTTGTTGCTAATTGCGTAAAATAAACTTACTTGTACTGCACAAGCACACAGTTTGAATTATATAGATTATTTTAACCTACTTTGCTTGTTTCCATGGAACAAGTCTGACCAAAGGGTTGAAGGCAAGAAAGAAATTACTATTAATTAGTCATGTTACAGAGTCCCTATTTATGAGCTCTTAGTCAAACGCTCTTCCTAAAATTATTGCCAGGTGGTTCTGGGAATCTGTAAAATCCTGACTGCTGTCATTTCTACTTTGTTGCCTATTAGGCAACTCTGTGGCTTAAAGATTATGAAATTTTGCTCTGGTTCACCACACAGTTTGGACTTTCAAAATGACTGACAGCAAAGAGAAGAGATTAAATATTTAGGTGCAAAAATATCTATGTGGTTAACACCTATCTAAAAAACTTTATGACCCAAAGATAGACTAAAATATTCATCTGAAAGCCCTACTCCTTGTATTTTAGACTTGATAAATAGTACTCCACAAAATGATTAAGCCACTGTCCTTTAGTATTTGCATATATCATTGCTTTATTTTTTTACTAATTTAATTTGGAGAATGTCATTTTTAATTTTAAGAAGATACTTAATATATTCTGAAGAACTTATAATGAAAATACTGCAGTAACGAATCAGCTCACATCTGTTTAGTATATAAACTCCTAGGAGTTCACGGATGTCTACCTAGATCTCCTTCACACAGTCAGAGCCCAGAAATTCTGGAATGACCACCACCCTTGACCGATGAGACATGGCTTCTTGTCTGGTCAGTGGCAGGGTCACTCTTCTTGAAGATTCTACTGAAACTAAACCCATTGAGCCTCTCAATGCCCAGGTTCATACCATCTCCATTCCCTTTCCCAATCCATCTCTTGACGCAACTTTCGCCTTACAAGACTTTGCTGGGTCTGGCCCTGACCTAGCCTCCACTCTGCCTCCATATCTTGTAAACTAAACCACCCGAGGAAGCGGTGCCCCGTTGTCAGCAAACCTCTTTTCAAAGCATTACCCCAGTACTCCGGCTGCTAAGGACGCTGCCTGAAGGACACTGCCTATCCCGCTCGGCCCTGACAAACAACAGCTTTTATTCCCTCCTCCTCAAGGTCCTCCAACCACTTGACGGAACTTAATCCCGGGACCCCATCAGGCCCATAACCTGCACATAATCTGAAATCAACAACATCAGCGATCACAGTACATTAACACAACCCCCAACCACCAGCATGCATGTCTAACTACTCTTCCTCTGTGGGGTGTCTGTTCTTGGGCAAGTCTCTGTTCTAAGTTCATCAGATTCCTTCCTGCTCCATTTCCTTCCTTCCCAGCCTGAAGTCCAAGGGTCTAACATTTCAACAAAGTTTTCACACCCTAAACTCTCCTGCTCATCTGCCTTTCATGGCATTCACCCGGAAAAACCCTCTGTGGCTCCAACTATTCACTTTCTCCCCAACCCTCCCTAAAAGGTTCCATAACCCCACGAGTGTGGACAAGGTACCCGAGACATAGCGCGTAACACGCTGTGTTTTCATGAACTGCTGACTTGTTTATCACAAAACTTTTATTATAAACATCAACAAATATTTAGTGAGCATCTCCTAAGGAGAGGAAGGCACTCTTCTAAGCCCTGGGAGCTCAGAAATGAGCAGGTCGGAGGCGGTCCCTGTTCTTGGGAAGCTTACATCTCAGTGAGGGGAGACAAATGACAGAGGCATATGAACAAGAAGCTGAGCCAGTAGTGCTGAGAACCAGGAGGAAAGGACACTACAGTAGGTCACACGACAGCAGGTGTCTGGTCAACGGGTTTTGGGTGTGAGTAAGACAGGGGAGTTCATCTGCTTGACGGCGTTCTTAAATACACTGAAACCTACAATATCTTCTCCACCACCCACAACAGAAGCACTATGGCTCATTCTGAACCTTAAAATCACTTAGCCTCAATAAGACCATCAAACCAACTGAACACATCATGAAAGGGGGGGAAAAAAAGAAGAACCCTGCCCTAAAGGCATCAGCATCTAACTGATTCAATAAAGAGACTTGTACACACATGCCCAGTTAATTTTCTACGTAACAGAAGTACATAATCAACTGTATGAACAGGATCCAGTGTAAACCCCTATCTGAGGCAGAGGAAGCATAAACCTCAAACGGGCTCAGTAAATTTGGGGGCACATGTGCTACACAACAGCTTACAAAAAGGTTCCAATTCTCCACTTCTCCCCTTATGGACAACGTTTGCAACGTGTTTTCCAAGTCTCTCAAAAGATGGAATCTCTCTCTCCACATCGTGAACTGGAGCTGGCTGTGAGACTTTCTTAGGCCAATGGAAAGCAGTGCATGAAGTGATGCTGCCCTAATTCTGAGCCCAGACCTCGAGAGACCTGGAGCACTTCAGCACACTTGCTTGCACACCTGCCTTCCACGCAAGAGCAGGCCTGGGGAAGCCTCCTGGGGATGAGAGACTGTGGAAGAGGGGCCAGTCACTTCTACCATCTCCGAAAGACCATCCCAGACCAGCCAAGATGAGCAAAGCCTCCTGCTTGACCCACATCTGATCTCAGACAAGAGTAAACGCAACAGGACATTTAAAATGGAAAACCAACAGGATCCTAGCGAACAGCACAAGCAACTCTGCTAAATGTGACAGCCTGGATGGGAGGGAAGTTTGGGGGAAGAATGGATACATGTATATGTATGGCTGAGTACTTCTGCTGTCCACCTGAAACTATGGTAACATTGTTAATTGTCTATACTCCAATATAAAATAAGTTTAAAAAAAGAGAGAGTAAATGCAACAGACACGAGAGGAACTGCATAGCCAACCCAGGGCCCTGTGTTCAGCAATGTACAGTGACTATTTTAAGCCTTTGAGTTTGGAGATGGCTTCTTATCCAACACTAACTGACGCAGCAAGATTAATCATATCTATTCAACTGGAATCATCTATTACATTTCTCCTTCAATGTGTTTGAGGAATTGAAGCCCAAAATTGTAAAATATTTTCATCTCAGGGTCTTCTGCAAGGAGGCTTTAATACAACACTAGGTAGGAGCTGTTATACACAGAAAAGATGTAGAACCCCATCAAAGGAGTTTATTTCTCCTACCAATAATACTGCCTGTTTTCCATTCAGTTTCTTCTGCAGCTCCACTGGGAAAGGAACAGCAGCTGGACTAAGACTCATTCATATAAGAATAACGGGGGGGGCTTGATATGACTTTGTAAAAATCTGGATTATTAGGTAAATGTTCAAAATGGACCTGTGATTTCTCTGTATCAGAAAAAAAAAGTCCTTTTATCATTCTTTCCTGAGAGACAGAAATTCCTCGGTGTGAACTATTTCTGAGAAATACAGCTATTCTTCCAAGTTTGCAAAGGATTTCATTTCTTTTTCGCACACTGTCTTCTACCTCCTCCGAGAGTCTTAAATAAGTTTTTGAAAGTAGATATAATAAGTAAGCACGCCACCTCCCCTTCCCACTCATCTGGGTAAGCATAAAAGGTTTAGTGACTCTAACTGGACTCAGCCTGTCCAGCTTTCTACCCTGTGGGGCTGTTCTGAGAATCAAAGGAAAAGGAAGGCGAGGAGAGTATGCAGAAGGAATGCGACCCCGCCTGGCCCACTGCCCACAGCTCCAGTCCCAGCCTACTCAGGCCACTACTGCTCACAGGCCGGCCTGGCCCGCCAGCAGCGCAGGCCTGTGAGCGCCTGTTTTCCAACACTGTTGCAGGGCCTGACTGTTAATACTTGTAAAATATTTCAAACCTCTATATTTAAACTTCTATAGTTGCCATCCCAACTTTTCCTATTCCTTTTTATTAATGATCAGGGGTTCAGTTCTTTTATTTCTCCTCCCTTCATCTACCACCTTCTGCAGATGGTAATAATTTATTCTACAGATAATACACTCATTAAAAAAAATTATGAAACACATTTTTAAAACACAGCATTATCCATGTTCAAACTGCCTTTTCATCATCACTCCTGGGTACACTGTATTCTATACCACCTCCCGCATAATACAGCTCTTCCTACCTACGTTAACAGGCCCTGACATTACAATGCCTTGAGTTCTTCCCTACCCTGGAGAACATATTCATGCTAGGTCCTGCCTTTTATCTGCAGCCCTGGACAAAAAGTACTTTACTCTTCCAAGAAAGTCTTCCTTAGTGCCACTGGGTATTTCACAAATAAGCTGATTTCCAATTCTTAAATCACAGGGCTTTCTTAAATAAAAAACATTTTAAAAACCAAAAATATATATATTATTAAATATACATACACCATCAACAACAAAACTTACTGACCAGCCTGTGTGACAGTTTCTACCTTCAAGAAGCTTAGAATCTACACAAGTTGAAGACGTAAAATGATATTTCTGGGGATAACCCTGGCAGTCCAGAGGTTAAGACTGTGTTTCCAATGTGGTAGGCAGGAGTTCGATCCCTGGTTAGGGAGCTAAGATCCCCCCATGCCGTGCAGTGCAACTAGAAAGATTTATTTTTTTAAAAAATATTTCTGAACCATTATTAGTAGGCCAGGATTTTCAACTGTTTTCCAGCATAAATGATCCGGAAATGTGCCATCTTATATACGAAACGTTATGGCCTTGCAAAACAAATACCCATGTATTTCATACGTACACAATGGTTTACAGTTTTTCCAAGTTTGTTCACATATTCACTCACATCATAAGCCTATAAAGAAGGCAAGACAAGAATTACCCTCTCCAACAAACTGGTTCTTAGTGGGAATAAGCAATCCTCTCCAAGCTGTGTGCTTAACAGAGCCAAGGTCTGACCCTTGGCCACTTTCCACTTCACCAGAACACTCAGCGGCCAGAGGCTTACAGATATGCACACTGTGGTCACAGGATAAAAAGCATCCCCTCCTGGCCAATTTAATAGGCCTATAATAGGCCTACATCATGTATCATGGAGATCTCCTAAATTCCTAGGTGAATGCACACTGCACTCTCTCCATTGAGCTGTCGACAGGTTAGCACCCCCTATTTACACTTATTTTTAAGACACAATAAAGTAAGGAAAAAATAAGCTTTACTAAGTTCTAAGACACAGACTGACGACCATACATGTATATAATCTGTAAATCAATAGACATATAATGACAGAATACAACCAAATTTTCTTTTTTACTTACCAAGATGCACAACGAAAGTATTTTGGAGAGTTCTATTAAGCTAACTGGCTCTGACAAAAATACAAATGATTATAAATGACATAAATCATTAAGGAAAATAGCAAGAGAAGAATAGAGAAAATATATGGAAGAATCAATCTGTAGAAGAGACTCAAACAGGAGACAAACAGTGGGAAAGATGACAAGCGTGGCCAAAACCGAGAACATGCAAATTCAAACAAGATATCACTTTTGTCCATTAGATTCCCTCAAAATTTTAGTCTGGTAACTTCAAGTACTGGCAAGGATACAGGAGATAATAATCCTATATAATGCATGATGCAAGGATAAAATGGTGAAGAGTTTTTGGAAGTTGGCCTAACCACAAAGAGTAAAGCCATAAACCAATCTGAATGTGACTGTTGAAGGGCTCCAATAGTTGGTCCAACTCCAATTCCAAAAGGAATGTAGGGAGTGATGCACTGTTATCATTTGGGGCGTTTGGATTCATTATGCAGCTTTGCACAATGTGTCACTTTCTACCACTTTCTTATTTTTTGCATGTAACTCCACAAACTTAATGAACAATACTGCTTCTCATTTATCTTATTATTACACATTTCAATATTTTCAGATACTATTTATGGTGTTTAGCAGGGTTTTACCACATTTATCAAAAGCTAAAATACATATACAACCTAACTCAGCAATTTCCACATCTATTTTATAAGAATATTTTCATATGACCATAAAGTTTATGTATAAATATGTTCACAACAACGATTTTAGAAACTGAGGGGGGGAAAATGGAAAAACACTACATGTCCAACAATAGGGGTGGGTACAGCTAAATAATTAATGTCTTGTAGCTACTGAAAGAATGGTTTTGACTTCTAACTACTACTATGAAGCGATCTAAGATATTAAATAAAAAGTAAAAGTCAAAGAATCATACACATAGGACAAGTTCATCTTGGTAAAACTAAACAAATGAATGTATGCCTGGATAGGTATGCAAAGAAAGGGGAGCAGGACAAACGCCAAACTACAGATACACAGAACCTCCTCTGGGAAGTCGAGTATGGGGTGAGGGGGACTCTACATTACTGTATCAAAAGTAATAGTAACATTTTCGTATAAGTCTCCCTGGGAATGCATAGGTTATAGTGACTACTCTTAAATATTGCCACTGATAATACTAGCTAAATCATATAAGTTAATCCAAAGGTCAAGTTCACAAGTCAGTCAAGCACTTAAAACCACACTGCAAAAAAACTCACAACGCAAATACATATATATGTGAGATTATCTGTCCATCTAGCCATCCACCCACCGACACATACGACTTTGGACACCACTATAATCACTAATATGGGTACTTGCTCCTTATCGATGAACTCTGCTACAGTTTTTTCACTCAGCAATGGGAAAGAGCAGTCCTGGTGTAAAATATGGATATTTTGCAAATTAATCTAGCACAAGGTACCAATAATTAACATCTTATACTTCAGTTGTATTAATTGTGTGAACCCAGGATGAACAAACGCTTAAGACTCAATTTACTCAAGTGCTCCCATGTTTTAAAAATATTTGGGCCTACACGCAAGCTCTTGAATTGCTTTTCATTTTAAGGTTTGTAATTTTATTACATAAATTTGTAGCTATTAAAGACAGTAAATACACCTCTATACCAACATCCTCACCTAAGCCCTTGCAAACATCAACTTGTCATAATATACTTTCCTACTGATCCAGAAGTTACTCTCCAAATTCTTCTGAATACAGTGCTCCAAAGTACTACTGCTAATCAATTAGAACTGCAATGCTACTAGAAAATTATTTACTATCTCTGGTAGTCCATTCCATCAACAGTCTGCGATGAACCACATCTCCTTGTATTCAGAGGCTTGTATAGTTCTCTCCCACTTTTGAGTTTGGCCTTGGTTATGTGACTTGCTCTGACCAACAGGACATGAGCAGGCATAAAACAAGCATAGGTTTTATTACATAAATGCTTATACCCAGTGGCTTGTCTTCTTGGAATATTGCCTCTTAGAAGCCCAGCTGACTTGTTATCAAGCAACTCAAGGTAGACCACTAAGAGATTAGAGGCCACGAGAAGACATTTGGCAATTCCAGCCACCACCAAGTTCCAGCTGAATGTATCTGTATGAGTAATCTCAATGACAGCCCAGGAAACAGAAGAACAGCCTCGCTGAGCCCAGCCAACCCAAAGCAAGGTGAGAAATTATAAACCATTGCTGTTTTTAGCTACTAAGTTTTAGGATAGTCAGTTATGTAACAACAGGTAACTGGAAGATAATTCTTGTTCCAAACTATCAGAACTGCTAATAACCCACACAGATTCTCCATCAAATTCTTCAAGAAATACCTTCAAATTTCACCTATCCAATCAGGGTATTTATTGTAGGTCTGGAGAAACAGGGGCACTTTTATACATTCTCATGTACAAAGGGAGATCATAACTGTACAAATCTCCTAGAGGGCAACTGGGCAAAATGTTAAGTAGTGAACCTTTTAAAAAGCTCATGAGTGAGTGAAGTGAAAGGCACTCAATCACATCCAACTCTTTGGGATCCCATGGACTATACAGTCCATGGAATTCTCCAGGCCAGAATACTGGAGTGGGCAGCCTTTCACTGTCCAGGGGATCTTCCCAACCCAGGGATCAAACTCAGGTCTCTCATATTGCAGGCAGACTCTTTACCAGCTGAGCCACAGGGAAGCCCAAGCACACTGGAGTGGGTAGCCAATCCCTTCTCCAGCAGATCTTCCAGGCCCAGGAATCGAACCGGGGTCTCCTGCATTGTAGGTGGATTTTTTACCAACTGAGCTACCAGGGAAGCCCCCAAAAGCTCATACCCTATCCCAATAATTCCAAGTCTAGGAAACAAATATGCATGTAAGAGTATTACATAAGATTTTTCTCACAGCAAAAAGTTGGAAACAGCTGTTTAGTTGCTAAGTCGTGCCCGACTCTTCTGAGAACCCAAGGACTGCAGCCCTCCAGGCTCCTCTGTCCATGGGATTCTCCAGGCAAGAATACTGGAGTGGGTTGCCATTTCCTTCTCCAGGGGATCTTCCCAACCCAGGAATCGAACCTGAGTCTCCTGCATTGGCAGGCGGATTCTTTACCACTGAGCCACCAAGGAAGCCTCATAGTCATATAAAAATAAGATGATTAAACTATTATACATTCATAAGACAGACTATTCGATTAATAAAAAATCTTCCAATGAATAAATATATAATGACATGAGGACACACAGTATAACCTTAATGAAAACAGCATTCAACGCAGTATTAGCAATAAGACCCAAATCTTTAAAAGTACTTATGCATATATGCTGAAATATTAATGGAAATTCTCTCTGCATAATGGGACTGGGTGATTTTTATTTTCTCTTTTATACTTTTCGTTTTTTTCCAAATGTTCTGTAATAAAAATGCATTACTTCTATAATCAGAAAGAAACACTTAACATTATAAAACAGGTTGGAAAAAAAGCACACACACTTAAGATGGATTTGGAATCATTCTCTGACATTTCTTTACTAAATTTTTTTAAATGCCATCATTATTAGATGCAACTATATTCTGTGGTAGAACAGATTTTTCAAAGTAAATGTAGTACCACAGATGAATTTTCAGAGAAAAAAACTGACACTAGGTTTAACATGTTACTTTCCTTGCACCACTGTGCTGTACTATGGAAAATGAGCAAGGAGTAATTCCTTGTGTTTTCTGAGTAATTCCTTGTGTTTTCTGAAGACTGGGCCATACTGTCCCATTTGACTGAGTTTTAAATTTTAGGTTGAACAGCTTTATTGTAAACATTTAATAAAATGGGTATTATACGCACCTTCAATCAAATTCAGCAAGAGCCGATGGAATTAACTCAATATGAAGACTAAAGCAATGTTTCATCTCAGAGGCAAATTCTCTTTTGGGGACCATATCTATCCCAAAGAAATAACACATGTAAAGAATCTTAGTCACTTGGAAGGGATGGAGGGAAAGACTGTGTAGAACACCCATGGGATGTATGTCGTAAGCAAGTTTGGGTAGCATTACTCAAGCACTGACACCATGTGGGAATTATGAGTGGCCAGTGATTTCAGAAGAACCAGAGGGAATCCCTGATGCGCTCCAGCAGGATGGGGTTTGACCACAGTGAGACTGTACTACCGCTTGTACTAAATCCGAGTTGGTTTCCTCAATCCCCCTTGCTCAAGGCAGCCAGAACCGGATTGGTTTCTACGGCTTCATCCTCAGAATTTAACACTTGCTTTCCCTTCTCCCAGGTCCAAGCCTGAATCACCCTGTGTGCATCTTCAGCTACTCCCTCTTCATCAGAAGGCAGAAAGCGGCCTTGCAATCACTGATCCTATCACTTCTTAGAAGCCTGCAGATGCTCAAGTCCATGGCCTTCCTGGCTGTTAGCACTGGGCCCTGTATACCAGGGAGGAGCGGTAGTCTCTGATCATGCAGCCTTTCACACCCCGACTTCCCGCGTGAACCTGGCCTTCCTCTCTTATTGCACAGCTCCTCGGAAGGCTGGCTGACAGTATTATAATCTCAGCTTCAGCTAAGGACAGAAAATGACTGAAGACCAGAGGACCAGTCTTCACTCTTGCGGTGGGCATGGGATACAAGACAGTCAAAGTCCCTAAGATTTTTTATTGGGGAACAGAGAAGAAACCTTATCTTTTGATTTAAACAGCTAAAAGAACGTAATTTGGGGCTGTGGTCAGCCATTTTCCTGGTTAAGTGGAGAAAAGCTTTCTCAAGTGAAAAAAGGTGGGTAAGAAAGGGCCTTGAAGGATTCATTTGTGTCACTCCTGGAATTAACATGTGAGGAGAGCTGGCTTTCGCTTATAATAGTTGGCTTTGGGTCACTGACAATTCCAACAGTATGAATCCTAACCAGATGACAAATGAGAAGCAGGAAAATGTCCTGGGATGTTCAGATTTCCTTTTCCTACCATCTGTAATAGGTCTTCATGTCGAACATCTCACTGCCTATTAGGTGTCGGGTGCTAGAAACATGATTATGACACAGTCTCTGCCTCCGAAGAGTTAACAGTCTAGAGAAGCGCTCCCCAACCTTTTTGGTACCAGACACACGTTTTGCGGAAGACAGTTTTTCCATGGACTGGGACAGGGGGGATGGTTTCGGGATAAGTGGAGCTCAGGTTGGGTTCATGCCCCTGCAAGACTCTAATGCCACCACGGACAGGCGATGGAGCTCAAGGTGGTAATGCAAGCAATGGGGAGCACCTGTAAATACAGATGAAGCTTCGCTGGCTGGCCTGCCTCTCACCTCCTGCCGTGCAGCCCAGTTCCTAACAGGGACCCCTGGTCTAGAGGGATTCTCTCAGCGCTTCTGGAATTACTGGCCACTTCAAAGAATAATTCCCAAGTAGCCAGGAGGCTGCTTCTAAAGAACCAAGGGCTTCCCCAAGTGACTCTGACACATCTGTGACCTCCACCTCATGAGACCCACCTTCTACTTCTCTCCGGCCTTTCTAGGATCCACTGAGTTCAGTCTCTAAGTGGACTCTATCTGCTTTACTCATACTACTCCTGACAGCAGACAGACTTCAGTATTTCCCCTGTTCTCCAAATCACAGTAGGTTGAACTGTCAATATTTCTAAGTGGAAATGGCATGGTCACTGCCAAGGTCCATTTCCCAACAAGCCTCACAGGTCCCAGCATTATCTTGGCTTCATCCTGGTTCTGGTCCCTCAGTTGGGCTTCTGAGCAGATCCTACCTGTGTCATGGAGGAAAATCACATAAGCCACACTCAAGAAACAAGTGATTTCCTAATTCATACTGGGATAGACACACTGTCATATAATGAGAATATTTAAATTCCACAAAGAGCCACATTATAAGGCTTTTGAATAGCATGGAATTAAGATCACTGTCATCATCAAAACTCACCAGGAAATATTTATTGAGGAAGTATTATGAGAAAGGTTTAAGCTGAGGGATGGAAAATATAGCTATAAACAAGCTGCTTTTCCCAAAGGCTACCTACCATGAGTGTGTGTAGGCAAACAGGTATTAACCAAGCATTGGCTTGATTTTAAAACGTGTTTTTTCAATATACTATTTCTGAAATAAGGATAAAAGGGTTTATTTAATATGGTTATCCCCCCCCCCTCCCCCCGCCGAAAAGCTGTTGTTATTAAATCAGTGGTACTGATAACTACTGGGAGCTTAAAAGAAATACGGTGGTTATAGGAGTATTTCATCATAATCCTGTTAAGTGTTAAAAAGAAATACAAGGAGAGAATCTGACGAGGGGCAGACCTTACGCTGGAGGGGCTCCACTAAGTCTCCCCAGAGTCGCATCTAACACCATAGTCAGACTGACCCTTTCAAAGGGCGAAATCAGACCACACTTTTCCTCTGCTCAGACCTGCGACAGCTCCACATCACCCAGTGTTAACAGCCAATTATACCAACCAATGAGGCCCCACACACCCCTGCCTGTCCTTCTCTGATTGCACTGTTTTCTTCCCCCACACCCGTCCTTCTACACTCTTCTCCTGATCCTCCACATCTAGCTCTAATTTTTTTTCTTACAGCACTTATATATGCTTACATACCGCAAAACTTATTTATCAATGTTATATTTTCTTTGTCTGATATTCCCTCCCCCACCATCCCACTCCCCAGAAGGGTAGAGTTTGGGGGGTATATTTTGTTTAATGATGTGTCCTATTTACTAAGGCATGTAATTATGAGTTCAAAATGTATTGAAGAGTTGGAAGAAAAAATGTGTTGGTGAATGACTATGTAACTGGAAGACCGTGCCCCTGGGACTGAAATAATAGATAAACTCATAATTAATCATAGTCAGCTTAGCCGTGCTCTCAAAGGGTAATTTCTGTTGCAGTGTTTTTCCTTTTTCCTAAATTCCACTTCACATCGACCCCACCCCAAGTCTTTCATTGGCTACAACAACACTGTCACTCAGGTCACAGTCCAATCTCAAGCCCAGATGCTATTAATTCTTCATCTGTCACTTGTGCTGCTCTGTTCTGATCACTCTGTGGGGTTTCATGGCTGAGCTTCAAGAAGGTTTACTCCTTACGTTTGTGAGAAAGGCCTCTTCCATACTGGACCAATTCCTCACAATACATCTGCTCAAAGCATCATGCACACGTCATAACATTTATCAGCCTATGACTGTACATTTGTGATTATGTTACCACTGTCTCTCCCACTAATTTAACTATAAGCTGCATAAGAGCAAGGTCCATGTCTGTTTCATTCATAAAACCTAAAGCGTTCAGCACACAGTGCTCACTATTTGCTGAATGAGTTATTGGATGAAGGAATATGACAGTGCTGGCTTGGATCTACATTTATTATTTGGAGATAAAGCAGCTGAGACAGCATTTTAAGGGGTAGAGGGTGTGTTTCTTATTCATGAGGGGGAATAGAAAATAATGTTGGGAGTCCTTTGGAAAGGCCAGATTTTAGCCAGCTAAAATGTGATGTCCTTTTGGAGGTAAGCAGCTCAAAAAGCGAACCATCAGTAACACCTCTACCTAGAGCTCCCCCCAACCACCAACCCCCTTATTCTGGTCAAGGGTCCCAATCATTCTCGTAGCCACTCAGACACAAAGGCCTTTAAGTAACTTTTGACCTCTCTTTCTCTGACAACCGCCCAGCTCACCAAGACTCCCAAGGCCTGTCAACTCCTCTTTAATAACTTTGATCAATGGCCTCCTTCCTTTCCATTCCCGCTGCTACCAACTTCGTCCCAGCACTAACTCCCAGATTACAGCCACAGACCCAGAAAGGGACTCCTCCATTCCACGTTTTGCCCCTCTCTAAGCCATGCTGCCTGCATTCAAATCTCCCTTAATGCCTTCACCTTACGGTATTAATGCTGTACCAAAAAAATCCACCTGCAGTGGCTTGCCTAGAAATGAAAATCTCAGCCTTACATTCAAAGACCAGACACAATATAGCTCCAGACAGAGTTCCTGGTCTGACTTCCCATTATCCTAGCATTTTTTCTAACCACCTACCAGCAGGGTAGTTATCACTATTCATCACTATTCAACCCCTCAAAACCTACTGACCAGTATTTTTTTAATAGAATCTCAGAATTTGGTCATTTCTTTACATCCACTCGAGAGTGCTGGTGCTGGGCACTATTCTAGGTATTTGGTGTACATGTGAATCCCAGCCATGCCATGAAGGCCTAACTCAACTCCTGCCTCTTCCTTCATGCCTTTCCCCGTCAAGCTGGCCCTAAGTTTCTTCTTCCTTCTCTGACTTCTTAGGATGCCATTTGAGTGACAACCAGCATCACTTTTATATGAACTCCAATTTGCTCATAGCTATACATGTCACTTTTCATCATTTAACCCCAACTTATACATATCTTTATAGAAAAGAGAAAAAGTCCCAGGAGAGAGTATTTGCCCACAAGCGCTGAGAAACCCCTTGTCTTTCTAAGACAGACAGAGATACCTAAACAGGGATGTCTACATCCTACCAGTTTCTGTGGCCTCCGATTCCTTGACACTTCCAACCAGTGCCTTCCCTACTCCCCTTTCCTTCATCTTTCCTAAACTACACCGGCTTTGACAATCAGAAATACAAACCGAGAAAGAGATCCATCCCCATAAGGGGGAAATCACTTGAGAAATCCAGAAGGGGCTCTCCAAATGCAGTGACCTGCACTGTGGGGATCCCTCTGGTCCTACCCCAATGAACTCCTCTGGAGACTGGAGGCCAGCAGTATCAGCACAGACACCACTTACCAGGGGCTCACCAGATGCTGGCCTTCAGCTATATGCAGGCACTACAAGAAGACGCTGAGCAGGCCTGGTCCTGAGCAATGGTCCTGGGACTAAAAGGGACCGTGAGATCCCACGATAAAATTCACGCTATTAGAAGTCCTCTTATCCCACCCTTGAAACCCTAAATACACTTTATCACTGAAACATTTATGGGAAACTTTCCTAATCTGTCACAAAACACTCTGCTTTTCCTTTATGAGGATGCCATTTTAAAATCTGCTCCAGTTTTTTAAAACAACCCGACTGCATGGGTCTTCACGGCTGTGCAGGCCTTCTCGAGTTGCGGTGCGCGGGCTTCTCGTTGCAGGGGCTTCTCTGGTGCACGGGTTTAGTTGCCCCAAGGCATGTCAAATCTTCCCGGACCAGGGATCGAACCTGCCTGTGTCCTTTCACTGACTGGAGAGTTCTTAACCACGGGACCACCACGGAAATCTCATTTTTTGTTTCCATGTCTATTTTTCCTAGTAAGACTGCATGCTCCAGGAAAACCTCAGCTGAATCACCAAATACCTAGAATAGTGCCCAGCACCAGCACTCTCGAGTGGATGTAAAGAAATGACCAAATTCTGAGATTCTATTAAAAAAATACTGGTCAATAGGTTTTGAGGGGTTAAACGAGCTTTCATGTGCCTACTAACCTACCTACTAACCTAGGGGGCTTCTCAGGTGGCTGAGTGGAATCCGCCTGCCCACACAGGAGATGCAGGTTTGATTCTGAGTCAGGAAGATCCCCTGAAGAAGGAAATGGCAACCCAACTTCAATATTCTTGCCTGGAAAAGCCCATGGGCAGAGGAGACTGGCGGGCTACAGTCCACAGAATAGCAAAGAGTTGGACATAACTGAGTGAGTGAGCACACACATACTCACCTATCCACTAAACTTGTTTCTTTGAAATGATCTCTATTTCCAAGCTATCTATTTATGGAGGGACACATACCATAGATCTGTTTATACTGCTCTGTATTTTTAGGTCTAAAAGAGTCTTAGCCCAGAGACCTTAATTTGAATGATAGTGACTAATAGTGAAGCTATAAGACCTACAACAGGCCTTTAAGCTCTTTAGGCTTCCGTTTCATCATGAAAAAGGGTGCATGGGGAGGAGGGGGGAAAGGTAAAAAAAGGCTACTTTGAGTATTAAATTCATCGAATGCTGTGTTGAAGTGCCTCACACTAGGAGTCCATGGGCCCCACACCATCTCCCTTTAATACTCCACATGCTTTTCTCTATACCACAGTTGAAGGTTGAAACCAAAGTTCATTGTTATGCTGTACCTAACAAATTAGCATAAAGTGCTTTATACACAGAAGGATTACTCATTCCAAATACTGTTATGGATATGGAAAAGATGTACAATGTCCATGAATTGTTCTGAAACATGATGTTGCTACACCCAATTAGAATATTATAGTACAGCCATACCAAACAATTTTAAATATCAAACACACGGCAATATATTCTCACATTCTCACGGCAGCTATGTTCCCTGTCTTCACTCATAGTTTGAGTTGTGATAATCTATGAAGAAACAGATTTTCTTCTCACTTGCAACTTTAAATGGCTATTTCATACTAGAATTCCCCTCACTGCAGATTAGTTTGAAATTCTAAGCACACGTTAGATCCAACTATAGCAGATACTGAAATGAAACTTCATTAGTCAAAAAAAATCACACTCTGCTCTATTTGCATATCTAAGTTCAATTTTCAGAACTTTAAATTTAAAATCAAGGAAAAAATCAATATGAAAATATAACCTCACAAAATTTACATACTACTCTATGACCCTGCAAAGACATTTTTTGATCCCCAAACCTGTCACATAAGACAATGACCTCTAGATAATTAGAACAAAGTTGCTCACTATTCAGAGAGCATTGTTTAAAGATTTACTTAGCACTTTAAATTAACCATCTTAAAGCTTTGAAGCACAAGGTAACAGTCAATGACACATATATTTTAAGCTACCGTGACCTGTCATTAGAGTCATTAAGTAATATTTTCAAGGAGTAAGCAGAAAGCTTTATAACCTTCAAATATATGACTATCTTCTGCACTTTAAGCTGAGTTATTTGAATATTTAAAGCTATACTTCATAAATTATAAAAATCACCAGCAACTTTCAGCATTCTTTCCCAAAAATAAAAAGCATGAATTAACTGTTAAAAAGCAATATGGAAACAATAATCAAATTCAGACTCTGTGTATATGTATTTACACACACACACAATAAAATAATTTAGAGGCTGGCTAGCTTAAGGCAAACTTTCTTCATTAAAAAAATAAACCTAAATATTTATTGTTACAATAAAGAATTAATTTTCAAATTCTAACATTTTTCTGGCCAAAGTGATTTAAAGTAAAATACCTTCTCTTTATACTCTGTTTCCTAACTGTAAACTTTCATGAAAGAACCAATTTCAAAAACTGTATAAAATAAACTGATCATCCAGCTCAAATCTATACAACTCTTAACTCTGATCCGCCCCTCTGTTGACATTAGTGAGAGCTGTCAACCGTACACACACAACTCTCCCACTGTGGCAACAGAAAAAGAGGGAAGACACAAACTTTGGCTCCACTTAGACTTATCTATGGTTATCTACACACAGCTTAAAGACAGAGATTAAATAGTTAAGCAGGATCTGAAAGCTAAGTAACTTTCCACATTTCCCATACTATCTCTTCTTTGGCACTCTGAGTGCATTATTCTGTAGAATACTATAAATTCCCAGAACCAAATAAAATTCAAAGAAATTTGAAAGTTGGCTGGAACCGAGAAGTTGCCTTTTCCAGACCGCCTAATTTAAAGATGTGAAGACTGAGCTCTCCTGTCTTAGAGGGTCAAGGCCACAGTCCCGCCTTCCTTCTGCTCTTCTTACTGCCCACAGGAACGCAGGTTGTGGACAGTAAAACATCGATACAATTCAAAGATAAATTCTTCTTGGCCATCTGCCATTCTGAACCACCACCACCACCATTTGTTCTGAAGAGAATTTGAGAGTTAAATGTACTTCACATGGTAACTAAAGTAGAAACAACTCCAGTTCTTGGTCTCCCTTCTTGCTCTGGGAGCCTCCCAGAACACAGGATTAGGAATAACAAGATGATCAATGGGTCTTTTATCTGCCTTTCATCTTCTCTTGTGAACAAAACCCACCCTGCTCACTCCATCACCTCTTTTTACTATGATCTGGTCAATAACCTCCTTTCTTCATCTAACATAGAACCCACAGTGAAAAATATATCCACCAACAGCCATCACTTTCCTACGGCAAACTCCTATCCTTTCTCCTACTCTGAACATTCTAAATATAGTTCACATCCCGGCTGTTTCTCATCTTGCTGTCTTTGCAGACTCCTAAGTTCCAAAGGCATGTTTCTGTTGTTTTATTATGTGGTGTGACAAGGAAAAGAGTTCTTCTGACGACAACCACAATTAAAATGAGATTCAGACGTGCTAACATGTGCAAAAGCGCTCTGCAAACTGAAGTTTCAGATATGAGCAGTGCTCCTAGTACACTACAATAATCAAGCACTCCTAATTGCTCATAACAACAGAAGAAGGTAAAAGGTTTTGAGGAAATGACAGCCCACGTTAGAGATTTAACTGATCTTAAAAGAAATTAGTCTTCTGATACAACCCAGAAAGGAAAAACAGTAGCACCTAGAATTCAGCAAATCATGTATTTCAATGGTTGTTTTAAACTTTTACTTAAAAGAAGTTTAGAGGTTTAATGAATGTATATTTCTAAAATGTGCTCAACTTTAGAACAAATTACCTTCATAAAGCAAATTCTTTATTGCTACCTTTGGACACAACAATTGGCTGTCTACCAATACACATGATGAAAACCGGCTAGCTTAAAAATACATGTAGAATTAAAGTCAAATTATTACACCTTTCTGAATGCAGTCCTTATGTGCCTGAGAAACTTAGGCATGACACAAACAAGATTCTAATTTGTTTAAGTCAACATAAAAGAAACTCTAATCAAAAGGGCTAGTGAAACAAAAGAAAACTCGGTCTTCTAACAGCTTAGTTCTAAATTAAAACATACATATTCGGCCTGCACAGAGTAATTTTTTGCACTGCCAAATAAACATTCATCTAAGGATGAATACATCCATCAAAATTTAAATAATATTGAGAATATAGTGTTACTCCTATTCTGTAAGATCAGCAAGGCTTAACGTAGAACGGTTAAAATTATACCGGATACAAATAAACGAACTCCATCCAAAAAAAGCTGTCTTCGGAAATATCAATATTTTGTCCAAAAAAAAAAAAAAAGAAGAATCCCTTTCATGACAATACAAACGCACTTTAATTCAGGACGAAAAAGAACTCTAAAGAAAACAGTTGGTGACTCTGCACTTTATTCATGCCTTTGTTTTTTAGGCCATCTAATGATGCACAGCACAATCTCCAAATAAAAGATGCAAATCAAACATATCCAGGGAAGGACCACATCATGAAACTGTACTCCATTCCTGTATCTTCATTCTGCTTTCTCCATTTCTACAGCCAAAAAAAGCAAGCATAGCTAATATCTATATGTTTCCCTTAATATTTTATAAAAAATCATTCTAAAAAAAATGTTTAAGCCATGTTGATAATTATAATTTAATGAGGTATGGCATCATCTTTAAAATGGCACTCAGTAAAATGCCTTATTGGGCTGGATGAAGCAGAGGTACCTTAAGCTAGGTCTCTGTTATTATAATAAGCCAATGACATCTCAACCAAATCTCATAGTTAAGCATTCTCCTTCAAGCCTCAGTTCCTTAAAATGAAACAAAAAATTTTAAAACAAGCTCTTAAGTAAACAGTTTCTAAGATAAAACCACCTTTACGTTCCCTTGAAGGATAAAAAATTTTTCCTACATAATGTTGACCTCAAACTGGTGCATCTGTCTCCAAGCACTGTCAGGTTAACAGTTAACAGAAACTATTTCAATATTCTATAAAATTAATTTAAAGATTAGGACTGGTCATTTGTCTTTATGTGCTACTGAAAGCCTTTTATTCAAACACAAATGCCAATAAAACATTTAGATATGAAACTTTGAAACTCAGCTCTATTTACATAAACTGAGGCAAATTACAAACAATGCTCCCACAGATGTTTGTGAAATATTCCTTATTTGTTTTTACTTTCAGCCCTGTCACTATCCATCAAACTGTAACCTAGCTTTACATCAATTTCACTACTTATTAATAGCTCTCATCAAAATACACATGAACAGAATTCACTTAAAAAGAATAAAGGTAACATGCTAAAGACAATCACTCAAGAATATATACAGAAGCGCCAAAAATATAACTGTAGCCATAAATGATCTAACTGCTAAATCAATGAATGCCCAGGCAAATAACATAAGAAAACTGAGTGTTGTCTTTTACCTCAAATTCCAACACTCATAAAGCATAAAATCAATAATATACGATAAACCTTAAGAAATCATGATTGTACCCCAACATACAACCAAAGGTTAATCACAGCATCTGAATTACCAAGGGAAAAAAATCATAATTAAAAAGACTCACTTTATATAGTATCTTGCACCTTCAAAAGTATATGCTTCTTCCCAGCCAGTCGGCAAATCTAAAAAACATGTATTTCACAATCAGTATTACTTCAACAGAATAGCATAGTAAGTTTCAAACCATTTTAATTATTTCTTTTCACGATCAGTGATTTTCATTTATTAAGTTTTTAATCCCACCCCCCAAAAAAGCATTAGACTGGTAGTAAAATTCATAGTAGATACAATATCATTTTTGGGAAATGACAATTCATATGTAATGCCACCAGAAAACTATGAACCACATTAGAAATTATCTAGCAGAATTATACACTTTGATCAGAGTGGAGAGGAAAAAAAGCCAAGGGATGTCTTCTAATCCCAAGTAAATACCCATGAACAGCAGGCCAAAATACCCCCCAAAATCAAAGAAAAAGGCTGTGCATAAAAGGTAACACCCACTTCTTCCTAAGGATGTTGAGTCTATTTAAGACCACACCTTTCAGCTACATAAGTGAATCCATCCGGGCAGTGTCACTGATGAGAGAACTTCCTAAGTATTTAATTAAGGGGAATGAAATCTGACATCACATGCTTTATACATGTGTGTTTCTACAGACCTGGCTTTCAGAGATGTGAAGTTTCAAGTCATAAACCTGGCAAGAATGCAGGTGAAAGATGGTAACATTCTGTGCTTGCAAATTACTTACAAACGACCAGTGGCTTGGATTTAATCATGATACCACTGAAATAAAAAACCACTGATGTGTGTGCAAAATCAAAGCAAAATAAACCAAACCAGAACCAAAAAAAAAAAAAAAAAAAAAGATCATCTCTCAAAAATCAAATTAACCTGAAATCACAGAATAAAATTTTTCTGACATGTGAATGTTATCAAACCTGGGGAGTAAATACGATAAAAATATGTATTTCACATAGACAAAATAACCATGGACCAATTCCACCAGACGATGAGGCTACATAACCTAAACATCACATTGTCTCTTGTGGCACAAACCTGTTACTATCCATAACGCAAAGAGGCCACTGAAGTTGACTGTATGTATGCCAAACACCAAAATGTACATTTCAGTCAGAGGACACTGAGGAGTTAAGAAATATGACGGCGAATTAGTCAGAAATGCCTTAAAAATGGAACCTCATCATGCTTGCTACACCAGCTTTCTCTTTCCTCCTCCACCTTTTTGCAAATTTGGGGATATTAGTCACTGTGCTGAACTGCAGCATTTAATACAGGAGACAGGCTTCTTCAATAACCTGGCAACTTTAAGAGAGAACCTCGGAGTTGGAGAGGAAATATCCCGGAAGACTAGCTCTACAGAGCTTTTCTGAAGCCGGCCTCACCTTCCACCCAAACTGTTCTCAAGCCTTTCCAATCACCAGTAACAGAGGCAGGCCAGGAAGAGGAACACATGTTACGTTTCAAAGGCAAACAAGTTTCAAGAATGTACACAGACTGACAAAAGAAAGCCAGAGCAGCCCCGAAGCTCCAATCTGCTCTTCCCCAGCTCAGCTCACAGGCAGCCTTCAAACCAGCTCCCCAAGGCACCCAGGCACTGAGCTGGTTCCCCGGCGACCCCCTCCAATCGGGGACCCGGGCCCGCACGCGGGACGCCCCTACCCCCACCCCCAGAACGCCCACCGGCTCCGGGCGGCGTGTGCGACCTCGGTGCTGCCGCCGGGGACTTTGAATCGGGCTGGCGGGCAACTGCAGCGGCAAATGCCTCCTCCGGCCCCGGCCGCACGAGGGAAAGAGCCCAGATTTCCCCAGCCGCTCCGGCGCGGGGAACGATCGCAGCACCCCCCCCGCCCCGAACTCCTCACCTCCTCCATCAGCCACCTAACCCCCAAGTCCCACCTCGGAGGAGGAAGCCGCCCGGGAGGTTGTGGATACGTTCTCCCGGCGGACGGGAGGCAGGATCCCGGGGCTGCACGATGGGAGAGGGAAAGGACTTCCTAAAAGGTGGCAAGGGGGCCGGGGGGCGGCAGGAGGACTCAGGAGTGGCCGCGGGAGGAACAACTCAGGGCCCCAGCTTTCCCGGGAGAGGGGAGTGGGCCACCCTACGGGGGTGGGGGGCGGAGGGTGAGCAGTTTGGGATGGGGCAGAGGGCGCCGCGGGCTGGCGGCGATCCGGGGCGGAGGAGAGGGGCGTCCGGAGACTCGAGGGAAGTCCCCCGGCGTTGGCCCCCCCGACCCCCTCTACCTGCGGCCGCCCCCGCCGGCCTCCGCCCCACCTAGCCGCCTCCCAGGGGCCGGCGGCTCGGGGCAGGTAGCGAGGCAGGGAGGCGGGCGGCCGGGGCTCTGCCGCCTCCTCCCGGCGGAGCCCAACTCCTCTCGGGCCCGGCCGGGCTGCGGCGTTACCTGTACTCTGCCGCCGGTGCCCGGTGACCACGGCCTCGCCGGTGACGGGGTGCAGCCAGGTGGTGCTCTTCGCCTCCTCGCTGCAGGGGGGAGGAGAGAAGCCGAGACCGGGCGTGAGTGGGGGCGCCGTGGGGAGCCGAGGGGGCCGGAGCGGCACCGACCCGCCGCGCTGTCCCGCGGTCGCCAGCCTCCCGCCCCCCTCCGGGCCCCCCGCGCCGGCCCCGGTCCTTTACTTGATGAAGAAGACGCGGCCGCCCCTGGTGATCCCGTAAGTCCAGGAGCGGGGCAGGGAGCAGATCCACTCCAGGTTCAGATCCGCCGCCATGTCTGATCCCCAGCCGCCGCCGCCGCCTTGTCCTGCTGCCGCCGCGGCTGCCGAGGGAGGAGGGAGCGAGCCAGCGAACGAGCGGAGCGAGCGCGGCCGGAGCGCGCCTCCCCGGCCCGGCGCGCCCCCGCGCGCGCCCTACCCCCTCGGGCGGCGCCCGCCCCGCCGCCCGGGCTGGGTCGGGCCCGCGCCGCCGCCCCTCCGCATCCTCCGCGGCCGCCGGCCGGCCACCCCGCCGCGCGCTCGGGGGATGGGCGAGCGGCGCCGCGCCCCGCGGCCAGACCCCTCCCTCCCGCGCCCCCGCCGCCCGAGCGAAGGTTCCGGGATCGATTTAAAAAAAAAAAAAAAGGCGTTCTGCCCCCGGGGCTTTGCCTAAGGCTTCCCAGCCCCAAGCGCGATTCAAAGAGAGCGTAATCTGAATGCCCCTGATTGCTCTCTCTCTAAAACAACAGAAACACAGCTTCTGAGCTTTGTTTTATAAGAGCTATTGGGGATCTAAGATTTTTCCCCCCAAAAAAGAAAAATATATATACGTATGTGTGTGTGTGTGTGTGTATATATATATATATATATCGCTTTAAAAGGAAGGCCGTTTTTATTCAAGCACACGGAAGGTTTTTCCTGTTTGTGTTTTGTGTGCCAGATAGCAACGGTTTGACAAGTTGCCACGGACCCACAAATAAGAGTGAATTCAGACTCGACACAACAAGTTTGCCTCTTCCTGGACCCCTTAAATCTTTTAACGTTTTGTGAAATACAAGCTTGTCTTTTTCCCTTACTTTTTTTAAAATTCAGTTATTTACCAACCTGAATTTCTACTTCCTCCTATCTCCTATAAATTATAATATTAGCTAACTGTACAGAGCCTTTGAAAGCGTGTACGTTTTTTTAAGTCCTGTGGATAGTACTATAATCCCCATTTTACAGAGGGGAAAAATAAAGTTTGGAGAAACTTGCCCAAGCGTCCCCATGGACTGCAGCCCACTAGGCTCCTCTGTCCATGAAATTCTCCAGCAAGAATACTGGAGTGGATTGCCATTTCCTGCTCTAGGGGATCTTCCCAACCCAGGGATCAAACTGGCGTCTCCTGCATTGGCAGGTGGATTCTTTACACTGCGCCACATGGGTAGCCCCCGAGGTCATAATACTAAGTGACAAAGCCTGTATTTTAACTGACTGTTAAATTTCAAAAGTCCATTTGTATAATCACACTGCTATACTTATTTTAAGTCCCACCTTTCCTCTGCCCTCCCACCCTTTTTTGTTGATATTGCTTTGTTTTGTTTTTTAACCAGAGAATGGCAGATTTCTTTGCAACTAAGATCTCCCTTAAGGCCAGTTAAGAGCACTGGCCTCCTCTTATTGCCCCTGATGCCCAGCCACACTTGGAATTGCTTCTGTGTCTTTGCAGCAAGATGACTCATGCCAACAGGAGTACACAGCTCAATAATAATAATACTTAGTATTCTCATAGCACCTTTTTCTGACCGATTTTGGGGACCTCTGAAGAATTATCTTACTCATATTCCCTAATGCTCAAAGAGGCAAATCTTTTTCAACAGTTAGAGAAACTAAGGCAGGAAAAGGGTAAATGACCTTGGCCAAAGCAAGATCCAGCCACTAAGATGGAGCCTGGATGAGAATGCAGTTTCATTGGACTTTTATCTCTCATCCTCTAATTCCCCAAGGCCATTCTGTCTTTGGTGAAAAGGAGTCTGCAATTACTGCTATAATTTTGCTGTCCATCTGCATACACAGGGGAAAAAAATAACATCACTTTAATGTTTCTCTCTTTTCGGTTCCTGTGCATTCTCCTCTTTCATTTCATTACTTCTTGACATCTTATCTCCTGCCCAGTCTCTGGAAAAATGAGGTGTTTTTTTTTTTTTTTTAATCAATGAATAACTAGCAGGAAATGTTCCACATTACCATCAGTGGTCACAGGCTGTAACATAGCAAGAAAATCAAGAGGTATTGACTTTATATCGTGCTATCATTATATACTGAAAAATCTAAAGTGAGTCTTTAATATCATAATAATAGCTTTAGAAATCTAATACCTGTTAGTACAGTAGTATCATTTGACTTTTTTACTTCATACTGCTGAGAAGTCATTAAGTTGACCATGGTTGTATGGAGAGTTCATTTTACATGTGAATCTTTGATTTACAAGATTCATGAATGCAAGGCATATTTCAAAAAGTGATAGAGATTCACTTATAAAAATGTGTATCTTACAAAATCACATTTGCAGTGCTTAAATAGTAACCTAAAATCTTATATACTATTCCCTATGTCTCAAAATTTAGGAAAGGCAGTAAATAAAGTTAGTGACAATATAAAAAAATGAGGCGTATACAAAATGCTCCTGATTTGGAAAAGTAATAGTCCCCGTGGCTTCAGGGAAGCAATTAAAAGCAGCTTCGTACATTAGAATGTGAGGCACTCTGGATAATTTTCGCCCTTAATGAGTAAAGCTATATTCTTTAAATTTTCCTTGAATGTCCTTTCTCTGCAGCTTTATTGCCTTACCCAGATCTGCTTTACTTTCTATTTGTGTGTACATGTAGGAAGCGAAGAATCATGTCTTCTCCATCACTGAATCCTTCCCAACCTTGAGTCAGTTCTCAGATGATTATTGGATTTCATTTTCTTCCCAGAGCTTTGACCTCCCAGCAGAGTTAGTTTCCAGTACACATCCCCTTTTTATCACTCTATACCTCTTTAATAACTGACTCAGATCTAAACTCCTATCTAACCTCTGCTTTTTATTTTTTTTACACTTCCATCTTATGAAACCATTCCATTTCATACATCATGATCTACCTTTTTGAGGAGTATCAGCCTATGACTGTTGCAGCTTCTCTGGAAAAGAAGTTTAAAAGTGCTGAGCACTAAAAGTAAACATCACTCTGTCTATATATAGAGGACAGTCCTTGTCCTAAAGAGCTTCCAGTTCAAATATAACAGAAAAATACATACTGTGACAAGAAAAATCAGAGGAAAGTTTCTTAAAATATGTAAAAGAGAACAAAACGACATCTTAGAAAACAGCAAATCAATTTTCCCCCGTTTTAATGGAAATGATAAAAGCCTGAGCTCTGGAAAGAAGACAAAGAGGCTCTAGAGAGAGAAATTTCTTATTTACTATCAACAACCGTCTCTTATTCATGTACATTGTTATTGTTCAGTCGCTCAGTCATGTCTGACTCTTTGCCACCCCATGGACTACAATACTCCAGGCTTCCCTGTCCTTCATTATCTCCGTGAGTTTGCTGAAACTCATGTCCGTTGAGTCAGTGATGATACCCAACTATCTCATCCTCTGTCGCCCCCTTCTCCTCCTGCCCTCAATCTTTCCATTTACCAACAAAGTTTGTGACTTTGATTAGGTTGTATTTCCAGCTATGTTTGTGTTACCTTTTATGTTTTGTTACTTTATTCATTCACAGATAAAGAATATTGTAAACAGTTCCTTTAATTACTTAACTGTTGTTTAGCTGCTAAGTCATGTCTGACTCTTGTGACCTCATGGACTGTAGCCCACCAAGCTCCTCTGTCCATAGGATTTCCCAGGTATCAAACCCGTGTCTCCTGCCTTGGCTAGCAGATTCTTTACTGCTGAGCCACCAGGGAAAGGGAAAGTGAAAATTGCTCAGTTGTGTCTGACTCTACAACCCCACAGACTATAAAGTCCATGGAATTCTTCAGGCCAGAATACTGGAGTGGGTAGCCATTCCTTTCTCCAGGGGATCTTCCCAAACCAGGGATTGAACCCAGGTCTTCTGCATTGCAGGCGGATTCTTTACCAGCTGAGCAACCAGAGAAACCTCTATATATCAAGAAAAGTTCTGAGGAGGGGCAAATAGAGGATGCAATTAGTTCACTGACAATCCAGAGAGAAAAGGTAGAAATTGAGGATTTAAAAGAAGGCAAATAATATTTCAAAGTCAATGTTTTAGAGATTCTTTTTCTGTTAAAGAATAAACTGATCAAAGAGTTATAGTTGAAATTATTTCCCTCATTCATTCAATGGCCATATATAGAATCCCTACTGTATATGAGGAACCAGCTGGGTGAGAGGAATCAGAAATCTTTGCCTTCTCTTGGAGGCTTAGAAAGAAAGAGATGTAAATATTGAAGTACAGTTTAGAAGGAGCATCTCTACACTTCCCATAGAAATAAACCACAGGAGTTGCTTTCTAAGGGTGTCTTGTGAACCCTCAAGGCTTATCTCAAGCTACAGTCTTTTCATGTTGATGTTTTGGAGAGCTCTTCAATTCTAAACGGGGATAATTGAAAGAAATATGTAGTAGCACTAGTAACCCTACTACTGGCTGATCCATCTACCACAGCTGGGGTTCTAGGCTAAGTTGGCATCTGCTTGGAGACTTGGAGACTCACAGGGATGGATATCAAAAATGTCTTCAAGGAACTTAGCCGTGAATCTCTGGATTTGTTCAAACTAAACACCTCTTCCTTTATCCCAGTCATCAAAGCTTCAGTCATCTGCTTTTTTTCTCTGCTGTAAAAGGACTTCCACCAGGGAAATCTTTAACACTTCTTTTAATTCTTCACCATTTGCATTTTGGTCTTTTCTCTGATGGCTCAGTCAGTAAAGAGTCTACCTGCAATGCGGGAGACCTGGGTTCAATCCCAGGATGGGGAAGATTCCTGGAAAAAGAAATGGCGACCCTCTCCAGTATTCTTGCCTGGAGAATTCCATGGACGGAGGAGCCTGGTGGGCTACAGTCCATAGGGTCACAAAGAGTCAGACACGACTGAGTGACAAACCCTTTCATTTTCACTTTCAGTGGTTAAGACTCCATGCTTCCACTCCAAGGGGCACAAGTTCGATCTCTGGTTGAGGAAGATCCCACATGCTGCAGGGAAAAAGAAGTATTCTATGATGCACGGGCAAAAGGCTGGATACAGTGAGTGATGAGTCTGGCTGAACTTCTGACTTTGCCATGAATCAATGTGTGACTTTGAACAAGTCATTTAACCTCCATTCCCGTCTCAGACCTCTGGATTCTCATCTGTCAAGTAAGGGCATTGGTCTATTTAGTACGTCACCCAGCATTCTCTTTGGCTCTGAAGTTCTCTGCTTTCATGGGGTGAGCATTCCAGTTGCTGAAGCTGGGGGTGTTTCGTCACTGTGAACAGACACAAGTAAGACGCCTACTGTATAAAACTGTTTAGGATTTTCTGCTGCTCAGATGGTTTATCATAGAAAACTTTGGAAGAGCAATTTAGAAAGTTCTTTCACATGCAATGTCATATTTAACTTGTGCATAGGCATTATTGATGTATTATAAACAAGAATATGGGCTCCACAAATATATTATGTAACCTAGCCATTAAGTGGCAAGCTTAGGGCTTAAGCCTGGTTGATTTCGATGAGCCTTAGGGTTTCGATGTTCAATTTCAAATTCTGTCCATAAGGAATTCCCCTCCTAGCCAAGCTCCATTCATTCACTCTCTTCCTTACCTGTAATCCCTCCCTCCCTACTGCAGCCGGTGTCTGCTCTCACCACCTCACTGCACCTGCTCTCCTGAGTCACCAGGTCCCTCCTGAAGGCTGCCAAGTCCAGTAGATGCTTTCAGCTCCAAGTGTTCCTGATCTCCCTTCTGTAATCCATATGTCACCACTTCTACTCCTTGAAACTTTCCATTTTGGAGTTTCTTAACGTCACTTCCTTGTGGTTCTCCTCCTGCTCTTTGCTCTAAACCATCTGCAGCATAGTCACCTGGTAGCTTATCTCAGCGTTGATTCCTGGGCCTCCCCCAGATCCATTCAACTAGAACCTCTGAGGATTAGACCAAGGAATCCACATCTAACTATCACTTCAGTGATTTTTGTATACATGAATATCTTAGAACCACCGCCCAATATGATGATAATTCCTAGCTTATTTCCAGCCTAGACCTCTCTCCTGAGTTCTAGACCATATATCAAATTTCCTTCTAGACATATTTCTTCTGGAATATCCCTTCTGGGTGGTCCTCAAGAACTCAAACATTCCCAAACAAATCATTTTCCTCCAAATACTTGCCCCACCCTGTGTTCCCCTCTTATTGACTGATTTGTTGTTGTTGTTGTTGAGTCACTAAGTCACGTCCAACTCTTTGCAACCACATGGACTGCAGCACACCAGGCTCCTCTGTCCGCGGGATTCTCCAGGCAAGGATACTGGAGTGGGTTGCCATACCCTCCTCCAGGGAATCTTCCCAACCCACGGATTGAACCTGCACCTCCTGTGTCTCCTGCATTGCAGGCAGATTCTTTACCGCTGAGCCCCCAGGGAAGCCCAAGCTTACTGTTCTCTAATTGAGCCAGGCTTTCAGGTTTCCATACGTGCTCCTCTCTCTCCCTACAGTGTCCTCCTCCCTGTTTACCTAACAAACTCCTACTTATGTTTACAGTCTTATCTCAAGACTTCCACTAAGAAACTATCTCTGGGGGATTTCCCTGGTAGTCCAGTGGTTAAGACTCTGCACTCCACTGCAAAGGGCACAGATTCGATCCCTGGTCAGAAGAAGTAGGACCCTGCATGCCTGATGGGGTGGCCAAAAAGAGAAACCATCCTTGATTCTTTGGGTCAACAAGCTACTCCTTCTGCCGTATTCCCATACCTTCTCTACTGAATTGCTCTTATAGTCTACATCTCTTTCTCCATCCTATTTCCCTCAATGAAAACATTTTATTTATTTATCTTTATCACCTAACATTCAATAAATGTTGCTTACATGAATGAATAATGGTACTGATATTTACTTAGTGCACTGTATTTTATGAAGCACTCCTTATTTGATACTTATTTCTGTTTTTATTACTGCAAGTTGCCAGTGAGTCACGCTTCTTTCCTTTCTTAGATTTAACATTCTGTTTAGCTTTTTATAGAATATCCCATATAGAAGAGAAAAAAAAAAATGGCATAAGCCCAAGACCAGCATAGCAGTATATGAAAATAGCTGCTTTCTGTATAACTGTCTACCTGGCTTAAAGAATAGTAAGATTTGTAGTTCTATTGAGTGAGAAATTGAAGGACAGAAAGGATTAAGCATTGTCTGTGATTTGCTAAAGGGCTTTATGGCGTCTTTTTTTGAACATAAATTCTTCCTAGAAAAAGCAATATTGATAAAAATAATATGTAGTACCTAGAAAATCAGATGCTATAGCTGAATGAACTGGAGGAAAAAAACAAACTCACAATCAAGAATTATGTGTGTAGCTGTAAGTGATAAAGGTTATCAGATCTTGTGCCCTAAACCCAAGGAATAAATGAAAGGAAGAAAGGGAGGCATTTTCTCCCTCATTGTTAGTGTTTTGGGCATCCCAGGTGGCTCAGTGGGTAAAGAATCCACCTGCCAAAATTTAGGAGATGCAGGTTTGATCCCAGAAGATCCCCTGGAGGAGGGCATGGCAACCCACTCCAGTATTTTTGCCTGGAGGAGTTCATTGACAGAAGAGTCTGACGGGCTACAGTCCCCAGGGTCATGAAGAGCTGGACACGATTGAAGAGACTAAGCATGCATGTTAGTGTTTTACTTTCTGAATGGACAATTTTTCTTTAATATTTTGAGTCACTATTTGCTTAGAGCAAGAGATTTTCCCCCAGCTCATCTTATTATAGAAAACTGTGTGCATGTACATGTATACATATATTTCCAGTTGTGTCATTCTGAGCCCAACTTTATCATTTGTATAGAGTAGATAGAAATAGCTCTTTATCTTACTTTTTTGTTTGTTTTAGTATTTATTATTTATTTGGCTGCATCAGTTCTTAGCGGTGGCATGCAGGATCTTTGTTCCATCGTGTGAGATCTTTCACTGTGGTGCATGGACTTCCTATTATTAGTTGTGGTCCGCAGTACTCGGGCTTAGTTGGTGTGTAGCATGTGGGATCTCAGTTCCCTGACCAGGGATTGAATCCACATCCTCTCATTGCAAAGCAGATTCTTAACAACTGGACTGAAAGGGAAACCCTTGTGTATGTTTTTTACTAGAATATTTTAAGAAAGTTTCTTGGGTAAGCAATCTCCATAACAGGGTGATTTAAAAACTTTTATAATTGTCATAACATTCATCATAAGCAAAATGTAATGAATTATGAATTTGTCAGCAATATTTAACATGCTCAGAAGATTAGATGATGTTCTAAATATTGATGAAAATAAAAGAATCCCTTCTGTTCGTAAGTAAAAAGTTTGGTGCTAAATATTTTGATAGCTGGAGAAATTCTCTCTATACTATTACCCTGTGGTAACTAGCTTTATTATGATTAGAGATTCTTTATCTGCAATTTATTTTATCCAATTTAAGTAATAGACACTTTTCATGAACCTGATAATACATCTCATCCTAGGCTAGGGAAACTGGGGATAAAAAGAAATACAAATGCATGTTAAGGCCCTCCAGGCACCACAGTCCTCAAGTTGAGGTAGAAGGGAGTGGAGAAGAGATAAAAAAATATTATACTGGTAATAGATGATGTGATAGATAGTGTACAAGATGGAAGAAAGCTTGTAAAAAAGACATCCATCTTGCAACCATGGCAGGGGGAGGGTAGGGAGGTCTTTCTGGGAGAAAGCATTACCTGAGTTGTGTTGTTAATCAACAGTACCTCTACAAGGATTTATTTTTTTTAATCATTTATTTTATTAAAGTATAGTTCATTTACAATGTTGTATTAATTACTGCTATACAACAAAGTAAGTTGATTATTCATATATGTATGAAAGTTGAAAGTGTCAGTAGCTCAGTTGTGTCTGACTCATTGTGACCCTAAGGACTGTAGCCCGCCAGGCTCTTCTGTCCATGGAATTCTCCAGACAAGAATACTAGAGTGGGTAGACATTCCCTTCTTCAGGAGACCTTCCTGACCTAGGGATTAAACCCAGGTCTCCTGCACTGCAAGCAGATTCTTTACTGTCTGAGCCAGCGGGGAAGCCCATATACATATACATATACTCTTTCCCATATTCTTTTCCATTATGGTTTAGCAAAGGATTTGAGTGTTGTTCCCTGTGCTATATAGTAGGGCCTTGTTGTTTATCCATGCTGTTGCTAATCTCAAACTCCCAATCCATCCCTCTCCCATCCCCCTCTCTCTTGGCAACCTCCAGTCTATTCTCTATGTCCATGGCTCTGTTTATGTTTCATCACAGGGGTCTTTTGTGTCATATTTTAGATTCCACATGTAAGTGGTATTTGTCTTCTGACTTCTTCACTTAGGATGATAATTTCTTGTTGCATCCATGTTGTGGCAAATGGCATTATTTTGTTCTTTTCTATGGCTGAATAGTATTCCATTATATATATATATCTCACATCTTCTTTATCCATTCATCTGTTGATAGACATTTAGGTTGTGTTCATGAATTGGCTATTGTGAATAGTGCTGCTATGAATGAAGGGATACATGTATCTTTCTGATTTATTATTTTGTTTGGATATATGCCAAGGAATGGGATGGCTGGATCATATGGTAATTATATTTTTTTTTGTTTTCTAAGGAATCTCTATGGGAGAAGGCAATGGCAACCCACTCCAGTACTCTCACCTGGAAAATCCCATGGACAGAGGAGCCTGGTAGGCTGCAGTCCATGGGGTCACTAAGAATCGGACACGACTGAGCGAGTTCATTTTCACTTTTCACTTTCATGAATTTGAGAAGGAAATGGCAACCCACTCCACTGTTCTTGCCTGGAGAATCCCAGGGACGGGGAAGCCTGGTGGGCTGCCGTCTATGGGGTTGCACAGAGTCAGACATGACTGAAGCGACTTAGCAGCAGCAAGGAATCTCTATACTGTTTTTCACTGTGGCTGCACTAAGTTATATACCTATATACATTTACATACTACATACATTCATGTATATACTACACACATAGTATGTACATACTACATACAGTTACATACTAACTTACATATCTACATACATAACTTACACACCTAACTAACATTTCCCACAAAGTGTAGGAAACTTCCCTTTTCTCCAAACCCTCTCCAGCATTTGTTATTTGTAAATTTTTAATGATGGCCATTCTGATCAGCATGAGGTGGTACCTGACTAGTTTTGATTTGCCTTTTTCTAAAAATTAGCGATGTTGAGCATCTTTTCACGTGTCTACTGGCCATCTGTATTTCTTCTTTGGAGAAATACCTCTTTAGGTCTTCTGCCCATTTTTCAACAGGGTTTTTTTTTTTTTTTCTGGTGTTGAATTGTATGAGTTGTGGGTATATTTTGAAAATTAAGCTCTTGTCGGTTGCGTTTTTTGCAAATTTTTCCTCCCATTCTGTTGTTGTTATTGTTCACCCAGTCATGTCTGACTCTTTGTGACCCCATGGACCACAGCATGCTAGACTTCCCTGTCCTTCACCATCTCCCAGAGTTTGCTCAAACTCATGTCTATTGAGTCAGTGATGCCATCCAACCATCTCTTCCTCTGTCATCCCCTTCTCCTCCTGCCTTCAATCTTTCCCAGCATCAGGGTCTTTCTTAATGGGTCGACTCTTCGCATCAGGTGGCCAAAGTATTGGAGTTTCAGCTTCAGCATAAGTCGTTCCAATGAATATTCAGGATTGATTTTCTTTAGGACTGACTGGTTTGAACTCCTTGCTGTCCAAGGGACTCTCAAGAGTCCCTTCAACACCATAGTTCAAAAACATCAATTCTTTATGGTCCAACTCTCATATCCATACATGACTACTGGAAAAACCAAGCTTTGTCTCAATGGACCTTTGTTGACAAAGTAATGTCTCTGCTCTTTAATATGCTGTCTAGGTTTGTCATAGCTTTTCTTCCAAGGAGCAAGTGTCTTTTAATTTCATGGCTGCAGTCACCATCTGCAGTGATTTTAGAGCCCCCCAAAATAAAGTCTGTCACTGTTTCCATTGTTTCCCCATCTATGTTTGTATTGCTTATGGTTTTCTTTGCTGTGCAAAAGGCTTGTAGATTTGATGAAGTCCCATTTGTTTATTTTTGTTTTATTTCTATTGCCTTGGGGGTATTTCTTGAAACTGGTAAATTACAGCATCAGCTGACGCTGCCCTCATTCCTCTCTGCGATAGCTCTGTTAGAATATTAGGTACTAGAGATTTGGGGCCATGAGAGGCAGAAGCTGATCATTTACCCAACATCTTTTCTTCCCTCTTAGAGCCCCCTAAGTTTTGTTGTTGTTGTTGCAGCTGGGTGCATGGATGCATGAACTAAAGACATATCTCCCAAGCGTGCTTTAACTTAGATATGAGCTCTTCAATTGGGTTTTGCGGAGTGGGATGTAAACAGAGAAATGTATGGCAGATTATGGGAAATTTCCTTAAAAGATGGTTAGCAAATACTTGGTCCTGCTTATTTCCTCTTCTTTGAACTGTTGCTTGAAATGTGGATTGGACAACTGTGTCTCTTCCAATACTTTGGCCACCTGATGCGAAGAGCCAACTCGTTGGAAAAGACCCTGATGTTGGGAAAGATTGAGGGCAGGAGGAAAAGCGGGTGAGAGAGGACAAGATGGTTGGATGGCATCTTCGATTCAATGGACATAAGGTTGAGTAAATTCAGGGAGATAGTGACAGACAGAGAAGCCTGGCGTGGTGAAGTCCATGGGATCACAAAGAGTTGGACGTAACGGAGCAACTGAACAACAACAACCTCCATCTGGGCTGAAGAAGACAAAGACTACACCCTCGGGATGCAGAGCAGATGCCTGGTTATATCCTGGGTCTCTTCGGACTCCAGGCAGCAGCACCAACATAACAACTTTAAAGTGCTTTCTCTAGACTTAAAGTAAGGGAGAAATTAAATTTCATCTTGATTAAGCTAATGCTGTTTGGGGAAATCAGGATGACCTGCTGCTGCTCTCAGCTCAACCTAATCTTATGTATCACATTGATCTTACTCCCCAGCACTTACCACACACTACCTATCACATGTCAGATAGTAAGTAATTTTTCGAATGAATAAAGTAATGAATGTATGAATGTCCACACACACATCAAAATTACTTACCCAAACTTTGCCTTATGCTTCAATAACTCCTAATTATTTTTTTGAATGTATTAGGTAGTCTTATGGTGTACCTTGTTATTTCCTGCAAGTGAGGCAGGCTGCTTTAATACATTCTGGGAATTGGACAATTTCTTTGATATCTTAATTTGAACTATAGCAGGCAAAAGCTAGTTGACTGCCCTACTTTACTATGACTACACATTGCCAATGTGCTCTCATATTATTGCAAACAAAAAGCAAAGCAGACAGAAAACTTGGATCAAAATAAGCATCTTTGCCAACTATGCACTGTTGGATATGTGTCGTATTGTACTTGTCTTCTCTCTACCCAGGTCTCAGGGAGAGGGTTTGAACACCAGGTATGCCAGTATCATCAACTTTCTCCCAACTACGTGCTTTGTAGAAAAGCACTGCTTATTAGGGGCAAGACACAGTTTTCAATAAGATTTATATCATCTAGTTTGTTCTATATACAATGAAGTCTAAAGAGTAAACATCTTAGAAAACATTAAAAAAAACAGCCTTCTAAATTGTTCCAGTTCATTAATAAGAGTGCATTTTATTTAACATTTTGAGATGCAGCAAAGCGCATTAGACTCAGAGATCTCAGTCTTATGTCAATTCGGTGTCGGTTGTTTTCACTTTCCATCTCTCTGTAAATTGGCGGAATAGTTACCCAGCACGTTTCAGTATGTGTGTTGAAACAGATAACATCTTAAAATAGCTTGAACTGCTCAGATATAAATGTTTTAAAACAAACATGGCATTTTTCTAGAGTAGAGAAAAAAGGAAGGTCATTTAAATTAGTAGTAATTCGCATGCTCTCTCCATCTCTGGGCAGCTTGCTGTGATTTTTTTCCTCTAAAGACCATCACTTATTTTCAAAATGACTACTCCAAAATAAAACTAGAACAGCAGCTTTTGTTTTGAAATAGTTGTAGAGGAGAATTTTCCTCCATGAAATTATACTTAATTCAGGGATGGAAATGAATTGCTTTTAGAAACAGAAGAGAGGAAGGAAGGAAAGGAGGGAGGAGAGGAGGAACGGAAGGAAGAAAGAAAAGAAGGCAGAGGGAAGAGAGAAAGTGGAAAGAACCATACTATTCCGTGACTCTGAGTATCTACAAGTTAAAGCTTGTGCTCAGTTGCTCGGTCATGTCCGACTCTTTGCGACCCCATGGACTGTAACCCACCAGGCCCTTCTGTCCATGGGGATTCTCCAGGCAATACTAGAGTGGGTTGCCATGCCTTCCTCCAGGGGATCTTCCCAACTCAGGGATTTGAACCCAGGTCTCCCACATTGCAGGAGGTTTCTTGACTGTCTGAGCCACCAGGGAAACCCAGGTTAAAGCTTAGAAGCTCAAATTGATTTTTCAAATTTTTTCTTTTTGCTTCTGCTCAATCCCCTCCTTATAGAAAATTTTACTGGATATGTCTTTCTTTTTGGACCATAAGAATTTATCATCATGAATAGCTTTCTCTTTTTCAGTTCCTTCATACTAAAAAATTAATGGTTGCAGTGCTGCAGGAGTAAATACAATCCAGTGCAATGATGAAACTAATTGAGAAGAGAGAGGTTGGAGGAGACTATTTAAGGAGACGGGTTAGAGAAAAGGGCTGAGCAATTCACAGAATGGAGGCTCTCCATCAAGCAATTAGAATGACTCTCCAAATTGTTTCAAGATATTTATGTACCTAAACAGTAGCCTCATGTATTCAGGAAGAACTCATTGAATCAAAATTGCTGTAACTTGAACAGGCCTAATTTTCTTTTATTATGTTTTACAGATGAGGAAGCAGAGGCAAAACCAGCTGTATAGTTTGCATAAATGAAAATATCGGGCTCCTTGTTCAAAAATTATTAGGCAGGTCTTCCTTGGTGGTCCAGGGGTTAAGAATCTATCTGCCAGTGCAGGGGTAACAAGTTCAATCCTTGTTCTGAGAAGATCCTGCATGCCGTGGGGCAACTAAGCCAGTGCTCCACAACAAGAGAGGCCACCTCAAAGAGAAGTCCAAGCACCACAGCTAGCAAGTCACCCTCGCTTGTTGGAACTAGAGAAAGCCTGCATATGGCAATGACGCAGCAGCCAAAAATAATAAGTAAATAAGCTGCTAAGAGTTGGACATGACTGAGTGACTGAACTGACTAACTAAAACTGCTAGTTGCTCAGGCTTTGAGATCCCATGGACTGTATGGAATTCTCCAGGCAGGAATACTGGAATGGGTTGCCATTCCCTTCTCCAGGGGATCTTCCCAACCCAGGGATCAAACCTGCATCTCTTATGTTTCCTGCATTGGCAGGCGGCATGCTAGCACCATCTGGGAAGCCCCAAAAAGAGGTCAGTTCAGTTCAGTTCAGTTCAGTCGCTCAGTCATGTCCGACTCTCTGCGACCCCATGGACTGCAGCACTCCAGGCTTCCCTGTCCATCACCAACTCCCACAACTTACTCAAACTCATGTCCATTGAGTCGGTGATGCCATCCAACCATCTCTTCCTCTGTTGTCCCCTTCTCCTCCCACCTTCAATCTTCCCCAGCATCAGGGTCTTTTCAAACGACTCACTTCTTTGCATCAGGTGGCCAAAGTACTAGATTTCAGCTTCAGGATCAGTCATTCCAATGAATATCCAGGACTGATTTCCTTTAGGATGGACTGGTTGGATCTTCTTGCAGTCCAAGGGACTCTCAAGAGTCTTCTTCAAACACTGCAGTTCAAAAGCATCAATTCTTCAGCGTTCAGCTTTCTTTACAGTCCAGCTCTCATATCCATACATAATTACTGGAAAAACCAAAGCTTTGATTCGATGAACATTTGTTGGCAAAGTAATGTCTCTGCTTTTTAATATGCTGTCTAGGTCTGTCATAGCTTTTCTTCCAAGGAGCAAGCGCCTTTTAATTTCATGGCTACAGTCACCATCTGCAGTGATTTTGGAGCCCAGAAAAATAAAATCTGTCACTGTTTCCATTGTTTCCCCGTCTGTTTGTCATGAACGGATGGGACCAGATGCCATGATCTTAGTTTTCTGAATGTTGAGTTTTAAGCCAACTTTTTCACTCTCCTCTTTTACTTTCATCGAGAGGCTCTTTAGTTCTTCTTCACTTTCTGCCGTAAGTGTGGTGTTAACTGCATATCTGAGGTTATTGATATTTCCCCTGGCAATCTTGATTCCAGTTTGTGCTTCATGCAGTCCAGCATTTCTCATGATGTACTCTGCATATAAGTTAAATAAGCAGGGTGACAATATATAGCCTTGACATATTCCTTTCCCTATTTGGAAACAGTCTGTTGTTCCATGTCCAGTTCTTAACTGTTGCTTCTTGACCTACATACAAATTTCTGAGGAGGCGGGTCAGGTGGTCTGGTAATCCCATCTCTTAAAGAATTTTCCACAGTTTGTTCTGATCCACACAGTCAAAGGCTTTGGCATAGTCAATAAAGCAGAAGTAGATGTTTTTCTATAACTCTCTCACTTTTTCGATGATCCAGTGGATGTTGGCAATTTAATCTCTGGTTCCTCTGCCTTTTCTAAATTCAGTTTGAACATCCAGAAGTTCACGGTTCACATACTTTTGAAGCCTGCCTTGGAGAATTTTGAGCATTATTTTGCTAGCGTGTGAAATGAGTGCAATTGTGCAGTAGTCAGACAGGTTAAATTACTTGCCTGATATGATGAAACTGGTTAGGAGAGCTAGCCTCCTAGTTCTTTGTCTGGTTTTTTTTTTTCTCCACATTCTATTATTTTTCCATATTCACCTGATGTTTCACTTAGAATAGTATATATTCATTCATCTTTAATTTATTAAATAAATTTAATGAATACAGAGTATGTGGTAGGCACTATATTAAGAATCAAATAAATAATTTAAGACAATTCCTTTCCTTAAGTACTGCTTAAAACTGGGTGCAGAAAAAGGATTTAAGGGGGGAAAATCCATTTCTACAGAGGTTGTGCAGAGGTGAAACTCATATTTTACCACTGAGAGTTAAAGAGTGAAGTGAAAAAAAAAAAGCGAAGTGAAAGTATTAGTCGGTTAAGTCGTGTCTGACTCTTTGTGACCCCATGAATGTAGCCTGCAAGGCTCCTCTGTCCATGGAATTCTCCAGGCAAGAATACTAGCGTGGGTAGCCATTCCCTTCTCCAGGAGATCTTCCTGACCCAGGGATCGAATCCAGGTCTCCTGCACTGTAGGCAGATTCTTTACCATCTGCACCATCAGGGAAGTCCCAGCTGAGAGTTAGATAGATATTAATTTTCTGGAAGGCACCTCGGCTATATTTGACAAATGGCTTAAAATCGGTATACCCTTTGGCCCAGAAACAATACTTCTTGGAATTTATCCTAAGGCAATAATAAAAAATGTGGCAAAGTTATATATATATATATATAGAGTTGTTCATCACGGTGACTTTTTTTTCTCATAAAGGCTCAAGAATTTGGGTTTTTTAGGCACATTTTTGTATATCTATGCTGTTAACACATGGCCATTAAAAATGTGGTTTTACAAGACTATTAACACGGGGAAATATAATTGGCTGCTTATGACTAGAAAAGCAGGGGAGGACATATACCTAAATCTTGCAGTGATTAACTTTTAGTTTAGCTTTTTTCTTTAGAAACTCATCATATTTTCTAATAGTTCTTTATGGAGTATATTTTATTTTCATTATAAAATAAATTTCATTTCACCTTTATTTAACTATGAAAATTTACATTTTCTAAAATTCCTAGAGTAGGGTAGCAACTCTGTATTTTACCATTGGGAAAAATTAATAAAGTTTCATGTATAAAGCCTCATGATAGACTAAACTAAATGTCCATGATAAACTTGGGTGAATTGAAATATTTCCCTTATGGTTGAAAGAATTATACAGGTCATATAAGCTAAGTCTCTGTAGAAATTGACTCTACAATACCCTTGATAAATTTTATCTAAACTTACTGAGTTTAGAGACAGATTCATTTTATTCATGAAAACCTGGATTATTAGATCAGTTGTAACAAAGAGAAGCCAATTTGGAATCAGAATACCAATATTCTGTAACTACCCTTTAGATAATTGTGTTTGGAAAAAGATAAAGGGAGTGGGTGTATTACTGGATAGATGCTTTTTAAAAAATTCATCCAGATTGATAATTGACTTTTGGCTACTGTATGTTTAGTGTCACTATTCACCAGAGATTCTGTTTTTTAATGTCTGGATGTGAAAGTTAGGAGCACTTCACCCAGAACACTCTCATAGGGACTGGTCTACCAGACTGTATCCATAAAAATACCCAGGACAAGGGATCATTTAGAACCTCACCCAGTAACATTTTATATTTGTAACTCTACAGGAAAAACTGTTTTTATAATCATTACATTAATATTTTGTAAAGTGAAAAGGCAACTTTCAAAAATTACTATGAACTTATAGAAACCAGAAATGCATACACAATAATAATATTTTAAAAAGTTGAACTCACAGAACCAGAGACTGAAAAGTGGTTGTAGGGGCCTGGGGTAGGGGAGATGAGGGGACAGGAAGAAGTTGGTAAATGGGCAGAAACTTTCAGTTATAACATCAGTGAATGAATAAGTTCTGAGGATCAAATATATAGCATAGTAACTATAATTACTAACACTGCACTGTATAATTAAATTTGCTGAGAGTGAAACATAAATGTTTTTACCAAAAAAAACCAAAACAAAACCATGCGACGTGATAGATGTGTTCATGAACCTGATGGGAGAATCTTTTCATAAGGTATATTTTGGACCCTTTAATTATCTTACAGTTTTCATGAAAATTTAATTTTTTATGAAAATTTAATTCAATAAAGCTGAAAAAATAGTATTAATAGTCTGGTGCCATTTTAAAATCCCAATTTTATTAGAAAAAATGTATGCAGAGAAAAATGTCTAGTGGATTAAAAGAAAATATTAATAGTAATTATCTTTGGGGAAAAGCTTATAATTTCAGAATAACAAAACTCTGAGAGGAAAATTCCTTTAAAACAATACTGAAGGCAACATACTACTGGAAAGAGTTGGGTAAGTTGCAAGAGTGTGCTGACTGAAAAGGCTATTGCATTGGACCCGATCATTCCTTTACTCTAAAATCCCATTTTCTATCCTTTTTGTTTTTGCATGTAAATATCTAAATATTTTGTACTAGTGGATCACAGCAATTTGTTTTTTTACTTTCAAAAGTTGTCATTCATAACTGTTATACTTTTAGTGTCCACTGACTAGAGGGAAGTATGTATATAATTCTTTTATCCCAGTTGCCATACCTGTTCTGTGCCCCAGATTTCTAAGGAAAATAGTTTAGGAACGACTATTCTATATCTTCGGAGAAGGAAATGGCACCCCACTCCAGTACTCTTGCCTGGAAAATCCCATGGACAGAGGAGCCTGGTAGGCTGCAGTCCATGGGGTCGCGAAGAGTCGGCCATGACTGAGCAACTTCACTTTCACTTTTCACTTTCATGCATTGGAGAAGGAAATGGTAACCCACTCCAGTGTTCTTGCCTGGAGAATCCCAGGGATAACGGAGCCTGGTGGGCTGCCGTCTATGGGGTCGCACAGAGTCGGACACGACTGAAGCGACTTACCAGCAGCAGCAGCATTCTGTATCTTGGTATTTGATACATAAAGTTGGTCCAGCACATTCTTCGAAGATAAAGATGATGGTAAAATTACTTTTCGTTAAGAATGACAATCACGAAAACAATCACAAAAGCCTATGCTCTATAGCTTAGAACATGCTTTCTTATTCCAGAAAATATTTAAAAAATTTTGCTCAGTCCTGGTCTTTTGTGAATTCTTTGAAACCCACAACATTTCTTGTAGCATTTGTTATAATCACTTACTTGACCAGTTTTGTTACAATGCAGTTAGATCAAGTTTATGAGTTAAGAATTATAGCTATGACAGTTTCTCCTCCTCTTAGTTTTTTCTGCCTGCTTGGCAAAACACAAACCAAAGTGTTATTTAACACCTAAGATCCCTCTTTTAGTATCACTGTGTCCTTCTTCTCTATCCACTTCACAGCTCTCAGAGCTCGTGATCCTTTTTAACCTTAGTGTAGTTTTACCTCTTCTCCCAGCCTACCTCCTTCTGAGCTCCTCCTTGGCTCCCATTTAATCCAGAGGACCACTGGTGAATTTTGCCAAATCTATCTTGTTAAAATATGAGAGTGGAGAACATGGGAGAAACAAACTTTGCTTTAAAACATGTTGCTTTTTGGTTTGCGGAATTGCAGCTTAGAGAACACCCATTAAAATTAGTGTAATTTTTTTCACCTTAAAAGAACAAATGCAAAGGGAAACTTTTCAGGGATAAATAATGATATCATAAAGTAGGGGGAGACAGTAAGCAGAAAAAGAACTAGTTATATACAAGGAAACCCCCAGGAGACTATCAGATGGCTTTTCAGCAGAAAGTTTGCAAATCGGAGTGGAATGCTATATTCAAAGTGCTAGAAGAAAAAACACACACAGGTGGAGACTGAACAACAGGCATACTGATTCACTGCATTCTCAAATTCCAATGGAACTTTTCGTAGAACTAGAACAAATGATTTAAAAATGTGTATGGAGAGACTTCCCTGATGGTCCAGTGGTTGGAAACCCGCCTGCCAATGCAGGGGACATGGGTTCAATCCCTGGTCTGGGAGGATCCCACATGCTGTGAGGCAACTAAGCCCATGTGCCACAACTACTGAAGCCCCAGTACCCCAAAGCCCGTGCACCACCAGGAAGAGTAGCCCACTCATCACAGTTAGAGAAAGCCCAGGCACAGCAACGAAGTCCAGCCAAAAAAAAATGTATACATATATATGGAACTACAAAAGACCCCAAACAGCCAAAGCAATCTTGAGAAAGACAAACAAAACAGTGGTTTTTAACTCTGTTGCAAACCTATAACAATCAGTATGTGTCTGTGTGCTTAGTCCTGTCTGACTCTTTTCAACCCCATGGAATGTAGCCCACCAGGCTCCTCTGTCCATGGAATCTTCCAGGCAGGAAAACTAGAGTGGGTTGCCATTTCCTTCTCCAGGGGCTGTTTCTGACTCAGGGATCAAACTCATCTCTCTGGCGTCTCCGGCATTGGTAAGTGGATTCTTTACCACTGACCCACTGGGGAAGATATTAAATTATTAATTTGACTCCAGAAGTAAAGTTAGCAAAAGCAAAAACAGACAAATGGTACCACAGCAAAGGAAGCCATTAACAAAACGAAAAGGCAACCTACTAAATGAGAGAAAATATTTGAAATAAAATTTCCAATAAGGGGTCAGTATCCAAATTACATGACCAGAGCAAGCAACTCAATAGCAAAAAAAAAAAAAAAAAAAAGCAACACTCCCTCCCAACACACATAGTTTGTGGGATCTTAGTTCCCTGACCAAGGATTGAATCTAGGCCCATGGCAGTGAGAGCTTGGAGTTCTAACCACTGGACTGCTGGGAAATCACCCAAATAGGACAATTAAAACTCGGACAGATAATCTAAACAGACATTTTTCCAAAGAAAATATGCATACATGTGTGCTAAGTCACTTCAGTCATGTCCAACTCTTTGCAACTCCATGGACTGTAGCCCGCCAGGCTCCTCTGTCCATGGAATTCTCCAGAAAACTGGAGTGGTTAGACATTCCCTCTCCAGGGGATCTTCCTGATCCAGGGGTCAAACCTGAGTCTCTTACATCTCCTGTATTGACAGGTGGTTTTTTACCACTGGTGCCACTTGGGAAGCCCAATATAATGTTATATACAATGTTTATCTCTCTCTTTTTTTTAAAAGAACTAATCCAAGGAGAAATTTTTCATGAATAAATAATATTCATAAAGTGGAGGAAGATGGTAAGCATAAAAGGGTTGTATAGAGGGATGAAATCTGTCCAGTCATACCAAAAACTCTAGAAGCTTTAATTTCAGATCTCATTATTATTTTAAAAAATATTTATTTATTTGACTGCTCCAGGTCTTAGTTGCGGCACGTGGGATCTTACATCTTTGTTACAGCATGCAGGATCTTTAGTTGCAGCATGTGGGATCTAGTTCCCGGACCAAGGATCCTGCCTGGGCCCCCTTCATTGGGAGCTCAAAGTCAGCCATTGGACCATCAGAACCTGAAATCTCATTATTAATGGAAGGATGTGCAGGATTGAGAGGTGTCAGTAAGATTTTCAAGAAACAATTAGCCTAGGTGGAAATGTTAACTAATGAAATAAAGACTATAACAATGATTTTTTGGGAGTGAGAGGGTGACACTTTGAAGATGTAAACATTCAAGGAAATGATTAGTTTTGCCTTATCCTTGGGTAGATAAGAAGCAAGCAATCGTCATCAAAAGGGAAAAGGGAGGACGTTTGGACCACAGGTTAGCATGCCAAATTGAGACATAGACACTGAGGATTGGTTTTGCATTGACCCAGTGGCTGAATTGGGAGAAAGTGGAGCAGGAGGAACAAATGTATGTTTATTAATACTGTCTTTGTTATGGGGCTTCCGTGGTAGCTCAGCTGATAAAGAATCCTCCTGCAATGTGAGAGACCTAGGTTCGATCCCTGAGTTGGGAAAGTACCCTGGAGAAGGGAACGGCTACCCACTCCAGTATTCTGGGCCGGAGAATTCCATGGATTGTATAAGTTTCAGTCCAAAGAGTCGAACATGACTAATCGATATTCTGATTGTAATGCTACTTGATTAATCAGTTACTTCTACCACATCCCAAGAATGTTCTTTAGCCTTAAATATTGTGAAGAATTGCGTTTTCCTATAAAATATTATGATTAAAATTCCTGCTAAATTTTATATTCTGATAGTATAAGCTCCTGCATAACATAGCAAAATCTACACTTTATTAACTTAGCAGTTAAGAAAAATATTCAGTCGCATAAAAAATAAAAACATGAGTTCCTCAAGAAGCTAAAAAAACCTCTAGTTCCTCAAAAAGAATATCATATGATCCAGCAATTCCACTTCTATGTATATTATGAAAGAATTGAGACAGGGTCTCAAACAGATACTTAAACACCAATGTTCTTACCAGCATTGTTTACAATAGCCAAAAGGTGGAAGTAATTCCAATGTCCATCAATGGATGAATGGATAAACAAAATGTGGTATATACATGCAATGGAATATATGTATATTCAGTCGAAGAAAATAAAAGGAATGAAATTCTGATTCATCTTACTACACAGGTGAACCTTGATAACATAATGCTAAGTGAAATAAGCCAGACAAAAGTACATAAATTTTATGATTCATTTTAAATAAGATACCTAGAATAGGCAAATTAATAGAGACAAAAAGCATAATAGAGTTTACCAGGGGCTGGAGGAAGAAGAGAATGCAGCTATTGTTTAATGGGTATAGAGTTTCTGTTTGGGATGAGAATAAAGTTCTGGAAATGGATAATGATAAAGGTTGCATAGCAAAGGTACTGTCACTGAATTGTAACTTGAAAATGGTTGAAATAGTAAACTTTATGCTATATATATTTTACCACAATAAAAATACATTAAAAATAAATATTAAAACAGCATTTAACTACCACAGGAACTTTGAGAAATGCCACTGCTTCATACCAGAAATGGCCCGTGTTTTTGAATGTGCATTATATTTAATCTTTCAAGCATATAATTCAACTTTAATTTTATGTGTTTTTCAAACTTTGAGATTATTCATTTCTTCAAATTTCTCAGTCAGAGCCAGACGCTTGAACACTCTACAGAGGAAAAACGTTCCGTGCTATTAACCAAACAAAGCTAAACAGAGTCCTTAATAAGCTAATGTTCATTTCTTAAAATCTCCACGGTCTAGTTTGCTGCCTTTTTCAAATGTAAATAATTACAAACCTTTCAACATGTCCCTGACCCAGGCTTCTTTGGGACACGCTTTGGAGGATACTGATGTCACCTACATGATGCAGTTTATGAATCGACCTCCACAATTGATTGATCCATTTACTTCCTTTTCATTCTTTCATTATTTTATTCTGTCATTCTTGGATCAGTTCAACAGTTATTTACTGAGTATCAACATGGTGCCAATCAGTATGCTGAGTGCCACTCAGTGTCCCTGGTCAATTTCCTATGTCTAGCTATGAATAACCTGAAATACCTCTGTTTAGCATTTACAATTATCCTTGAGTCTGTCCAGCTAAAGATTTGCCCAGGGACTTCTGGTGGTCCAGTGGTTAGGAATTCACCTGCCAATGCAGGGGAACTTAGGTTTGATCCTTCTGGGCCAGAAGCACCCCACACACCACAGAACAACTGAGCCTGCTATCCACAACTACTGAGCCCACATGCTCTAGAGCCCATGCTCTGCAAGAGAAGCCACTGCAATGAGAAGCCTGCGTGACACCGGGGCCAGGACTAGAGAAAGCCTGTGTGCAGCAATGAAGACCCAGGGCAGCCAAAAATACATACATGCATACGTTAATTCATTCAAAACCAGAATCGCCCAGTTTCATGTGGGCCCATCTCACTTTATTATGCAGAAATGACAGAAGAGGAGCTCCGTGATGGAAATTGGCCACAGTTTAGGACGTGAAAGGAGGATCTTCACCTCCTACCCAAGGATCTTTTCTCCTTTGCCTTCAAACCACAGTGGGTTTGCTTTCTCCTCCTACCCTGCAGGTGGACATCATCTGCCCATCTCTGCTTCTGCGTCTTTACTTTTCATGTAAGTGGGTCTGTGGTTTCTAGGCCAGAAACACAGGATTCAGTATCTTTTGGGACTCCTCTCTATCTGTAATTCTGTTTTTCCAAAGGAGAAATCCCCTTGACTTCCAAGTGCCAGAGGCTTGTTCATTTATTCATTAGAAATATTCTGAATATCTTCTTGCCTGTATTTTGCCAGGCACTATGGATCCAAAAATGTATAAAATTTGTTTCTTGACTAGAGAAACTGGACTCACACAAATCTAACAAAATGCAATGGACTAAGTCATATACTATCCTCCTTATAGAAATTCCAAATATCTACTGAATGCTCATGTCCTTATGTAACATTGTTTTCAGTGTTTACTGTGTGTTAACCTGCCATATATCCATAACAAACTTATGATGTTGTTACTTACATTACTCTCATTTTATAGATAAAGGAACAGGCCCACAATTATGCAAATAAATCTGATAAATGGCAGACCTGGAATTTGAACACTGCAGTTTGACTTCAGAGCTGGTACTGTTAGTCACTATTCCATGGTGCTTCTCTAGGCCTTATATAAGGAGGGAGACAAGAAGGCTCTCCTGGGAAAAATCACAGTGGAAGTGCTAACGAGCTGGGTCTTGATGGATGAGTCCCATGTCACTGAGCACCACGTTGAAGTGTGTATGTGTGAAGGTGGGCAGGGTTAGAAGAAGGACCACCCCATAGACTGTAGCCCTCCAGGCTGCTCTGTCCATGGGATGCTCCAGTCAAGAATATTGGAGTGGGTTGCCATTTCCTCCTCCAGGGGTCTTCCCAACCCAGGGATCGAACCCGAATCTCCTGCACTGACAGGTAAGTTCTTTACTGAGTCACCTGAATCTACTTTTCACATTCCCCTCGGAAAGTCATCTCCAGCCCTAACTCAATCCCAGCTTGGGTAGATTGAAGCAGAGCACGATGTTTTTCTTGAACATTCAGTATGATCTGCCCCAATCCATTAACTAATATTATTTAACATAAACTCCACATTATGTAGAGTTGTCACTCTCAGCAAGCCCAGAAGTGTTCCTGGCTTCCCTCTCATAAGGTCTTTTTATTTTTAATGCAAATACTCCAAGTGTGAATAACGCTTTTGACTAATTTACACTGAGGTGTTAGGGCGGTTTTTTTTTTTTTTGATGGCCCTTTTTTCCTCAGTAGGAACTTAAGGAGGGAGGGTAGAGAATAGAGGAGGGAGGATATACAAAGGAAAAGAGAAAAGGAAAGAGGCAAGAAAAGGGAAGAGGTGGAATAGGCATAATTGAAACTGATAATACCTGATGGTTTCATCATTAACCACTTCACAGTTTTTACTTTTGGCACAATGATTTAGAATAATATCTTAAGGAAGTGCATCAGATGAGTTTATTGAAACTTTTTTTAACCCTTTTTTTAACTTGAATTATAGTTGACGTACAGCATTGTATGTTACAGGTGTACAATATAGTGGTTTACAATTTTAAAAGTTACGTTCCATTTATGGGCATCCCAGATGGCGGTCTTGGTAAAGAAGCCCCTGCCAGTGCAGCGCAGGAGACATAGAAGATGCGGGTTCGATCCCGGGTCAGGAAAATTCCCTGCAGGAGGACATGGAAACCCACTCCAGTATTTCTGCCTGGAGAGAATCCCGTGGACAGAGGAGCATGATGGGCTCCAGTCCATAGAGTCGCAGAGTCAGATGCAGCTGAAGTGACTTAACACACACACACAAGCACTCCATTTATAGTTATTGTAGAATATTGAGTGTATTCCTTGTATTGTATGATATATCATTGTAGCTCATTTTATTTTTCATTTATTTTTTAATTGGAGTATAATCACTTTGCAATGCTGTGTTAGTTGCACAACACCATGAGTCAGCTATATGTATCCATATATTCCCTCCCTCTTGAGCGCCCTCCCAACCCCTAACCCTACTTGGGCTTCTAAGGAGCTTAAGAAGACCTCTTGTGAATAGGTTTCCAAATACAGAATTTTTTAAAGTATTGATTCAGACCTTTCATGATATATATTACAGAGAGGCAAGATTTCCTACTCTTGATAAATAAGAAACAAGTTTCTCTTTCACATATCTTATGGACCATGTGAATTCTTTAAAGTTTGTGAGGAAATGAAAACTTTCCCTCAAAGTATGAGAACATTATATTACATGCCTTAGGACATATTTGATATAAGGAACAGGTTTCCTCTGAGCCAGCTAAAGAAAAGAAGAATCTTTTATAAAGAGGCAAGGTATCTCAGAGAACTCAAGGGCAAGAAATACAATCAGCTCTCCTGAGGGAGTGGAGTTGAGGACTGAAAAGTTGTCAGCGACCAAGGCAACACTTGGTGTGCTTCTTCCTTTTCCTATTTATTCCTACCCCCACCGCACATTCACTCTAGTCTTTTTAAAAAAATTTTCCTTTTACTTAATTATTTAGTCCTTTGGCTGAACTGCTTGGCATGCAGAATCTTAGTTCCCCGACCAGGGATTGAACCTGTGCCCCAGGCAGTGGTAGCGTGGAGTCTAAACCCCTGGACCACCAGGGAAGTCCCTCACCATATTCTTTAACTTTGCTTATTGCTATGCTTTTACTCTCTTTTTACAGAGCAGCGTTCTTCACTTTACCTGGCATATATGTTTGATTTGCCAGATTTAGCAAATGAAAATCCAAGATGCCTGTAGTTTACCTGGCAACCTTATCATGGCTAGTCAATCCACTGCCCTCATTTACTGGGTGTCCCTGATGTGTGAGTGTGTGTGTGTGTGTGTGTGTGTTAGTCACTCAGTCATGTCTGACTCTGCAACTCCATGGACTGTAGCCTGTCAGACTCCTCTGACTGTGGGATTCTCCTACAGGCAAGAGTACTGGAGTAGGTTGCCATGCCCTCCTCCAGGGGATCTTCCCAACCCAGGGATTGAACCCAGGTCTCTCACACTGCAGGCAGATTCTTTACCATCTGAGTCACCAGGAAAATCTGTACCTGACCCATGCCAGAGCTAATTTTCAGGCCTCTGTGTCCTCATGCAAAATTCAGTAGGGAGAATTTATTTAGTTCAGCTTGGGTCAGTGACCAGTCCTGGCGGCTAAGGTAGTCTTAGGGCCCTTCTCTATAGGTGGGCCTGTTGTCAGAAAAGGAGTAAATGCTGATGAATCAGCCCAAAATGTTACCTGCTAAATGTCAATTGAGATTATGAGTAAATTTTGCTGCTCATAGGAAAGTCTCTCTTGTAAACTTCTTGAATTCATAGACTAAGTTCAATTGGTCTTTGTATTTCCTGGTGTCTGGCTTCTGGTACTTCATACATACTGGTAAATTCAGTTAAACAAGAAAAATTTCAGAAATTATTCTATTTCTCTATTATCTTGAATATCCAAAAATGTGGGGAGAAGACTTCCCTAGTGGGCATGGTTAAGACTCCATGCCTCCAATGCAAGGGACGTGGGTTTGATCCCTGGTTGGGGGAAGTTCACAAGAGGGACTGTGCAGCCAAAAAAGAAAATGTGGAGAGAAAACAAAATAACCATCCAGAAGTGGTGTTCTAAGTTACTACTCTGTTGCCTTTAAGGAATAGTATAATAAGGGATCAAATGGAAAATAATGTGGACCTAATGAAGGCAAGAGTCACCGAAAGGCTCAGTGATTTGAAAATAGCTTAAATATTTTCTCTGCAGCAAGTTTTATCGTGCAGATATATATATTTTTTAAGTACACAAATTACCCCAGGAAGGCTAATATATTAACCAGTCACTAAGAGGGGGATTTATTCTTTTGTAACGCTTCGATGAAATGCTTCTCTCCTAATAAACAATTTTTAAAAAACCCGTTGTAATGGACCATTGCTCTTTTTTTTTCTTGCTTCCTTTTTTGGTTATTCATAATACACTTCCCATGATGATTTTTTTTAATTATAAATTTTATTTATTTTTGGCTGTGCTGGGTCTTTGTTGCTGCATGGGCTTTTCTCTAGTTGCAGCGAGCAGAGGCTACTTTTTATTGCATTGCGCAGGCTTCTTATTGCAGTGGCTTCTTTTGTTGCGGAGCACAGGCTTGAGGGCACCGAGCTTCAGTAATTGTGGCATGTGGGCTCAGGCTCAGTAATTGTGACCAACAGGCTGAGTTGCTCTGGGGCATGTGGGATCTTCTTGGATCAGGGATCTAACTTGAGTCTCCTGCATTGGTGGGCGGATTCTTTACCACTGAGCTACCAGGGAAACCCCCCCCATGATGATTTAATATTATTTTTCATGTTACTTTATGCACTGTGGGAGATAGCAACTTTTAATTTATTACCTATCTCTTTTATTATGCTAAGTAAACATGGGGTAAAATCATCTCTATTATCAACATCTATAACACTGATGGCTAAAAGTCATGGCACTGATCAATCCACTCGGGGTCATAAGACAGGAGGCAAAATATGGAGGAGAGGAAATTGAACCTGGATTACATGACCTGGGCGTGAAGAAACGTGGTCTAGGTTTAAAACCTACCACTCCCTACTATAGACTATGATGCCTTAGGCGAATTTCATAACCTCTCTAAGTTTCAGTTTCTTTAGAGCAGGGATAAATATGTCTGCCCTGGCCATCTGCCAGATTGTTAATCAAATGAGATAATGTATGTGAAGGTATTTGTAAACTATAAAACACTTCACAAACATCAGATTCTTCTTATTGTTGTTATCTGGTAAAAGATGCTTATAAATCACATCCATAGTGTAAGAAAATACCTAAGAAAACTGTCATTGCTCTATTGATGGTTACTATGAGCTAGAGGAATAAGCTATAAACATAGAACAAAGAAAAATAATCATCCTGAAATGAATATTACTTTATGTGCCATCTTTAAGAACAAAACTATTCTCAGTATTTATTATTATTTTTAATATGTAATTTAAGATGAATGGAAAACTCAAGGCTTGGGAGAAATACAAGCCATAACCTAAAGCAACAGGGATAACAATGCTTTTGCGGTGACCACATGTGGTTTTCTTTTATATAAAGTATTTTTGCTTATTTTTAAAAATAATTTTATTTGTTCATTTAGGCTACCCTGGGTTTTTGTTGCTTCCATGGGATTTCTCTCATTGCAGTGAGCAAAGGCTACTCTCCAGTTGAGGTGTTTGGGCTTCTCACTGCCAAGGCTTCTCTTATTGTGGAGCACTGGCTCTAGGGCACGCATGCTCAGTAGTTGTGATGAACTTGGCATGTGGGATCTTAGCTCCCAGACCAGGGATCGAACCTCGATCCTACGCATTGTGGGGTGGATTCTTAACCACTGGGCCACCGGGGAAGTCTGCCCACATTGTTGAAAGGTAGAATATTTGACGCTCCCCTGTTTGATTCCCATCCCAAGCCACCATTTCCCTTGTCCTTATTTGGTTGGAATTCCCAGAGAGAAGGAAGACCCTAGCTGCTAGTAAATCCCCTGCCCCACACAGAAACTTTAACATTGTGTCTGTTCTCTTCTTATTCTATTTTCCTCCATGATCTTAAGCCATGATATAGTAAAATGAGAAATGGCAAAAAGCAGATTCGTGTGAAAGCAAAGGTCTCTCTGCTGCAAAAGCTCCTTTTTCCTTGTAATGAGTTTGGAACATATTGATCTTGTCTATGGTGATTTTCAGCTCATCATTAGGGCTTCCCAGGTGGTTCAGTGGTCAAGAATCTGCCTGCCAATGCAGGAGTCTCAGGAGATGCTGGCTCAATCCCTCGGTCAGAAAGATCCCCCGAAGGAGGAAATGTCAGCCTACCCCTGTATTCTTGCCTGGAAAATCTCATGGACAGAGGAGTCTGGCGGGCTATAGTCCATGGGGCCACAAAGAGTTGGACACAACTGAGCAGCAGAGTGCGTGCTTGCACGCGCGCACGCACACACACACACACACGGATGATTTTCAAGCCCTAGCTGGGGGTTCCATATACATAGGTCTCCAATAAATGACTATCAAAAGGATTGATAGTAGCCTGGCTAAATTACTATCGTCTTTTAAAGATTTATTTATTGATTTGGCCGATTAGGGTCTTTATTGCCGCACATGGGATATGTCATGCAGAATCCTGCGGCTCTTGGACTCTCTAGTTGTGGTAGCTGTGGGCTTGGTAGCTGTCTTGTGTGTGCTCCAGAGGTTCGGACTTCAGTAGTTGCAACACATGAACTCTCTATTTGTGGCACAGGTGCTCCAGAGCTGGGGCTTAATAGTTGCTGCGTGTGCACTTCCTTGCTCCAAGGCCTATGGAATCTTAGCTCCCTGAGCGGGGATTGAACCCGCAGCCAGTGCATTGCAAGGTGGATTCTTAACCACTGAACCACTAGGGAAGTCCCTTGGCTAAATTATCATATTCTCAAGAAGAAAGACAAGTATCTTTTTGTTAATTAATCCATTTAACTATATAAAAATATTACAAAACATTTGGCCCTGAGATTGTCTATGGATGTAATTCCCCAATATAAAGCAGCTGTAGAACAGATTGCTAAATCAAACTATTAAATACCGTCAAATCAAACCCTTGCAACTTGTTTTATTTGAGAATAAACAAATTTGTAAAAATCCATTTTAAATGTTGATAAAACAGTATGCCCACATTCTATTGTATTAATAATTTTTATTAGTTCTTATCATTTAAAATTTTAAAGTCACCTTAATTCGTGTCTAACCAGACTGAACTGAATTTCAAGTCTGTGTTGTTAACTTGGAAATGATTAACATTTACAAAGGAAAAACAAACAGGCTATTTCCAGGCAAATTTTATGTTTACAAGTTGTAGAAAGATTGCTTATTTTAACCAGTGAGATCAGTCTGGAGTGTCGAACTTTTAAAACAGGATGGACTATGACCAATTTGACCTAGAGACATAGAAAATGAGTTATGAAAACAAAACAGGCAGGATAGAGTTACATTGAGGGGCAGTTTTTGATATGGGATTTAAGCACTGGTTATTATTCTATTTCTTTAACTAGATTCATAGATCCTGATCATTGTAACATTTCAACTAGTTAATGTATCAGGTTGCTCATGTGCTTACTACAGAGTCTGTAATTGCTTGTCGTATCATGATGTTTTATTGTTTGGTGCTGCTGTTGCTCATCTCCATCCAGGCTCATCAAATTCTGCCCCTTGTTTACACTGTCAGTTTTCTGTCCTTATGCCCAAAGAAATTATCTCCACTATGTTGCTTTCCTTTGTGACTTGTCTCTTGCTTAGGTCCCAAGTTTCTGCCTAACTGGTTGGAGAAATACTTCTGGGCTTGCCACTGTAATTTGTTTAATCAGGTCCAGGTCATGGGAACAGAGCAATGATTCTGAGAATGGTTTGCCCTCAGCTGAGGTCTGGCCACCCCAGAGAATAGAGTTAACATTATGGGAGCCACAGCATCCTGTCTCAAAGTAGGGGACAGCGAGCCCTGAGAAATCATTCTGGGGAAAATAAATTTGGAAATTAACCTGAAAATAGGAGAAACTAGTGGGTAGTCCAGAACAGAATATCTGCCATGCCTGTATGGCGATTGCAGTGGTCGTATCCTTGGGCTCAACTGTCTTGTCTTTAGTTAAAATGAATGTAATGTATTTTTTGCTTCTACTTCATAAGCAATCACATTTGTATAGCAGTCAAATCTTTCCTTTTGTATGCCACCAAACTTTTCCTCTAAAAATTTACCAAAGAGTTTTCAGTTGCAGTCATTAATTCATTGATCAAAGCAGTATTTTTCTAGGAGAGAAATAGATACAACCTTAAAAAAAATCATACATGATAATAAAGGGAATATTCTGATATTCTCTAAAGATGACTTTTGGTGTTGAAGACAAAACTAATGCTATAGCAACAAAATAACTCTATCTTCATGCTTGCACACATAAACAATAGACTTGGTAATTGCATAAATGTCTTTTGCCTCCCATACTTCAACATGCCACTGAGGTTATGTAAAATTATATCTAAGAGCCACTTTTGTCCAATTTGAAGCAGAAGAAAAAATGCCCCATAGAGGGTAATTAAGGTTTTTCTTTTTTGCCCACAAACTTTTTCTTAGAGAATGACTTATTCACCCCAGAAAGACTGTGGGGAGACAACACAAGTTAATTGCTAATAATAGACACTATGGAGTGTGCAAATAAAACCAGACTGCTGAGGTCTGATTCACTTTTTTATTTTTCACCACACTCTATGGCATGTGGGACCATATTTCTCCAACCAGTGATTGAACCCATGCCTCCTGCATTGTAAGGTGGAGGCTTAACCACTGGATGACCAGGGAAGTCTTGAGATATGATTCTTTGGATATTACCATTTTAAATATGCTTGCTTATATTCAGTTCAAAAAATTATGAAGACAAACCTTGCTATATTCACATGATTCCTAATGACTGATTTGTGATTGCTGCAAGCTCAACTAAAACATAATATTTGGAAAATCTGGCTTTTATTGGGCAATACAGTCAAGGGTTGGGGCTGGTGTGGTAAGACATGAAGTTCTCATAACATTCTCATGAAAGTTCAGTGGCCAGAAGGGGAAAAAATGTCTTTTGTGTCCTTATCATGTTTGTGCAACATTAAAAAAAATTACTGCTCTAAAAATTGTGCAATAGAAAGGAGTCATACTTGGAGCTTTATAAGATTGCAATACATGGGCCACAGATGTCATTTAATTAGGTACTGATTTACCTGTTTGAACATGTCTTTGCTGTCCCTGGGTATTCAGCAAAAGTTCAGGTATAATTATAATTAAGATTTTAAGCACCTAGTAATGTACATATATAGCATTTGTGTAATTACTGCTTTTTGGTAAAAACTGAACCATAAGTTTTGTTTTAAAGGCATGAGTACAAAACATATCATTTCCCAAGGTTATGCTTCCACAGTGTTAATTTTTAGCTGAAAGAAATTAACTTTGCCAGTAAAAATTAATTTTTTCCTACTAGTAGTGAAATTTAAAATATGTTATGGCATCAAATTTTTTATGAAAATGTAGGCCGATCAATTTTGTTTAACTTAGCATTACATATCAACTGTTAGGCAGAATTTTAAATATGATAAGCTTGTCGACACATTATGCAAACCTTTTTGCCTTCATTTGAAGATGTTTCGAGAAACACCATATGTATATATCTGATATATATGTATACATATATATTTATGTGTATATATACATATATACATACATATTCATTCAGTTTCATCTCCCCTTTCAACTCTTACAAAATTAAATTTCCTGATATTGGAGTAGTTAACTCAAAGAAGGTAAATAGAAAAATTGAATACTACTCCTGTACTGAAGAAACAACCAGAATTCAAGATAAGGGTAGTGAAACTACCAGAAGCCTTCTTTCTTTCTAGCTAAACCTACCACACCCATCGCAATAGGACAAAGTTCAGTGGGTGAAGCATAAGCTTCCTTCAGAGCAGTGGCTCACAGATTTTTGTTTTTCAAATGACACTTTTGCCAACAAAATGCCACATACTCTGTTCCCTTCTTCCTTGTAAAAAGTGCTTTTCTGAAGTTTACTTCTTAGGTGATTCATAAGTCAGTCCCTTCCTGACTTAATACGTCCTAAAGCAAACACATTTGTGCACTAAGAATACAAATATGAAGGTTCTTAGGAGTTATCCAGTAAGTTTCATTGTGATAAGATAGTGCTTAAATATAAGAAAAGGAGGGGGTATGTTTACAAATCTTTAAAGTTCTTCTGCATACAAAAGGAAAAAATCATATAGAAATAACTAGGCTTAAGAAAAAAAAGAGTTCATAATACTATTGTGGCAGTAGTCTAGGACTATAGATCCTGATAGTTGTAAGTTGCTGATGGTTGGAAGAGGGAATAAAAAGTTTTAGATCACCAAGCATTCAAGTACTTGCAGTTCCTTCATAAATGATAAAAAGTGGATTTGTTTTAGGGTATCATCCTCCTTTGTTTTAGAAGAACTCATACTTCATGAGTTAGATATTTGTAAATTAAGTAAATAATATTTCTTTCAGTTGAGTATTTGTAAATGAAGTACCCACCATTACCTTTCAGGAAGCCCATTGATAAAGTCCTCCAAAAATAGATCTCTAACTCTACTGACTTCTTTAGGGAGATATATGCCTCTCACAGAAGAGATTTTTGATTATATGACCTGACTATTCTTCCTCTGGCTGAGTCTGAGACCATGTTTAGGGATAAGGTACTAGGGAAAGAAATGAGATCAAAAACAGAACTTTGGCCAGAGGAGATGAAGTTGATTCTGTAAATACACAAGCAGACTGGGTCCCAAAGAGACAATCCACTAAGAGATTTCCTGTGAAGAGGCATGTTAATAAACTTTAGGCTTTAGGATGAACATCTCACATCAATGTTCAGATTTCTCTTTTCCTTTCTTTTTTGTTTCTTGTATTTTCTTTTTGTTACTTGTTTTTTTTTTTTTTTTTATTATAATCTCTTAGATCATCTTCAAGCCCTAGTGAAGTATCCTAAAATGTGTTAATTGTGTTTTTTTCTAAGTTCAATGTGTATATGTGTCGGGGGAGGTGGGGGTGGAATCCATTTCTATACTTTGGGAGAAAAGTGTGTCTATACTTTGGGGATGTTAAGAAGCCTGGAGAACTTCAGTCAGGTGAGAACAGTGGAGAAGTCTGAAGCAGCAGCCCAGAGGGAGTTGACACAAAACACTCAGGTTGGATTTGTGAAACATGTAAGAACTTCCTGTGTGACTTCATAAAGTCTGGGGGAGACTGGACTCTCTGCATTCCTTGGAGGGAGGCTCTGATCCTTCTTCTTCAGATACCAAAGAAAAGAGTAATGTTGGGAAGCTGGAGAAGTTGTGTTAAAGAATTCATGCCACAAGAGTATGTGATGAAAACCCAGTCACACCGACACACTAGTATCTGGCAGTAAAGTAGCAAGATCATGCCAGCTGTTGAAGAAAAATTAACCAGTCCATCTAAAAAAGGATTGGAAATTTTTATTTGAGCCAAATTTGACGATTATAGCTCAGAGCATCTCAGGAAGCTCTGAGAACTGCTCCATCCATTAGAAATCAAAACACAGTTTATGTAAGTTTTTTGAAACAGAAGACCATACATTAAATGACATATTATTGACAGTTAACATAATCCAGATTTAAGCATCAACATGATGGGTCATGTGACCCTTTACAAGATCCAGAAGGAATGTTATCTTTTAAGGAGTTGTCTTATTGATGCTGGGAAAATGTTGCTGTTTATGGTTAGGAGGTATTCCTGCTATGGGGGAAGGTGTATGCATAAAGTGCATACACAATGCACAGTAGGGGGAGCAAGCAGTCAATGGTCAGAGGAGACATTTTATGTTTAAATTTTTCTTTTCTTGCTGTAAATATGAATTTTATTTTATGGAGGCAGTTTCAGAATAACTTGGAAGGTAAAGAGAGGAAGCTTTAAATAGAAAAGTCTTTTACTTCTCTACTAAATATGACACCTCTATTGTTGCCTAAGGACATACAGAAAAAAATACATAGGCATGCAAAGGGAAGAAGCTTAAATGTGCATTAACAAAAATTATAAAAGGTCTACTGTTCACTCATCATGGTGAAAAGCGCAAAAAATGTTTGAAAACACATTCCTGCCTTTGAAAAGTCTCCCTCTATGATGTTTAATTTGCATACAAATAGAAAGATATATCTGAGAGACCAAAGAAAGCCTGTGCAGAAGCCCTCACCTCTCTTCCCAGACAGGACATGCCTCTCTAGACAACAATGTCTGGAAGACATAGGATGTGCTGGCTCCTCTTAGACAAGATTTGGGATGTGGTACTTCTACCAAACAAGTGTCTAGAATCAGTGGGGTGCAACTGGGCATCTTGTTTGTCAGATTTCAGCAGAGGGGTGTCTCATTGCTACTCTTCAGCAAGGAGAGAGTTGAGCAGTGCTGTGAGAGAGGGCCCATGCAGTCCAGAAGTCCAGAGTAGGAATTCTAGAGTCACCTGAGTTCTAACTTAGACAATCCACTTCTTTTTCTTGAGACGTCACCTGATTTTCAGCCCACAAGGATCAATTTAGATGAGTCACTAAAGAGGCAATGTTTTAAGACTAGATTTGAATATTTCCATCCAGGCATAGATGAGGTCTTACATGATCATTATAGATGACAGTTGGTTTCTGCCTACTCTGGATTCCTTCTCAAAGTAAAAGTTATTCTTGGTTAAGAACAATGGAATTATGTCCAGTGGATTCCTTCCCTTATAATCAAGGTTAGGTCTGTTACATTTTGGGGGGCTTCCAGGTGGCTCAGTGGTAAAGAATATGCCTGCAATGCAGGAGACACGGGTCTTTCCCTGATTTGGGAAGATCCCCTGGAGAAGGAAATGACAACCCATTCCAGTGTTCTTGCCTGAGAAATCCCATGGACAAAGGAGCCTGGTGGGCTACAGTCCATGGGAATGCGAAACGTCAGACCCAACTTGATGACTCAAACAACTATTACATTTTAGATTTAGGGTGCAGATGAGCTTGATGGGTTTGGGGCCATCTCTAGGACAATTAGCAGTGAAAACCTTGGTTATGGATTAGTAGTGGCATTAGAAGAGTTTCTATAGTCATCATAGATTTTTTGCTACAGTCTACCACCTGGTGATGTGGTAGTCTTGTAGAGTAAAGGAAGCAATGATTGAAAAAAAAGTCAAAAGATAGTTCTTTGCTGATAGGTATAATGCATAAACTGTGTTGTTGGGTTAGTTGAGAGGTTCTGTAGAAATATAATTGTGTAATAATACCCCTAACAGCAGTATTCTATAAAACTAAATAAATTCCCTTTTTATTAAAAAAACTCCCTTTTTAAAACAGACTTTTGGATTCAGTGGGAGAAGGAGAGAGTATGATGATATGAGAAAATAGCATTGAAACGCATGCACTACCATAGGTAAAATAGATAGCCAGTGGGAGTTTGATGTATGATGCAGGGAACCCAAAGCTGGTACTCTGTGACAGCCTGGAGGGGCAGGGTGAGGAGGGAGGTGTGAGGGGGGCCCAGGAGGGCAGGGACATGTGCATGCCTACGGCCGATTCATATTGCGGTATGGCAAAAACCATCACAATATTGTAAAGTAATTGTCCTCCAATTACAATTTTAAAAAAACTTCCTCTTAAAAAAAAATGATGTTCTGTCAAGAATTGTAGCATTTACATTGCATTTAATGTCCTCCTTTAAAAAAGAAAGGGTGTTATGATGGTGAAATTGTTTCATACTACATGTACTTTAACAAGAGTTGGTTTCTTCCGCATACACTGTAGTACTCTGTGCTGGCATTAAACTGTGAACAACACTACATCAAAAGAAAGCCAGGAGAACAACACTACAATCAGAAACAAACAGACTGCACTACACAGGAAGGGGGTACGTATAGAAAAAGCACGTGTCGCAAGATCTCCAATTACCTTTTAAAAAATTATTTACTCAATCATTTTTAAACTTTTTGTTTTGTATTGGAGTATAGCCAATTCACAATGTTGTGACAGTTTCAGGTGAACAGCAAAGTGACTCAGCCATACATATACATGTATCCATTCTTCTCCAAACCCTCCTGCCATCCAGGCTGCCATCCAGGCTGCCACATAGCTTTGAGCGGCGTTTCCTGCGCTATGCTGTAAGTAGATCCTCCAAGCACTTTTTTGAAAGTATAGTTCTCATACCGATACAGAGAGTCCAAGACCTACCATGGCTCAACTTTCTATTTCTTTGATTTGACCATGGGGCAGAGGTGACAAGCATTTGGTAGAAGCCATACTTTGAATGTGGATCTTTTCTGGGGCTACTGATGATGCAGTATAACATTCTCTCATGACCCTGAGTAGTGGCAGCCACGACAGCTCCCGGTCAGCCAGGCAGTCAGGAGGGTAAACAATTGATACACTTACAAACATTCTGTATCCAGACTAACGTTATGTTTTATTCACTTCAGTACAGTCATCAATAAGTTACACAAGCTAGTCAATGTTTTATTATAAACAGGCTTTGTGTTAGATGATGCTGCCCAAATGGAGGCAAATGTGTTTTGAGCACACTTAAGGTAGACTAGGCTAAGCTTCAGCAATACGTGAACCATGAACTTCCATATGTTCAAGCTGGTTTTAGAAAAGGCAGAGGAACCAGAGATCAAATTGCCAACATCTGCTGGATCATCAAAAAACAAGAGAGTTTCAGAAGAACATCTATTTCTGCTTTATTGACTATGCCAAAGCCTTTGACTGTGTGGGTCACAATAAACTGTGGAAAATTCTGAAAGAGATGGGCATACCAGACCATCTGACCTGCCTCTTGAGAAACCTGTATGCAGGTCAGGAAGCAACAGTTAGAACTGGACATGGAACAACAGACTGGTTCCAACTAGGAAAAGGTGTATGTCAAGGCTTCTATATTGTCACCCTGCTTATTTAACTTATATGCAGAGTACGTCATGAGAAACTTTGGGCTGGATGAAGCACAAGCTGAAATCAAGATTGCTGGGAGAAATATCAATAGCCTCAGATATGCAGATGACACCACCCTTACGGTAGAAAGTGAAGAAGAACTAAAGAGCCTCTTGATGAAAGTGAAAGAGGAGAGTGAAAAAGTTGGCTTGAAGCTTAACATTCAGAAAACTAAGTTCATGGCATCTGGTCCCATCACTTCATGGGAAATAGATGGGGGAAACAGTGGAAACAGTGTCAGACTTTATTTTTTTGGGCTCCAAAATCACTGCAGATGGTGATTGCAACCATGAAATTAAAAGACACTTGCTCCTTGGAAGGAGAGTTATGACCAACCTAGATGGCATATTAAAAAGCAGAGACATTACTCTGCCAACAAAGGTCCGTCTAGTCAAGGCTATGGTTTTTCCAGTAGTCATGTGTGGATGTGAGAGTTGGACTGTGAAGAAAGCTGAGCACTGAAGAATTGATGCTTTTGAACTGTGGTGTTGGAGAAGACTCTTGAGGGTCCCTTGGACTGCAAGGAGATCCAACCAGTCCATCCTAAAGTTGATGAGTCCTGGGTGTTCATTGAAAGGACTGATGCTGAAGCTGAAACTCCAATACTTTGGCCACCTGATGCGAAGAGTTGACTCATTGGAAAAGTTCCTGATGCTGGGAGAGATTGGGGGCAGGAGAAGGGGATGACAGAGGATGAGATGGCTGGATGGCATCACTGACTCGATGGACATGGGTTTAAGTAAACTCCGGGAGTTGATGATGGACAGGGAGGCCTGGCGTGCTGCAATTCATGGGGTCGCAAAGAGTCAGACACGACTGAGCAACTGAACTGAACTGAACTGAGGCTAAGCTACGATGTTTGGTAGATTGGGTGTGATACATGCATTTGACTCATGACATTTTCCAGTTTTGATGGGTTTATAAGAATGTAACCCACTTGTAAGGCTTCCTGATTGGTGCAGTGGTAAAGAAACCGCCTGCCAATTCAGGAGACTCAGGAGATGCAGGATCAATCCCTGGGTGGGAAAGATCATCTGGAGAAGGAAATGATAACTCACTCCAGTATTTTTGCTGGGAAATCTTATGGACAGAGGAGCCTGGAGGGCTACTGTCCATGGAGTCGCAAAGAGTCAGACATGACTGAGCAACTAAGCACAACCCATCAGTACTTAGACCATTTCAGGTTAGAGTTCTAGGTACTGTCCAGCTACTGTATAAATCGTCAACTGCCATTGTTTAAATTTTCTTGAAGTTAAATCTATTCTTCGTTTTATAGATGGATAATATAAACCAAGGAGTAAGAAAAAAAAAAGCAAAGAAACACAGCCACATTTGCTAACTCTTGATTTCTGCTGGAGCCAAGAAGATATACTTCCATCATTCTTACCTAAAAAGTTCAAAATATCTGAAATGTTCATTCCAGAATCTTAATTGGGAGAAACCTCTCAGAAGTTACTTTTAGCATTATGCATTTACCATGGCTAGGGTAAAAAACCTGCTTTTACATTCTGCCTTCTTTTTTTTTTTTCATCTATTTGAGATCAGCAAGTGAAATATTACAAAATTCAGAAATTTTCAGTTTCATCACTTGATCTCATTTGAAGGGTCTTTCCTTCTCATATACTATACTCAAAACTTCTTAATTTCCATTTTTCCTTTGTGTCCATCAGAATGAAGAAATACGTCTGCTGAGAAGTTTCTCCCTCATATATAATTACCATGTCGAGAGTCAGCTTGAGGTCCTGCCGAGACTTAAACCTATACCCAAGCCACATGAGGTTAAGATTTGATTCTATACTGTTCCCTCCCTCCCCAGCTCCAGTGCTGAATGGACTCTGGAGCAGCAGGTTCCTAAAACTGGCAGCAAATCATTAACTTAGAGTCACCCTAATGCTCAGGGCACACAGAGCACTCCTCTGTCTAATTTAGTCTCAGGCCTGGCTGGGAAAGAAAGTAAAGACACCAAAACTCGTTACACCCTTAATGTCTCAAAGGCCTGGGCACCCACGCTCTTTCTCCTTAGTTAGATGTTTTCCTGGCCAGCATAAGGAAAGCTGTGTCTGTGTAGTAAACTGTAGCAGTCTGTATCCTGTGGCTGCCTTTATCCTTGCTAAAACCCACCTGCCTAGCACACTAACACTCCTAGACTAACTCCTAGACTAACACTGCCTAGACTAACACTCCTGGCTCCCACGCACTTTTGTAGGGTTCAGCGGTCCCTGCCTTTTGCCCTGTGGTCCAAGTGTCCAAGGTGTTCGCTGGGAGCTGCACTTAAGTAGAGTGCCCTCTGCCCAGCAGCACCCCCTTCCACCCCCCACAAGCAGCCCTTGTCTCTTAGAAACAGCTGTTCATCCCTGGATAAAGCTGCCATAAATTGTAGTCTCCATTCTGTATGACCCCAAGCTGAAAGCTCACTCTCAGACTCTAGCCGTCTGCCCATCTGTTCAGTCAGCTTAGCTAATAGGTGCCTTCGCAAACCATTCAGGTCAAAATGTTCTGCCCGTACACTAAAGTCTAAAGCCCTTTGCCACCCCTTCTGACCCCATCAAAACCCACTCTTGTGTATATATATTTTTTCCTTCCCCTCATTCCACTTCCTTTATTTCTCAATGTTAATAGCTCATCCAAATTAGGGGTCTTGGTGAAAAGTCACCAAATAATGCCTTTCTTCCTCATCTAGATTCTGAACAGATTGGAAATATAAAGTAAAAGAATAAGACAGCTGGAACGTCCAAATGGCACCACTATTACCAATAAAGGTTTTATTCAAGAGCCAAATGGACTTCTTCGTACTGAATCCCATGATGAAAGTCACAGCTGGACCCCTACAAGAAGTGTTTTAATTTGCCACACTTAATGGAGGTGAAAAGAAGGCAGGGAACCAGCTCTTCTCAGAAATGTCAGATTAGCTCTGTCGTTTTAAACTATCTCATAATTCAGAGAAGCCTCAGTTGGTCCAGTAATCTGTAATTCATTAGGAATTCGACAGGGCCGCTTGTCTAGAAAAAGAAATAAATCTATGGAACCTGTCTTTTACCTTTCTTGTGAAGATTAGGGTGTAACAACTGCCTTCTATTCATTACAGAAGCTTTGTTTCATTTTTCCAGAAACACTGGTTAGGTCTGTTCTACATCAGCAGTCAATCAGCCTAGCTACTCCCAGTAAACAAGGTCTTGTTCTGCTGCGGCTCTGCTTAGACTTCCAGAGGCTGTGGCGCAGCTTTTCAGCCTGGAAGATCTAGTTTTTATTGTTGCTGTTTTTGTTGTAGTTGTGGTGGTGGCGGCGATGGTGTGTGTGTGTATGTAGGTGGGAGCAGTGAAGAGGGAAGTTTATGGGAAATATTCTTGTTTTTAAAAAAATAGTGAAAATATGGCATACGGAAATGTGCCTTTGGCTGGCAAACGTGAGACAAAATTAAATGCACACTGGCTGAAGGTTTGCTGGGGAAATGGAAAGAATAAGAATAATTGAAGGAAAGTAATACGCTGAAATAGAAAATTGGATATAGAAAAACAAATGCCCAACCCTGAAAATTTGTGATTTGCTAAGAAAATGTGGCCTGATCTTTTCTAAACAGACAGAAAAGGAATTTAGAAAGAGCAGAGCTTTAGAAGTATAGCATCACATTTAAGAAAAAAGTCTACAAACAATAGGGCATTAAAAGCAGTGTTCATCTTACATAAATGCTGAATTAGATTTTTTTTCATGATGAATGGCCTAAGGGATTTTTTTGTACAACTGTGTGATTTAAAAAGACAGCTTTTTTTCTTTGACTTGCGAAAAAAATTATGGTAGGTCATTTAAAGCTTGTTATTATTATTTTTATTTTCAAGAATGAAGATTTTTCTATCCAGATGGAAGACTTTATCTTAAGTGAAGTCACAGTCATTTGCAATAAATAATTATGCCTAATAATAGAAAAACATATGGACTAAATGTAGCTGATTTATAATATGTTCTTTTTAAAAGCTATTGTTTAAGTTGATTTTAGAATTAAAGCAAAATTATAAAGGAAAGGCAAAAAAAGAAAGAAAATTTCTAAGTTTGAAACCCACTGAAAGTTTTCACTTTCCAATGATAATACTTTTACAAAGAACTATATTCAGAAAACTATTGGCAATTTGAAAAAATATTTGATGTTGTGGTAATTAATTTAGTATGCAGTTTAACATTTTTGACTTTTCTAAAAACATGGTCACTACAAAGTCTGAAGTATCTGTGAGAAATAAATGATATATGATTGAAATTATAGGTTATAAAAACTAACACTTTTATTCTTCTTCCTTACGATATCTTTTAAAAAAACAATAAACAAAAAAATTATTGTAACACATTATTTCTCATTCTATAGGATTGCAATAAAATTAAAAGAGATAATATAGTTTTGACCTGAGTGTTTTTTCAAACTGATGGTGTTTTACTAAAAAAAAAAAAAAATTAGGGTTAAATAAATTGGGGAAACTCTGAGTAAAATTAAACAGATTTTAAAATATTGTAGAGATTCTGATATGCTAATAAATATTAAATGAATATCCAAGTGAAAGTGAAAACATTAGTTTTTCAGTCATGTTCAAATCTGCGTGATCCCATGGACTGTAGCCTGCCAGACTCCATCATTGGAATTCTCCAGGCAAGAATACTGGAATGGGTTGCCATTTCCTTCTCCAGGGGATCTTCCCCAACCCAGAGATTGAACCCAGGTCGCCTGCATTGCAGGCAGATTCTTTACCGTCTGAGCTACCAGGGAATATCCAAGAAGTAAACCTATTTCTCAGCAGGGTTTATGTTGATTACAGAATATTTATTCTTAGAACATCTGTCAAATCATGCTTTCAGTATGTAGCTGTTAATGTTATTTTTATTTGGATGTCTGTGAAGAAGAAGAAAGGGATCCAGGTAACATGCAAATAATCAGTGTCAAGGGTGGTAGTCTCTGGTGCCACTTACCACTATTTGGTTCTCCTCTCCTTTCTGGCTTCCCTGATAGCTCAGTTGGTAAAGAATCTTCCTGCCATGCAGGAGACCCTGGTTCAATTCCTGGGTCGGGAAGATCCCCTGGAGAAGGGAAAGGCTACCCACTCCAATATTCTGGCCTGGAGAGTTCCATGGGCTGTATAGTCGGTGGGGTTGCAAGGAGTTGGACATGCCTGAGTGACTTTCATCCACTCACTCACTCACTCCTTCCTGGCGAATCAAATACTGAACCTTCCAGTTAATGAGTTTTGTGGAAGTGATGCAAGTCACTTCTAGTTTGAAGCATTCACATCCCAAAGCAGGCAGCTGTCTTTCTCTCGATCACAGCAACTCTTGGCTGTATTCCAGATGGTGCCTCCACGTAGATCTGGATCCCAGAATAAGGAAAGCAGAAAGTATGACAGAAGACCGAGAGCAGACGACCTCCCGTCCCACCCTACCAACTGACTTTTAATGGGCGTACAGCCAAAGAAAGAAAATGAATCTTGGTTGTTTTAAGCTGTTGAGATTTGGAGTTGTTTGTTATCATTGCATAACTTAACTGACAGCTATGCCAAATAGGGAGACCCAGGTTTGATCTCTGGGTTTGAAAGACCCCCTGGAGAAGGGAATGGAAATCCACTCCAGTGTTCTTGCCTGGAGAATCCCTGGGACAGAGAAGCCTGGCAGGCTATAATCCATGGTGTCACAAAGAGTCGGACATGACTGAGCAACTAGCAACATGTCAAATGATCAAGAATAAGTTGTATTTTTTTTTTTAATTTTATTGGGGTATAGTTGATGTACAATGTTGTGTTAGCCTCAGGGGTACAGCAAAGTGAATCAGTTATACATGCACATATATCCACACTTTTCAAAGATTCTTTTCCCATATCGGTCATTACAGTGTATTGAGTAGAGTTCCCTTGGCTTCCTAGGTGGCTCAGTGGTAAAGAATCCACCTGTCAGTGCAGGAGACGTGGGTTCAGTCCCCGAGTTGGGAAGATCTCTTGGAGAAGGAAATAGCCACCCACTTCAGTAATCCTGCCTGGGAAATCTCATGGACAGAGTAGCCTGGCAGGCTATAGTCCATGGAGTCATAAAAGAATCAGACACAACTTAGTGTCTAAAGAGCAATAACTCTGTGATAAAAAAAAAACAAAACCCTGTAATATCCAGTAGGTTCAAATAGATAACTGGTAAGCTGTATTTTTTTAAACTAGGAAATAAAATCTTCACTGCTTAGTAGAAAGAAAACTAGGTCAAAGTTTACTTAGTAAGTGGCTGGACAGGCCAGAGCAAACAGGGATCCAGAGAATGGCTAGATTCACCAAGTTGGAATAGGCAATCAGGGGAGGTGCCATCTATAAATGAACCACCTAGAAAGTCACGAAACAGTCTTAGTCAGGGAGACTTAAAGCTGCCAAAGAAGCCTAACGTGACCTGGTCTTTCGGGACAGGCCCCAAAACTGGGCTTGGTCATAAAGAACAAAAAGAGAGCCTGTTTACTAGAACAATGCTTAGCCATTTTCCAAGATGAGTAGATGATTAACCTACTATTATTAAATATCCTCTGACTAGGAATATCTTTAATTTCAGAGCCTGAGTGGGGCTGAGTCTACAGATGAAAAATAAATGACTTAAAATTAGAAGAAAAGTAGAAAGAGTCAAGTGAGTTATTACAAGTGAAAGATTTTGTGAATGGCTCTCGGATATGGAAGAAAAGGATTCTTGAAGCAGATACTAGGAAAGTGACTATTTATCGATTTTCCATCTAACTCTCTAAGATGGAAAGTATTTGGTTTGACGTGGTCATGGTGTTTTCTTAAACTCTAGGGTATCTGGTAGAATATTTTGGTTTGAGAGCCCCTCATGGATTTCTTAGGTGCACTCTTAGTACCTTGTATAAATTTGGGCTGACTTTGACAAAATGAAGCCATTTGTTGGTTTGCTAGGTATATACTTACAGCTCAGACTATAAAGAATCTGCCTACAATGTGGGAGACCTAGGTTCGATCCCTGGGTTGGGAAGGTCCCCTAGAGGGGGGCATGGCAACCCACTCCAGTTTTCTTGCTGGAGAATTCCATGAACAGAGGAGAGGGGCCTAGCAGGCTACAGTCCATGGGGTCGCAAAGAGTCGGACATGACTGAGTGACTAAGCAGAGCAGAGGAGTGCCATACCAAGTACTATAAACTAAGTGGTTTAAACAACAGAAATTTATTGTCTTAGTTTTGGAGGGTAGAAATTTGAGATCAAGGTGTTAGCAGGGTTGGTTCCTTCTGAGGTCTCTCAGGAAGAGTCTGTTCCATGCCTCTCCCCTACCTCCTGGTGGTTTTCTGGCAATCTTTGACATTCCTTGGCTTGTGGTGGTCATTTAGTCGCTAAGTCATGTCCAACTCTTTGTGATGCCGTGGACTGTAGCCTGCCAAGCTCCTTTGTCCATGGAATTCTCCAAGCAAGAATACTGGAGCGAGTTGCTATTTCTTTCTCTAGAGTGTCTTCCGGATTCAGAGATCGAACCTGTCTCTTAGGTCTCTTGCCTTGGCAGTTGGGTTCTTTACCACTAGCGCCACCTAGGAAGCCCACACCCTGAGGTACTGGGGAGTGTCAGATGTTACTGTATGAATTGTGGGAAGGACATAATTCAACTCAACAGCACATATCAAAGGAGAAGACTGTTTCTCCCATCACACCTACTTGTCCCTGTTTTCCTCTTTTGTGTGGCCTTTTACAGAAGTGTTTACATGTCATCCATCCCCCAGACACTGAGCTTCTTAAGATCAGAGGCTACGACTTCCCTGGTGGTCCAGTGGTTAAGAATCTGCCTGCAATGCAGGGGACACAGGTTCAATCCCTGGTCCTTGAAAATTCCACATGCTGCTGGGCAACTAAGCCCATGCACCACAATTACTGAACCTTCACTCTAGAGCCTGTGCTCCGCAACAGGAGAAACCACCATAACAAGAAGCCCATTCACCATAACTAGAGAGTAGCCACTGCTCATTGCAGCTGGAGAAAACTCATGCACTGCAACAAATAAAGTTTAAAAAAAAAAAAAATATATATATATATATTATATGCATGTGTGTGTGTGTGTATATATATATATTCAAAAAGATCAGAGACTACATGATTTTAACCTGTTCAGCTTCTGGCACAGAACCTGTCATAAAGCAGAGTAGTCCTGTCTCCCTTGAACTAGTAACTGCAATCGCCTTCTAATTTTACTCCCTGCTTCCTCCACTTTTGGTTGAGCCATTCTGATTCATCTTGCACAAAGCTGCTCGCTCATTAAAGAATGCCCTTGGCCAAGTGGTCTATCTGGCAAACTCCCATTCATCCTGCAAATCTTAGATCAAACACTCTATCATCTCCAATACCTCTGTGACATTCCTGGGCAAAGTTAGGTAGTTAATTCTTTACATCCATAAAACATTGTGCATACCTGTGGTGGGCATTGGACACTCAGTAAATGTTTGAATGTATATTTGAATTAACTAAGTGAATGATTTATAAAGCAAATCCTATAAAGTGATTTCTATTCTAAAACTTTTAGGGAATATTTTCCTACTTCTGTTTGTACTCTCACATATGTATCACTAAACACTTATTTTTAAACTTGAGACATAATTAACATCACCTTTTTGGTACACTTTATTTTTATTAGAGAATAGTTGCTTTTCAACACTGTGCTAGTTTTTGTTGTACAGCAAAGTGAATAAGCTATATGTATACATATCCCCTCTTTTTTGTATTTCCTTCCCATTTAGATTACCACAGAGCATTGAGTTCCCTGTGCTATACAATACATTTGCTATTTTATACAGAGGGGTGTATATATGTCAATCCTAATCTCCCAATTCATCCCACCCTCTCCCCTCCACTGTGGCATCCATATGTCCATTCTCTGCATCTGTGTCTCTATTTCTATTTTGCAAATAACTCCATCTGTATCATTTTTCTAGATTCCACATATAAGCAATATTATACAACATTTGTTTTTCTTTTTCTGACTGATTTTGTATGACAGTCTCCAGGTTTGTCCATGTCTCTGCAAATTGCACAATTTTGTTCTCTTACATCATGTTTAACTCCAAAGAACTACCTATAAATATCACAAAGAATGTAGTTCAAAAACATCACAGTGTCAATATATGATTTGCAATTTTTTATCCAAGTTAAAAAAAATCCTATAGGGCCCTTGAATTTTCTTTTGAATAAAGATCAACATTCATAAAAGAACCAAAAGAATGGCACACCATTATTGAGGTAACTACCCAGGAATATCATTAACATCACTTGACAAATCAGAAAACTTCATCTGGAAAAGAAAGCCCTGGAATGTATCACTCCTTAGCTATCTGGGCCACGAAGATCAGGTGTCAACTGTTTGGGTGGGGCACATGAAATAGATGACAAACAGCTTAACAAAGAGGGTTAAGACAGTAAGTGGAGCAATTCAAGCCTGTGCTGAAAGCAATTTGAAAAGCTCCATGTATCATCATTAGGGACAAATAGGAAGCTCCTGTTGCTCTCAGAACTAATTTGTACATCTTGGGTTTAAACTGCATGAAAAAGTAGATTATATCACCATAAGAAAATGCTCACAGCAAAACCCAGGGACTGCCAAGCCATCCACCCTCCATCTGCCACCCAGTCCTTCATCTTCACTTCATATGGATCCTTCTCCAAAATGTCCTCTCCATTTTCGGTCCACATCTTCAATTCTCTTTCGTGTTCCCTCTGGCCACTTCAGTCTGGTTTCTATCATTGGGCTTCCTTAGTTGCTCAGTGGGAAAGAATTCGCCTGCAATGCAAGAGCCACAGGAGGCATGGGTTCGAACCCTGGGTCGGGAAGATTCCCTGGAGAAGGAAGTGTGAACCAACTCCAGTATTCTTGCCTGGAGAATTCCATGGACGGAGGAGCCTGGTGGGCTACAGTCCATGGGGATCACATAAAGTCCAGACATGACTGAAGTGACTTCGCATGCATGCAAGGGACATGAAGCTATTTAACTTTTTTGAAATGTTGTTTTCTTACTGTTTGACTCTTTAGCTCTTATATGAATGCCTTTATATAACACGAAAGCTACCCTCTGACACAAGTGTATAATACAGGATTATTAAGTGTATGCCATTGTTGTACAGAAGATCTCTAGAATTTTTTCTTTAAAAAAGTTTATTAGCACCTAGAATTTTTCATATTTATTAAGTGAGCTCTTTTTTTTTTTTTAATTTTTATTTTGGCCATACTGGCTCTTAATTGTGGCATGCAGGCTTCTGTGGTTGCCGCACAAAGGCTCTAGTGTGTGTGGCCTTAGTAGTTGTGGCACTGTGGACCTCTCTAGTTGTAATGCCCGGGCTTAGTTGCCCAGAAGCACGTGGGATCTTGGCTCCTGACCAAGATCGAACTTGAGTCCCCTGAATTAGATGGTAGATTCTCAACTGCTGGACCATCAGGGAAGTCCCTGTAGAACTTTTTCATCTTGCAGGACTGAAACTATACACATTGAACAACAACTGCCCATTTCCTCCTCTTCCCAGCTCCTGGAAAACCATTTTACTTCCTGAAGTCAATTTTCCTGGATTGCAAATGACCTCTTAAGTGCAAAAACCTACTGTGCTTTTCTGTCTTTATCTTACTGGGTCTTCCGCATTCCACACTGATGAGAGAGCTTTTCTTCTTGAAACCTTTTGTCTCTCAATTTTCCTTCCATTTCTTTGTGTGTGTTAGTTGCTCTGCAATGTCTGAATGTCTGACTCTTTGTGACCCCATGGACTGTAGCCCGCCAGTCTCCTCTGTCCATGGAATATTCCAGGCAAGAATACTGGAGTGGGTTGCCATTTCCTTCTCCAGGGGATCTTCCTGACCCAGGGATTGAACCCAGGTCTCCTACACTGCAGGCTGATTCTTTACCATCGGGGCCGCCAGGGAAGTCCATTTCTTTACTGTGCTCTATTTCCATCAGTGACTCCTGTCTTTTTATCCATCCAGGAAATGCTTGTGGCCTCCAAAAACCAGTGGTCTTCTCACTCTCACTCTCCTGGAACTTCCCTAAGTGGTTATATCAGAACTGATTTCTGCTGTTCGATCTGCCCATGTCTGCTTCAGTCCTTGGCAGTGTATATTCTAATGGCCATCTTTACCCAAATATCCCACGGGCGATCCATAACTACACTTGTTGAAAACTAAACTTGTTGAAAACTAAACTCTGCATTTTCAGCTATTATTTCCTTCAGCTGGTAACACTGAAAGTCTTACAGTAACCCATAGCAAAGATGTCGGAATCATCTAGAACAACTCTTTTTTTCTTGCTCTCTACATCACTCATTCACCAATTCAACGTATTTTAATTTTCAAACTTTCTTGCCTTTGTCCATCCCTCATTATGTCTGCCATCTCTGACTCAGTTCATGCCTTCATCCTTTCTGATCTGAAATTCTGAAAAGTCTTTTAATCTCTCTCCTTGTTTGTAGTGTTTTTTTTTTTTTTGATTTTTTAAAGATAAGCTTGGAAATTTTTGTTATACTTTCTTAAAATCCTCCTTTTCTTTGGAATTTAATATAGCTTTACTTCACATTATGTGTCAATTTTAAGGATTTTTTTGTTTTTTAATGTGGGCCATTTCTAAAGTTTTTACTGAATTTGTTACACTCCTGCTTCTGTTTTACATTTTGGTTTAGAGGAAAGAACAGCAGACTTGAAATAACAAGAACTAGGATCTATCCCAGGTTCACCAGTCATTGAGTTAAATTATTTATTTGTCTCTTTACATCTTAAACCATAAATTGATCATCACTATAATACAATCCTACCCCTCCAGTGTTGCTTTGAGAATTAAACAAGTGTATAATGCTCAAACTACCACATAATTGTACTCATCTCACATGCTAGTAAAGTAATGCTCAAAATTCTCCAAGACGGGCTTCAACAATACGTGAACCGAGAATTTCCAGATGTTCAAGCTGGTTTTAGAAAAGGCAGAGGAACCAGAGATCAAATTGCCAACATACACTGGATCATCAAAAATGCAAGAGAATTCCAGAAAAACATCTTTTTCTGCTTTATTGACTATGCCAAAGCCTTTGACTGTGTAGATCACAATAAACTGTGGAAAATTCTGAAAGAGATGGGTATACCAGACCACCTGACCTGTCTCTTGAGAAACCTGTATGCAGGTCAGGAAGCAACAGTTAGAACTGGACATAGAAAAAAAAAAAAAAAACTGGACATGGAACAACAGACTGATTCCAAATAGGGAAAGGAGTACATCAAGGCTGTATATTGTCACCCTGCTTATTTAACTTATATGCAGTGTACATCAGGAGAAATACCGGACTGGAAGAAGCACAAGTTGGAATCAAGATTGCCGGTAGAAACATCAATTGCCTCAGATATGCAGATGACACCACCCTTTTGGCACAAAGTGAAGAGGAACTAAAAAGCCTCTTGATGAAAGTGAAAGAGGAGAGTGAAAAAGTTGGCTTAAAGCTCAACATTCAGAAAACTACGATCAAGGCGTCTGGTCCCATCACTTCATGGAAAATAGATGGGGAAACAGTGGAAACAGTGTCAGACTTTATTTTTGGGGGCTCCAAAATCACTGCAGATGGTGATTGCAGCCATGAAATTAAAGGACTCTTGCTCCTTGGAAGGAAAGTTATGACCAACCTAGATAGCATATTAAAAAGCAGAGACATTACTTTGCTAACAAAGGTCCATGTAGCCAAGGCTATGGTTTTTCCAGTGGTCATGTGTGGGTGTAAGAGTTGGACTGTGAAGAAAGCTGAGAGCCAAAGAATTGATGCTTTTGAACTGTGGTGTTCGAGAAGACTCTTGAGAGTCCCTTGGACTGCAAGCAGATCCAACCAGTCCATCCTGAAGGAGATCAGTCCTGGGTGTTCATTGGAAGCCCTGATGCTGAAGCTGAAACTCCAATACTTTGGCCACCTCATGCAAAGAGTTGACTCGTTGGAAAAGAACCTGATGTTGGGAGTGATTGGGGGCAGGAGGAGAAGCGGACAACAGAGGATGAGATGGCTGGATGGCTTCACCAACTCAATGGACATGTGTTTGAGTAAACTCTGGGAGTTGGTGATGGACAGGGAGGCCTGGCGTGTCTTGATTCATGGGGTTGCAAAGAGTCGTACACGACTGAGCCACTGAACTGAACTGAACTGATGCGTGCAAAGGCTTCCCAAGTGGTGCTGGTAGTAAAGAATCACCTATCAAAGCAGGAGACACAAGAGACGTGGGTTTGAGCCCTGGTTTGGGAAGATCCCCTGCAGTAGGAAATGGCAACTCACTCCAGTATTCCTGCCTGGAGAATTCAATGGACAGAGGAGTCTGGCGGGCTACTGTCCATGCGGTTGCAGAGAGTTGGACACAACTGGATGCACACGCACACACACACACCCATTCAAAGTACTTTGTAAATTGCAATACAAATGTTATTTCTTTAAAATTATGAACTCTTTGATGGTAAGAACTATATCTTATTTATTTCCAAGGTTCACCATTTCATCTCCTCACCACAATAGTGGGGAGGCAATGTACATTTATTAATAAATTAGAAAAAATTGTGGAGAAAGCAGAATAAAACCCTGCCTTATGCCCCTAGAGATTATTTGGCTTTCAAATTTTGTTAAAGTACTAAAATATCAGGTTTCTGAGTATCAAAACAACTTTTCTAGCTATAGAATCAAACAATAATAAAAAGTAAAAAAGTACAAACAAACACAAAACTCTGTAACTTTTGTTATACTGAGGTTGGAAGACCCTCCAGTGGTGATAGGGAGCAGTCCCAACCCAAGAAGGGACTTGCCCAGCCTGAGGTCAGCTTTCTCCTCCTGGAAAAATGGAAATGAGAAAACTCAGTGTGCAGTTTAAGTAGTAAGATGATATAAAAGTTTTCAAAATAGTGGCTTCCCCACCGAATATAAAATTAAAAAATTTTATTGTAGAAAATAAATATTAGATTATATATATAAAAGAAGAAAATTAAATTCATCCAGTATTTGGCTATTTAGAGATAGCAATTTTTAACATTTTTGTGATTATCTTACAAGGGGGCTTTTTTCAGTGTAAGAATGAATTTGACATCATAATACATATATACTATTTTATAACACTTAGTCTCAGTTGATTAAAGACGTCTATAAAATGATGTTTAATGACTCCCAAACAATTCACTAAACCAGTAATAATATTAGTTTGTATGATCTACTGAGCACTCACTGTATACTACAGTTAGATATACTTTAAACACTTATTTAATCTTCACAAGAACTCTGCAAGGCTATTTCAATTGAGGAAGCTGAATCTTAGAAAATTTAAATAACTTCTCACTGTCACACTGGTAGGCTGTGACTTGAACCCAGATTTGTATCATTCCACATACTAAGATCTCAGTCACTGTTGACTACTGGCTCATTTATGGATGTAACATCATATATTTATTTGAGCAATTAAACAGTTTTGTATTATTTTGCATTTTCATATATATTTAATCAATTTTATATTCTTGGAGTTTAGGTGATTGTTAATTTGATGATATGAAAAAAACTGTGCTTAGCATATTTATAGGAAAATTTATAAACATAAGGAGATTATTGTTTTAAGTTAAATTGCTAGTAATATAATTGCTCAAAGGGCCTACACAATTTTAAAGTGGCTTTTTAATACTTATTGCCAAAATGCCCTCTAGAAATACGGAAGGAATTTATAGTACCTAGTTTCCTAAAATCTCCTCAACACTAGGTATTGTCTTTTCTTCAGATGTTGGCATAAAATGTTCAAGGAGTGCCCAGGAAATTAAAAATTCTATAGTTTTGAGGGAGTAGATGATTTTCTTTTTGGAAAATTTGACAGACTAAACTTCTGTCCTATTAAGATGGTATTGTATCTGAGCAATTAAATCAATAAATAATTTGGTGAAGATTGAAGCCTTAATAGTAGACTCCGACAGTTTATGTTAGCTGGAGCTCTTCACCCTGACTTATTTAATTTAAGAACTTAAAGTAAATGGAAGCTAAAAAGAGGATTTATTTTGTCATGGCCTAAGGGGATCATTAAATGCTTCTTCTTTGTGATATATTACGTTATACACATCTACACAAACTTGATAGGAAGAGTGATTTTTCAATGTCATTTTTAGTTCTTGGAAATATGAATTATAGTGTTTTTGTGTGATCTGAACAAAACTTCTCTTTCCAAACTTCTTTAAATATTTGAGGTCAAAGCACATGGAAGAACCTATGTTAGATAAAAATCAGAGCTAAAGGCCAGTAGTGTAGTAAGATGGTGGACTGGGAGTCTCTCGACCTGGATTTTTGCCCTACTTCGTTTATCTGTGGGCAAGATTCTTAACTTCTTTGGGCTGTGTTTTGTGTGTATTATGAAAATACTTTTCACCCTAATCAGTGGTTTTCATACTGCTACAGGCATTCTAAGAAATATGACTCAAGTTTCACTTCGAAGTGAAAGTCACTCAGTCATGTCCCTGGTCTCCTGCATTGCAGGTGGATTCTTTAGCAGGTGAGCTGTTAGGGAAGCCTTTAAAAGATAATTTTTGACTATTAAAAAGTCAGTTGGTACAAACTGAAGGTTGTTAAGTCCCCCCATTTTAATGTATTTGAGACCACTTACACACTGTTATGGGCTTCCCTGGTGGCTTAGAGGGTAAAGAGTCTGCCTGCAATACCTGGGTTCCATCCCTGGGTTGGGAAGATCCCCTGGAGAAGGGAATGGCAACCCACTCCAGTATTCTTGCCTGGAGAATCCCATGGACAGAGAAGATAATCCATGGGCTCCCATAGAGTCAAACATGACTGAGCGACTAGCACTTTCCCACACTGTTGTATCAACCTCTCTTTTGAGGTCAGTCCTGGTGTAAGGATCCCTATGCTTATATTTGACTGTTATGAAAATGTGTCCTTGACCAAGATGGATACAGTTTTTCTAGGAAATTCTGTGAATTTCCTGCAAATTCAGGCCCAAACACAACTATACACATGAATGCAAAGACAGGCGTCAAAGAAATGACAACTTAAGGACTTTCATGGCAGTCCAATGGTTAATACTCTGAACTTCCACTGCAGGGGGCACAGGTTCAATCCCTAGTTGGGGAACTAGGATCCCACATGCTGCTTAGTCTGTCCAAAAAGAAAAAAAGAAAAGACAAGTCAGAAGCACATTCATCTGCCTGGCCTCCTTCCACTCACCATCTAATCATTAGTGGAATAGGCCGGGGTGACTGCTTTCTATATCTTTGCTTGAGAATGCAACTGGCAGTGTGTTTAAATGCTTACTTTTCATTCTGGGTGCTTGTTATCTGATCTTAGTGCTCACATTGTTACACCTTTTGAGTGTTTTGTGGATTTGTTTTTGTTTTTTATGTTTATTTTAGGTGAGGTGGAATAATTCCCTTGCAACTAGAAACAGATTGCTGGTTAAAAGTAGCACATTTGAAAAGCAAATGTGATAAATGATCATATCGACTAGGCTCACATTTTAGGATAGATATGCAGTATTGATTAGGCTAAGAATAAAACGAGTCATACTGTTAAGAACTGAATGCATCTTACAGTTTTATCGACCAGACTAACGGTAGTATACAAAATGAAAGTGATACGCAGAGTATTCTCTTCAAAGTCACTGTGATGCAAGTTTATATCTGTTTGGCCATTTAGGGTCTCAATGAACTATAGCTACAGATTGAAGTATCAGTAAAAAAAAGAAAAAAGAAAATCTGAAAACACTATTTTTTTGTTTGTTTTTACCAATATTTATCACTGAGACTTGCTTCTGTGATAATATGAATGCCCGAAGCTTCAATATGAAGATTTGCAAGATACATAGTGAAGTTTTCCAAGATACTTTTATGTCCTAATAATCAAATTACATCGTCATTTTGAAGTGCAATTTCATGAAGTAAACATAAGGATTCAAGATCCTTTCAGAGGTGGAGTCTATTTTTTGACCCCTTGAATCTAAACTTGCCTCTTGACTTGCTTTCTGTTTTGGCTATGCTGGGTCTTCATTGCAGCGAGTGGGCTTTCTCCAGGTGTGGCCTGTGGGCTCTGTCGCCCTGAGGCCTGTGGGATCTTAGTTCTCCCACTGAGGATCGAACCCTTGTCCCCTGCATTGGAAGCTGGATTCTTAACGACTGGAGCACCAGGGAAGTCCCTTGATGAGCTTTTACTAGTAGAATGTTGTTGAGGTTATACTGTGCAGAGGCTGGACCTCCAAAGCCTTGGAGCACTCATCTCTCCCCCTTGGAATGCTCTGGTCATCTCGTCAAGAAGTCTAGCAACTGACTGATGAGAAACCACACAGAAACCACCCTCTGACCCAAAGCAAGTCATCTTATCAATACCACCACAGGAGTGAACACAGGCAAGACTAGCAGAAGAGCCAACCAGTTAATTTATAGAATTGTGAAAAATAATATTGTTTTTTTTAAGCCCCTGATCTCTGGAGTGGTTTGTTACATAGCAACAAATAACTGATGCAACATAGTAACAAATATGGGAGCAGATCTGTAACATTATCTGATAACACATTCCAGAAAGGATTTCAGAATGTACCTACTGAAGGTGATACATTAGTAAGGAAGCTGAGATGATACAAATTCTTTACAGTTCAACTGACAATGCTGCAAATACTGTGAAGTTTTCATTTTTGCTTGATTTATCATATGTTCTGGCATGCATATAAGATGATTTAAGACTGTGTCAAACACATGATTCATAGGAACCAGAAAGAAATGGTAAGAGTTAAAATCATTTTTTCAAATACTGAATATTACTAATGTAGGAATGTCTTCAGTGAGTATGTAGGAGCAGTGGTGGGGGAAAAAAGCACCAAGGGATCGGTGGCTCAGAGAAAATTCATTGCCAAAATGTACTTAGTCATCATGTGTTATATAAGAGAAACATTAGCTGTTAAGAGGATTCTAGCATCTTTGTATGCAGTGTTAGATGTTGCCATGTGCTCTGCTCAGTCGCTCAGTCGTGTCTGACTCTTTGCAACCCCGTGGACTGTAACCTGCCAGGCTCCTCTGTCCATGGGGATTCTCCAGGCAAGTATGCTGGAGTGGGTTGCCATGCCCTCCTCCAACCCAGGGATCAAACCCTTCCCAACGAGTCCCTTCCCAATCCAGCGATCAAACCCAGGTCTCTCTCACTGCAGGCAGATTATTTACTGTCTGAACCCTGAGGGAAACCCAACAATACTGGAGTGGGTAGCCTATCCCCTCTCTAGGGGATCTTCCTGACCCGGGAATTGAACCGGGGTCTCCCTCATTGCAGGTGGATTCTTTACCAGCTGAGCTACCAGGGAAGCCCTAGATAGTGCCATACTAATTTCATCAACTCTTAAATTTTCAACGGCAGGTTTTTCAGGATTATCTGCATCGATATGGGTAGTAATAGAATGTAAACAAGCTCATGTTTATTTGGCAATTCAAGATCCCTATGAATTGCAGCTACAGATTAAAGTGTCTGTAAAGAAATGAAAAGACTTGATATACAAAATAATGCGGTCTGATTATTTTACAAATTTCAAGAAATATCTGACAAAATTGTCCTAGTATCTGAAGTTTTAAAAGATACCACCAAACATGTCATAATTTAACAATATATGTTTGAAAATTATTTTTCCACCAATAACAGTCTGAAGAATCCATCCATTGATTCTCTCGACATTGAACATTTATCAATTAAGAAATGTTTGTAGATATTATTACTTATTAGGGCTTCCCTGATAGCTCAGTTGGTAAAGAATTTGCCTGCAATGCAGGAGACCGGGGTTCAATCTCTGGGTCAGGAAGATCCCCTGGAGAAGGGAAAGGCTACCCATTCCAGTATTCTGGCCTGGAGAATTCAATGGACTGAATAGTCCAGGGAGTTGCAAAGAGTCGGACATGACTGAGCAAATTTCACACACATTATTACTTAATAGATATTAAAACTTTGCTCTTAATTTAAATGCCTGGATTGGTGTTTCTTGAATGTGGAGGCTTGTTTCTAAAAGGGCCACCATCCACTCCTTCAGCTTTTTGAATGCATATACCATTCCTCCACTGAGAGTCTATTCTTCTCTCCCCTTGAACCCGGGCAGGCCTTAGCGCCTTGTTTGTTCGATAGAATGTATTGAAAAGAATGCTTTAAAATTCTGAAGTGAGCTCACAAGAAGACCTGCAATTTCTGCCCAAGCCTCTTGGAACTCTCACTCTTGGATCCCTGAGCTACCAGAAAGAAATCTGACGACCTAGCTGGAGTGCCACATGGAGAGGTCCTGAGCTTGCAGGGAGGTGTAAGGGCTCCACTGAGCCCTCCTATCATCTGTGTCCACCGAGGAATCAGATGTGTGCATGAAATAATTTTGATCACTCTAGAAGAGGTCATCTTTGTGCTAAGTACCATTGAAGAATGATCTCAGTTGAAACCACATGGAGCAGAAGAACCAGCCATCTGAGTTCTGCCTAAATTCTTAAATTGCAATGATTTTCTAAGCCACTGCATTTTAGGGTGGTTTATTACATGCAATAGATAATTAGAATATTGAAGAATAATCTGATAATAAGATAAACTATTAGAAAGTTATGACCACTTGTACCTATTTATCTTGAGCAACAGAAATGGAGAATGCAAAATATAGAAATAAATTAGAACATCTTGTCTGATTTAAGACCACATGTCTGATTTAAGGGGCTTCCCTGGTAGTTCAGATGGGAAAGAATCTGCCTGCAATGCAGGAGACCTGGGTTTGATCCATTCCTGGGTAGGGAAATCCCCTGGAGAAGTGAATGGCTACCCACTCCAGTACTTTTGCCTGAGAAAAATCCCATGGACAGAGGAACCTGCCTGGCTACAGTCCATGGAGGTCACAAGTCTGATTTAAGACTACAGTTAACACCAGTAACCTTTAGTTTTCAATATCTTGGCATTTGCAAAACTGCTTTGTAATTTTCATTGGTTGTACTTTTAAATAAAAACTTATTATAAATTTGAGTTAAAAATAAAATTTCGCTAGTATAATACCCCCTTTATCTCTTGGGGGTCTATTCATATTCTTTTTGGAATATTACACCTGGGAAATATTTTCTGAACTTAAAATTGTTTGAAACCACTGGAGAAATGGTATCTCTTTCTAGTTCTAATATTTATAAAATGTGTCACAGTGGGCAATGGTGGATTTTAAGTGGATTTTGATTTGAGTCACAATTTCACTTGGTCAGGGGTATTGAAAAATTCTTCTTGGTGCTTGGACAGGATATTTTTCTTTAAAAAATCCCCCCAAAAACCAGAGTCTCTTGAAAATAGCACCTGCCTTAATAAAGGTGAAATCACTTCCATTTTATGTGCTTATGTACATGTTATAAATCTCAATGCACAGGTCAAAGTATGTAAGAAATATACTTTTATTTTTCAAATTTAATTTCTCCTTGAACACCCATTCCTCTAGAATGGTAGAAACTTAACGGTGGTTAAAGTGGTCAGTTTCCCTATACTTCTATTTCCTTTTTACTTAGGTTGCATTTAAGACCAGATAACTTACTTAGGTCTAAGCCCCTAGGGCTAAAGAGGACATTTGATGACTCATGCATCTCTGAGACACCCCAGTGGCCCGTCCTGTCCTCACATCTCATCATGCGTGCCTTCTTCACTTCTGTCTGGAAGAGGCCTTCAGTTCTGGCATTGGTCTCAGCTACATTCCCACCTTTCTAGGGGTTTTGAAAATCGAATTACTACTCCAGGTCATGCTGGCATTTGTAAACCTCTGTGGAGGCTGGGAAGACCCTCTCTTGCCAATACTTAGAGGACTAGTCATAAAATAGGGCTCATGTTTCCTTTCCTCTAAGATTCCAGAAAGTTATCTGGGAGTCTTGCTACCTCACAGCAGTTTGGTTCTAGGACAAGAGTACTGGTACTGATTACCCTACCTCCCAGTACCAAGGAGACCTATAATAGTCAGGGCTTGTTCCTACTCTTTGTTTTCTCCTAAATTGTTCCTATGCCATGAGTCCTTACTAATCTACAGAAGTTCCCCACCTTCCTAGGTTTATGGTGTCCTTAGTGTGTTGATAGTTTTCTTCATGGCACCCGTAGGCCTAAACAAACAAACAAACAAAATATAAACAATGAGCAAATGAACAAGCCAAATACCAGAGTCTTAACAGTTCCATTCATTAAACAGTTAGGTCCAAGCAACTTAATAGCAGTACTTTGTACACAGACAGCTCAAAAATTTAAATATGCCACTGTGATCCTATACATTCATGGTAAAACTATGGCTATTGAAACACAAAATCCAAGAAGACTTACTTTTTGATTTTATATGTTCTTGTATGCACAGGAGCTCAAAAAGGACAATTTGATCGACAATAGTGAGTAGTGGGGTTGTGGCAAGGGGACAGGACATAATAGAAAGCAATTGCTATAAAAACAAATGGGTTCCACAGTGATAAGAGAACAGACTCTGTATGATTTCAGTATCTTTAGACCATGAAATTTTTACACCTGTTTTATGTCCCTGGATATGTTCCTATGCCTCCTAGTTTACAATCTACGGGAACTTGAATAGAATTTGTAACCTACTGTTACGTGAAAATTCTATAATTATGTTGAACTGATTTACAGTGCTTTCAGGTCTACTGTATCCTTCTTTTCCTTATATTCTTTCTATCAATTTTTGAGAGTTTGATATTGAAGCTTCAACTAAAGATCTTAATTTACTTAAAAATAATTGTAATATATAGTAGAACTATATGTAACCTTGTTCTGTATTTTCCAAGTTTCCTGTAAATGTGTTATCATACTTCATAATTTAAAAAATAAAAAATTTAAAGAAAAAACCAAACGAGTTTCTCCTACATTGTTGATGGAAATGTAAATTGGTGCTGCCAATATAGAGAACAGTATGGTGATTCTTCAAAAAATGAAAAATAGAGCTACCATATGATACAGCAACCCCACTCCTGCACATATAATTTGAAAAGACACATGCACCCAATTTGTACAATAGCCAAGACATGGAAGCAACATGTAAGACATCCATCAACAGATGAATGGATAAAGAAGATGTGGTCTATACAATGGAATACCACTCAGTTCCTAAAAATACTGAAATCATGCCACTTGGAGCAACATGAATGAACCAATAGATTATCATATAAAGTGAAGTAAGTCAGACAAAGACAAATATATAATATCATGTATATGTGGATTAAAAAAAATGATACAAAGGAACTTGTTCACAGAACAGAAATAAACTCACAGACATGGAAAAAAACTTATGGTCACCAAAGGAGATAGAGAAGGGTGGGAGGGAAATGAATTAGGAGTTGGGGATTAACATATACACACTATTATATATTAATATAATATAGGTAAGCAGCAAAGACCTACTATATAGCACAGGGAATTATACTCAATATCTTGTAATAACCTATAAGGGGAAAGATATAAAAGATTCTGAAAAAGAAGACATATGTATATCTGAATCACATCTGATTCACCTTGCTGTACACTCGAAACTAACACAGCATTGTAAAGTAACTGTACTTCAGTTGAAAAACAAATAAACAAATCCCCCAAAACGGTTCAATCAGTAAGTTCCTGACTCCATGGACATGAGTTTGAGCAAACTCTGGGAGGAAGTGAAGGACAGAGAAACCTGGCATATTGCAGTGCATGGGGTCACAAAGAGTTGGACACAGCTGAACAATAACATAAGTAGTATTCTAACAAGAGATTTATAATAGAAAAGGGAAGGAAGAAATGAGAGAAGAATCACTAACCCATTTATTATATGAGTGAAAATTCAAGGACTGCGGGAAAACCCAAAGAAGCCAAGCATATAGATAACAAAGGATGAGCTCATAGGGAAGTTTGTGGAAAAACTGTTAGCCCTGTGGGTTCACAGTCAAACGTCTGGAGTCGCTGTTGGTAATTTGGGACTCTGGAGGGAACAATAATGTCCACATGTATTCAGCGATGGTGGTCAGGGAGAACTAGGAGAGTTGAACAAATAAAGAAAAATTTTATTTAAGAAGATCAGGATTGGATAGTTTTCTTAGATATCTGAGCACGTAGCCTCCCAAAGAGGAAAAAAGACCACATTGGATTCTGGGGGCTGGAAAGTTTTACAGATGGATAATAAAACTAAATAAGCTCTCTTGAGATGAATTACCTATCTTGCAATAATTTGCACTTTTCTTATTGTCATTAACTGTAGTAAAGTAGTTATTAATGTCCTCACCAAGAATGATTGTTGTGTCAGTTGCTAAGAATGAGAGAAATCAGAAAATAAATGGTGTGAGGCGATTTCAGTTTCCAAGTTTTATAAATACAAGAGGAAACCTTCAAGCGCTCTGGTGGTCACAGCAAAGGCAGTTGGTTACTAAACTGTCACATCTCCAGACAAACCTGGTCTGTGAGTTCTATTTGAAACTGTCACAGTTGTAAAAGCCAATGGGCATAGAAAGGACTTGCCATCCCATCGAACTCAATTCTGAATTTAATTATATGGGGGGGTCTATAGCATAAATACGAATTAAATATTCATCTCTTTAAGTCACTTTACTGGTAATAAAAGGCTGGTAATCTGCTGGTCTAATGAATTGTAATGATGATTTTTGGGTGGTTGAAAACCAGAGTGCAGTTCTTAATGCATAAAATCCTGACAAATTTGAACGGGAGAAGATGTGCATTAGTCCATTAATGCTGGGTGACAATCACAAAACTCAGGGGCATAAAACAGCAAGCATTTATTTCTTGTTTACTCGTTTGGTGTCATCTGGAGTTCAGCTGCTCCAAGCTTTAGCTGAGGGCTGGGCTTAGGTCTCTTACATGAGTATTCATTTTAAGACTGGGGTCACTAAAAGCTAAAAGCTGGTTTTCTGAAAAAATAAACAAAATTGACAAACCATTAGCAAGACTCATTAAGAAACAAAGGGAGAAGAACCAAATCAACAAAATTAGAAACGAAATGGAGAGATCACAACAGACAACACTGAAATACAAAGGATCATAAGAGACTACTACCAGCAGCTCTATACCAATAAAATGGACAACTTGGAAGAAATGGACAAATTCTTAAAAAAGTATAACTTTCCAAAACTGAATCAGGAAGAAATAGAAGATCTTAACAGAGCCATCACAAGCAAGGAAATAGAAACTGTAATCAGAAATCTTCCAGCAAACAAAAGCCCAGGACCAGATGGCTTCACAGCGGAATTCTACCAAAAATTTAGAGAAGAGCTAACACTTATCTTACTCAAACTCTTCCAGAAAATTGCAGAAGAAGATAAACTTCCAAACTCATTCTATGAGGCCACCATTACCCTAATTCCAAAACCAGACAAAGATGCCACAAAAAAAGAAAACTACAGGCCAATATCACTGATGAACATAGATGCAAAAATCCTTAACAAAATTCTAGCAAACAGAATCCAACAGCATATTAAAAAAATCATACATCAGGACCAAGTGGGCTTTATCCCAGGAATGCAAGGATTCTTTAATATCATAAATCAATCAATGTAATACACCACATTAACAAATTGAAAGATAAAAACCATATGATTATCTCAATAGATGCAGAAAAAGCCTTTGACAAAATTCAACATCCATTTATGACTAAAACTCTCCAGAAAGCAGGAATAGAAGAAACATACCTCAACATAATAAAAGCTATATATGACAAACCCACAGCAAGCATCACCCTCAATGGTGAAAAATTGAAAGCATTTCCCCTGAAATCAGGAACAAGACAAGGGTGCCCACTCTCACCACTACTATTCAACATAGTTTTGGAAGTGTTGGCCACAGCAATCAGAGCAGAAAAAGAAGTAAAAGGAATTCAGATAGGAAAAGAAGAAGTGAAACTCTCTCTGTTTGCAGATGACATGATCCTCTACATAGAAAACCCTAAAGACTCTACCAGAAAATTACTAGAGCTAATCAACGAATATAGTAAAGTTGCAGGATATAAAATTAACACACAGAAATCCCTTGCATTCCTATACACTAACAATGAGAAAACAGAAAGAGAAATTAAGGAAACACCATTCGCCATTGCAACAAAAAGAATAAAATACTTAGGAGTATATCTACCTAAAGAAACAAAAGACCTATACATAGAAAACTATAAAACACTGATGAAAGAAATCAAAGAGGACACAAACAGATGGAGAAACATACCGTGTTCATGGATTGGAAGAATCAATATTGTCAAAATGGCTATACTACCCAAAGCAATCTATAGATTCAATGCAAACCCTATCAACCTACCAAAGGTATTTTTCACAGAACTAGAACAAATAATTTCACAGTTTGTATGGAAATACAAAAAACCTCGAATAGCTAAAGTAATCTTGAGAAAGAAGAATGGAACTGGAGGAATCAACCTGCCTGACTTCAGACTCTACTACAAAGCCACAGTCATCAAGACAGTATGGTACTGGCACAAAGACAGAAATATAGATCAATGGAACAGCATAGAAAGCCCAGAGATAAATCCACGAACCTATGGACACCTTATCTTCGACAAAGGAGGCAAGGATATACAATGGGAAAAAAGACAACCTCTTTAACAAGTGGTGCCGGGAAAACTGGTCAACCACCTGTAAAAGAATGAAACTAGAACACTTTCTAACACCATACACAATAATAAACTCAAAATGGATTAAAGATCTAAATTTAAGACCAGAAACTCTAAAACTCCTAGAGGAGAACATAGGCAAAACCCTCTCCGACATAAATCACAGCAGGATCCTCTATGACCCACATCCCAGAATACTAGAAACAAAAGCAAAAATAAACAAATGGGACCTAATGAAACTTAAAAGCTTTTGCACAACAAAGAAAACTATAAGCAAGGTGAAAAGACAGCCCTCAGATTGGGAGAAAATAATAGCAAACAAAGCAACAGACAAAGGATTAATCTCAAAAATATACAAGCAACTCCTCCAGCTCAACTCCAGAAAAATAAATGACCCAATCAAAAAATGGGCCAAAGAACTAAACAGACATTTCTCCAAGGAAGACATACGGATGGCTAACAAACACATGAAAAGATGCTCAACATCACTCATTATCAGAGAAATGCAAATCAAAACCACAATGAGGTACCATTACACGCCAGTCAGGATGGCTGCTATCCAAAAGTCTACAAGCAATAAATGCTGGAGAGGGTGTGGAGAAAAGGGGACCCTCTTACACTGTTGGTGGGAATGCAAACTAGTACAGCTGCTATGGAAAACAGCGTGGAGATTTCTTAAAAAACTGGAAATAGAACTGCCATATGACCCAGCAATCCCACTTCTGGGCATACACACCGAGGAAACCAGATCTGAAAGAGACACATGCACCCCAATGTTCATCACAGCACTGTTTATAATAGGGGAAGCAACCTAGATGCCTATCAGCAGATGAATGGATAAGGAAGCTGTGGTACATATACAGCATGGAATATTACTCAGCCATTAAAAAGAATTCATTTGAATCAGTTCTAATGAGATGGGTGAAACTGGAGCCCATTATACAGAGTGAAGTAAGCCAGAAAGATAAAGACCATTACAGTATACTAACACATATATATGGAATTTAGAAAGATGGTAATGATAACCCTATATGCAAAACAGAAAAAGAGACACAGATGTATAGAACAGACTTTTGGACTCTGTGGGAGAAGTCGAGGGTGGGATGTTTCAAGAGAACAGCATCGAAACATGTATATTTTCTAGGGTGAAACAGATCACCAGCCCAGGTTGGATGCATGAGACAAGTGCTCGGACCTGGTGCACTGGGAAGACCCAGAGGGATCGGGGAGAGAGGGAGGTGGGAGGGGGGATCAGGATGGGGAATACATGTAAATCCATGGCTAATTCATTTCAATGTATGACAAAAACCACTGCAATGTTGTAAAGTAATTAGCCTCCAACTAATAAAAATAAATGAAAAAAAAAAAAAAAAAAAGACTGGGGTCAAAGGGGTAATGGCCATCCAGTGGAAATCTGTCCCAGGGCAGTGAGGAGTGCAAGAGGGCAAGTCCAACCACACAGGCACAGGTCAAGCCTTTACGAATCTTATTGGCCAAAGCAACTCACATAGTCAAATCCAACATCAATGGGATATGAAAGCATATGCCTCGGATGGAAAGGGGAAGGGAGAATACTTCCTTAGAATTTACTATAAAGTAGCTTTATGGGCTTCCCTGATGGCTCAGATGGTAAAGAATCCATCTACAATGCAGGAGACCTGGGTTCAATCCCTGGGTCAGAAAAATCCCCTGGAGAAGGGAATGGCAACCCACTCCAGTATTCTTGACTGAAAAATCCCATGGACAGAGGAGCCTGGCAGGCTAAGTCCACAGGGTTGCAAAGAGTCAGACACAACTGAGCAACTAAAATTGATGCTTAGTTGCTTATTAAAAAATGTTTTATACATTATTAATAAGATGATTATTCTTATTAATAAGATGCTTTACTTACTACTTTCTATTATATCTCAAATTTTAAATTACTCCAGTTCAGAGTCAATTTTTTAACTTTAAAATATTTACATATATACATAGGCTTCCCTGGTGGCTCAAAAAGTAAAAAAATCTGCCTGCAATGCAGGCGACCCGAGTTCGATCCCTGGGTCGGGAAGATTCCCTGGTGAAGAGAATGGCAACCCACTCCATATATATATATATGTATTTATGGCTGCACTGGGTCTTCATTGCTGTGCATAGGCTTTCTCTAGTTGTGGCAAGTGGGGGCTACTCTCTGTTGAGGTGCACTGGCTTCTTATTGCAGTGGTTTCTCTCGTTGTGGAACACGGGCTCTAGGCACTCTGGCTTTAGTAGCTGTGGAGCATGGGCTTAGTTGCTCTGAGACATGGAGGATCTTCCTGGACCTGGGATGGAACCCGTATCGCCTTTGTTACAAGGTGGATTCCTAATCACTGGACCATCAGGGTAGTCCCCAGATTCAATGTTAAATAATAGAAACTGCTAGATAACAGTAGATTACAAATTGCTAGATAACAATATAGAATCTTTTTGTACCTGTAAATGAAGTTCACAGGAAAGCAAGTCAAAGCGACATTGTATCTTCATAATCTGGAGCCCAGTGCCTTCTCTGTAGATCTATTACTGTTTCTAGGTCACTTCTTGGTCCAAGATGCTAATCAAACTGCTTCAGCCATCAAGTTCACATTCCAGGCAGCAAGATGGGAAATGGGATGAAGAAAATCCCCTCTCCTGTCTTCCCGGAGGTTGCACACAATTTTTTGGCTTACATTTATTGGTCAGAAATTATTCACATAATTATAGGAGCAAGGGAAGATGAAAATTTACACTTTATTTTTGAAAGTCTCCAGGTGGCCATGTTTCCTGTGAAAAACAATAGGTTTTAAGATGTTAATATACTATTAGGGAAGAACAGCTGTTAGTGTAAACAATTGGGTGAGTTTGCCGCAAAATTACAAAGAAACCATTTGTATTCTCACTCAGCACTTCTGAGGCTGGGTTCAGTAGCTCTTCAACTCTTTGCAATCCCATGGACTGCAGCCTGCCAGGCTCCTCTGCCCATTGACTTCTCCAGGCAGGAATACTGGAGTGGGTTGCTGTCTTCTCCTCCAGGTGATTTTCCCAACCCAGAGCAAATCCACTTTTCCTGAGTCGGCAGGTGGATTCTTTATGTATATTCCCCGCCACTGAGCCACTAAGGAAGTCCATCACTACCAAGTTTTCACATCAGATATTTAATTTCTTCTTCTAAATTCTTACAACAAAAACATGACTATTAACAGTAAAGACACCATAGATAGCATTCCTTAAATTAACTTTCTGAATTATTTTTAGTTATAGCTGGCAAGCTGCTAAGAAAAAGGTGGAAGGAAGGAGGTTACTAACATGCACCTTTGTTCTCAATGGAGTTTATTCTCAGTGGTATCTCTACTATCTTTCATTCTGAAAATGAATTACAAGGAAAACCATACTTTATCTTTTCCACTATAATATGCTAATTTCAGTACATGTGTTTTTGAGAGATATTGGAGGAGAAAACATTCCCTGTTATGAATAAATGGCTAAGATTTGAATTATCCCACAGACATTGATGGAAAACTGCTTTTTATCATGATCGTTAACCTCTAATCAAGGTCATCCAAGATCTGTTCCCAATATACCTTTCTAGGTTTATCTCACACAACTCTTTTTCATGTGTCTTTAAAAAATTTATGACATGTTGCAACATGTGAAGTGTTATATGACTTTCTCAAACAAACGAGATCTGTTGTGCCACCCAAATATATCCTGTATCTTTGTTTCCCTATGCTTGAGCCATCTTAGTAGAGTAACTCCCATCACAGAACTATAATCTTATTGGTACAATGCTTAAGATTCTGCCTTTCAGGTGCAGGGGATTCAAGTTCAATCCCTAGTCAGGGAACTAAGATCTCACATGGGCTGTGGGGCAACCAACCCCGTGTGCTGCAACTAGAGAAGCTCCCATGCATCACAACTAGAGAAGCCCTCATACCATGACGAAGACCCAGTGTAGCCAAAAACAAACAAAAAACGTATTCCTTCATTTAAGACTTAAAACAAAAATTTACTTCCTTATAAAAGCCTCTCTAGAATCCCACAGTCAGAAATGAGTCCTTTCTATACTCAAATATAAATATTTTTCTGTGCTAAGTCACTTCAGTCATGTCCGACTCTTTGCAACCCTATGGACTGTAGCCTGCCAGGCTTCTGTGTCCATGGGATTCTCCAGGAAACTACTGGAGTGGGTTGCCATTTCCTTCTCCAGGGGGTCTTCCCAACCCAGGGGTCAAACATGCATCTCTTATGTCTCCTGCATTGGCAAGCGGGTTCTTTACCACTAGTGACACCTGGGAAGTCCAAATATAACTATATTATATTCTATATTTCCTATACTATTTTACAGTTGATTTTATTGAACACCCACTGTGAAATCTCTGTGCTAGATTTCATTCATAGATTTCATTCATTCATTATAGTCTAGTGAGGGACATTAAACAAACAGTATTTTCTTATGTACATTCTACAAGCTGTCTCAGGTTTTACTTCTGTTCATCTTGCTTACCTTTACAAGATAAAAAAAAAAAGGATAAACGTCTTATCATCTGTATACCCTCTTGACACGTAGTACTGTGCCTTGCACTGTTGGTTACCTATTCAGCAAAAATATTTGATGAGTGAATATTCTTGGTTTGTTTCATTTACTGCTTTCCCCCAACTCCAGGAGAGGCAATAAAAAGTGTGTTACCATTATGTTAACTGCTATAGAATAATTCGTTTAAAATCAAAGCACACATTTAAAAATATATATTTGTCGACTGAAAAACAGCATAATCTAAAAGTTGAGAATTATGCTTTATTTGGTAGACTTGCTGAGGACTTAAGTCTGGGAGGGAGCCTCTCTGATACCTCTGAGGCACTGCTTGGAAGAGTAAAGGAGGGGTCAGGATATATAGGAGTTTTGCAAAAACAAACTAGGTAGTTGAGCATCAGAAGATTTCTTCTAATTAAAGGAAAAGCAAACATCTCAAATTAATGAACTTAGCATTTTTCTGTGTATGGGAAGATGCAAGAGTCCAGGCTCATTGAAATTATTCCTTTGTTTGGCATTAACTATCTAGGGCCAGTATCCCATTTTTATCTATCCTGGATCCCCTCAGGGTATATTGTGGTAGGGGACTTGACGGTCACAACAGCCTTTGTTTATTGATATGGCAGGTGACATTGCCCATCCACATACATGTATCTTCACTATAGGAATGGTGGAGATGGGGAAGAACCTACAGAATGAAAATCCAGCCTTTATCTTATTAAAAATACAAAGTGTCCCAGTGTAAGATTACATGAATTTCAGGAGAAGACTACATATCAGATGTCCAGTGTCCAGACTTGCAAAAACCATAGAGATGAAAGTAAACCCTGTCTAATCTTTGCCTGCTTTCTGTGATTAAAAGAAAGAACACACCATAAAGAAGTAATCTTTAGGCATTCTGGGGAATACTTACATCCTGCTACAACTACTGTGTATCATGATGTTTTCTGGCTCAGCAGCATTTTCCTTGTTTTCTCTTTATCCAGTCTCCAGATCATAATTAGGAATCCGGTCATTCTTTCCCCAGCTCAGATTCAATTAGCCATATGTTACAGGCAGCAAACACAGTGGCTGTCAGACTTCAGCAATTACCAAGGGGAAAGAAGGTTGTGGGGTCAAAATTGTGGACTTAAAAAAAACCTCATAAAGTAGAGGCAAACTCCTAATTATAGAGCATTAATCAGAATTTTTGCCTGATCAATCATCTGTCATCTCCACGGACCAGCTCTGGAAATAGCAGCCTCCTATCTGTGTGGGACAGAAGAGTGGAGCTCCTAGAGCAAAGGTATCAGAATAGGAAATGAGTAAATATGCAATTCTGTTTACTTTCTCCATCTCAACAATGAGAAAAATCAATAGGCTTACAGAATATGGCAATTGTACTTTCCAATGAAGGCTCTTTAGAAGGTAGGATTTTTTGTTGTTGTTGTTTGTTTTGTTCTTGTTTTTTGTAACTTACAAAGGCTGATTCCAAACAAGTGGTTTCCTCACTGTGGGACACTTTATGCTTAATTAGGGTTGTGCTGGGTCAGCCCTGCTGTGGGAAAGGCTTAGCATGGAGGATCACCATTAAATTCATTTTACTCAAAAAAGGTGAAGTTAAATTTAAAAATTTAACATTGAAAGCTGTGTGAGTTCTGAACTTTTCTTCTCTGTTACGCGCTGGTTTGTTAGAGAAAGGGGGTTGGAAGTCCTAAGGGGCACATAACATTAAAAAAAAAAATTAGTTAAAAGAAAATGAGTATTGAGGCATGGAGTTCTTGAGGAAAAACACATAATTAGGAAGGTTTGGTGAAGAAATCTACCACTTTATAAAAACCTATTAATTTTTGGCTAACCCACCCATTCATGCTCTTCTCCAAAAGAAGGAACAGAGTTACAATACAGCCACACTCCATTAAAAATAAAATTTATTCCACAGCAGGTCTGCCTCCTGGGCTAGCTTCCTCTTAGAAAAGGCCTATTATAGATCCCAGTAATTTTCCCATGAGTTCTACAAAGAGTGTTTCTTCGTGGTGGGTTTGAGTATTTTATCCACTATAATTTAAATGTCTCAAAGGATGTCACTTCAAGTCATTTCCCTCAGGAAAGTTGCTCCAGCCTGAAAAATATCTTCATTAAGAGATTTTTCTAACATTTAACCTGGGAATTTTCCATTCTGTTTTATCTGGCATCAGAAATATGTCCTTTTCTCCCCAGCTTGACCACTGAACTTTGTTTGAGGAGCCAGTATGCTGGCATGAGAAGGGTGGTTGCCTTTTCTTCATAAAATAAGTGACTTTGAGCTCAATTATACTGAGCACATGAAAATTCCCATTTTTTTTCATCCGCTCTCTGTATGTGTTGGAGATACCAGTTTTGAGAATTTGTTAAGGAGAAATTGAGCTTTGTTTAGAGGAGGATGAAGGCCAGTGGAGAATTTAAATAAAATGTAAATTTTAATTACTTCATACAATAGAGTTGTTTTTTTTTTTTTTTAAAGAAAACATTGAGAAGTTAAACTTTAATCTGGCAAAATAGAAATTGAGGAAACCAAAGAAGTTACAAGAACATGTGTGTGAAGCTTCAGAACTGTTTCCTTTGGAGGCAAAAAACAAACAAATGAAAAACTGGGAAAGCATTTTGCTAAGTAGTCAAGGCACAGAACCCTTTATGAGCATCTACCAAAACTCTTTAGCTTTAAATGCTTCTACTTTAATTTTAATAACTTAATTGGAATGACAAAGGAGGAAAGGGTTGTGGAAGCCAATATATTAAAAGATTGTTAAGGAAGGCCTGAGAGCCCTGTGGTACAGATAATTCTCTCAGCTCCATGGGGATGTGGATTTTTGTCACTGGAGTCCTTGGACTTTTCAATGTGTGTGCAGCTGACAGTTCTATGGGAAGCAGAGCACTCCAACGAAGGTCCTAGAGCATCCATAGGTGGAATAGTGCAAGAAAATACACACACACACACACACACATAAACTACACATAGTTCAAAATGGTTGCTTCTGACAACCTTGTAATTCAACTTTTATAAAAAGAAAACCCTAGGGACTTCCCTGGAGGTCCAGGTGTTAAGAATCCACTTTGCAGTGCGGGGTCATGGGTTTAACCCCTGATCGGGGAACTAAGATCCCACATGCAACTACTGAAGCCCGGGCCACAAGTAGAGAGGCTCTGTACTGCAGTGAAAGATCCCACAAGATGCAGCTAAGACCCAAGGCAGCCAAATAAGAAATAAAAAGTAATATTTAAAACAAACAAGGAAAACTCCAAAGTCCTCCATTTAAATCTATGTCATGCTGGCTTCAGTAAGGATTGTTGTGTTGGGCTGTCACACAGGATTATTCAAGTCACCATACAAAGGCCAGGCCTGAATTTAACAGGCCATTGGTTGCAACTAGCCAGTGTCAGTGGACACCACCCACTGGTTCATGTTGAAGCTTTCTTAAGCTTTTAAATTCTGAAATTAAGAGTTTAAGAAATATAAGGATTTATTGCAGCAATGTTTACAATTGCCAAGATATGGAGGCAACCTAACTTGCTTCTATTGACAGATGAATGGATAAAGATGTGGTATATATATATGCAATGGAATACCACTCAGTCATAAAAAGTTTGGAGTCATGTCACTTGCAGCAACATGGATGGAACTAGAGATTATCATGCTAAATGAAGAAAGTCAAAGACAAATATCACAACATATCGCTTACGTGTGAAATCTAAAAAAAATGATACATATTAACTTGCATACAAAACAGAAATAGACCCACAGAAAATAAGCTTATGGTTACCAAAAGGGAATGTGGGCGGGGATACACTAGGAGTTTCGGATTAACATATATACACTGCTATTTATAAAACAGAAAATCAACAAAGGCCTACCATATAGCACAGTGAACTATACTCATTATTTTGTAATAATATATAAGGGATAAGAATCTGAAAAAGAATGCCAAGAATATATGTATATATATAACTGAATCACTTTCCTGCACACCTGAAACTAACACAATATTATAAATCAATTAAACTTTGATTTAAAAAATTAAAAACAACATTCAAGGTGATCCTGCTATTTGCAGCAATGTGAATGGAACTTGAAGGCATTATGTTAAGTGAAATACAGCAGATCAGTCAGTCAGTCAGTTATGTCCAACTCTTTGCAACTACATGGATTATAGCTCACCAGGCTCCTCTGTCCATGGGATTCTCCAGGCAAGAAACCTGGGGTGGGTTGCCATTTCCTCCTCTGGGGGATCCTCCCAACCCAGAGATTGAATCCACCTCTCCTGCACTGGCAGGCTGAATCTTTACCACTGTGAAACTCTGAAATGCATCAGATAGGGAAAGACAAATACTGCATGATATTCACTTATATGTGAGTGAATTTTTTGAAAAAAGGCAAACTGGTAGATACAAGGGAAGATTGTTGGTGCCAGAGGTGGTGGTGGCTGGGTGGGTGGGGGATGGCAAAATTGGTAAAGGTGGTCCAAAGGTACAAGCTTCCAGTTTTAAGAAAAATAAGTCCCAGGGATGTAAGGTACAGTATGGTATCTTTCCAACCAAGAGACCCAACTCAGGTCTCCCGCACTGCAGGCAGATTCTTTCCATCTGAGCCACCAAGGAAGCCCAACTATGTGGGGTGATGGTTGTTAACTAAATCTTGCTTGCAACATATACATGTATCAGATCATTATCAGTACACCTAATGCTAATACAATGTTATATATCAGTCACATCTCAGTTAAAAAAAAATCCCCATTACCACTAAGTTGATTAAATTTCCAAAGACAATTTGAAGAAAAATGAAACAAATAAAGATATATGAAAAGGCATGAAATAAAAATGTGTGCCGTAATGATTTATCACAAAGCAAGTCTTCTTGCAACTACCACTCAGATCAAGAAATAGAATCTGGCCAGCACTCCCAAAGCCCCTGTTACATCCCCTTCACCTCCTCCTGGTACTTAACGGTAATCACTTTCCGCTTGCTTTATAGTTCCAATGTATCCCAAACTCTATAGTCCTGCCTCTTTCGAACTTTATAGTAAATGGAATCCTATAGAATAAATGCTGTCATGACAGACTTTTTCTTCTCAATATATTTGTAACATTTATTTTACAAATAAAATCTGTAAAATTTTATCACAGCTGTAGTTCATTTTCACTCTTTTATAATCTTTGATTGTATATATCTAAAATTTATTTATCTATTTTATTCCCTTTTTTCCAGGAAAAGGAAAAATTTATTATTTGTAGCAAATAAGAACACTGGGGATCTTTCCCAAAATAGTGTCTCCTATTTATCTATTCTACTCATAATGTGCGTTTGGGTATTTCCAATTTGAGACAGGAATCATACCATTAGGAGCGCTCTTCTCCTGTCTCTTGGTGCACATGTATACACATTTCTCTTCTCTCTCTTCCTCGGAGTGGAAATGCTGGGTCCTAGGGTGTGCTTGTATTCAACTCAGCTGCAAGTGCCAATCTCTTTTCTAAGGAGGTTGTGCTAATATACTTGCCAAGCAGCAGTGAATAAGAGTTCCTGCTGCTCGCTACTTGCCTCAATGACTGGTATTATCAGTCTTTTAAATTTTAGCCATTTTGATGCGTTTTGTAGTCAAAGGAGAATTCACTCTCCGCACAACTCTTCTGACACCAAATGTGTGGGCTTTTCAAACCAAGAAATTCTCTAATCCTCTGTTGGCACCTACTGGATGTTACATGATTTAATTCAATTCTGACCCACCTGGAGTTAGTATAGAGCCTACAGCGTAAAGGCTCAGTCCCACGACACTGCCCCCACCTCAGATGCTAATTGCAAGTATTAACAGAAGGTTCCAGGTTACTCACACTTCTGTCTTACTTGACTAAAAATTGGGGGTTCTCTTAACCCCCTTAATATGAGGTATGAAAATTTGCTATAATAGTTCACAGAACCTAGGGAAACACTTTATTATCACCAGTTTATTTTAAAGAATGTTATTGTTGTTTTTCAGTCACTCAGTCATGTCTGACTCTTTGAGAACTCACGGACTGCAGCACACCAGGCTTCCCTGTCCTTCACCATCTCCTGGAGTTTGCTAGAACTCATGTCCACTGAGTCGGCGATGTTATCCAACCAGCTCATCCTCTGCTGCCCCCTTCTTCTCTTGCCCTCAATCTTCCCAGCATCAGGGTCTTTTCCAATGAAAAGAATGTTATAAGGGTGCATTAAACAGCTAGATGAAGAGGTACACAGTGCAAGGTGTGGGAAAAGGGTGTGGACCTTCCATGTATTCTCTGGTTGTGCCAACTTCTCAGCACCTCCATTTGTTCACTGACCTGCACTCCGCTCTTTAGGGTTTTTATGGAAGTTTACTATCAACACATGGGCATGGCTGATTAAATAACTAGCCATTGGTGATTAATGCAACTGTAGTCTCTCACACCTTCCTGGATGTTGGTGGATGTGGGGCTGAAATTTCTAAGTTTCTAATTATGCCTTGATTTTTCTGGGAATTAGCCCTCATCATGAAACTATCCAGGGATCCCGGTAACCAGTCATCTCATTAGCTTGTGAGGAAACATGCCTGTCACTCTGGAGATATCAAGCATCTCAGAAACTCTTATGTCAAGAACCAGGGATTTAGACCAAATATTATAACAAAAATGCTACTGTTATTCCTGTCATTCAGGAAATTACAAGGGTTTTAGGAGTTCTGTGTCAGCAATTAAGGGCAGAGGCCAAATATAATATTTCTTGTCACAGTAGTGTTATCTCACATAGTGTTTGTTTACATTTCCCCTGACTTTACATTAGTCAAAGTGAAGTCGCTCAGTTGTGTCCAACTGTTTTCGACTCCATGGACTGTAGACTACAAGGCTCCTCTGTCCATGGGACTTTCCAGGTAAGAGTACTGCAGTGGGTTGCCATTTCCTTCTCTAGGGGATCTTCCCAACCCAGGGATTGAACCCGGGTCTCCTACATTGCAGGCAGACATTTTACTGTCTGAGTTACCAAGAAAGAGTTATTCAACTCATATGCTCCTATAGTCACTGGCTATTAACTATCATATTTTATGAAGTGACTGTTCAGATCTCTTCCCCATCTTCCTTTTCGTTGCCAGAATTTATTATTATTATTATTTTTAAATTTATTTTATTTTTGATGGTACCATATGGCACTTGGGGTCTTAGTTCCCTGACCAGGGATCAAACCTGTGCCCTCTGCATTGGAAGCACAGAGTCTTAACCAATGGATCACCAGGGAAGTCCCAGATTTCATTATTGCTGTTGATTTGCAGAATTATTTAGGTGACTCAAAATACTTTGTCTCTCACTCTGTGGCTGACTTTATACTTCCTTATGGGTGTTTTAATGAACTTGAAGTAGCAAAATTTATAAATCTTTCCTTTATGATGATACTTTTGGTGTCTTGTTATAAAGTATTTTCCTACCTTAGGTCATGAATATATTCATCTATCTTATCTTCTAAAAGCTTCAGAGTTCTGTATTTCACATTTAAATCTGCAATCCATCTGGAGCTGTTTTTTCTGAATGGTATGTAATTGAATTCAAGTCCATTTCCACCTGCCTCCATCCCCAGCAACCCCCAAGGGGGATAACCAATATTCTCAACAACACTTATTGTAAAGTTTTGCTTTTCCTAAGGTTCAGAAGTGTTATCTTAGACATTCAGGAATCTATAAATGCACAGTCTTGATTTTTATCCCCTTATTTTGTCTATCCTTTCATTAACATGCTCTTATCTTCATTACAGCCACATGAGGGAAACTATCAGTGTCTTGTAGGCTAGGTTCTCCCACCATGAATTTCTTTAAAGGTACCCTCAGTATTCTTAGTCCATTGCCTTTCCATTGATTGCCATTTTGGAATCAAGCGAGTCCACTGAATTTTAATATATTTTCTAGAATCTGCTCTTTGAATTCCATAAAAGCAACAGTAAGCCAAGTAGATACATACAAACATCAACATACACTTAAAACAATCTGGTCACATGAGTGACAGCTACCGTTGGGCCATGCCCAACATTTAAAAAACACAACGAAGCAACAAAATAAATCTGACCACTGAAACAACTATTTATTAAGCCCCATTCCCTTATTAGAGTATTTCTCAAACAAAAGTTATTTTTTAAGAACCACATGTATTTGACAATCTAAACCTCCAAGGAGGTCACCCACCACTGACCCTAAGGGAGACTGTTACATGGGGGTGAAAAACATACAAAAACAAAATAGAGAAAATAACAAGCTGTGTCAGTTTCCTTAAGGTGTCAGCCAAATCTTACCAGCTGACCAGAGTCCACCACCTGTGAACCTGTGATCCTCCTTCAGGGCGAGTCGCTTTCCTCCATGTGCCAGACCAGTTCCGTTGACATCTCAGCCTCTGTCTCCACCTCCTTGCCTTTTCCCGTGGCCTTCTCACACAACTCGGATACTCTGTCATCAGCCTCCCTATAGGAGGCCGAATGCGATCCAAGGTGCCCTGCTCCGACGCCTCCACCTGTGTTCTCATCTGGATGAGCAGATGGTCCACCTCCCGCCACTTGCTCCTAGTCCTCAGACATGGGCTCCTGGATTCTCAGGTGAGCGCTTTGATGTCCTCCCGCAGGCAGTTGATGCCTGGGAGCAGAAACTGCTTGAAATCTACCTCGGACTCCAGCACACCCACCTCCTCCAGAGCTTCCACTTGATCCAGGTCCAAGGTCCCCATTTTTCCAGCCACTGCTTCAGACCCACAGCCCTGGGACTATTACTGCTCAACAATCTCTGCGGCAGTCGAAGCGACCCACACTTCTGGTCAACAGTATTCCTGAATTATCTTTTAAAATAATGACAAAATTTCCCTCTACTCCTCCCACTTCCCAGCTGGTCTGGAAAGAAATGCCTCGCAGGCATGCAGTGGAGCCCTCAACTTGCTGGTTTTAGCGATTCTTTCACAACACAGCCAGTCCTGTGTATCTTACGTTACGTTCGATGTTTGGTAATTGGATGTTTTCAGTTTTGTTGAATAAATGGTCTAAACTCTTATTTTCTGACTGTTCATTGCTGATATACAGAAATACGTTTGTGTCTAGGCGAAGCCTCTAGAGAGACTTCCCTGGTGGCTCAGATGGTAAAGCGTCTGCCTACAACGTGGGAGATCCGGGTTCGATCCCGGGGTCGGGAAGATCTCTTGGAGAAGAAGATGGCAACCCACTCCAGTATTCTTGCCTGGAAAACCCCATGGACAGAGGAACCTGGTAGGCTACAGTCCATGGGGTCTCAAAGAGTCAAACACTGAGCGACTTCACTTCACTTGAAGCCTTTAGAAGATAACAGAGGAGGAGACTTACGACCTGTCATACAAAAAGAAATGCTTTTGTGTATTTTATATAGCAACTCATTGAACTCTCTTGTTAGTGTCAAATATCTGTAATTCTTATGAAGTTTCTTCTCCCTCACCCCAGCTTTACTGAGATATAATTGACATATTCAGTTCAGTTCAGTTCAGTCGCTCAGTTGTGTCCGATTTTTTGTGACCCCATGAATCGCAGCATGCCAGGTCTCCCTGTCCATTGCCAACTCCCAGAGTTTACTCAAACTCATGTCCACGGAGTCAGTGATGCCATCCAGCCATCTCATCCTCTTTCGTCCCCTTCTCCTCCTGCCCCCAATCCCTCCCAGCATCAGGGACTTTTCCAGTGAGTCAACTCTTTGCATGAGGTGGCCAAAGTATTGGAGTTTCAGCTTCAGCATCAGTTCTTCCAATGAACACCCAGGACTGATCTCCTTTAGGATGGACTGGTTGGATCTCCTTGCAGTCCAAGGGACTCTCAAGAGTCTTCTCCAGCACCACAGTTCAAAAGCAGCAATTTTTTGGCACTCAGCTTTCTTCACAGTCCAACTCTTACACCCATACATGACCACTGGAAAAACCATAGCCTTGACCAGATGGCCCTTTGTTGGCAGAGTAGTGTCTCTGCTTTTTAATATGCTGTCTAGGATGGTCATAACTTTCCTTCGAAGGAGCAAGTGTCTTTTAATTTCATGGCTGCAGTCACCATCTGCAGTGATTCTGACACTGTTTCCACTGTTTCTCCATCTATTTCCCATGAAGTGATGGGACCAGATGCCATGATCTTAGTTCTCTGAATGTTGAGCTTTAAACCAACTTTTTCACTCTCCTCCTTCACTTTCATCAAGAGGCTTTTTAGTTCCTCTTCACTTTCTGCCACAAGAGTCGATAGTGTGTAAATTTAAGGTGTACAACTTGATGATTAGATATAGTAAAATGACTAGCACAACTAGGTTAGGTAACATGACCACTGGGCTTCTGTAGTGGCTCAGTGGTAAAGAATGTGCCTGCCAATGCGGGCAATGTGGGTTCAATCCCTGGGTGGCTAAGATCCCCTGGAGAAGGAAATGGCAACCCTCTCTAGTAGTCTTCCCTGGGAAATGCCATGGACAAAGGAGCCTACTAGCTATAGTTCATGGGGTCACAAAGAGTTGGACATGATTGAGCGACTAACACTTATACTTTCATAATTAATATGCAATATTATATTAGTTTCAGATAAAACAGATAGCTAATAAGAACCTGCTCTATAACACAGGGAACTTAACTTCCTACTCTGCAGGTATCTCTTTGAGATAGTCATTTAGTTTCCTTTGTATAAACACCCAGAACTTGAATTTGCTATACGATACGGTAGTTCTATTTGTGTGTGTTTAACGTCCATATTATTTTCCAAAATGGCTGTCCCATTTACATTCCTTTTTTGGAATGTCTGTGAACACAAGCATATGTCATCTGTGAATAATGAGAAAGTGTTATTTTTTATTTCTTCCTTTCCAATTGTCTCTCTCTTTTCTATAATAGCTATGTTCCCTCTTTGCACTGTCTGGGAACTTCAGTTCAGTGTTGAATGGAATGGTGATAGCAGACATGCTTGTCTTTTTCCAGGTCTCATTAGGAACGCTTTTATCATTTCACAACTAAACTTAATGCTTGCTGTGTATTTCTTGTTGATACTGTTTTTGAAATAGAGAAATTCCATTCTCTTCCTCTTTTGCTAAAAATATTATAAACAGTGAATTTTATCACAGTATTTTCTCCATTTATTAAGAGAGTCATGCTATTTTTCTTTTCTTCCATTAACATGATAAATTACACTGATTGATTTTTGGCTGTTCAGTCAATTTTGTGTTCCTGGAATAAACCCAAATTTTTATATTTTGCTAAATTTGATTTGTTAATATTTTACTTGGACTTTTTTCAATCTGTGTTATGAGTGACATTAGCTTGGAATTTTTCTTTTTCATGATGTTTTTGTCATGTTTTGATATCAAGGTTATTAAGCTCCCTTAAAAATGATGGGAAGTTGTCCCTGGTTTACTGTCCTCTAAAAAAGTCTGTTTAAATGTTTGGTAGAATTCACCAGCAAAGCCATCTGGGCCTGTGGTTATTCTCTGTGGGAAGGAATTAAATTACCAATCCAATTTCTTCAATAGTTATAAAACAATTTAGGCTTTCTATTCTTGTATTTGTTTTGTAGCTATCTTTTTGTCTGTGTTATCTGAATTTTTAAGTTTACTGGCATGAAGTTTTTCATACTATCCTCTTATGATCATTTTAATGTCTGTATGATCTATAGCAGGAGTCAGAAAACTGAAGCTCTCAGGCCAAATCTGACCCATGGCCTGTTTTTGTTTGACTCAGTGAGGTAAGAATAATTTTTATATTTTTAAAAGCAAATGAAAACAAAACGACAGCAAACACACACACACACAAGAATATGAGACAAAGACCTTAATTCCTGTTCTTATCTTTATATTCTCTTCATTTTCTTTATTTAAGAATTTTATTGAGCTATATTTGATTACACTCTTGTGTTTATTTCTGCTATACAGCAAAATGATCCAGTTGTACATATATATTATTTTTCATTATGGTTTATCACAGGATATTGAATATAGTTCCCTGTACTCTACAATAGGAACTTGTTGTTTATCCATTTAGTATGTAATAGTTTGCATCTTCTAATCCCAAACTCCCAATCCTTCCTTCCCCCACCCAACCCCCTTGACGATCACAAATCTGTTCTCTATGTCTGTGAGACTGTTTTTATTTTGTAGGTATGTTCATTTGTGTCATATTTTAGATTCCGTGTGTAAGTGATAGCATATGGCATTTGTCTTTCTCTTTCTTACTTTGCTTAGTATGATAATCTCTAGATCCATCCGTGTTTCTGGGAATGGCATTATTTAATCTTTTTTTATGACTGATTGACATTACATTGTATATATTTACCAAATCTTCTTTATTCATTCATCTGTCAATGGACATTTAGGTTGCACTTACATGCCTTGGCTATTATAAATAGTGCTGCTTTGACCATCAGGGTGCATGCATCCTTTCAAATTATAGTTTTGTCTGAAAATATGGCCAGGAATAGGATTGCTGGATCATATGGCAACTCTATTTTTAGTTTTCTAAGGAACCTCCATACGGCTTTCCACAGTGGCTACACTAATTTATATTCCCACCAACCATGGAGGAGGGTTCCCTTTTCTCCACACCCCCTCTAACATTTGTTATTTATAGATGTTTTAGTGATGGCCATTCTGACTTGTGTGATGTGGTACCTCATTGTAGTTTTGATGTACATTTCTTTAATAATTAGTAATAATGAATATCTTTTCATGTGCCTAATGGCCATCTGTAGATCTTCTTTAGGTTGGTTTTTTTGTTGTTATTGCTATTGAGTTGTGTGAGCTGTTTGTATATTTTGGAGATTAAACCTTTATCAGTCACATCATTTGCAAATATTTTCTCTCAATCTGTAGGTTATCTTTTCATTTTGTTTATATTTTCCTTTACTGTAACATTATAAGCAAACAAAAACTTATAAGTTTAATTAGGTAGGTCCCATCTGTTTATTTTTTATTTTATTTCTAATGCCTTGGGAAACTGGCCTAAGGAAACATTGGTACAATTTATGACAGAGAATGTTTTGTCTATATTCTCTTCTATGAGTTTTGTGGTGCCCTATCTTATACTTAAGTCTTTAAGCCATATCGGTTTATTTCTGAGTATTGTATGACGGTATGTTCTAACTTCATTGATTTGCATGCAGCAGTCCAGCTTTACTTCATTTTCAATTATTTTACTTAATTTCCTATTCTCAGCTGTCTTCTTGAGAGGCTGATTTTTGTAAATAATCCATGTGTATTTGAAAAAGTCAAGTTTGCTATGTTACTTGATTCTTCTATATCCTTCCTAAATTTTTTTCTTCTTATTCTAGTGAGTTAGTGAGAGTTGCATAAAAAACTCTTTTATTGTGGATTTGAATACTTACCCTTGTAATTCTGATAAAGTTTTGCTGTACATATTTTGAGATGATATTATTAGAATAATAATAAAATAAATAGGGAATAATAAAGGAATACTATGAACAACTTTATGTGCACATATTTTATAGTCTGTTGAAGCTGGCCAACTCTTTTAAAGATACAATTTGCCAAAACTCACACAAGAAGAAATAGCCATCTGAATAGGTCTGACTATGTTAAAGGAATTGAGTTAGCTACTTTTTAAACAGTAAGCACTAAGTCCAAAGAGGTTCACTGGTGAGTTCAATGAAACATCTTAGGAAGAAATTATACCAATTCTCTACAATGCCTTCCAGAAGATATAGACAGAGGAAAAACTTTATAATTCATTCTATGAAGTCAGCATTATCCTAATACCAAAACCAGACAAAGACATTGCAAGAAAACTACAGACATATCTCCCCCATGAAAATGATGTAAAAATCATAAGCAAAATATTAGCAAATCAAATCCAATAATATATAAAAAGATTTATAAACCACAACCAAGTGCAACTTATGCTAAGTGTGCAAGGTTAGTTCAATATTTTAAAATCAATTAATGTAATTCATCATAATATCAGGTTAAAATAGAAAAACCACATGATTTTATCACAGATGCAGAAAATCATTTGATAAAATCCAAAACTCATTTTAATTAAAGACTCCTTTTTGATAGATGGGAACTTTCCCAACTTGATAAAGAAAAAAAACCCTCGAGCTAATACTATATTTAATAGTGAGAAACTTGAAGCTTTCCCAGTAAAACCAAGTACAAGGGAAGGATGTCCCCTCTTACCACTCCTTTTCAATATTATACTGGAAGTTACAGCTCAAGATGGATCATAGACCTAAAGGTAAAACGTAAAACAATGAAACTACTAGACAACATAGAAGATAACATAGAAGAAAAGCTAGATGACATTGGTATGTGATGATTTTTTAGATACCCAGAGGAATAATCCATTAAAAATGACTGAGAGGCTAGACTTCATTAAAATTAAAAAGTGTAAAGTGAAGTCGCTTAGTTATGTCCAACTCTTTGCAACCCCATGGACTATAACCTATCAGGCTCCTCTGACCATGGGATTTTCCTGGCAAGAATACTGGAGTGGGTTGCCATTTCCTTCTCCAAGGGATCTTCCCAACCCAGGGATCAAACTCAGGTCTCCTGTATTGCAGGCAGATGCTTTACCATCTGAGCCACCAGGGAAGCCCAAAATTAAAAATACTTCCCTGCAAAAGGCACTGTCAAGAGAATAAGAAGACAAGCCACAGACTGGGAGAAATTACCTGCAAACACATCTCATAAAGGACCACTATCCAAAACATACAAAGAACTTTTAAAAGTCAGAAATAAGGAAACTAACAACCAGATTTCAAAAAGGCCAAAGGCCTGAATAGAGACCTCACCAAAGAAGGTATATGGATGGCAAGTAAGCAAAGATGCTTAACATCATATGTTATTAGGGAACTGCAAACTAAAACAGTGAGCTACCATCACCTAGCTATTAAAACAACCAAAACCCAAAGCACTGTCAACACCAATTGCTAACAAATATGTGGAAAAGTAGGAACTCTTGTTCATTGCTAGTGGGAATGCAAAATGGCATAAGCACTTTAAAGCAGTTTCATGTTTGGTGTTTTTTTTTTAATGAAATTAAGCATTTTTATCATGTGATCCAGCAATTGTACTCCTTGGTATTACCCAAAGGAGTGGGAAAATATGTCCACAAAAAACCTACACATGAGTGTTTATAAAAGGTTTATTCAAGATTGCCAAAACTTGAAAGCAACCAAGATGTTTCAGTAGATGAAAGCATAAAGAAGTTCTGGTACATCCTGACAAGGGAGCATTATGCAGAACTTAAAAGAAAGTAGCTATCAAGCCATGAAAATACATGGAAGAAACTTGTGTGTGTATTGCTAAGTGAAAGAAGCCAATCTTAAAGTGTATGGTGTCCTGGAAAAGGAAAAACTATGGACCTAGTAAAATCAGTGATCAGCAATGAGTGTTTCCCAGGGTTGAGGAAGTGAATAGGCTGATTACAAAGGACACTCAGGGCATTGAAAATACACTATATGATACCATAATGAAAGATTGTTGTTGAATCGCTAAGTCATGTCGGGCTCTTTGCAACCCCATGAACTGTTGCCGGACAGGCTCCTCTGTCCATGGGGCTTTTCCAGATAAGAACACTGGAGTGGGTTGCCATTTCTTTCTCTAGGGGATCTTTCAGACCCAAGGATCGAACCCATGTCTCCTGGATTGGCAGGTGGATTCTTTACCATTGAGGCACCAGGGAAGTCCTTAATAAAAGATACCCGTCATTATACATTTGTCTAAACCCATAGAATGAATACCACAAAGAGTGAACTGTAATGTAAACTATGGACGTTAGGTGCTTATGATGTCCCAATGTAGGTTCATCAGTTGTAACAAATGTACCACTCTAGTGAGGGATGTTGATAACAGGGGAGGCTACGCATGTGTTGGAGCAGGGCATGTATGGGAAATTTCTGTACCATTCCCCTAATTTTGCTGTAAAACTTTAACTGCACTTAAAGAGCAGTTAAAATAATAATAATAATAATAATAAAGTGTAGAATATGCGATGAGGAGAAATTGGGGGAGTGTGATCAAAAACTGCAAACTTCTAATTAAGAGATTAAGTACTAGAAATGTAATGTACAACATGATGACTGGTTAACACTGTTTTCCTATGGTATATAGGAAAGTTGTTAACAGAGTGACTGTTAATAGAACTCCTAAGAGTTCTTATCACAAGGTGATTATTTTTTTTCTTGTATCTACGTGAGAAGATGGATATTAACTAAACCTATTGTGACAATCATTTCATAATATATGTAAATCAAGCCATCATGCTTTAAACATATACAGTGATATATGTCAATTATTTCCAAAAAGTAAAAGCCAAAAACTAGAAAAAATTGGTGAGGACTTTATTTTGGTTTGCTTAAGTGTCAGGGGAAGGAGTTTGCATATCAGCCATTCCAATTTTTTTTTCCTGTTGTGCTTTTCAGCATGTGGGAGCCTTTTTCCCCAGCCAGGAATGGAACCCAAATCCTCAGGGAGGTCCTCCATACCAAATTTCTGAACGTCATTCTTCTGACCTAAATTCAAGCTGTTCATAATCATAAGCAGTATGAAAGACTATGATTTAAAGCTTTAGACACCTTTTCATAACTTTACCCAGAATAAATGATCTTAATCATTTATTCTTAAACATCCAGTTTTAATAATTATTCTACCATCTCACTTCATTTTTCTCAAGAAACAAGTGAGGTAGATTTTTATAAGCAAAAAGAACAAATGAGTGCTCATTTGTTATCCCTATGTGAAAATACTCATGTTGAAAGTAAAAGTCACTCAGTCATTTCTGACTCTTTGTGACCCCATGGACTATACACAGTCCATGGAATTCTCCAGGCCACAATATTGAAGTGCGTAGCCTTTCCCTTCTTCAAGGGATCTTCCCAACCCAGGGATCAAACCAGGTCTCCCTCATTGCAGGCGGATTCTTTACCAGCTGAGCCACAAGGGAAGCCCAGGGATACTGGAGTGGATAGCCTGTCTTGTCTCCAGTGGATCTTTCCCACCCAGGAATAGAACCAGCGTCTCCTGCATTACAGGCAGATTCTTTAACAACTGAGCTACCAGGGAAGCCCACTCATGTTGGGTGTTCCTTTATTTTCATTTGAATGGTGACCTGTGAGATAAAAATGACTGGAGAGACAAAGTGAAAGTCTGGCCTCAGAATTGGCTCAGTCCCAGAGCTCTGTATGTGCCAAGTTGTGCCTTGAAGAGTGGCTGCCAGGTGATTCTGGTTTGGTGGTTGGAGATGCACAAAGGTTAAGAGTCAGGACCCTTTCAACCATGGCAGAGCTGCAGAGGGACTTACTCAACAAACGCCAGGTTGAAGTCAGCGAAAGGAGGATGAAATGGAAGGGGCAGCAGGGGAGGGCTCTCAGGGCTTTATGGGGACAGTCATCTATTCAACAGAAAGCTGCTCTGAACTTTAGACCAGCCTTGCCTCCCGCCTTACCTAACAGTCACCAAATCTACAGCAACCATATCTTCAATGATTCGTTGTCTACTAAACTGTTCATTCTGATTTCCCTGAACCCCACCTTCCCATCTTTCCATCTGTTGACGCTGAGGGTTCAGAAAAAGACAATTCTCAGCTGGGATGGGACTCTGGTACCCTTACCTAACAGGAGAGATATCTAGTACATGACTGGTTCCATGCCTTACTTGACAACTTACAGGTGGTGAGAACATCAGTTCAGTTCAGTTCAGTTGCTCAGTCGTGTCCTATTCTTTGCAACCCCATGAATCGCAGCACGCCAGGCCTCCCTGTCCATCACCAACTCCCAGAGTTTACTCATACTCATGTCCATCGAGTCAGTGATGCCATCCAGCCATCTCATTCTCTGTCATCCCCTTCTCCTCCTGCCCCCAATCCCTCCCAGCATCAGGGTCTTTTCCAATGAGTCAACTCTTTGCATGAGGTGGCCAAAGTATTGGAGTTTCAGCTTCAGCATCAGTTCTTCCAATGAACACCCAGGACTGATCTCCTTCAGGATGGACTGGTTGGATCTCCTTGCAGTCCAAGGGACTCTCAAGAGTCTTCTCCAACACCACAGTTCAAAAGAGCAATTTTTTGGTGCTCAGGTTTCTTCACAGCCCAACTCTCACATCCATGATGGAAAAAATAGCCTTGACTAGACGGACCTTTGTTGGCAAAATAATGTCTCTGCTTTTTAACATGCTATCTAGGTTGGTCATAACTTTCCTTCCAAGGAGTAAGCGTTCATTAATTTCATGGCTGCAATCACCATCTGCAGTGATTTTGGAGCCCCCAAAATAAAGTCTGACACTGTTTCCACTGTTTCCCCATCTATTTCCCATGAAGTGATGGGACCAGATGCCATGATCTTAGTTTTCTGAATGTTGAGCTTTAAGCCAACTTTTTCACTCTCCTCTTTCACTTTCATCAGGAAGCTTTTTAGTTCCTCTTCACTTTCTGCCATCTGGGTGGTGTCATCTGCATATCTGAGGTTATTGACATTTCTCCTGGCAATCTTGATTCCAGCTTGTGCTTCTTCCAGCCCAGTGTTTCTCATGATGTACTCTGCATATAAGTTAAATAAGCAGGGTGACAATATACAGCCTTGATGTACTCCTTTCCCTATTTGGAACCAGTCTGTTGTTCCATGTCCGCTTCTAACTGTTGCTTCCTGACCTTCATATAGGTTTCTCAAGAGGCAGGTCAGGTGGTCTGGTATTCCCATCTCTTTCAGAATTTTTCAGTTTATTGTGATCCACACAGTCAAAGGCTTTAGCACAGTCAATAAAGCAGAAATAGATGTTTTTCTGGAACTCTCTTGCATTTTTGACGATCCAGCGGATGTTGGCAATTTGATCTCTGGTTCCTCTGCCCTTTCTAAAACAAGCTTGAATATCTGTAAGTTCACGGTTCATGTATTGCTGAAGCCTGGCTTGGAGAATTTTGAGCATTACTTTACTAGCATGTGAGATGAGTGCAATTGTGCGGTAGTTTGAGAATTCTTTGGCATTGCCTTTCTTTGGGATTGGAATGACAACTGATCTTTTCCAGTCCTGTGGCCACTGCTGAGTTTTCCAAATTTGCTGGCATATTGAGTGTAGCACTTTCACAGCATCATCTTTCAGGATTTGAAATAGATCAACTGGATTTCCATCACCTCCACTAGCTTTGTTCATAGTGATGCTTTCTAAGGCCCACTTGACTTCACATTCCAGCATGTCTGGCTCTAGGTGAGTGATCACACCATTGTGATTATCTGGGTCGTGAAGATCTTTTTTGTATAGTTCTTCTGTGTATTCTTGCCACCTCTTCTTAATATCTTCTGCTTCTATTAGGTCCATACCATTTCTGTCCTTTATCGAACCCATGTTTGCATGAAATGTTCCCTTGGTATCTCTAATTTTCTTGAAGAGATCTCTAGTCTCTCCCATTCCTCTATTTCCCTCTATTCCTATTTTCCTCTATTTCTTTGCATTGATCACTGAGGAAGGCTTTCTTATCTCTCCTTGCTATTCTTTGGAACTCTGCATTCAAATGGGAATATCTTTCCCTTTCCCCTTTGCTTTTTACTTCTCTTCTTTTCGCAGTTATTTGTACGGCCTCCTCAAACAACCATTTTGCCTTTTGCATTTCTTTTCCATGGGGATGGTCTTGATCCCTTAATCCAAGCCTATGCCCCAATCAGTAACGCTGAAGAAGCTGAAGTTGAATGGTTCTGTGAAGACATACAAGGCCTTTTAGAACTAACACCCAAAAAAGATGTCCTTTTCATTATAGGGGACTTGAATGCAAAAGGAGGAAGTCAAGAAACACCAGGAGTAACGGGCAAATTTGGCTTTGGAGTACGGAATGAAGCAGGGCAAAGTCTAATAGAATCTTGCCAAGAGAACGCACTGATCATAACAAACACCCTCTTCCAACGACACAAGAGAAGACTCTACACATGGACATCACCAGATGGTCAACACCAAAATCAGATTGATTATATTTTTTGCAGCCAAAGATGGAGAAGCTCTATACAGTCAGAAAAAACAAGACTGGGAACTGACTGTGGCTCAGATCATGAACTCCTTATTGCCAAATCCAGACTGAAATTGAAGAAAAGGAAAACCACTAGACCATTCAGGTATGACCTAAATCAAACCCCTTATGACTATATAGTGGAAGTGAGAAATAGATTTAAGGGAGTAGATCTGACAGACAGAGTGCCTGGTGAACTATGGATGGAGGTGAGGCCATAGATAAATTGGTTTATCTATCTCTGCTGTCTTTCCTGTATCTGTAACCTGAAGATAATAGAATTATACCTCCTCCTTTTAAACTTAACTGATGCACCAGTGAAGATAAGTGGAGGCTGAATTGTAATGTAATAAACTCCCAAGACTTCTAGGAATAAGGACTATGTATAAATAAAAATGTATTAGGAATGAAGAGTGAAAGTGAAACTTGCTCAGTTGTGTCTGACTTTTTGTGACCCCATGGACTATACAGTCCATGCAATTCTCTAGGGCAGAATACTGGAGTGGGTAGCTTTTCCCTTCTCCAGGGGATCTTCCCAACCTAGGGATAGAACCCAGGTCTCCTACATTGCAGGTAAATTCTTTATCAGCTGAGCCACAATGGAAGGAAACCCATGACTACTGGAGTAGGTAGCCTATCCCATCTCCAGCGGATCTTCCTGACCCAGGAATCGAACTGGGGTCCCCTGCATTGCAGGCAGATTCTTTACCAACTGAGTTAGCAGGGAAGCTCGCATTATGAAGTTCTGCATATTAATCAAGTTTTTTATATTTTACCCTCATGGTACACTGGGAAGTCATAAACTATTGAATATCAAAAAGATCTTTTCGCCCCCTCTCCCCAATAACACTTCTAAACTCTCCAAGTTAGTCCCTAGAAAATAACCATAACGAAGATAAAATTTGTCTCTGTACTCCCAGTTCCCCTTTTTCCTCTCATCCACACCACCACTGCAAATGGGTTCAGGGCTTTCGTGGACTTTCCATTAAAATGCATTCAACACAGAGGAGTTCATAAATGTTCATAAATTGAGGTAAGAATAACTGATGAAGGTATTATGCTATCTTTTTAAAAGTATTTTTACAAGTTTTAAATAGTACACAATCTGTGTGTGTGTGTGTTCAGTCACTCAGTCGTGTGGACTGTAGCTCACCAGGCAACTTTGTCCTTCAGATTTCTCAGGCAAGAATACTGAAGTTGGTTGCATTTCTTCTTCCAGGTGATCTTCCTGACCCAGGCATGGTACCCACATCTCCTGCATTGCACACAGATTCCTTACCACTGAGCCATCAGGGAAGCCCACACAATCTTTAGTGAAATAATTTAATCTAAAAAAGGGTTTTCAGATTTTCTTTTGAGTGAGGTTTTTTTTCCCCCCCCCCCTTCTGGTGGTGGTAGAGTTGAAAACAGAAGGGAAATAACAGGTTGGAGCTTCTGAAATCTTACTACATACGTCCAGGTGTTAAACAATAACTCTAGCATCAAACACTTTATATATCAGCAACTGTGAAGTGATTCTTGCTCAGTTGTGTCTGACTCTTTGTGACCCATGGACTGTAGCCTGCCAGGCTCCTCTGTTGTCGGGATTCTCCAGGCAAGAATACTGGAGTGGGTTGCCATTCCCTTCCCCAGATCACCGACTGTACTTATATGCTATCCAATGCAACCCTCAGTAAATTAGATCATACAGCGTTTGCCTTTAAAATAAAAAAAATACAAAAAAAAAAAACACCCAGATGAAAGTACTGAAGCTTGAAGAGATTGAATAACTGTCTGAGGTCACACACCCAGAAATGAGCTGAGCTGAGCTGAAATTTGAACTCAGATGTGTTTGTTTCCGAAGTGCTTTTCTTGTGATATACAATAATTTAAAAAATCATAATTTGTAGATCTGCCCCTACAGTTGACTTTGAACTTACCTCCTTTTGTTTCATTCTTGCTAGTCAAGCACACATCTTTTGTGTGTGTGTAATTTTTTATTTTATATTGGAGTGTAGCCAATTAACAATGTTCTGATAGCTTCAGGTGGACAGCAAAGGGACTCAGCCATACATGTGCATGTATCCATTCTCCCGCAAACTCCTCTCCCATCCAGGCTACCACTTAACAATTGAGCAGGGGTCTCTGTGCTATATAGTAGGTCCTTGTTGGTTCTCTATTTTAAATGTAGCAGTGTGTGCATATCCATCCCAAACTCCCTATCTTTCCCCCCCTTATCCCCCCTGCAAGCACACATATTTTGATGCTAATAGGGCTTCAAGTCCCTGGCGCTGTAATTCTAGCCACTGAAATAGACATGCGTATATTCAGCCTGCCCTCTGAAATAATTACGTGGTGGTGAAACATCATCAATAGATCTACAGTATCTTCTAAATGCCCTTCAGCATTTCATCAAATTTAACAATTGATGTATTTTCATTAAAAATCAGAAGAAAGAATGCTGTAGTAAAACACATATGGATGAGCCAATCCAAAGGCCTTTTCTTTATCAGCAATTTTTTTGACAAAAGTATAGCATTTTTCCTAGATCTATCTGTACACTGTAGTACATATAGGTCTCTTGCTCCTTCTTCAGTCAGTTCTGTTATTTTTTCCAGCTCTTCTTTCTTTTTAACAGAGCTCTTATACAAGTATTCTGTTACATTTTTCTTTTCTATTACCTCTTAAGCATTTGCAATCTTCATGTTGGCTTTTATTTCTTTCCAGTATGAGTCTTGATTCAGGCTTGAATTTTCCTCCATTCTTCCCACCTTGCTTTTCTGTATACTAATGCTTGTATCCTGACCCCTCACACACACACACACACACACACACACACACACCAGCACTCCATTTAGTACAAGCTCTGTGTTGCCCACACCACGGTAAATCACTATGTCACAGAATTCACAATTTTTGAGTTTTTTCCAATAACATTTGAGAAAATTAGAGACAGATTATCAAGGTAAATTCCTAATAAAATTAGTGATCAATACTGAAGTTTCTCAGTAAAATTAATAGCTAGTATTAACCAAGTGGAGCCATTATCACATTTTATCTGAGGGTGTGCAATCTTTTGTGTTCTTATGTGATCTTTGCTCATCCATAGGTTTCTCTCCGCTCATTCACAGTTCTTTGCTCACTGTCATTTCATGACTCAGCTGCCTGTCAACATAAGTATTAATTGGGGCTGTTGATGACATATCCCCTTGTCACATCCACTCACTCCATTACCATTACACTGACCATTCAGGCTTTCATCTCGAACTCTCCCTAACCTAGAAAAATTTTAGAATGTGTCAGACTTCACAACAAATCAAGTTAAAAATCCCTATTTTTTTTTTAAATCTATGAATATCCTTCTCACTAACTCTTTCCTGAAGCACAGAAACACTCTCACATCAATAACTGCTCCCCTTTCTCTTAAAATTTGGCTCATATTTCCCCAGAACAGTCTGAAAGTATTTAAATGTGAGAATAGTTTAAAAAATATGTTTTTAATAAGTCATGTGTTCTGTTTCTCCACGTGGCAGAGAAATACCCTTTTGAATTTTCCTCTCACATGCAGTTTCACTGAAATCAGAAAGAGCTTGTAAATTATTTTTTGAAATTCCCTTTTATCTCTAGGGTAATCCATCAGTTTTTCTAATTATGATCAATAGAAACTAACTGCTGGTAACTTAAAAGAGAATTTACTTAAGACTATGATGGTGATGAATACGGTGTTTGTGTACGCAGGAATAACAGGTAAGGAGGCTGTGAGGATAAGCTTGGAACCAAAAAGAAGGAAAGAGAGCTTTAGAGGATCAGGAAGAACACCTTTTGCCACCACCCCATGGCAAAAGACACCTCCTTAGCTACCACTGAAATGAAATCATCTCCGTAATATTTTCTCCATTGTTGCATCACACTCTCAAGATTCCCAGTCCCAGGAGAGAAAAACTGGTTGGCTGAGGTTGTCAAATGTCTGACCCTTGGGTTTACCACATAAAGGACCTGGGTCCCTTGGTCTCCAAAGCCATGCAATTACCTGTCCACTGTAACAACATACAATAGGGAAGAGGTAGTTTCTTGAAAGAAAATCAGGGAAAGGTGAATAGACTGCAGCCAATAAAGGCCAATATCCGTGAAAAAAATGAACATTTTGGACTGAGTTGCTCATCAGCTATAGGGAAACTGAGTCTAAATACAACTTCATGAAACCATCAAATATTATGTTATGTACTTATCTGTTATAGGAAATAGTCCTAGATAATACATATGTATTTGCCTTCTAAGAACTTAGAATAGTATACACAAACAAGTAATTCCCAAATGGGCACAAGATTTGGTCTCTGTCTTTTCATTGTTTTTACATTATATGTTGTTGTTATTCAGATGCTAAGTTGTTTCCAACTCTTTGCAACCCCATGGGCTTCAGCACACCAGGTTTTCCTATCTTTCACTATCTCCCTGAGTTTGCTCAAACTCAAATCCATTGAATTGGTGATGTCATCCAACCATCTCATCCTCATCTGTCTTCTTCTCTTGCCCTCAACCTTTCCCAGCATCAGGGTCTTTTCAGTGAGTCAGATCCTTTCATCAGGTGGCCAAAGTATTAGAGCTTTAGCTTCAGCCTCAGTCCTTCCAATGAATGTTCAGGGTTGATTTCCTTTAGGATTGACTGGTTTGATCCCCTTGCTTTCCAAGGGACTCTCAAGAGTCTTCTCCCTCACCACAGTTCAAAAGCATCAATTTTTCAGTGCTGTCTTCCTTATGCTCCAACTCTCACATCTGTACATACTACTAGAAAAACCATAGTTTTGTTTATATGAACATTATCTGTTGGGCTTCTGCTGAAATGTTATAGAAAAGGAGAGAAGAGAAAGAATAAATCTGAATGAAGGATAAAGACAAGAGAGGCTACATGGGGAACAGATATGAGTGGGTCAGCATTTTACATACATCACTTGCAGATCTACTTATTTGTGGAAACTTGGAACTGATTTTCAAGATCTTGGGGAACCTGCTTTCCTTTTTTTCTATTCAACTTTCTTCTTCCATTCTAACAGGTAGAGTTTTCTGCACAGTGTATGAAGCATTTGAGCTACGTGTATTTACTACCCACTTTTCTCTGTGGCAATTTCTATCCCGGTTTTATGCATGCTGCTTATGGTATAATAAGTAGTAATAAAGTTTCATTTTTCAGGAGGGAGCATTGATAGCAAAAGAATTGTAAAACCATTCAGCATCCTTCATTCTTCTTGTAATTGCAAGGAATGGGTTGAAGGCAAGATAAAGTGGATATAGTTCTGACTCCTTTTTGTTTTCCTTTTTTTTTTTTTGGCAGATGACAAGGCAAATTGGGCTGTTTCTTGTCTAATTTAGCAACATGACTATTGTCAGCCAGATGTCTTCATTAAGTCTATGAAGGAAGAGGAGAGAGGATGAAAGAGAAAAAGTGTTGAGCTTTCTTTCTGATCCTCTGGATAGAGGTCGTACATCTTATAGGATGATCTAAGAGAATAAGAGTGGTTTATGATATTTTGTGTGAAATGGTCACTTTTTTAGGATTAAGATTACCTGTATCAAGCATTTGTTGGGTCCTGATACCCCATTTTATAGTTTTGGGATATTCAGTGTTATGACTCATTTCAGGGAATGATAACAATTGAGACAGACTTTCATTTTTAGGTGTTTAGGTTATGAAGAGAAGGGTATGGCAACTAGGTAAGGTTAATGCAAGGTGGAGAAGAGTGGAAATGAGCTGGATTAACATCCCCACCTATAGTGAAGCTTACCAGTAGAATCACTTTTAACAGTAATTTTATTTATTTATTTATTTACTTATTTATTGGCTGTGCTGGGTCTTTTTTGCTGTGTGCAGGCTTTTTCTAGTTTCGGCAAGTGGTGTGAGGGCTTCTCACTGCCCTGGCTTCTGGGCATGGGAGCTTCAGTAGTTACGGCTCCCAGGCTCTAGAGCACAGGCTCAATAGTTGTGGAGCTTGGGTTAAGTTGCTCCTTCGCATGTGGGATCTGCCCGGATCAGGAATTGAACCCATGTCTCCTGCATTGTCAGGCAGATTCTTTACCACTGAGTCACCGGGGAAGCCCCTAGTTGAATCATTTTTGTCAGCAGTATCTATTTAATTTCATTCCTGTATATCTCAAGTTAAGGAAATAACTACCCACATGTGAGTCCTTTTTCTATTTCATAATTCTCATTTTCCTTGCTTTTCCTTCACTCCCAACTGTAGGATCAAAATAATCTTCAGTCTAGAATTTCTTAGATTTTCTTCTTCTTTGATCCCAAAAGCATGTCAAATACCCTTTCTCAGGATTTATCCTTGTTTTTAATTCTTTGACTCTTCAAGTTACCTTATGTTCTTCACAGTGGTCATAGAATAATGTTTTTCGTAAGCAGCAAAGAGTCTCAGCCACTCCTGAGGCTGCCTTCCTTCTGTAAGTAACGAGGTCCCTCAGCAGGACGGGGTAAGAAAACGGTGTCACAGCAAGAAGCTTATATTGTGCTAGTTAAGTGTGGGGAGTGACCAGTGGTCTACAATCAGAGCCTGGAGACTAAACAGCAGTGGCAGCCATTCTGGACAGATTCCTGCTCTATTAATTCAGTTATGCATTGTGGTAACTACTATGCATCCTTAACAATAAACTGCAGGTGATCAAATTATGCCTTTCAATCAGCATGATAATGTAGAGGGGCGTTATAAGAGCAGCAGCTTTCAAATGCTATGTACTTAGTAACCAAAAAGCCAGGGTTAAGAAATAGTGCTGCCGGGAAGAGTCGTTTTTCTTTTGTTTCCTCTTTTTCTCTACTTTTTAAAATTACTGGTTCCTTCCCAAACCCACTAGGAAAATGTCAACCATACATTTTAGCACTAGGTCTTATCCTTCTTCCCCTCATCAGCTAGTACAAACCTTGAGAAATGAAGTAGAGAAAAAGGTCTAACACTCTGGATATATGATCAGGGAGTATTCTTTACATTTGAAATTAAATGGGCTAATGTGAAATATATAGCAATGAGGGAAGGAAAGAATGGATGATGACAAGTCACTTAAAAAAAATAATCCATAACATATGGAACAAAGTAAGTTTAATGTAAAAGTTCTCACTTCAATTGCTTCTATTAGGTCAGAAACCTTTACCAAGATGTCAAGAATAAGATTAAAGATAATGCAATTATGATATTTATGCACCCAATCAATAAGAATTTATTGCATGCCCAATTGCCAGTTGTCAAAGAATACAGAAGTGAACAAAGTCTTTGCTCTCATGGAGCTTGTATTCTAGTGGTGGTGAGAAAATAGGGACAACAACTAAGCAAGTAAATCCACAACATGGTGGATAATGAGGAGTACCACAAAGAATGGATAGAGGAAGGGGAGTAGCAGTGAAGAACAGCTATTTCATCTGAGTTTATCCAATAGAATCTCCAATTAGAAGATGGCATTTGAACATAGACCTGTGAGAAGTAAGGAAGTCATCACTGTGGATATTTGAACAGAGTTTCCAGGCAGCAAGTACAAAAATCTCTGAAGGAGCATGCTTAATGTGTGTCAAGAAAAGCAAGGAAATAACATGGTTGGAACTGAGAAATAAGGAGAGTAGAGAAATAAGTAGAAGATGAAGTCAGACAGGTGGGAGGGGGTGGGAACAGCAGGTCACTTTATGTAAGTACACCTGTAGGACTTAAAGCTTGGAAAGACATCTTGTTCTTATGTTGAGAATACATTGTTGGGGTTAGGATCAGGGCAGCTACAGGGAGACCAGTTATGGGGTGTCTTATAGTTTGGGTTGCTATTACAAAGAGCCTTGGATTGCATGGCTTATAAACAACAGAAAGAGGAAAGTTCTCATCAGATTCTGATCATGCTGGCACTGTGACCTCAGACCTCCAGACTTCCAGTCTCACTGTTTCCTCAAAGGGCAGAAAGAGGGAGAGAGGGGTTCTCTGGGTTCCTTTTTATAAGAGCACTAATACCATTCATGAGGGCTCCATCCTTTTAACCTAATTGCCTTTCAAAGGTTCCACCTCTAAGTACCATCTGGGTACTAACTGGGTGCTAGGTTTTCAACATATGAATTTTGGGGGACACAAACATTGAGTCCAGTGCAGGGGTTATTGCAATAATTAAAGCTAGAAATAATGTGACTTGGATTAGATTTTGTATCAATGGATGTAGTGGATAGTGGTTGTCTATTACAAATGAAAGTTCTATGAGCTTTTATGTATGTACAAATCTTTGTTTGGATGTACGCTTACTTTTCTCTTGGGTAAATAAATACCTTGGAGTGGAATGACTTGGTCACATGATAAGTGTATGTTTAACATTCTGAGAAACTACCAAACTGTCTTCAAAAGTGGTTGGTCCATTTTAATGTTCCCTCAGTACTGTTTGAGACCTCCAGGTGCTCCACGGTATTGCTAACACTTTTTACACTCTTTAATTTAGTCGTTCTAATAGGTAGGTAGTGAGAGGTATCTCACAGTGGTTTTCATAATAAATAGTATTAGTATAATAAATAGTGGTTTTCTCTCATAAATAGTAATGTTGAGTGTCTTTTTCATGGTGCTTATTTGCCATCCATATATCTTCTTTCATGAAGTGTCAGTTCAAACCTTTTGTCAACTTTAAAAAACTGGATTGTTTGTTGTCTTATTGGCTTTTTAAACATTTATTCCACTTTTTAATTTTGGCCGTGCTAGGTCTTTGTTGTGGTGCTTGGGCTTAGTTGCCCCACAGCATGTGAGATCCTAGTTCCCCAACCAGGGACTGGACCCATGTCCCCTGTATTGGAAGGCAAATTCTTAACCACTGGATCACCAGATAATCCCTGTCATCTCATTGTTGAGTCTTGAGAGTTCTTCATATAACCTGGATGCAAGTTGTTTGTCAAATATGATTTCCCAGTGGAGAAAATATTTTCTTAATATCTTTTGAGGAACTGAAGTTCTTAATTTTAAAAGAAAAAATTAAAATTAAAGGAAAAGAATGAAACGAGGTCCAGTGTTCAATCCAACATCATATGTTGCACTTGTCATATCTCTTTCATCTCATTTAATCTGGAAAAGGTCTTCAGACTGCTTTTGCTGATCATATCCTTGAGATAATTGAAGAATGCAGATAATTGAATACAATACAGTTATTGTCATAGAATGTTTCTCAGTTTGGATTTATCTGATGTTTCCTTGTGATTAGTTTGAGGTTATACATTTTGGGCAGGGATATCACAAAGGTGATGCTGTATGCTCCTCAGGGCCCTGTATCTGGGTCACATGTTGATTTGTCTTAATACTCGATGTGATGTTAACTTTGATCATTTGGTTAGTTTTCTCTGTTGTAAAGTTGCCATTTTTCTCCTTTTACTTAGCAAGCATTTTCTGGGAAGATAATATTTTGTAAGGTACACAGGTCTCTCAATTCATCACCAAACTTACACTCAGTAGTTTGAGGAGTTTTGCCTAATTCAATTATATCTGTCATAGAAAAGTTCTTTTTTAATCTTTCCATTCATTTATTCATATGTTTTCTTTTTTTCTTTGATTTTTGCTTTTTAAATAAATTTTAATATCTTCCACTTAGTCTTTTTTCCTAATTCATTCATATGTTTTCTATATTAGGATAAATTCATGGATTCTTATTTCCTTGAATGGAATTTAATCTGTTAGTATATATATTTTCCTAAAAATAATAATATAATTATTTTAATCTGCTAATATAATGATTTTTACATTTGGCCAGGTAAGAACTTTTTCAAGATGATTCCTTTTTTTTTTCCCATTTATTTTTATTAGTTGGAGGCTAATTACTTTACAATATTGTAGTGGTTTTTGCCATACATTGACATGAATCAGCCATGGATTTACATGTGTTCCCCATCCCGAACCCCCCCTCCCACCTCCCTCTCCATCACATCCCTCCTGTGTTTTATTGCCATCCGTAACATTTTTGAAACCTTTTCTTACTTTTTGGCACAATAAGATGTTCACAGTTCCTCTTATACTTTTTCTGCCCCAGGCTGGAATCAGCTGTTTCTCTAAAGAGACTTGATTCCTTTAGTACAAAATATATTAAGAAGTCAAAATTTGGTCATTAATTGTACTCTCTGCTCTTGGGGAGTGATTACTTCAAACACATAGGGACATTCATATATGCATATCCCTTAGCATTTTCTTGACCTTTTCCCCTCTTTTATGGGCTTCCCTGATAGGGATCAGCAGGTAAAGAATCTGCCCGCAATATGGGAGATGCTGGTTTGATCCCTGGGTTGGGAAGATCCCCTGAAGAAGGGAACAGCTACCCACTCTTAAAAATCATATGTTTAATGTTTACTAATGGTTCTGTCTCTTTCGAATGAAGATATAGTATTAAAATGCTGTGTTCAAATGTTACTTGAACCTGTAAGTAATATAAGGTTCGATGTCAATTAAATCTCAATTTCAAAAAGTTACTTGAGGACTTCCCTGGTGGTCCAGTGGTTAAGAATCTGCCTGTCAATGCAGGGGACACAGGTTGGATCCATAGTAATCTTTGGTCTGGGAAGAGCCCACATGCCCTGGAGCAACTAAGCCCATGTACCAAAACTGCTGAGCCTGTGCTCCAGGGCCAGTGCTCTGCAACAAGAAAAGCTGTTGCAATAAGTCTGGGCACCACGACTAAGCAGTAACCCCCCTTGTGCAAGTAGAGAAAGCCCACACACAGCAATGGAGACCCAGTGCAGTGCCCACACCAAAAATAAATAAATAAAAAATTTTAAAGTGACTTAAATAGCTTTTCTTGATCCACCACCCCCCCTAACTCCCCCACCTCAAGTATGGTTATATCATCCTTTTGGAATATAATAATGTTCGTTTGCTTTATTTGTTTTCTCATTTGCTTTGTATTCCCTTTTAAGAATAAAATCTATTCATTAACTACTTTATGTGTTAAAACATTAACATGATTCAAAGTCAAAGTGATAAAAAATGATATCCTTAGAGAAGTATCACTCCTCCCAACTTCTATCTCAGAATTATTACTATTTTAAAAATTTGACAGTGCTGTTTAAAACCTTTTAGTCACTTAATGTCCTATGTTTGGGGAGGTCCTTCATGAACCAGCTTCTGCCTAATTTTTAGCTTCATCCTGTGATAATCCTTGCTTACTATGTTCCAGGCACAGGAGCTGTCTTCAGTCCTCTGAATAGTTATACTCTTTGGTCTCTTAAGACCCTCTCGCACATTATGCCCTCTACCAGCAATACTCTTTGCTGTGTCTTTGCTGTTCAGTCACTCAGTCCTGTCTGACTTTTTTCAACCCCCTGGACTGTAGCACGCCAGGCTTCCCTGTCCTTCACTATCTTGTGGATTTTGCTCAAACTCATGTCCATTGAGTTGATGATGCCATTCAACCAGCTCATCTGTTGTCTTCCCCCTTCTCCTCCTATACTTTTTGTCTCTTAAACTTATTTATTATTCTTTAAACTCCAAGCCTAAGCCAAATGCCACTTCCTCAGGGAAGCCTTCCCCATCCCCTATGCCACCTCCCCACCCTTTCCAAGATATCAGTCAGACCTTCCTATTATTATATCCTCCTAACATTTCCTTTATGGCACTGATCACTCAGTTCAGTGCAGTTCAGTCAATCAGTCGTGTCCCTCTTTGTGACCCCATGGACTGCAGCACGCCAGGCTCCCCTATCCATCACCAACTCCTGGAGCTTGCTTAGACTCATGTCCATTGAGTCGGTGATGCCATCCAACCAGCTTATCCTCTATCGTCCCCTTCTCCTCCTGCCTTCAATCTTTCCCAGCATCAGGGTCTTTTTCAATGAGTCAGCTCTTTGTATCAGGTGGCCGAAGTACTGGAGCTTCAGCATTAGTCCTTCCAATGAATATTCAGGACTGATTTCCTTTAGGATTGACTGGTTTGATCTCCTTGAAGTCCGAGGGACTCTCAAGAGTCTTCTCCAGCACCACAGTTCAAAAGCATCAGTTCTTCGGTGCTCAGTTTTCTTTATGGTCCAACTCTCACATCCATACATGACTACTGGAAAAACCATAGCTTCGACTAGACGGACCTTTTGTCAGTAAAATAATGTCTCTGCTTTATAATATGCTGTCTAGGTTGATCATAGTTTTTCTTCCAAGGAGCAAGTGTCTTTATATTCATGGCTGCAGAAACCATCTGCGGTGATTTTGGAGCCCAAGAAAATAAAGTCATTCACTGTTTCCATTGTTTCCCCATCTATTTGCCATGAAGTGGTAAGACCGGATGCCATGATCTTAGTTTTTTGAACGTTGAGTTTTAAGCCAGCTTTTTCACTCTCCTCTGTTACTTTCATCAAGAGGCTCTTTAGTTCCTCTTCGCTTTCTGCCTTAAGTATGGTGTCATCTGCATATCTGAGGTTATTGATATTTCTTCCTACAATATTGATATTTCTCCCTACAATATCTCCCTGGAATATTTCTTGATTCCAGGTTGTACTGATCACTATTTGCTGTTAAAATAAATATTTAACTGTTTGCTTATTTGAATCTGTGGCCCACCATCCCCAAAGTTCCAAGGACAGAAATACTTGTTGAATTAACTTAAAAAATGAAATGTAAGTTAGTATATAATATCAAAATAAATGCCATCTTATATGTAACTATTTTAGCTGATTCATAGTTATTTTAGTTTTGTTCACAAATTCTTGTTTATTTGCCCAACTAAAGTTAATGTAAAATATAAATCTGGCCGTGGCTAATTGAAAGTGGTTCTTTGGTAAATACAACCTCATACTTTAAATGACTAAATTATAGAAAAGAAAGGATTTTAAGGAAAAGAGAGTGGATAAGTGAAATAACTGCTGTATTTCTTGTTGCTAACTGTAGGAAGCAGATGGAGTGAAGTGGGAGATAAAGAGAGTCATTCTTCAACAAACAAAAGACAGCTATTTTGGTATCTGACTGAAAACCCTTTTCATTATTTTTGTTATGTTTTTGAATATGATTGCAAATATGCTTATAGACCTTAATGCAGAGCAAATGCTTTTGTTTTCCATGGTCAATAAATATAATTTTATTTACAACAATTGCTGGCAGCTATTATTTTTTAAAACTGTTAACTTTATTTTATATTTTTATTTGTAATAGACTTTATGTTTCAGAGCAGTTTTAGGCTTATAGCAAAACTGAGCAGAAGATACACACATTTTCATGTAATCTCTTCTCCAGATATCCATAGTCTTTCCTCTTACCAACAATCTCCGATAGGGTAGATTATTTGTAACAACTTATAAACATACTTTGACATATCCTTATCTTTGGAAATCTATTTTTTTATATTAGGGTTAATTCTTGATGTCGTACATTCTATGGGTTTGGGCAGTTTCCTAATGGCATGTATGCATGGTTTTGATATCATATAAAGTAGTTTCATTGCTCTAAAAATTCTCCTTTCTCTACCTGTTTATCTCTTCTCACCAGTGCCCAGGTATCCACTATCTGCATAGTTTTGCCTTTTCCTGACTGTCTTATAGTTGGAATCATACAGTATGTAGCATTGTTTGGTTGACATCTCTCAGTTAGTAACATGTATTTGAGGTTCCTCCATGTCTTCTCATGGACTGATAGCTCTTTTCTGTTAGCATTGAAAAATATTCCCTCTTAGCATATCAATTATTCTTCTTTTAAAACTTTTTGTTTAGTGGTTGCCCTAGAGTTTGTAATACACATTTACAACTAATTCAAGACCATTTTCAAATAACCCTAAACAGCCCAGTGGGTAGTTCAAGTACCTACAAAACATTCCTAGTGATATGAATGTGTCCTATAGAACCAGGCACTGAGGTATGTGGACAATGAAAGAGAAAAAGGGTGTTTAAAAACAGGAAGCTAGTCTGTAGAAAATTCTTCTAAGCATTAGAAGTGTAGAACTGTAAGTAAAGCATCTCCTTCTCATTATCACCTAACCAAAATTGTTGTTCTCTCCTATCAGTAACACACAATAATGCAGAATGTACAATGATAAAGGCACCAAATATCTTTTTCTTTTTTGGATGGGAATCACAAAAATAAAATTTATCCAATAACTCTTGTGTTTCTAGGTCACAAACTTTAGGAATACTACAAACAGTGAATAAGTCTCTTGACAAGCTGTGCATTTCATTCTAATATGTCAGATCCCTTCTTATAGTATCTGACATATTTTGTCCTTGGAAAGTTGAGCAGTTCCTGATGAAATTGTCCACGAAGAAATACAGACTGAAGAAATAAGTGCTCCAGTGACAGGATATCTATACATATTCATCAACTTAGTTAATGTATGTAGTATAAGAATAATTTGATATTGATGCAGCTCAATATAATGTAGCAACAATTTAAAACTGTGTTTTAATTCCTCTTGTGTTGCAGTTAATTTTGTAAATATATTTCAGAGTATGAAGCCAAAAAATTAGAACTATGGGGACTTCTCTGGTGGTTCAGTGGCTAAGACGCTGCACTCCCAGTGCAGGGGACTTGGGTTCAATTCCTGGCTAGGCAACTGGATCCCACATGCTGCATCTAAGAGGTTAAACGTCACAACTAAAGAATCTGAAAGTACAGCAAAGGTTGAAGATCCCATGTGATGCACCTAAGACCCAGCACAGCCAAATAAATAAATATTAAAAAATTGAAATATGTATCAGAGAGTCTTATCAGGCAATTAATTAATAAAATAGCTATTTTCTGTATTGTGTGATATTTAACATATTTGTCTGTTTCTTAAGTTGTATTTCATTGTGATTTATTTTTCCTTCCACACATATATTAACATTTGTTCCCAATATTTCATTTGTAGTTTTGCATTCTTTTTCTTAAGGAGTAACCCCTTAAGCTGAGAGGACTTATGCAGACTTGATCCTCATTTGGTTAGATGAACTAAAGATGTTTGTGTCCTTTGAAAGTGTTTTTCTGTTAATCATGAAGATAATTAAACACATACACATACTGCTTTTCCTCAACTATTTTTTCCACATTTATGAGATAATTGTTCAGCTTTCGTTTAAGTTATGTTTAGATTATGAATTCACAGAAATTGAGTCCTTAGAGAACTTTTAACCTTTCCTCTTTCAGAGATGGGTCTATTTTTTTCTTGGCAAAGACAGGCAGCATCTTACCAGGAAGATGAGTCAGTGGTTTGAGCCAGCACAGAATAACAGAGGGAGCTGGGGCTGGATGGAGAGCTAATTAAAAAAATAAGTTCACATAGCTAAAATCTTACTATTCGTGTTAAAAATATAGCCAGATGATATCAGATGCCTAGGAATAAGCTACTAAATGCAAAGAAACCAAAAAAGTCACTGAGTTGGAATCTGGGGGGAAAAAAAAGGTTATTATGGGATTGTGGGCTTCCCTCATAGATCAGTTGGTAAAGAATCTGCTTGTACTGCAGGAGACCTGGGGTCTATTTCTGGGTCTGGAAGATCCTCTGGAGAAGGAAATAGCAACCCACTCCAGTATTCTAGCTTGGAGAATCCCATGGACAGAGGAGCTTGGTAGGCTATAGTCCATGGGGTTGCAAGAGTCAGACATGACTTAGCAACTAAACCACCATCATGGGATTGCATGAAATCATGTATGTGAAACTTCAGAAAATTATAAAGCACTATAGAATCTAAAGAATCTTTCATTCAATTAAAAATAAACTGACAAAATAATTTTACTCTTTAATTCTTCCAGCTAAAAAATATGGAAAAATGAAAATTATCAAATTTACATATAAGCTGTTTATTTTATAATTATGTATTATTTAAGATATAAAGTATTTATTTATGATTATATTTAAATATATACATAATTCCATCTGTATAGTTTTCCTTCAGGTTGAAAGACTCTTTTTCCCATTTGTTATGGTTAGGTTTGTTTGTGCCAAATTTTTTGTTTTGTTTTCATTTATCTGAAATGGCTATATTCGCCTTTGTTCCTGAAGAATACTTATGCTGGATGCAGAATTTTGTCTTGGCAGAAATTTTTAAACCTCTTTGATGTTGTCTTTTCATCTCCATAGTTTCTGATAGGAAATCAACAAGATTCAAACTCTCTGTTCCTTTATGTACAGTTGCCATTTTTGTGTATCTGGTTTCAAGTATTTTTTCTCTTTGGTTTTTAGCCTATTATGTGCCTTTGCATGTTTCTGCTCATGTTTATTCTTCCTGAGATTTATTTGTTGTTGTTTAGTCACTAAGTCGTGTCTGACTCTTTGAGACCCCCTTGCACTGTAACCGTCCAGCTTCCTCTGTCCTACAGCATTTCCTGGAGGTTTCTCAAATTCATGCCAACTGAGTTGGTGATGCTATCTAATCATCTTACCCTCTACTGCCCCCTTCTCCTTTTGCCTTCAGTCTTTCCCAGCATCCGATTTACTGGATTTCTTAAATCTGAAAATTAATTTCATTCATTAAATTGTGAAAGTCTTTCGTTAGTTAAAGTCACTGAGTTGGAGTGTAAGAAATGTTGAAGCCGAGACTAAGCATCAATGTAAACAAAACAAAACAGATCCCTCAAATATCCCAAAGGAAATAAAAGGAATAGAAGATGAAAGACTAACTGAATGGAGGTTGTAGGGTAAGTTAGGAAGATCTCTTGGAAGTTATTTGAAAAGAACTGCCTCTCTCCTGACCAATTTTGATATAAGTCAAAGCCTCTGTTTCTTGTTTTGTCCAGCCTCAGATTTTGTTCTCCCTTGCACTGTGGTCACATATCTAGTGAGCAGAAATGATATTATTCTTCCATATTTCCCACAGAGTCTTTGCCATTGTATTTTTCTGGCTCCTACTCACCTTTCCTATGGGGCTTGTTTCTGCTTAGGTGGAGCTGGAAGTTGCAATTTCTAATTGGCAGCTCAAGTGGCTAAAGCTCTTTGATACTTCATCATTGGAGAAAAAGTAAACTAATCTGCAGATTATAAAATATTTGCTGTCAGAGTACATGGAATGAAGGATAGAGAAAATCCCAAGGACTTTCCTGGTAGTCCAGTGGTTAAGATTTCACCTTCCCATGCAGGGTGTGCGAGTTCCATCGCTGGTGGGGGAACTAAGATCCCACCTGCTATGAGGCCAAAAAACTAAAACGTAAAGCAGTAACATACTGTAACAAATTCAATAAAGACTTTAAAAAAATGGTTCACATTAAAAGAAAAATCTTAAAAAAAAAAAAAAAAAGAAAATCCCAAATTTGAAACCAGGTCACAAAGTGTTGAATTAGGTAAGTTAATAGTATGGTTGGGGATTCTACAAGCACACAAAAACCTGTTAAGTCAAAACATCTGAAGCTTTGTCATTTATTCTTGTACATTTCTTTTTTTGCCATTCCTTTTGTCTTAAAGTACAGTAAGATTTGTTATAATTTTTGACAGCAATCTGGTTATCAGAAGAAGATGTAAAACATGTACATCAAAAATGGAGAATTCTGAGCTGCATTAAGAAAAAAAGTGTCAAATTTTAGCTAAACATCCTCAAGCTTTTGCACAACAAATTACTTCCTCTGGAGAGCTGTAATAATATGACTCAAACTGCTGAGTGTCACATGATGCTTGTTTTGAAAATACTTTGCATTTCTTAGCTGAAGGGCACGCTCTAACACTTCAGATCACAATACTGTGGACCTACATTTCAGCTACTTTAATTCACATCAGTCTCACAATCCAGCAGAAACATTTTTCACCAGGTCTGCATTTGTTCTGGTCACACAGAGAATTCTGTTTTTAGAACAAGGTGTGTAGTATGGAACCACAAGCACAGATGTAGGAAGATGTTATCCTGAAACTTATGGATGTGTTTCTGATATCAAACTTAGGAAATGAGGTATTAGTTAATTTCTATGGATGATCCTGTCTTGCCTGGACTGGAAAAGGAAAAGAGGAGACAAAAGAAAAAGAAATATATCCTTAGCAAGCTCAGGGAAAACTTTCTGCCTCTAAAATTGCTTTCTTTCAAGGGTAGAGAAAGTGCAAGGGTGGAGAGTTATTTGTCATATTCTGCTCTGATTATATTTCATGTTTTGGTTTAAATTTTTCTCATGTGCTTCAAGGACTCTTCATGAAGAAGGGGGAAAAAAAAACCCTCCCAGAAATGCTTATTAAATCCAAAGCACACCTGCTACAGATTAAATGCCAGTCTCTCTTTGACTCTTCACATCTGAACATCTCTCTTCACTGAGGTGTATCGTTTTTACTGCCGGAAATTCTGAGAAACGTGGGAGTTAGACATGCAGGCCAGTTAAAAGGGAATAGACCTAAACAATTTAAACATGTTTGAGAAAAAAATCTTCGTCCAAAGCTTATGATATTTACCACTGTAAAACATGTTCCTCATTCTTTTGATAAACATCAGTGCTTCATCCACACTGGAATGTTCTGTTGAACTGTTAACAAATAATAAATCTTACCTTGCTATCTCAGAAGAATAAGGAATAAGAAAGCTGTCTTCTAAAGGGAAGTTCTTCTAGATAGGCAACCTGCCGTTGTGTGTTATTTCTTGCAGTTTGTTTTTAATCATTTCACAAACTTCACCTCAGAGGCACTTTAGGGGAGAGGAAGGGCCAGGTGAAGACCTTGACCTAAGGCAGAGTTGAAACTTGGGAGGGACTCAACAACCGGGGTGGAAGCAGCTGGTAGAACAGATTTGTATCTGGAAGCCTGTACTTTTCTAAGCGGCCAACCCAATATGTGATGAAAGACTGCAGAATGTAGGGACTGGTGAAGCTCAGGGGTGAAGAATCTGCCTGCCAGTGCAGGAGACATAGGAGATGTGGGTTCCATTTCTGGGTCAGGAAGATCTCCTAGGGGAGGAAATGGCAACCTACTCCAGTATTCTTGCCTCGGAAATCCCATGGACAGTGGAGCCTGGCAGGCCACAGTCCAGGATTCTTTTTTCTTGCAAAAGAATCGGACATGACTTAGTAACTGAGTGAGCCTGAGCATAGTTATCAGATTTTTTTTTTTTAATGGACTTCTCCAACTTTTTTGTTGAAAAATTGATTGGAATGAGACAGAAATGGATTTCGGGAGACCATGTAGGTGGCTCTTGTCAGAAATTTCACCAAAATTTTCAGCTTCAAACCCTGATGCCAACAACTTGAGTTCTGGGAATAATTTGAACCAGAGCAGAGTGTACATAGAGCTAGGTTCAGATACACTAGCCGCAAAACCTACCTGGCTGCTGAGGGTGATGTCTTGTTCCCAGCATGTCCTAAGCCATGAGGCTGCAGCCTCTTCCACTACGGCTCTGCGGGCCTGGGCCACGTGCCAGCCACTGTTTCAGGGCTTCCTTCTCCTTTCGTTTGCTACACGTGGCTGAAACCTGTTCCTAAAACCTGCCCCTGACCTCTCCCTGGCTTCCCTCTGATGGCTGTGCATGTGTGTTGAGTCGTACTCTTTGCAATCCCATGAATTGTAGCCCACCAGGCTCCTTTGTCCTCTGTCAATGGGATATCCCGGGGAAGAATTCTGCCGTGCATTGCCATGTCCTTCTCCAGGGATCTTCCCCACCCAGGGGTCGAACCTGCATCTCCTGCATTGCAGGCAGATTCTTTACCAACTGAGCCACAAAGGAAGCCCACGATACTATGCCAAATAGTATAACATAACAATAACAGTAAAATGAAACGTGTCTGTGGCTTACTTTATTTACTACTAAATCGACTTTTTTTCAAATTCTTTTTTTTAGGGTTGGAAAAACCTTACTTAGAGAAAATGAAAGAGAGAGAAGAAAAGAGACAACAAAATACCATTATCAGTTTTCTGGAATTGATAAATCAACTGAATCCTTTGTATTGATGACTTTTCTATGTTCATCTGTAAACCACTAAATATACTGTTGTCTTCCAAAGTCACATTGGTCTACGAACAGTAATATGTTCAATAACCTACACTTTAGTATGTTGCCAGAGGCTCTTATCTCACTGCCCTGTGTAATAGGAGTTGAAGTGAAACCTTAATATTACATCAGTTCACCAAAGGAAAAGTAAAGTGTGTACCATTGCTGCCTGCTCGGTCCAAACACTGTCAAGATCTGCTCCATGTGTAATAGGACTTGTGAAAGGCTGTTCATTCAATTTATAAAATGTCTCTAAAATCCGTTTCCTCTTCCTGCATCTGTTCACACTTCTACTATCACTACAGTGATTTGAACCCGTTGTCATCCCTCGTACGAGTTATTTTTAACAGTCTCATGGTTTTTCTGCCTCTTATATCTCCTTTCTCGACTCTTTCCTCCTGGCCTGCAACCAGAATTAGCTGTCTGAAATGTAAATATGGTCATTTAACTTTCCTAATTAAAGATCTTTTATGACTTTCATTTGCTTATATGAGCAATTTTATAACCTAAAAATAACAGCAGGGTTCTTCTTCCAAATTAGAAATAGAAAAGAGATATATTAAAAAGATATCAAATGGGGTGGGGTAGAGTGGAGGGGGTCAGAGCTTTGACCTATTGTGCTCCCATTAGGGGACCTCTTTGGGACCCGTGGGCTCATTGGATGACCTGGTTGACCTCATCAAGCCCAGTCTCTTCAGAAAAGCATTCATGAGTCTTTACAACCTGAACACACTTTACCCTCTACATAGCCTTGCTAGTCCACCCACATACCTTCTAACCCCTGAACTTGTCACTGTTTCCAACACTTTCATTTTTGCCTTGGCATCTTCTATTAGTGCTGATTAGAGACGCTGCTGGTGAAATTTAGGACCCAGCTTGAGTCTCATCACTTCTGAAAGGCTTTTCAGATGCTTACAATCAGAGCTAGGCTCTTTCCACCCCCAACACTGGTTCTGCACTCAACCCCATCACAATACTTAGCACATTATATGATTTGTTTCCTTATTTGACATTAGAAAATATTTTGTTCATCTTGGTGAAACTAGCGCTTTCCTAACACTGATAGTTAGGTGTTTGCTGAATGTGAGATGGTTCTACTTCCCTCTGGAAGTAAAATTCCTGGGGTGGGGGGTAAACTCAACATAACTTTTTCATCATCATCACTTTCCTCCCTGCCACAATACACACTGCTGTGGACTGAATGTTACCCTCTGCCCCCAACCCACCAATTTATATCTTGGAGTCCTAACTCCCAATGCGATGATATTTGAAGAGGTAATTAGGTCATGAGTGTTGAGCCCCAAAGTTGGGGTTAGTGCCCTTATAAGAAGAGACATGAGAAAGATACTCCCTCTCTGCCATGTGAGGATAAAGTGAGAAGGTGGCTGTCTATACACCAAAAGCAGGCTCTTGTGGATTGAAAGTGAAAGCTTAGTTGTATCCTACTCTGCGACCCCATGGACTGTAGCCCGCCAGTCTCCTCTGTCCATGGGATCTCCCAGGCAAGAATATTGAAGTGGGTTGTCATTTTCCTCCTCCAGGGGATCTTCCTGATCCAGGAATTGAACCATGTGTATCTTTTGAGTCTCCCACATTGGCAGGTAGATTCTTTATCACTAGTAAAGAAGCCTAAGTGGGCTCTTGCCAGACACCAAGGTGACTGCTGACACCTTGATCTTGGACTTCCCAGGCTTCAGAACCATAAAAAATAAATGTCTGCTATTCAGACTGTCCAATCTATGTTGTTATAGAAGTGCGAGTTGGCTAAGACACATACCTACACACGGAGAAGGCAATGGCACCCCACTCCAGTACTCTTGCCTGGAAAATCCCATGGACGGAGGAGCCTGGTGGGCTGCAGTCCATGGGGTCGCTAAGAGTTGGACACGACTGAGTGACTTCACTTTCACTTTTTTACTTTCATGCATTGGAGAAGTAAATGGCAACCCACTCCAGTATTCTTGCCTGGAGAATCCCAGCGACTTTAGGACCCTGGTGGGCTATCATCCATAGGGTTGCACAGAGTCAGACATGACTGCAGCGACTTAGCAGCAGCAGCATACCTACATGTTTAAGAGGCTGACTTTCTCTTCTGCCTGATTTGAATAGACATTTCAACAAGACATGGCTATCCCTTTCTTGGGCTTTGAACCAGACTTTGGATTACAAAGAAGAGTCCAAGAGGGTCATGGGATCCCTCCTGAAGAGCTACTAGAGGAGAAAATGCAAGAGAGGTGCCAAGCCTTAAAATACAAGATCTTGGAGAGAAAAACTGAGAGCGCCCAGAATTGTTTTTCCTTGTGTCTCATATAGTGAGTATGAATTTCTCAAAATCCAAAATTCAGATGGGCAAGAAAAGAACATTTTTAGATTTTTTTTTCTTAATTTCAATGCAATATCTTTTGAAAGACTCTATTCTTCCTGATGGCAGTTATCATAATTTTAGTCATTTCCTGGCAAATTCAGTCACTTCAAGTTTTAATGCAGGCAATTCCCTGACTGCGTTTGAGTAGCCTTTTGGCTCCAGGGAAGGAGGAAACATCCGGGCCTTGGTAAGTAGTTGTCCTTGCTGTCATTCGCTGAGGTCATTGTGTATGATTTCCAGATGTAGTAGTCATTAATTTATAGTAGCTTCTATTGAGATATTCATGTTCCTTGTAAATTCTGGTGCTATCACACAAGCTTCCAAAGAAAGCTGCAGTGTTTTTTTCTCATGACTACAAATTTCATTCAGGGCTCTTCGCTGTCTGTCAACTAACTCTGTAAACCTAAACCAGTTTGGTCATAACAACTTTAGGTTATTTTAGTAAATAATAGTAACCACCATAAAGTTGACTTACTCTCCATAAATTATGCCACAAATACAGACTTTATTAAAAATAAAACCACTCACTGGCAAGCAGACTCAAAAACATTTATGCAAACTGTTTTGTAAGATCGATGAAGTCCAAGTTCTCTACTCTTTTGAAGCGCTCCAACTATCTCTTTACAGGAAATGTTTACCTGAAGCAGATGCAAAAATATCCAGAGGCAGAATCCTGTGCTGTTGGAGTCACATGAGGCTACAGGAAGTCCTCTGACTCAACAATTGGACACAGGTTCACTTGTGGGTCAAGCCTTTGGCATTATCCTTTAGGGTACAGGCTACAGTCAATCCTTGGTGAGCCTGGTAGTTCAGACAGTAAAGTATCCACCTGCAATGCAGGAAACCCAGGTTTGATGTTTGGGTTGGGAAGATCCCCTGGAGAAGGTAATGGCAACCCACTCTAGTATTCTTGCCTGGAGAATTCATGGACAGAGGAGCCTGGAGGGCTAAAATCCATGGGGTCACAAAGAGTCAGACATGACTGAGTGGTTTATACTTACTACACTCAAACCTAAAGGAAATCAACCCTGAATATTCATTGGAAGGACTGATGGTGAAGCTGAAGCTTTAATACTTTGGCCACCTGATGTGAAGAGCTAACTTATTGGAAAAGACCTCGATGCTGAGAAAGATTAAAGGCAAAAGGGGAAGAGGGTGGCAGAGGGTGAGATGGTTAGATAGCATCACTGGTTCAGTGGATATTAATCTGAGTAAACTCCAGGAGAGAGCAAAGGACAGGGAAGTCTGGCATACTGCAGATTATGGGATCACAAAGAGTCAGACACAACTTAGTGACTGAATAACAACAGGCTACAGGCCTTGGTGGACTTTCTTGTTCTGTTCATTGAACAACATATCTCAAATTCCACTCATTTCCACTATGAGACCTTGTTTCTAACATTCATGATGCTAATTACAAAAGCTAGTATTGATGGATATGTGGATAACAGAAGGCATATATTCCTATCAGCTGTCTCTGGAGTGTGGGTTCCTGATTTGCATGCCAGTTGGGCCCTCCTGGGAACGTAGTTCCTGATTTGGATAATAATTCAGCCTGCTGTCACAAAAATACCACAGGTTGGGTGACTGAAACAATGAATATTAATTTCTCTCAGTTTTAGAGGCTGGGAAGCCCAATATCAAGGCATAAGCAGATCCAGTTTGGTGAGAACTCTCTTCCTGGCTTGTAGATAGACATCTTATTTCCTCCAGTGATGGAGAACAGAGAAAAAGGGAAGCTCTTTCTCTTTTGATAAGGACATTAATTCCATCATGGAGGCACCAAGGTCATGATCTAATTATCCCCCAGATGCCCCACCTTCAAATGCCATCAATTAGGTCTTCAACATATGAATTTTTTCTTGTTGTTTAGTTGCTAAATTATGCCTGAATCTTTTGCAACCCTGTGGACTGTAGCCTGCCAGTCTCCTCTGTCCATGGGAATTTCCCAGGCAAGAATACTGGAGTGGGTAGCCAGGGGATCTTTCCAACCCAGGAATTGAACTCTCACATCCTTTGAGTCTCCTACATTGGTAGGTGGATTATTTACCACTAAAGCCATCAGGGAAGGCCAACATGAAATTTGGAGGGACACAAACATTGAGTCAGTAACTGGAAACTAAACCTTGAAAATGAGGAGCCAGTGATTAGCCATTGGAAGTTGACAACAACCAACTGAGAGCATTATTGAAGCTGATCCTCTTACAACTACACAAGAAGTTGCCCAAGAACTCAGCATCAACCATTCTATGGTCATTTGGCATTTGAAGCAAATTGGAAAAGCGAAAAAACTCTGCGAAGTGGGTGTCTCGTGAGCTGACTACAAATCAAAAAATCATTGTTTTGATGTGTCATCTTCTCATACTGTACGCCACAACAATGAACCGTTTCTCAATTGGATTGTGATGTGTGATGAAAAGTGGATCTTATATGACAACTGATGATGACCAGCTCAGTAGCTGTTTAGTCACTCAGTCATGTCTGATTTTTTGTGACCCAATCGGCTGTAACCTACCAGGCTCCTCTGTCCACGGTATTCTCCAGGCAAGGATATGGAGTAGGTTGCCATTTCCTTCTCCAACCAGCATAGTGGTTGGACAAAAAGAAGCTCCAAAGCCCTTCCCAAAGAAAAACTTGCCCCCAAAAAAGGTCATGGTCACTGTTCGGTGATCTGCTGTTGGTCTGATCCACTACAGCTTTCTGAATCTCGGCAAAACTATTACATCTGAGAAATACGCTTAGAAAATTGATGAGATGCACTGAAAATTGCAATGCCTGCAGCCAGCATTGGTCAGGAGAAAGGGCCTAGTTCTTCCGCATGACAACGTCTGACCACATGTCACTTCAAAAGTAGAACAAATTGGGCTACGAAGTTTTGTCTATTCTGCCACATTCACCTGACCTCTCGCCAATCGACTAATACTTCTTCAAGCATCTTGACAACTTTTTTGCAGGGAAAATGCTTCCACAATCTGCAGGAGGCAGAAGATGCTTTCCAAGAGATCAGTGAACACCGAAGCATGGATTTTTATGCTACAGGAATAAACAAAGTCATTTCTCATTGGCAAAAATGTGTTGATTGCAATGGTTTCTATTTTGATTAATAAAGATGCGTTTGAGCCTAGTTTTAATAATTTAAAATTCATGGTCTGAAACCACAATCACTTTTGTACCAACCTAATATTACTCTGGTTATGCTGACGGATTTTTAATTTGTCTTCTTTGTACTCTGGTTCTGCCATTATAACTATCCTTTTGGACAACTATCCTTATGTTAAATTGCCTGAACTTGAGGTGGGAGTGAAGTGGGATGAAGTCAGGATACATGGATCAGTACTTCAAAAATCCTATCCTACTCTGTAAATGTACTTTTCTTTTTTGAGAGGAAATGCAGAAGTCATTTGCCCATAAACCATCAGCAGGAAATGGATAACCCTTTTAGATAAATGTTAACATTTTTATTTTTTTGTGACAACAGAGCCCACTGACATGTTGGGTAAGAGAAAATTTAAACTGACCTGATCTAAATTTAGAAAGTGAATCTTGGAGCTTTTCTTTTCTTAAGGCAATCCAGTTTATCTTTATTTTAGTTAATCATTACATCACAGTAGGTTGCCTTTTGTAATCAACACACAGAAAGGCAGGGATTATACAAAACCTTGAAACATCTTAAATCTTTAAGTATGAAAACCATGCATAGAGGAAAAATAATTTTAAGAAACTTAATAGCAAGAATCTGTCACACAGTAAGGCCTCATTAAGCACTTGTTTTTGAATGAATGAATGAACGCATGATATCAAATAGTTCATGGGGATGTTATTAAAACATAAGCATTGGCATGGCAACCTTATGCATGGTAGAAACTTCTAGATGATTGAGAGTTTGTTTCTGCAGACATGATCATAGGAAAAAAACAATGCTGTCAAATTCTTGTGGGACAATTAGGGTGAGGAATCCCCACTGACTCTCACCTCTGTGCCTTTGAACTTGAAGCTCAGAATCTCAGAGTCTGAGGTTTTCTGATGGGAACAGGGAAGGATTATGGGAACAAGGAGGCTGCCTCAAGAAGGCTGTTGCTCCTCTTTGAGAGTCAGAACACAGAGCAGGGCAGAAATTACCTGTCAGAAGTTTAGAAACAGTCATTAAACTTTGTAGGAAATTTATTTTCTTAACTTGAGTTTATTTTTAATCAAATTATGCAGGAGTGATGTAAAAGGTTAAATAGTTGTATAAGGTGGAGAAGGAAATGGCAACCCACTTCAGTGTTCTTGCCTGGAGAATCCCAGGGATGGGGGAGCCTGGTGGGCTGCCGTCTATGGGGTTGCACAGAGTCAGACACGACTAAAGCGACTTAGCAGCAGCAGTTGTATAAGGTTTATAACAAAACAAGAAGTCATCTTTCTTTTTTTATTTCTACATCCCACTACTTAAAAAAAAAATGTTTTTTGCCCTTGCTGAGCATCATGCGGCATCTTGGTTCCTTGCACCTTCGACCTCTGCATTGGAAGCAAGGAGTTTTAATCACTGAACCACCAGGGAAGTCCTCCAAAGTCTCCTCTCCTTCCTCTTTTTACTCTTGATCCTTCTGCTAAAGTGGCAACAAATGTTAACTCTTTTAGTTATTATCATGTTTATACTTTTATCTTCTTTTTTTTTTCAGTTTTAGACATTAACTATTCACTTCCTAATATGGAGGATGAGAATTTAGCTTGTGTATCCCCTCCACGCCCTTCCCATTTTATCTTGGCTGAGACATCTGTAATAAGAGACCGATTGACAAGAGAAAAGCAAACAGCAGTTTATTAAGGTGTATACTTCATGTGTTCTTGAGAGAGACCTAGGGAAAAACAGGTAACTCCCACAGGTGGCATAGAATTCACACTTAAATTGCCTTCCTAATAGGGAAAAGGGGAAGGAGGACATACACCTCCTTAGGTAAATGATTTTGAGGAGTGACAAATGGGCCCTTAGAAGAATAGGTGGGAGGGACGATAGTTTGTGGCAAAGTTTGTCTGGGTAAGGTGTCCATTTCTAGTCTCCTCTTCTGTAATAAGAATCAATCTTCCCTGCTTATGAAACTCCTGGGAAGGAGTTTATGAGCACTGAGTTCCTTATGGGGCACTGAATCTGTCTTTAGACAGAAAACAGGAGCTCAGAGAAGGCCTCTTAATATACCCAAACTGCAGATTTTGGGGTGGCAGGTCCTGAATTTCTGTAGTCATATTTTGGGCGTGGCATAATCTGCTACTGGCTGTTTTGTTACTTATACTCCTAATATAATGAAACATAATTTTTGTTAAATCATCATTCAGTGTTTATTCTCACAGGACCACACGAACATCCATCACGTAGCATGATTACATTTTCTTTCTGGTTCAATCCTTTTTTTCCCTGGAATATTTGTCTCAATGTTGCTTGTTAGGTTTTCTCTCTATCTATTTATCTTCGAAGTCTTCCACAGAGGTGTAAGTGTCTCAGTATATTTAAAAACAGTAGGCATTTCCTTGGTTTTTATGACATGTGCAATCTATGTTATAATTAAGAGTATTTGAAAGTGAACAGTGTTCATTGCTCAGTTGCGTCCAACTCTCTGAGACCCCATGGACTGTAACCCACAGGCTCCTCTGTCCATGGGATTCTCCAGGCAACAATACTGGAGTGGGATGTCATTCTCTTCTCCAGGGGGTCCAGGGGTTGAACCTAGGTCTCCCACATTGCGGGCAGATTGCTTACCATCTGAGCCGCCAGGGAAGCCCAAGAATACTGAAGTGAGTAGCCTATCCCTTCTCCAGGGGATCTTCCTGACCCAGGAATTGAACTGGGGTCTCCTACACTGCAGGTAGATTCTTCACCATCTGAACCACTGGGTCCTGGATTTAGACTTCTCGGGATGAGCTTCTCTGCTGGTTCATATGTAAAGAATCTGCCTGCATTGTAGGCAGACCGGGGTTCGATCCCTGGGTTGGGAAGATCCCCTGGAGAAGGGAATGGGTACCCACTCCAATGTTCTCATCTGGAAAACTCCATGGACAGAGGAGTCTGGTGGGCTACAGACCATGGGGTCGCAAAGAGTCAGACATGACTGAGCTACTAACACTTTCACACTTTTCATAAGGTTTAAGAGGATGTTGGGATGGTTTGAACATAAGAAATGGTTAACTTTTAGAACAATAACATGTGTTGTAAATGTTAATTTGTAATAGCCCTCCTGTAGCCTCTGTTCTTCTGCTCTGGAGTATTTGTGCTGTGTGTCTTGGGGCTTATGTTTTCTCTTCCTTATTTTGGAAGGAGTATAACCACTGGTAAAATGCTCCTCAGGCTTTGACTTGTGATCAAAGTTTGATAGGATGCAGGTTGTAACCTTTCCTCCCCTCCCTTTTTTCCTACCCCTCCACTCCTGGGCCAACCCCTGAGTTTCTTCTTCAGTAGAGTTGGGGTGAAGTCTCAGAACTTGTATTTCTAAACAAATCTCTGAAAGATGCTGATGTTGCTTTGGCAATCATAGCTTTGGAAGCTCCCTGAGAAAGAAATTTTAAGAATGAAAACTTCTGAGACCTTGCTTTATTCTGTAATCATGCATGGTTGATAATTCGAATGGGTGAGAACTCTAAGGTGCAAATCATTTTCCTCTATAATTTTGACTGTTTTGTCACTTCCAGGAATTCTTGAACAGCCAGTACAATTTTCATTCCCTTTAACTTTGTATGTGATCTGATTTTCTCTCTGAAAGTGTTAGTCACTTAGTCATGTTGGACTCTTTGCGATCCTATGGACTGTAGCCTGCCAGGCTCCTCTGTCCATAAGATTCTCCAGGCAGGAATGCTGAATAGGTTGCCATTCCCTTCTCCAACAGAAGTGTTTAGGGCTTTCTTATTTCTAATATCTTGAAGATTTTCTATAATATTCTTGGTGTATATATGTATGTTTCAATTGGGCCAGTGCTCAGTGGGGCCCTAGGCTCCTTCCACCTTAAAATTCACCTCCATAAATTCTGGGACCTTTTCTTGGTGTTTTCTTCTCTTTTTAACAATTTTTTTTTATTGAAGGATAATTGCTTTACAGGATTTTGTTGTTTTCTGTCAAACCTCAACATAAATCAGGCTTGGTGTTTTCTTTTTGACAATTTCTGCTTATCCTTGCTCTATTCTTTCATTCTGGAGCTTCTGCCACCTGAATGTTCAATTTTCTTGCCTGTTTTCTTTTTCTCAACTTATATATATATATATATATATATATATATATATATATATACTTACAGATGGTTTTATTTCCTTTCGGACAGCTTCAACTTTATTTTCCAACACTTTTATTGACATGTTTATTTCTGCTATTTTTTAATTCTAACAGTGCTTGTTCTCTAAGGATTATTTGTTTTAAAAAAAGAGTCCTGTTTTTATTTAGTGGATGTAATAGTTTCTTTTCTCTACCTGGGAACACTGGGGTTTGGTTTAAGACATTTTCTCTTGCTTCTTGTACTGTAGGTCATCTCTTTTCCTTTTACCTATTTTGCCTTCTACTTTCATATTAAAAGCCTTCTTCATGCTTAGTGATCCTTGGCAGTGCTTTTAGGTTTAACTATAAGGCAGTTAAAAGCTGATTGAAATTTCTGTGTGCACCTGAGAGGCATGTCAAATGTTGGCTTCACTGCTGGATAATTAGCATGGAACCTGTGTTTTTCAGTGGGGAATCTCCAGCTATCTGCTCCTGTGGGTCTTCTCCTGGGTTGATCAGAGTTTATCTATTGCTTGAGGCTTATTGTTGAAGCTGCTGCATCCTGGGAACAAATGGAGAAAAGGCATTGGAGACTTTATTATTCAGACTGCAGATTTTTCACTTAATCCTGGTTTTCATGATTACCCACATCTTTTGCCCCCAGCTCTGTCTACTGTCCTCAAGTCCATATTCCTTTATTTAAAAAAAATATTTATTTTTAATTGATTGATGATTGCTTTACAATATTGGCTTGATTTCTGTCATACATCAACACGAATTAACTATAGGTGTACATATATCCCCTCCCTCTTGAATCTCGCTCCCACCGCCTGCTCATTCCCACCCCTTTAGGTTATTATAGAGCCCCAGTTTGAGTTCCCTGCATCATAAAGCAAACTCCCATTGGTTATCTATTTCCATATGCTAGTGTATATGATTCCATGATACTCTCTCCATTCATCTCACCCTCTCCCTCTTTTCCCCAACCCTTGTCCATAAGTCTGTTCTCTACATCTGTGTCTCCATTGCTGCTCTGCAGGTTGGTCAGTACTATCTTTCTAGATTCCATATATATGTGTTAATATACAATATTAACTTACTTTATTCTATATAATAGGCTCTAGGTTCATGCACCTCATTAGAACTGACTCAAATGCATTTCTTTGTATGGCTGATTAGTATTCCATTGTATATATGTACCACAGCTTCTTCATCCAATCTGTCAATAAGTCCATATTCCTTTTACTTCATTTTCTCCAAAGAGAAAACCTCTGGTCTTCTGCTGGAGTTGGTGACAGATAGATACCTAGTTGCAGGGAGCTGGGGAGTTGATTTAGGTATTTAATTGATTTTCACTTTAGATTTTCTGCTCCCCTTGAACACCTCCCATCTCTTTTCAGAAGCATCTTATTTCACCAGTTGCTGGGTTCTTCTGGGATTTTGTGGGGGGCACTTAATTTCTTGATTTTCTGCTTACCTGTGATTGGTCACTCAGCTACTTAATTTTGGTTTTTAAAATTTTGTCACTATTTCTCTTAGTTGTAGTTTCTTTTTTTTTTTTTAATGGAATACAGTGTATTTATTTTTATCTTTTATTAAAAAAATTTTTTTTTGGCTGCAATGCGTGGCATGTGGGATCATAGTTCCCTAACCAGGGATCAACCTTGTGTCCCTACAGTAGAAGCTCAGAAGCTTAAGCACTAGATTGCCAGGGAAGTCTTTGTTATGGTTTCTCATGTATTCTTGTTCTTATGTGTTTATACATTTTATTTGGGAAAGTTAGGGGCAAAAAAGTGTATTCAAATTGCCAGATTTCACCAGAAGTTAAGTAAATGCATTTTTCAAAGTATAGTGTGTATCCTCACACATGAAATTTGATTGATGAAATGTCTTTTATAACTGTAATGATTTTTAGAGTAACTGATGATGCAGTTTGTAATAAGAAAAAAATGCAAATTGTAAATACAGGCATCAGGAGGCAGAAGAAACTTGTATTTGCTATAGACAAAAAAAAGAAACTAAAATAAAAATGTATTCTTGGAGATTACTAGCCATCTAATTTGTTTTGTTTTTCTCTACATATTTGTTCAAACTAACAATCTTGATGTCATCCTTACAATGTGCTCTTTTACATCTTCACGTTCAATTTTCCCCTAAATTTTATTTTTCTCTGTCCCCATTACTCTGAGCTTAGTCCAGACAGTATACCATCTCTCATGTATGCTACATAGCTTCTGTGTACACGAATGGGCTTCCCATGTGGCATTAGTGGTAAAGAACACATCTGCCAATGCAGGAGTAATAGGAGACACAGGTTTGATCCCTGGTTGGGAAGAACCCCTGGAATAGAAAATGGCAACATACTTCAGAATTCTTGCCTGGAAAATTCCATAGACAGAAAAGACTGGTGATCTATAGTCCACGGGGCTGCAAAGAGTCAGACACAACTGAGTGACTAAATACACATACACAAATAGCCTCTGTGAGGGTTAATTTTATGTGTTAACTTGGTTAGGCCACAAGTACCCGAATATTTGGCCACACATTATTTTGAATGTTTCTGGGAGGGTGCTTTTTTTTTTTAAGGTTATTTTATTTATTTTAATTGGAGGATAACTACTTTACAGTATTTCGATGGTTTTTGCTATACATCGACATGAATCAGTGACAGGTATACATATGTCCTCCCAACTCTGAACTCCCCTCTCACCTCCCACCCCACCTAAAATAAACATTTAAATGAGCAGACTTTGAGTAAAGCAGGTTGCTCTTTATAATTTGGTGGGCCTTGTCCAATCAGTTGAAGGCCTGAAGAGAACAGAGAGACTCACTTCCGCTGAGCAAGACAGAATTCTCCGCACTCTGTCTTTGGACTTCCACTGCAGCACTGAAGGACTCTTCTGAGTGCTAGGGCACACAGTCTTCAGCTAGAACTGTGGCATCGGCTCTCGCAGGTCTCAGCCTACCAGCCTGGCAGGTTTTAGATTTGCCACCTTCTGTGAGCCAATTCCTTAAAAGAAACCTCTTTCTATATAAATACATATACACCTCCTTTTGGTTCTGTTTCTTTGAAGAACCCTAAAACAACTTCCTTACTTTTCACTCTTACCCTATTTTTTTGGCTGCACTTGTGGCATGTGGGATCTTAGTTCCCTGACCAGGGATTGTGACCAGGAATCAAACCTGCACCTCCTGCAGTGGTAGCACAGAATCTTTTTATTATTTTGTAATGAATTACTTTATTTTAATTGGAGGCTAATTACTTTATAATATTGTGGTGGTTTTTGCCATACATTGACATGAATCAGCCACAGGTATACATGTTTCCCCCCGTCCTGAACCCCTCTTCAACCTCCCTCCCCACCCCATCCCTCTGGGTTGTCCCAGAGCACCAGCTTTGAGTGCCCTGCTTCATGCATCAAGCACCAGTCATCTATTTTACATACAGTAATATACATGTTTCAATGCTATTCTCTCAAATCAGCCCACCCTCGCCTTCTCTCACAGAGTTCAAAAGGTCTGTTCTTTACTTCCGGGTAGCACAAAATCTTAACCACTAGACCGCCTGGGAAGTCCTTCAGTCTTACTCCTATCCACTCTCCAAATTGCAATATGAAATTGTCTTCTAAAACTGAAATAGGAAAGTTTCACTTACTTGTTGAAAAGCTTTTCAGCGTCTTCTGTATAGTTGTTTGAGATTCCAGGCTACCTTTCCACTTTATCCCCAGGCCCCCAATGGTGTAAACTTCCTGAACACACTGTGGTCTTTCCTCCTCTGTCCACTCCTTTGGGGACTGTCCTTCTCTCTCTTTTCCATTTGGAAAGCTGGTCTTCTTTTAAGTCTCTGCCAATATGTCACTCCTATGAAGTGTTAATAATGCTTTTCTTCTCTTTCCCAACCAAGTGAAAGCTTTCTTTTCCTAGCCTCCCAAAACCTTTCCCATAGTCATATTTGGAAAGAAACGCAACCCAAATTGATCATACTACATGGAGATTATTTGGTTTTGTTTCTACTTCTCATTAGACTTCAAGACTCTTTAAGGGGACTTAGTATGTAGGAGATATGTCATTAATATTTAATTACTGTTTCTGGGACTGTATTTAAAATTTCTTCATCATTTCTTATTGCAGCTGGAAAAGGACAGGAAAAAAATGAACCAAACTCACCATAATTGAACTTAAATTTTAGTTCTGTATGTCATAGCTGACACAGCAAAGATGACTATTTCTATATTTTCTGGTACAATTATCCCCCCTCCTTGTCTGTGAGATCCTGCTGTCTTGTTCTTTGCTGGTGTAATGTCCTAATTGTTTTCATGTCTTCATAGTTTCTATTGTACGCATGCTTCAACCTTTTCTGGAGATTGACAGTCTATAAATAATAAATAGTCTAAACCAGAATATTGCTTATTTTCCCAGGAGGCTTTCCTTGTAAATGCACAGTTGCCTTTTCTTTTGTGAAGCTTTATAGATTGTTAAATAAAGGATGAGAAAAATATCTAAAATGAAGGAGATGTAAATAAGTTACTACCTTCTTCTATTTTTCCTGAATCCTACCTCTCTCCGCGACAGAGACAGATTCTGAGGCAGATTCTAGAAGTGAGAAGCACTATCAGGCAAGCTCTTTCTTGACGTTATCCCTCACTTGACCCCAGCTTTTCATAGTGAGAACCAAACTGATATCCAGCTTCTGAACTCTGAATAAGCCGATGCCTTTTCCGCTCCACCATCTTGGGCAATGGGTTTCTCCCTGCTGTTGTGATCACCTGATGAGTGGCAGTGTGGGGTTAGGAACTTCTAGAACACATCCTCTGGGCCTCTATCAGACTCGGGTTTCCAGTTTCCTTTGAGCTCCCAGGAAATTTACACTTTAGAAAATTCTTCTTACTGACCTCATGAAGTTCTTGTCTCCCTTGACTTGCCTGCTGTTTGTGCTTCTGTTCTGTCAGTTGATTTTTTTTTTTTTCTTTCAAATTCAAGTTAAAGTTTCAGCCTTTTGTTCAGTTCTTTGGGCAACAGCTGTGCAAACGAGCCCTCTTCTTTGTTGCTAGTGGCTGAGCCTGGAAGAGAGGGAGAGAAACTGTCAACTACTTTATTAAGGCAGATCCCTGTTTGTTTATTTTAGAAACCACTCTGTCTCTCTTAATGCTTGATTTTTTTCTTTCTTTTAAAGTTCTTCTTGGGTTATTGGATTCAGTGAGCTTTCAAATTCTTCTTTAATCCCACCATCCTTTTTTCTAATCTCTTCGAAAAGTTTGTTATAAGTGATAGGTCACCTGAGAAGCCAGGAATGAATTTAAACCTACAGCTTGCACCTCTACAGAATAATTCTTTTGTATAAGGATTCTAAGACCCTTTTCTTTGCTAATAGGCATGCAGGATAAAGCTCTTCTCTTAAGAACTGGACTGAAGGGAAGCAATACAAAGCATCTAGCACAGCAAAACTGCAGCAACAAAAGAGATTTCTTTTTATAGTTTCCAGAAAAAAATGAAGTAGAAACTTCCAGAAGAATATCGGAGCGTGTTATTTTACATATGTTGTGGTTAGAGTTGTGGTTAGTTTCTCTCCCTAAAATGGGTTGCTGTTGTTTGTTGTTGTTTAGTTGTTATGCCAGGCTCCTCTGTCCATGGGATTTCCCGGGAAGAATACTGGAGTGGGTTGCCATTTCCCTCTCCAAGAGATTTTCTTGACCCAGAGATCAAGTCCGCTTCTCCTGCACTGGCAGGTAGATTCTTTATCCCTGAGCCACCAGGGAAGCCCAGGATGGACTGTACAATATCTCTATTCAGGATCACCCTAAGAAGCAATGAAAAGTGGTCTTGTGACCAGGGAGAATAATAATCCAAGCAAACTTGATATTTACTTTGTTTTTTGATTAATTATTACTCTAAAATGAAATGTGCAGTGACGGTTTCCATCTAAGTTTTGTTTTCCTCACCGCCCTGCCTTGAACATTTCCCTGTCCAGTGCTGCTGGTAGCATTCCATGGGCGGCTTCTCTCAGTATCAGTTTTTCCTGTGAGCTGAAATCTAAGTCTTTATTTACAGAGAAGAAAGCAATCAACTTAATGCAACACCCTGTAAATGGAAATTTTAATGGATGTAAGAGAAGTTGGTAAATAGTTTCATGACCCTTTTATTGTTACATACTTAAAAAAATGTTTTGGTTCAGACTCTGGAAATCTTTTCTTTCTTCTACTCAAAGGGAGACTCAATAGGTGGAGAAACAAAAGCCTTGCAGGTGGCTCCACGCAGAGCCAAGCCAAATGGAGATCAGCAGGCAGAAATCAGACAAAAGCAGTGGAGGTGGCAGTGATCTGAGAGCAAGGGGGTACCCTGGAAGGTCAGGTGAAAGGAGGCAGCTGTTTTCTAGTCAGGTATTTGGTTCCCTTCTATCTTATTCTTCTTAAAAAAAAAAAGAGGAGTGAGACTGCAACATGTATATGTAAGATAAAAAGTTCATGCATATTACAAAAATTTGTTATTTTCCCTCAAAATCAGAACAGTGTCACCAGGTAGAATAAACTTTTCCTTTCACTCTTGTAAAATAAAATAATTATTACCATCAAATGGGTATGTACTGCATGCCTGGTGCAATGCTGGGCATAGTGTGTCCATCATTAATATTAGTCTGATTTTCTTTTTATTTTTTCCAATGTAGTACTTTGATTTTTGTGTACTTTGATATTTGTCCATGCTATGTCCCATGGACAGAGAAGTCTGACAGGCTACAGGTCATGGGGTCACAAAAGAGTTGGACAGGACTTAGCAACTCAACAACAACAACATCAGTGTTATATATAATCCAGAGTCCTGAGAAAATCATTTTCACCAGGTAAAGGAGAAAAAGCGACACTGCACTTATTTGAAGATGACCATATTCTTCATAGCAGAGGATTTCATACCCTGTGTGTACATTGAAAATGGAGTAGACACGTTGTGCGCTGTCTGGACATTGCTTAAACTGCTGGACGTTATTGATCTGATGCATAGGGTACCAAAGCAACAGTCCCAGCAACATACCAACCTTTTTGGCAGCAGGGACGGATCTCCTGGAAGACAACTTTTTCAGGGACCTGGGGTGAAGGAAATGGTTTACGAGATGATTCAAGTGCATTTCATTTATTGTGCATTTTACTTTATTTCTAGTATAATGCTGCCCCTGATCTGGTAGAAGGTACTGAGATGCAGCCCTGAGGGTGGGGATCCCTGTAGTAGAGAATTCCTAGCATACATTTTACATCCTAGATTTAACTCGAGTGATCATGGATCTTGGCCTTCTGACCATCACCGCATGTTTTAGTGGCATTAAGACCTGTGGCCTGACTTTGATTCAGCAGCAGCGTTCCTTGACAATTGTGTAATAGTCATCCAGTTGATAAACCACAGGGTTTCATGATCAGGTCTCCGAATGTTAAAGCTTTCAAGAGGTTCATAGAATGCATCAAGTGAGCTGGCCACTTCAAATTGTTGACTCTAATCATAAGCGTTGCAGGCTAAACTAGAGAAATTTTCAAAACTGAGCGTTTGGTCAGGGCTCTTCACCCCAAGACTTTCCAACTCACTTACGCCAGGAGCCTCGCCTTAGCGCTATCAATTCCACCAGGCAAGCTCCAACCCCACCTTCCCTGCTGGCTCTAGTTTTAAAGAATCCGCGGACGCTAAAGACGCCGGTTCTCTCCCTGGGTCAGGAAGATCCCCTGGAGGAGGCGATGGCAAACCACTCTAGTATTCTTACCTGGAGAATCCCATGGATAGAGGAGACTGACAGGCTACAGTCCCCAGATCACAAAGAGACTGCAGGCCAGAGCACGCACACACACACAAGCTCCGCCCCGGCCAGCCCACCTCTGCCGGCCCACTTCTGCCAGCCCCGCCCCCTGCAGGCCACGCCCCCAAGCGGCTGTGCCGGGAGACGCCCCGACCGGAAATTATCGCGAGGGCTGGCTGCGGCCCTGCTGAGCATCCAGGAAGACAGTGAACTCTGAGGTAAGAGAACTTGTCCAGTGGTTGCAGCTAATTAGAAGTGTTCAGATCCCATTGAAGTCTTTTGTGGGTAGAAACACTCCTTTGTAGGAAGTCAGTAATTTAAAAGTCAATTTTGTTTCCACTTTTTTTGAGAATCAGTTGTTTAAAAGAGCAGGTATTTTAAACCAAGGAATATATGCAAGCTTATATATATATATATCCTTTCAATTCAGTAATTGTTCGTTGAGTATCTACTGTGTCATGCTCTGTTAAACAAGTGCTGGAGAGAATGCTGTTAACAATAGCCGAACAACTGTACAGTTTTGTCACGTAGACCTACAAAATTATTATTTTCTGAACAACACAGACAGAGGAACTTCCAACTGTCCGGACTCAATTGCGTTTCTTATTACATACTGAATCCACAGTATTTAAGACAGGACCTGGAGCATCTGAGAAAAACGTTGGAATATGTCTAACTCAGGTTATGTCCTCATTTTCACAAGATTTCTTCTTGTGGGCTTTAGCATTAGCCCCTCAAAGAAAGAACATGGGAAATCGATTTGTTTTAAAAAGTAAAAACATGTATCAGTATAATAATTACCTTGTAGGAACTGCTTTTGTTAATCTTCTTTGTAAAGGATTTTAAAAAGTGGAAGAGTACTTATTTATCAGCAAATTTAGTCTAATGACAGATACATTTCTGTTTTGCCTTGTGATGATAGGTAAGGTTTTAAGCTTAAATGAAAAAGAAAAAAGTTGCAGTGAATTCTTTAGGGCGTAGTGCTCTTCTCCTTTGTTGGTACCACTATACAAAAAAGATGACCTTTTCCCTTTTCTTGCAATAGCGAGAAACACCAAGGCTTCTGGAAGTGAGATTGTTTTTAATATGTAAAAGATTGTTGAATTACTTCAAAGTTAAAGGCCTGGAGCAGAGAGAAGTTCTTAATTGATAATGTCCCCAGTGGGGAGCTTATGCATTTAAGTAGAACTTTTCAGAAGCCACTAGGGGAAGAGGTGATTTGGGAGAGGAAAGAATGCTTTTGAAACTCTGAGTACTTAGGTGAAAAATGATGACATAAATTTGGCTGTTTGTCTCATGTCTCTTCTTGGACATTTTTAAAAAGGGAAGAATGGACAGTAAAGATTTGGAATAATTTCACAACGTATTAAGGTTGCACATAAAATACAGAGGAGATGCAGGGAATTAAAACCATAAAGGCTCATTTTTCGCTGGGATAGGTAACTTCTCCAAAATGTATTTGAAAATCATTAAGAACTCAACTGAGACAGTGAATTCAATGATCCAGTGAATCAAAGAGCCTGCAATGATTACTCTTAACTTAACCAATTCTTTATTTAGATTAAGTTGAACAAACAGCCTTGTTTGTTAGGCAAGTTTTGATATTGGACTGTTTTTTAACTAGAGGAACCTAGACTAATCAATAACTCTTATTTATGTTATTAGGCCTGTTTGAGAAATTTAAATAAGAAAGGAAAGACCTTTGGAATTTGAGGAGCTGTTCCATTAACAGCAGGCATACATGTAATTGTTCGGTTAGCAAAGCATATCACATGTCTGCTCCCTTTGGAAACAACCTTTAACAGGTACCTTACTATGTCTGACATAGAGTAGTACGTGGTTGATTGTGATTAGTATGTTCTTTTAAACACTCTTGGTCAAACTTCCGTATCTTAGCATGTCCACATTTCCAATAAAGGAGTGTATTATTGACTTAAAGGCTGTTTGAATCAAATGGTAGAACATTATGTCATTTTAAGCTGCTTTCAAAAAGCCCCAGCAATACCACAAAACCTCATATATTGACATATATTATTTAGTCCAAAATAAGTGTGTCTTTTGTAATGTTCCATTGCTAGGTGACTGGAAAGTTTTTTGTTCATTTCAGGAACTGAAACAGAATTCTTTTCCTGTATGACATAGAAAAAGAAGAGTAAAATTGAGCATTTGATGCTTTCGGTGTTCATAGATTAATGAGAATATGAATACTGGCAAGGGAGCTCTGTGTTTAATATTAACTCTCATATTTGAAGATGATGCTTACAGGGTGACTGTGATATCAAAACCACAAACATTTCTTGTTTTCAGGAGGTAGTTTTTATTCATGAGAGCACTGGTGTAGTGGCTCTAAGTAGGAGACTTGAAAATAAAACATGGCAAACTAGAAGGAAGCTTATTTCTCTCTTTCCTAATAGTCTAAAAGTAGGTGAGCCGACCAGGGCAAGTTGACAGCTTTGTTCCACAAAACACGCAGGCACCCAGGTTCCTCCCATCTCAGGTTATACCCTGAGGGTGACTCACGACCACCACATCGAGGCTCCAACCCTTAACGGGCCAAAGAGGAAGTACAGATTCCTCTTAAGATGGTGACCATGCCAAACTTTACCAGAGCCCTGGGACTCTGGAAACCAGTGATGGTTAAAGAAATCCCTGCTTCTCTTTCTGTTCTGAGAAACTTCTGTTCTGTTCTTACTGCAAAGAACCCCCCTCACCCATGGTTTAGGTAAGAACTCAAGGAGGCCCCTCTTGTTTGTGTATTACAAGACCAGACACTGACTCTCCACATTCCCATTCTTTGCTTCCTAACTGATTAACTGAACTGTTTTGTCTCCACTGGAGATCACTGGGAACAAAATATTTATTAACCAACCTTTGGTTAAGATTTTCTCCTTCCCTTGTGCCCTTTGAAATTTGATCTGCCTTCCCCCTGAACTCGGGCACAATCCCTCCTTAAATGTCTCCCCAAAAACAGATTGGACTCAGAGTGAAACATTCTTTGATCTACTGTCTGACTTTGCCACCCTTTCGTCCACTGTCCTATGCCTGCTTCTTTTTAGCCTGGATTTCCTCCTCTTGGTGGAAGAAACCTGTTTTGCCTACCATGTGCAGTTCATGCAGTCAGAATGCTCTCCCTGTTGTAGTAGTTCTCTTTCCTCCCATTGCGGTCATCCCTCCACAGCACTTTCGCAGTAATCCTTTTGACTAAAATGCCGATTTGTTTTTAATTCAACAGATGTCAACTGAAAATTCAGCTGAAAATCCCACTGTTCGAAAGCTAGCTGTCACGGAGGCTGGGAAAGTATCTAGCCGATCAGCCAAACCTAGCTAAAACTAGGGGGAGTTTGGGTTTGAGTGTCAGTCATGGCTGACTGTGACCCCATGGACTGTAACCCACCAGGCTTCTCTGTCCATGGGATTGTACAGACATGAATACTGGAGTGTGTAGGCATTCCATTCTCCAGGGGATCTGCCCAACCCAGGTTTTGAACCTGGGTCTCCTGTATTGCATTCTTTACTGTCTGGGTCAACAAGGAAACCCCTAAAACTATGGGGTTCTGTCCCTAAAAGAAAGAAGTGGGTGATGGATATTAAGAGGACCATTGACAGCATCTGACACACTCTTCATAAAGCCAGCCGCCACGTGTAGTTCTGCAGCCTCTTCTCTTCTCTCTGTCTGGTCTTTTTGCTCAGAATAGATCACCCAAGGCTTCCCTCGTGGCTCAGCGGTGAAGAATCTCTTTGACAGTGCAGGAGATACGGGTTCAGTCCCTGATCCAGGAAGATCCCACATGCAGCAAAGCAACTAAACCCTTGCGCCTGAGCCATAACTATTGAGCCTGTCCTCTATAGCCCCGGAACCACAACTGCCGAGCCCATGTGCCACAACTATTGAAGCCTGTGTTTTCTCGAGCCCGTGCTCCACAACAAGAGAAGCTGCAGCAGGGAGAAACCCATGCACTGCAACTACGTAGTAGCCCCCCATTCACCGCAGAGAAAAGTCTGAACAGCAATGAAGACCCAGCACAGCCACAATAAATAAGTAAATAAAAAATTTAAAAAGATATCACCCAGAATCTAGAATATATATATTTAAATCTATATTTTAAAATATTTTTAAAAATAAATATATTTAAATATTTTTGAAATTCCAGGGAGTCACCTTGGTCTCTCTGTCAAGGTTTCCCTGAACTACTCTGCCGTATTTCTGAAAATGTGTCAGTATGGTTTTCCTTCCATGAAAACACTTGCTTCTTCTCAAATTCACCTTAGGACTTCAGCTTTGAGCTTAGGGCTCAGTGTTTAAAACTTAATCAAAGTCTTCCCTGGTGGCTCAGTGATAAAGAGTCCACCTGCCGGTGTAGGAGACACAGGTTCGATCCCTGATCCAGGAAGATCCCATATGCCATGGAGCAACTGAGCGTGTGCTCTAGAGCCAGGGAACTGTGCTGAAGGTGGTGTGCCCTACAGCGTGTGTTCCACCGCAAGCGAAGCCACCACAGGCAGCCTGAGCACTGCAGTGGAGAGTAGCCCCAGTCACCGTAGTAGATGAAAGCCTTCACAGCACCGAAGACCCAGCACAGCCAAAAATAAATAAATAAACTTATTAAGAAAAACTTAAACTTTTTGCGGAAAGAGTTGGGCTTTAACCGGGCCATTGTATTTAGCTGCGTAGGTTGAACAACCCTATCAGGCAGCGAGAGGGATAGATGTAATATCAAATCCTGGCACGGCAGGATTGTTAAGTAAAGTGAAAGTGTTAGTTCCTTAGTTAAGTTAGTCCCTTAACTCTCTGGGATTTAAAAAATATTTAAATATATTAAATGAAAAATTCTCCAGGCAAGAATACTGGAGTGGGTAGCCATTCCCTTCTCCGGGGGATCTTTCCAACCCAGGGATTCTTTACTGTTTGAGGCACCAGGGAAACCCTTATAGGAATGTTAAGCCTGATATATAACCTTCTGAAGATTTGATTCCTTATCAAGAAATGGGAGACCTGCTTTGTAGCATCACTGCAAGACTTAGAGATAAGATTCATGAAGTGTCTTGTTCAGTGCCTGGCCCTTGGCATGTGCTAGATGACTGGTGGATGCCATTTTAATTATTAGATAAAACTTTTCTTTGGAATTCTGGAATTCTCCCATTCTGTCTTCTTTTCAAATGCTTCATCATTCTGTGTTGCTTCCCTTAGTCTGGTTCCATACCCACATCTCATCTTTCCAGACAACACGCTGTGCTTTCTTCAGTGTTTTTATTTTCTCTGCTATCAAAATTGCCTAATCTGGGTTGAATTACTTTAAGACTCAGTTTTCTGATTTTAGATATAAAATTTTTTTTTAAAAAGATAATTCTGGGACTGTAACAGATAGGATGAATTATCTCTTTGGTTGTTCCAAACTGCAACCTGCTGAGCTATGGGACAGTGAAATGATCTTGTGATATTTTCTCAAGTATCCTCCTATTAAGGGCTTCCCAGATGCTGCCAATAGTAAAGAATCCACCTGCCAATGCAGGAGATGCAAGAGATGAGGGTTTGAACCCTGGGTTAGAAAGATCCCCAGAGAAGGAAATGGCAACCCACTCTAGTATTCTTGCCTGGAAAATTCCAAGGACAGAGGAGCCTGGTGGGCTCCATTGTGCAGCAAAAAGTTGGATGTGACTGAGCACACACAGAGCACATCCTTCTGTTCACTGTTTTCTGGACATAGGAGGAGTAGAATTGCCTTGCTCCCACTTGTTGAGAAAAATCTCATTCAGTTCAGTTCAGTTCAGTCACTCAGTCATGTCCGACTCTTCATGACCCCATGGACTGCAGCACACCAGGTCTTCCTGTCCATTGCCAACTCCCGGAGTTTACTCAAACTCATGTCCATTGAGTCGGTGATACCATCCAACCATCTTGTCCTCTGTCATCCCCTTCTCCTCCTGTCTTCAATCTTTCCCAGCATCAGGGTCTTTTCAGATGAGTCAGTTCTTTGCATCAGGTGGCTAAAGTATTGGAGTTTCAGCTTTAGCATCAGTCCTTCCAATGAATATTCAGGACTGATTTCCTTTAGGATGGACTGGGTGGATCTCCTTGCAGTCCAAGGGACTCAAGAGTCTTCTCCAACACCACAGTTCAAAAGCATCACCACAGTTAAAAATCCCATTAGATTATTTAAATAGCCAGAACATGTTACATAACTTGTCGGCCTGCATTTTGATGGAATATACATCAAATGGTGATTGAGATTAGTTTCAGAATCGAATCCCTGACAGGCAGAAAGATGAAGTCACTCCCCTCTTTTATGGTGTTGAGATAGTGTTTGTGGGTGAAAGTACATGGGTTCTTATTTCAGGTGTATATGGTTTTAAACTCAGATCTGCAAATCACTTGGGGTGCTTCCTTAGGTGTTCTTTTGATATAAATCATTAAATGCTTTATAGTCCTGGCAGTGGATTGCTTGTTTTGCTAAGAATAACTTTAATCTTTGAGTTCTCACCAAATTCAGGCTTAATTATTCTGCAACCAAATATTCCATACCATCTGTTGGTGTTGTTTACAAGGGAATAAAAGTAGGCATGTATAAATCTGAAGCAAATTAAATCATGTAGAGAATCCTTAAGGCTTCCAGGTAAAGCAAAAAACAAATTTCATATAGGGGAGGCTCAGTAATTTTTCTTGCATTAGATGATATGAAAACAAGGCTTCACAGATTACCAGCATCTGAGCTTGGTGCTGTAAAGTTTTCCTGATGATGAAGCATTTTTACTCTTCCCTCAGTCTTACTGCAGGATTTGGGGAGTACTGATATAAATGGGGAAATGTGTTGAGTAGTCTTTTGACAAGATTGCTAGAGAATAACCGAATAATTACAAGAAAATACATAATGTGAACATCTAAAATTATTATTCTGCAGCCCCTTCTTTTGGGAGCCTAAAGGCTGGCTGGTGATAGTTATAGGACTAAAACAAACAAGAAGAAATTAAAGTCAACCATAACACTTCCCTCCTCCACTCAATATCATGGTGAGATTTGATTTTACTGGCACCTTGGCACCTTAGGCACCTAAGCCTAAATCACCATCATCTCCTTCCTGGACTATTCCAGCAGCTTCCTAACTTGTCCCTATCCACTTCTTTTGCATTTTCCCAAATGTTCACATGATAACCAGAGTAATTTCCTAAAAACAGAAATCAGATCATGCCACTCTCCTCCTTAAAACTTGTCAGTGAAAAAAAAACAAAACAAAAAAACTTGTCAGTGGTTGTTCAGTTGCCAAGTCGTGTCCAACTCTTTGCAACCCTATGAACTGTAGCCCGCCAGGCTTCTCTCTCTCCTGGATTTCCCAGGCAAGAATACTGGAGTGGGTTGCCAGAGATTGAACCTGTGTCTCCTGCATTGGCAGGCGGATTTCTTACAGCTTAGCCATGCAGAAAACCCTGTGGTTAAAAATCTGTCTTGCAATGCAGGGGACGCAGTTTCGATCCCTGGTCAGGGAACTAAGATCCCACGTGCCACAGAGCAACTAAGCCTGCTCGCCACAACTACCGAGCCCATGGGCAGCAGCTAGAGAGTCCGTGTGCTGCAACAAACTATCCTGAGTGACCCAATGAAGATTTCACGTGCTACAACTAAGATCCAGTGCAGCCACATAAATAATAAAAATAAAATTAAACTTTCTGTATTAAGTTAAAAAAACCCAACCCTTCTCAATGTTTCCCATTGAACTTAGAGTAAAAGCCAAGTTTCTTCTCATGTCCTACAGGATTCTTCATTTTCTGGCTTCTGAAAATCTTTCAGTCTGATCAGCACTTCTTAATAAACATGCTTGAGACCCACAGTCTACTTAATAGTGCTTTCCCACTCAGCCTCTATCTTCTGCCTTCTCCTACTCTTCACTGGGTGTTTTCCTCATCTTGCATGTCACAGTTTAACGATAACGTTACCCAGGACGCCCTTCCTGATTACCGCCTCTCTCTTTCTCTGGTGTCCTCTGTTACAGCACCTGTTTTCCTCTCAGGCCTTTGTTGTTTGTATTGAATAAGTAGATACTGATTTGTTTATTGTGCGTCTCTCCAGTGAAGGTGTAAGCTGCATAGGGTACAAAGACCATGTCTCTTTTATTCACCACTCATTATTCAACCTTTGGAGGGTGCCAGGAACATAGTAAGTTCTCAGAAAATAGTTGATGAATGAATGAAATGAACAGTGATTACAAAAACAAACATCTCTTAGACTCTTCTTTTGTGTTAGATAGCTGTCCTGCCATGATCCTACAAGAAACATTTTAAGATAGGTACTAACGTCTCTGGTTTATGGATGAAGAACCCAAGGTTTAGAGAGTCTACATAGCTTGTCCAGAGTTTGACAGCTAATAGATCATGAAGCTAGGACTCTGGCTTAATTCAAACTTAAAGATCATGCTGTGAACCACTGTGCTATATTGATGTCTATCCATTTATCCTGCAAATGTTCAGTAAGGATATAAAGTGAACAGAACTATTAGGAAACAGGGAACAATAGTAGTAGTGGTGCTTTGTTTTGAATTTATAAACGACTGGCATTTGAAGCGTATTTATGGATGAAATTACCAGATGATATTTGTAAGGAAGACTGGAATCCAGCACAATATTGAAGTTTCCTGTCCAGAGGGATTACAGGGCAGAGATAATTGAGAGTGAGCAGTGACTGATGGGAGTTGGCTCTGCCGTGAGGAACGTGATGGGCGAGACTGGAGTAAGCCTCTGATTGAGCTTGTTCTGCTACTAGAGAGGAGACCATGGAGATCGTAACAAATGACAAGGCTGTGTCTAGGGTGATAGGAGCAGAGCCGAAATCAAGTTTTCAGTCTACTTTTGAGGAAACAAATGGTAATGTTTACTTTATAAATGTTTGTTGCCTCCATGGAGAAAATGCCCCTGCAAGCTATTTGAGAATGTTCCATAGTTTTGTGTTGTTATGGCAATGCGATAGAGCCGCTGTAGAATGAGATTTGTAAAGGAAAAAAAGAATGTTAAGCCTCAGTGCTTAGCCTGTCTTATCAGTCGACTTTATTTCTCTTTGAAAACATGGAGGGGTTCTTGGGGAGTTAGTGTGCAGTCATCGAGAGATTGTTCTAGCTTTTGGATATCTAGCAGGTTGAATATTCTAATACACAATTACATTAAAGCATGAAGGTCCCTTCTAGGTTTATTGATATTAAAGTAGCAACTTTAGAGGTTGTCTTTAAAAAGGAATCATGAACTAATTAAACAGGAGGAAGTTTTACTTGAGCAAAAGGTCAAGATGCTTAAAATTATACTTTCTCATATATCTTGAAAAATCCCAGAAAAAAATCATTATTGTTTTGTCAGTCATTTGGTTATTTGCTTTTAAATTCCAGTTATTACACTTAGGCTGAGAAGTTCTTTGTACAAAAGTGCATTTCAATTAAATATTTTAATACCTCCAGTTAGGTGTTTATTTGTAGACAGGAATACGACATTTCAGACACTGATTGGACTGATTAATGGTGCTCATCAGGAAGAACCAAGGGATCATAATTAAACACCAAACCTACATGGTCTGTTGGTTTTATGTTATATAAATTATGTATGAGTTTGGCATTTATATTTCATGGAAAAATTACAGTGCTGTTTCCTCAATGCATTTTCTACATAAAGAATATTATATGTGTGTGAATGTGAATATGAATTTTCAGAACCTGATGTATTACCTTTTTTTTTAATAAGCAAAAATTTCAAATAAAGATTCATGAGTTTCTGCTTGAGGATGCAGGAGGCTCTACTTCTGGTTGTTCTATACTATTGCCTCTTACAAAATAGTCAATTGTTTAAGGTAGAAAGCAATCTAGATACTATTACCTTTTGAGTCAGTTGTTCCTACACTTGTATATTTCACAGAACACAAGAAGATACCCCAAAGTCAGATGAAGGTAGTTTTGGGGGTGCAATAGAGTTGCTCCCTTTTGATTTTTCTAGGTAAAGACATTGATAATAAAACTGACTATCATTACTATTATTTCACAAAAAACTAATAAGGACACAATTATAAAATTCAAAATTGAATGAATTTATTAACAGTTCTCTACATTGTCCTGTTTTTCTTGCTTTTGCATCTCCAGGTACTAAAATTTATTATTCACGGCATGGCACGAACCTGTAGACCACATTTTGGAAATTATTTGCTTCATAGGTCATTAATTTCTATTTCCTAGGTAGTATTTGCACATTGTTGGCAATTGGTAACACCATGGCCATAGTAACGTATGTACGCCTAGCCTCTCAGGATAGGCGTTCTATGCTAGCTATTATGAAAAAGGCATATATCTTAGTCTCTTATGATATGCCCCACCTGCTTGCTGATTAGACCACAGCAGCCTTCTTTCAGCTCTAAGAATGTACACGTCTTCTCCTCCTTCAGTCTCTTACTGCTTTTCCTCTATCCATAACAATCTGTTGCGCATTCTTCACCTGCCTAATACCCCCTTATTATCTTTTTTGGACTCACTTTAAATGTTTATCAGAGAAACTCTCCCAGACCATGCATTTCAATAAGGTTTCCATGATAGACCTGCATATTAAACTTGTGGGCTTTACTTGTGGCTCAGATGGTAAAGAATCTGCCTGCAATTCGGGAGACCCAGGTTCTCTCTCTGGGTGGAGAAGATCCCCTGGAGAAGGGAATGGCAACCCACTCCAGTATTCTTGCCTGGAGAATCCCATGGACAGAGGAGCCTGGCGGGCTACAGTCCATGGGATTGCAAAGAGTCAAACATGACTGAGCAACTAACACTTTTACTTTCGCCAAACCTGTAGCTTTCCTCTGATGAACTTAATGCAGTTACTAGACTATAAGATCTCAGAAAGCACAGAGTACGGATATGCTTATTTTTATATCCTTGCCATCCATCATATGCTTGTCACATAGCTGATGCTCCAAAAACAGTTGAATGATTACTAATTACACAAAATGATAGCAACAGTATTACCATTTGTTGAGTGCAGACTTTGTTTCCAGGTACTTTATGTGTAATAGTTGTCTCTAGTCTTCACAATAAACTTGGGAGGTAGTTCTTTCAATGCTTGCTGTGTGAAAGAAGAAACTTAAGTTCACAGATTGGTTTTTTGGTCTGTGATCAGCTATCTAGTAAATGTTAGAGTCAGAGTTTTAACACAAATGTGGCCTGTTTCAGAGCTTATGATCTTGGCTCTGTAATGCTAAAGTTTTTTTTTTTTTTTTTTTTTTTACTAAAGAACATGGAAATTACTAATACACAAAATAATTTCTTACTTTTAATTTTTCAATTACCTCCCATTCAAAAGCATTTATTGTTTCAACTATCACCCCAAACCCTTAGTGTCTTAAAAAATAAGAGTCATTTTGTTTACTTATAACTCTGAAATTTGAATAGGACCTGATGGGACAGTTCCTTTCTGCTTCACATGACATCAGTTCTGGCAACTTCATTATGGCTGAAAGATCCAATTCCAAGAATTCTCATCTGTATGCTGGCAAATTGATACTTGCTAGGAACTCACTTGGAGCTATCAGCCAAGGTCTTGATGGCCCTCCATATGGTCTCTCCACAAGGCTAGGTTGGGCTTCTCACCACATGGTCACTGGTTTATGAGAGAGAGTCTCCTGAGGGCAGGCACTCCAAGTGGACAGACTCCATGTGCAAACATCTGTTTTCATCATGCCCATTAGTGTGCGTGTGTGCTCAGTCATATCCAACTCTTTGCGACCCCGTGGACTGTAGCCTGCAGGCGCCTCTGTCCATGGGATTTCCCAGGCAAGAATACTGGGAGTGGGTTGCCATTTTCTACTCCAGGGATCTTCCCAACCCAGTGATTAAACCCACGCTCTTGTGTCTTCTGCATTGGCAGGTGGATTTTTTAACATTAAGCCACCTGGAAGCCGCCTGTTAGTGTACTGTTGGCCAAAGCCAGTCAAATAGTGAATCCCAAAGTCAGGGTTGAAGCGGTCTATGCCGGGTCTACCCAAGGAGGCATGGTTCACTGGAGGCCACCAAAGAAATCATCTGCTCACTTTCTGTTCAATGCAGAGTCGTAGGAGTAAGATTCTTGGTCTCATTTGCTTTTAGCCTTTTTTTCTTAAAACTGTGAAGTGATGGCTGACTCATAGGTACTTATTTTTCTGATCACTACTCTTCTGAGAAAAAGTACAGTCATCTCTGTGTTGGTCAGGATAATCTGGGTTTCTAGCAGGAATAACAGACAAGCCCCACATTTAATGAACTCAGTGCAACAAAGCTTCCTTTTTTTTTTTTTGCCTTTTAAAAAATTTATTTTTAATTGGAGGATAATTGCTTTACCATGTTGTTTACAACAAAGTGAATCAGCCATAAATATACATATGTTGCCTTGCTCTTGAACCTCCCTCTCACCCCGCCCCTCTAGGTTGTAAAGAGCTTTCTCCCAAGGACAAAAGCTTATTTCTTGTTCTTGCTGCATTCCCAATGCCAGTCAGAAGGGAGGCTCTGCTTGTCACAGTTCTTCAGTGACACTGACTGATGGGGGATTGGTCTTGACATGTACCTAGACATGACCTGAGCAGAGGGGAGAGAATGCCCTGAATCCCACACTGGCCTTTAAAACTTCATCTGGAAATGGTACACATCACTTTCATTCACATTTTATTGGCCAAAGCACAGCATATGGCCACATAACTTCAAAGAGGCTGAAGAAATACAATTCTACATGAGCTCAGAAGGGAGATGGCTGGAAGTATTTGGTGACCGGCACTGTTATGAGTTGAATTATGTGGCACGCCCAGATTCACGTGTCAAGTCTTAGCCCCTAGTATCTCAGAAAATGACCTTATTTGGAAGCAGGGTCATTACCAAGATAATTAGTTTGGATGAGGTCAAAGGGTGAACCCCTACTCTCACTTGACTGGTTTTCTTATGAAAATGGGGAATGTGGACATAGGGCCTGCACAGAGGGAGAACACTGTATGAAGATAAAGGCAGAGAGTGGCATGATGCAGCAGGAGCCAAAAGGGACACTGAAGTTTGCTGGTAAACCATAGAAGCTGAGACAGAGGCATGGAACAGATGGTCGCTTACAGCCTGCACGGAACCAACCCTGTGGACACTTTGAATTCAAACTGGTAGCCTTCATATCCGTGAGACGAAGCTTCTGTGTTGTCCTAAGCCCCCCATTTTCTGATACTTATGGCAGCTTTAGCAAACTAATTCAAGCACTAGGGACCATCACCATCTCTAACCCTCTCCTATTTTCCCTTTAAAATACTAACTTTCTCTTCTTAGTTTTCCTTTCTGTTCTCCTTCTTCACATATTGTGCACTTGGGTGTTAGTAGTAAAGAATAACCCGTTTTTCCAATTTAAGACTTTGAAGTTATGTGCAACTCTTTTTTGTGTTTTTTTGCATCTAATTGGAGTCAGTTTCTGATCCACAATACTTCTTGCATGTTCTTATCTTTCTTTTAGCCTAAACCTTGTTGCCTCTTGCATGTCAAGGTGATAGGTTTCTACCTCACTTGTTTATCTCAAGTCATGCGCTACTTCTATCCACTTCATGTATAGTTTTCAGAATTGCCTACTTGCAACACTAAATCTCTGTATTATTTCTCTAGTTGGTCTAATGTGTCCTGTTATTTCCTAGTCTAGTTTTTACATCTCTTTTCTGGACTTATTACGTCTCACTCTCTCTTCCTCCATAGCTTCTTTCTCAATTTTCATTATGAATAGGTATCACCTGTCTAACCCAGCATACTATACCTGATGGTTGCCCATTACTATATTCATCTTGGTAATTTTACCTCAGTGCTTTTGTTTGACATTTTTCCGTATGGAATGTTCTCCCCAATAACTCATGTCTTTCTTTAATGGTTTTCTCAGAAATCACCTCCCCAGGGAAACTTAATGGATAATACCATCGATACTACTCTTAACCTTCTCAGCAGTTATTTAGGGTACATTATTATTATTACTTTGATCTGGGCATTGTGCTAAATGGTCTGTATGAATTATTTAATATAATTTTCTTGCCAGTACAGTAGATAGTATCATTCATATCTTCTAGACAAAGTTTCAGTGAGGTTGAAACCCACTGAATCTTTTATAATAGTGAAAGTGGTCATGATTAAAAAAATCACTTCAGGTCTAATTTATATAAAATAAAGTGCACAGATTTTTAACAGTACAATTTGATGAGCTTCAACATGTGTATGCATATATTCTCTATAATCATCACTCCAGAGAAGATATAAAATATTTTCATAATCCAGATACTTTTTTCATGCTGCTTAGCAGCCAGTTCTCCATCTCCAGTCTCAGGTCTGATTTCTATCACTGTTGGTTAGTTTTGCTTTTTCTAGAACAGCATGTAAATGGAAGCATACTGTATATTCACTTTGGTTTTTGGCTTTTTTTGCTCAGCATAATGATTTTAAGATTCATTCATGTTGTATGTGCATTAGTTCTTTTCTTTTAATGCTGAGTAACATTCCATTATGGGCTTCACTGGTGGCTCAGTGGTAAAGAATCCACCTGCCATCGCAGGAGGCATGGGTTTGATCCTTGGGTCGGGAAGATACCCTGGAGAAAGAAATGGTAACTCACTCCAGTATTCTTATCTGGGAAATCCCATGGACAGAGGAGCCTGGTGGGCTATAGTCCATGGACTCACTATGACTAAACAACAACATTCCATTATACCACATGCCACAGTTTCTTTGCCCATTCATCAGTTGATAGGCTTTGGTTTCCATTTTTGACTATTTTGAACATGGTTGCTATGAAAATTTTTGTTGAAGTTTTTGTGTTCACATATATCTTTCTTTTGGGGAAATAAAATCTTTGAGTAGAAATGCTGGGTCATATGATCAATATACATTTAACTTGAGAAACTACCAAACTCCTTTCAAAGTGGTTACAGCATTTCACATTCCCACCAACAATATATCAGAGTTGTAGTTGTTTTACATCCTTGTCAACACTTGGTATTGCCAGTCTTTTAAATGTTCACCATCATGTAGTGAGTATGTGTGATATCTCTTTATAGTTTTGCTTCTCATTTCCCTGCTGTCTAATGATGTAGGGAATATCTTTATGTGCTTCTTGACCATTTATCTTGTTTTGAGAAATTCCTGTTTAAATATTTGGCCTGTTAAAAACTAAGTTATTTGACTTCAAATAGTTGGAAGAGTTCTTTATATATTGTGGGTACAAGTGGTTTGTAAGACATATCAATTATGAATATTTTCTCCCAGCCTGTGACTTACCTTTTCATTTTCTCAATATTTTTGAAAGAGCAAAAGCTTTAGATTTGTTCCAGTCTTATTTAATTATTGTCCTCTTATAGGTGGTATTGTCAGTGTCCTGCCTAATAAAAATTTGCCTTCCCCAGTGTCATGAAGAGGTCTGCTAAGTTGTGTCTTTCAAGAAATTTGTTGATTTCATCTAAGTTTATTGGCATAAGTTTGCTGAAAATACATCCTTAATATTTTTCAGAACGGTGAAAAGCTAAGATTTTACTCTATTTGTAAGTTATTGAGTTGCCAGCTACAGTTTCATGGATGCTGGTAGAAGACACAAGAGTCTTGGGTCAGAGGTGAAGGATAGTTTATTACTCATAGCAATAACAGTAATTAGAGTGTTACTGTTTCTTTATCTGTTCCCCAAATCTAGTTCCCATAGGGTGGCTTGAAGAAGGCCAGATGACACTTGCACATGCAGTGGGTTGTATTATAGGAATTGGACACCGAGTTTAATCCAAAAACTTTTTCTTGAGTAGTGAATCATACCTGCCCTTTGTTATAGAGGGAATCACTCTGTGTTCCAAGGCTGTAAGCAAGTCCTAACCCTTATGCTAACCCTTCATTAGAAAGTTCATTAATTAACCTAAAGATACCAATTTAATATATTTAACAAGTATTCATTTGGCTCTTATTATTTGACAGTCATTGATCATAGCACTTTGGAAACATCAACTCATTTAATTCTCTTAATGACCCTACAAGGTAGGCATAATTAGCACTCCTATTTTATAGACAAAGGATAAGAGGTACAGAAAACTTAAATAACTAGCTCGAGGTTATGTGGCTAGTAAGTGGCAGAGCCAGATTTGAAACCAGGCAATCTGCCTCAAGACCCTGCATCCTCTAAGATTATACTGTGCTGCTTGTTGGAAATAATTTTTTCCTGGTGAAATAAGTGGTATTTTAAGATATCATTTGTTGACCAGAAGTAATATTCAGATACCTCTGTAAATGTTGCATAATGATATTATATCATAATATTATGCATTAACAAGAATTAGGGAGCCCATCAGCCTTAAACTCTTTGAAAAACAGTACATTTAGTTCAGCACTCCACCACTTAATGGAAAATTCTGTTGTCTGCTCTAAGTAGAGGATTCGTTGATTCTGTTGCTAAAATATTTTTCATCTGCCATGCTTGTGAGATACATGTTTGAGTGTCTAAAGGACTTCCCCCAGGCTCTGAGATTGTGACATTTTTAGTGCCTGCCTGCTAATACATATTGTACGTGTCACAGCATTTGGCCTAGGGTTTGCTTTCGTAGTGGCTCAGACGGTTATGTATCTGCCTGCAGTGCAGGAGACCTGGGTGTGATCCCTGGATCAGGAAGATCCCCTGGAGAAGGAAATGGAAACATGCTCCAGTATTCTTGCCTGGACAATCCCATGGACAGAGGAGCCTGATGGGCTACAGTCCATGGGTTCACAAAGAGTCAGACACGACTGAGAGACTAACACTTGCTTTCATTATAATATCCTACTTGTTCATAAGACTGTAGGTGGAGTTCTCTGTTGGAAAAAGACCTTGACACTGGGAAAGATTGAGGGCAGGAGAAGGGGGTGACAGAGGATGAGATGGTTGGATGGCATCACTGATTCAATGGACATGAGCTTGAGCAAACTCCAGGAGATAGTGAAGGACAGGGAAGCCTGGCGTGAAGTAGTCCATGGGGACCGTGAAGAGTTGGACGTGGCTTAGTGACTGAACAACAGGAACAGAATTCTCAACTGCTATTAATTTCTAGAGATTGCAGACATCTACCAAGAAGAACCAGATAATTTGGAAAGTCTTTTTAGCTTAGATCTGTTAGCAGTGCCAGGTTTGTCTGAGTTCAAAATGCTTTTGTACAGATTATAGCTAGCTTATAGCCCTTCATTCTATATTTCCTTTAGAAAAGGACAACTCATTTATTTTGTTTTTGAAAGCGTAACACAAACACATGGCAAAAAATGTCAAAGTGTATAAATAACTGAGAGTGAAGTGAAGCTGTCCCTACCATGGCTATCTTTCACTCCTCTTCTGTAGAGGAAACCACTGTGTTTGTGTATTGTCCAGAAGTATTCTATGTGCACGTTAGAAGATATTCTTGATTGCTTCTTAATTGTTCTTTGTGTCATTTCATATATCTTTCGTGTTCATTAATGGAAGACTATTTGTTAAAAAAATTTTTTCCACACTACTCAATGTAGTTTCTTAAAAGAAAAAAAAAAACTCTCAATAAATACTTATTTTTGTTTTCTATTTGGGTAAATTGAATAATCAAGAGAAAGGAGAGTTGGATTAAGTTAAGGGGTATATTCTGGTGTCCAAATAGCTTGAAAACTTCAGACTCATAAATGAAATAATACACACATACACATGTGCCTAGTAGAATGGTTAACTTTTTTTTTGGCCTATCAGTTAAGGTAAAGAAAATCCTCTTTCTCTCTTACATTCCTCATACCACAGAGGGTCCATGGATACTGAGGGATACTGCTTTCTTTCATTCTATAAACACAGAATGGTTAACCTTGAATAAGAAGAATATCAATTTACACATTATGACTGTAGACCTCATATCCCCAAACTTCAGTGGTTTTGGTTCCGAATGAGGCCGTGTTTGCTTGTGTATTTATTTTGCTAGCCAGTTGACTCCCACCTGCACAGCCTCTGAGACTCCCCAGTCGTCCTCAGATTCCCATGTGCGCCTAGCATCCCTCTGGTGCTCTTCTATCTAACTCTTCCTGTTGAGAGCTGCTGGCTGCAGGCTACTTTCCAGCAGTCACTGGGAAGGCTGCTTCTCTACCCCACCATACTTTCTCACAGAGCTCCCAAAGCTGCAGCCTCTCTAAACTGCCAAATGCGACTGAATTCCTCTCCAATTTCAGGGCCACATCAGAGCCGTGCTGTGTTATTTACAGGAATGATAAAATGTCCTTTCCTCAGCTCTTCCTGGGATGTTGTTAACCTGGCACCAAGCTCATGACATGCCTTCTGCAAACAGCCACTTCAGCATTTCTCTTCAGCCCTGTTCTCTAGGATAGTTCAGACTGAGTCTTGGGGGGCAGGCTGTCAAAAGGACTAGATGTTATCCCTTGTCTTTGTTCCTCTCTGGAACCAGGAATCCACATATAAAACCATTCTTCTCTATCCCCATATTCCATCTGGCTCCCACAAATGGATGCTGAAGCTGGGAGGCGTAGGGATGGGCGTTGCCAACCAGACACATCCGATCTCAGCTATATTAACATTTATTCTAGTTATTCAGTGGAAATATGGAACATGGTTTACCAAAATGTCTGTTGGCTTCACATCCTATTTAATGACATTTAGAACTCTCTATTTTGGGGTATCTCTCTAACATCAGTGTTTTTCATATTTTTTCAAGTGAAGGATCTTTGCACACTGGATTGTAAATAATGTGTTTGTGTAGTTCACATTTTAACTGTTGTGCTGAAATCAGTGGAGACATACTCTGAATACTGATTTGATAGAAATGCTTCACTGATTTTACTAGCACTGGGCCAAATTCATTAACAGCCTGGATTCATTAGGAAGGCACCATTAATTCAAGGAAAAAAAAAAGATTACATTCTTTTATTATATTTTATAAACTTATTACACATTAATCAGAATTTAGTATGTTTGGTTTTAAGACTACTTCCATTTTATCTATGAATGTTTACAGAGAACACATTTATTAGTTTGTTTACCAAATATTTATTTGTGCTGGTCTCTATGTTGAGATTTGTTGAGCTATGTGAATTGCAGGATGGGGTTTTAAAATCCTCACCCTTTCATAGGTTAAGTTCTTAACAGTCTGCTCCTAGGGGTTCTGGCTTATGCTAAATTAGAATAATATGACTTGGTAAAAATGGGAAAAAAGACAGAAATTCTTTAGAATCAGAGCTATGCAGTGAGATGAAGATGCTTCCTCTCGTTCTTAGAGAGAGGTGGTTCCCCTTTGTTCCCTCCCTCTGCACATAAGACCAGGCTCAGGGGATGGAGTGAAATTAGAGAGGAGGTGGGTAAGTAATCATGGAAGGAAGAAAGGAGGGGAGGAGGCACATAAGAGAGACTCCTGACATTCTTCTGAGCTGGACTCAGTAGGGACTGGCTCTGACTCCAGGGAAATGTAGAAGTCTCATTTCTCCATCTCTAGAAGTTGGGTTTATTCCTCCTCTTTCCTTAGTACAGGGCTTCCCTTGTGGCTCAGCTGGTAAAGAATCTGCCTGCAGTGTGGGAGAAGCTGGGTTTGATCCCTGAGTTGGGAAGATCCCCTGGAGAAGGGAAAGGCTACCCACTCCAGTATTCTGGCCTGGAGAATTCCATGGACTGTATAGTCCATGGGGTCACAAAGAGTCGGAAACGACTGAGCAACTTGCACCACACTGCGCTGTACTTCCTTAGTACAGTTTATTTTGGGGCAATGTGCTTATCAGCTGATGCAGTGCTAAGGGGATTCTAGGGGTCTTTAGAGCCATCAACATCTCCATCAGAATCCCAAAGCCACCTAAGCAGCCTCGGTGAAAACAGTTTGCTAACTAAGCAAATGCCTCTTCCAGCCAAGTCTCCCATGATCTTCCCTGCCTCCACAGCCAGATTTCTAAACCCCTTCTTGATAGGAATTCTGGAGCCTACTGATTCTTGTCCTTCCAGCATTTAATGGCATAGCTAAAGGATTCTTCTGTGTGAATAAAACACAGCCCCTTCCTTTCCGGAACAAATAATTTAGATGAAAGTAATGACGTTATACCAACAGCTGAAGTAAAATCAGAGAATAACCCGTGTTAACTTCCGTTATGTCCTTCCCAGGTGGCACGGTGGTAAAGAGTCTGCCTGCCAATGCACGAGACACAAGAGACACGGGTTTGACCCCTGGGTCAGGAAGATCCCTTGGAGAAGGAAATGGCATCCCACTCCAGTATTCTTACCTGGAAAATTCCGTGGACAGAGGAGCCTGGCAGGCAACAATCCATGGGGTTGCAAAGAGTTGGACATGACTAAGCAAAGTGCATGTGCCTAACTTTTGTTACATGCTAGGAAGGGTGTTGAAAAAAAAGGTAGAGATTTGAAAGATTTGAGCATGACTGATTTGAAGTATGGATCAAGGGGAAGCAAGGATGAAAGCAACTTTAAAGTTTTGTGTCAGGTTGATCTGAATGTTAGTGATGTTGTTAACAGTGAGTTGTCTCAGGGGAGGATAAGAGGATCTCCAGTAGAGAATACTGAGTTGAAGGAATGAAGGGATAGATTGGAGGAGATACAGGAGGGCATCTGATGTTTGATTCTGGAGATCCAAAGAGTGTTCTGAACTAGAGGCATGGATTTGGTGTCACTGAATATGGTGAAACCTGAACTCTGATTAGGATAAAGTGGATGCTGTTCCTACAGAGAAGGGGCTGACCATTAAAACGCATGTTTAGTAGCAGTTAGAGGAGGAAGAAAAGACAGAAATGAAACACAAAAGAACAAGTAACATTTTCACAAATGCAAATGAGGAAAGAGAAAGCAGAGGGGGAAGAATCCATTGTGTGAACAGCTGAGAAGTTAAAAGGGATGAGGGTGGAGGAAACTCCGCCAGACTTGAAGACAGAGAGGTTATTGGTTTGGAAGAGTGGGTGGGAAAATGGAACCAGACTGGGTTGGAATAAGGAATGATGAGTAGAGAGGAAGTAGGAGTGAGTGCGTATTTCACCACCACCACCACCACTGATGAGTACATGCAGAACATTTAAAAAAAATGAGGCAATGGTGTCTTGATTCTGTATGTGCCTTATCTGAATTGCTCTGAGATCTCAAATGTATGTATTATATCTTTAGGGGAAAGTAATCTTATATTATAACAGGAATAAAAAGGTAGTTTTGATTTCCAGTTTCTTAATCCCAAACCAGCCAACTAAATTATTCATTTTCCAGTATCATATTATAGAGAGTTGGTTTCCAAGGTCTTAACACTTATTAAGAAATAGATTTTGGTATAAATGAGATTTTTTTTCCAGCTACCTTAGATTTCTAGAAATGATTAGAAGACTAATGTAAAAAAAAAAAAAAAAACTTAATTAGGAAAAAAGTCCTAAATGTTTAGCTGCTCTTCTGGGTCTTCCAGTTGAATTGCAAATATAACTTGATGAGAAGAATCTAATTTTTCACAATTAGTTATAAGACACTTAACATAGCTTTAGGAAAAATATAAACTAATTTAAAACGTAGGAACACCTATCATCCTCATGTATAGGGAATCTTGATTTTAGTGAACTAGTTTTGGTGTCTTTAAAATCCTCCTTGTGAGTTCCAATACTTCAGTTAGGAACATGTCAAGAGTTGCAGGGGCAGGACTCTCTTTTTGAGAGTGAGAACCTAGGTGGAAACAGTCTGAGAATTCTTTAAGAACAATTTTAAAGCAAAAATAGTATCACCCTTGAACTTTGTTTAGCATGAAAGAAAGCTATAGTACTCATTTAATCTTTTCTTATCTCTAGGGAGTAATTCAGAGCACTGAATAGATATGAAAAGTGTCATTCTCCATGAATTTAAAGTCTAAAATCTACAGGATTTTTGAGTATACTGAATTCAGAAACATTTGCATTGCTCTGTCACACACAGATGACAGATGCCTTAAAATATCAATCAGTCACTTACTTTTACAGGGAGGCGAGGATTGGGTTTCTCCTCCAGTACACTACACGGGGGCAGGAAATTGTCAGTGAGGTCACCAGGTGCCCTCTTTACTACTGTGTGACCTGGCAAGATTCTTTCTCGACCATGAGTTTCTACCTGTAAAAATAATGAGAAAGTATGCATCTCACAGGATTGTTGTGAAGAGTAAATGAGACAACAGATGTGTGAGTCGTTACTTAAATTTTGGTGCCTTTCCATTCATTTATTTCCTTTTAAAGTGCATAACTGAAAACAGAAATGCTATATATAACTTCACTTAGAAGAAGCTTTAATTAAACAGTCTACTTGTTTGTGGATTTCCGTTCCCCATGTGCCCCATTGCTACAGAGTCTGAACTTTCTTTTTCACATTAAAAAAAAGAGACCTCCCAGCTATTAGGTTGAACAATATAAAATTGCTAATATCGAATCCTTTGACCTATAAAAACCTGACAGCTTCATGTGATTCAATCTAATAATTTTACTCCAACTATAAAGTCCAGCTCAGATCTCAGCATCCAGTTTGAGACTGGAGATGGAAATCCTGTGAAACATAGCATCTTTTCCTGCCGCATTTCCTGTACCATTTATTTGGACACTTCTTGTGTACTCTTTTGTATTGTTGGCAATGCTTTCATATGAATGAGTCTTGCTTTCACAGCTGTTTTGTATATTCCTTGAAGGTGTTCACTGTCTCTTCTCTATTATGAGAAAAAAATTTTATGATATTAATAATAATATTTCATAACTATTGACCTGACTGCTCTGAGGATAAAAAATTTATCCTACACTTTCTCCCAACATTTAACCTTTTTCTCCATGTGTCTCACATCCAAGAAGGAAAATTCTTTGGTTTGGAAGTGTCTTCTGGTGATAATATAGGTAATATAATGATAATGCTGTCCCTGATACACAAAGATAACTGCTGCTGATCAGTTCAGCACGAGTCTTAGACTGTCTTCCCACTAAAGGTCTTGGAGTCCTGTTAATCATTATGGTTCCTTGTAGGTTCCACTTGGTTGGAGAACTTGGAGAAGTAAGATGTTAGCTAAGGTGATGAGAAGCCAAGTTAAATTAACTGGTTGCCCACATGGGGATTGATCCCTTGTTCTTGGTATGAGTTATGTTGTACTTTAATCAACAACCCACTCCAATATTCTTGCCTGGAGAATTCCATGAATAGAGGAGCTTGGGGGGCTGCAGTCCATTGGGGTCACAAAGAGTCAAACACAACTGAAGCAACTTTAATCAATAAAGGTGAGCACCAAATAAAGCTTATTTTAGAAGCAAAAATGATGTATTTTTAGGGGGGGATTCTAATCTCGTATTTCCAGCAAGAAATAGGGAGGGAGAATTACGGTCGTTGTATGTCCCATAGGACAGGAGCTGGTAGAAAGATTCTCTCTTATGTAGAGTTGGGTTTGATAAAAGTGAGGAAGAAGGCTCAAAGCAAGAGCTGAGCTTCTGAGTTAAAGAAAAAGGTCTAAGTGAGTCACCAACATGAGGAGAAGGGCTTAAGCCAGGGCATTGTTGAAGTTTGAGGGGATCAGTGAATCACACACCTTTCTACTCTGGGTTCAGTTTTACTAGGAAATATGAACTTGAACGGCACCTGTGCTCAAGGTCTAAGTAGCTTCCTGCTCTTTCTTCCTGTGAATCAGACTGGTTTGGCTTAGGGTGGACGGAGCAGCTGGGCACCAACCTGCCGGGCAACCCCTGCACTTCATGCCACCTGGGAACAGGCGGATTTATGTGAGAGAACGAGAAGCACTGAGGAGGATAGGCCGCCTGCCTTCCTAGAACACTTCCTCTTGCAATCTGGCCACTAGTTATGTTGCTTTTCTTCCTATGTGGAGAAGCTAGTGAGAGCTAGAGAGAAGGAAGAAGTTTCTTCTTAAAATTCAGGCAATGTAACAGCTCCCAGTTTCAAGGCTGGCAAACGTTTTCAACTAGGGGGAGAAACTGCCTTCCCCTCCTCCTAACCCAGTAAGAATGAACTTGAAGGATTGAGGAGAGAGGTTAAATGTCAAACTGGCAGGCAGTCTGGACAAACGCCAGAGTGAGGGGCTCAGCTGAAGCCAGCACTTATGGGCCTCCTGAGGAATGAATATGGATAGCTGGCCTCATCATAACGGTCTGAGACAAAGCAGATGTCAGAAGTGGATTGAATTTTCACTTTGTTATTTCAGTATCCTCTTATGGTTAATGTCTTTAGTTTTCTGCTTCTGGCTGTGATGAAGTTATTGGTACAAGGAAAGCCTCATGCCACACACTGTCATGAAACTGGACAAGATGTATGTGGCAGTGCTTTTTAGGCTTTGGACAACAGGTTAGTGCAAGACTGTAATCCCTGAAAGAGGGGACACTCACAAGATGAGTCCCATGCTTGACCTGAATGTCAACCTAGGAAACATTTTCCAGTCACAGGAGAAGATGCTAAAGAGATAAATATTAGAATTCAAGATAGCATAGCAGGTAGAATATTTGGGTATTGGAGAGGAAAATGTGAGCCTCAGAAATTTATATGGAAGTTCCCCATACCTACCTTGGCTGAGGATTGGGCTTCATATGTCCCAGGTGAGACTACTCAAGCTTACTAGAGGGCTCAGACTTGTACCTGTGGGAGATAAGAGTGGAACAGAGATGCTGGAGGTTGAAAAGTTCTGGGGACAGTGGTGTTCTAGCTCAGTTATAGGGAGAAGTCTATTAATAGTTAACATCTCACAAATATTTATTATAATAAAATCCAGTTAAGACATCAAAAAGACCACTAAGAGCCACATCCTATGGTAAAACCTGGGGGAGAAAAAGTTTCGAAGGTGAATTCTGCCAACTTAGAGGAGCTGGGAAAACGCCTTGTGCTTTCTACCAGTCCTTCCTAATGAAGCGTAAACCCAGGCACACCAGGTTTTCATATAAGGTTCAAGATAATCATTAAGTAATCGAGCTGCCTAAGAAAACAAGTCAACTCTTCAAGGGAAAGATAATAGAATGCAGAGTCTTCATAGTGATTTTTCCACAATGTTGAGTGCAAAAAACCCTCCATTATTATAAATTTGAAAAAACACCCAAGAAAATATGGCCCATAACCAGGAAAAAAGTTTAATGAAAGCCAACTCCAAGATAACTCATGTATTGAATTTAATAGACAAAGACTTTGAATTGACTATTATGAATATATTCAAAGAAAGAAGGGGAAATATTACCTTATTAAGGGCAGAGGGAAAATCTTAGGAGAGAATTTTAGAGTTTAAAGAAGAACCAAATGGAAATTCTTGAACTGAAAATGAAATGTTCAGTGGAAAATTCACTGGGTGATTTTAACAGCAGATTGGAGATGGAAGGAAAAAGTTTATAGTCTTCAGAATGAAAATTCACTCAAACCAGCCTTGGTCTAAATTTCCTCAGTGATCTCTGCTGAAAGATTTGGAATCATTTTGGAAGTAATTTACTCATTTTTATTTGTTGTACTCAGCCAATCTCTAGGGCCTGTTGATCTTGTCTTTAAAATACTTTTCATATAGGAGATTTTTATTTCTATTTCTACTTCCCCAGTTCCAAGATGTCATTCTCTTGTGCCTGTTGCTGCTGCTGCTGCTATAGCCAACATTCTGGTCTCTAATCCTTTTAGTATAATTTTCAGTCCATCTAGTCTTACTGCTTTAATTATTTATTCATTGAACAGATATTTATAAATCACCTAATCTGTTTCTGATATGCATCTCTATTCTGTTTTGAAATCTTTAGTAGTTCTGATTTTCCTTCAGTAGGAAGTCTAAATTTCAAGTCTTCTATACTCACTTCTTCATCCTCCATTAATTATTCCAGTCATATTTCTGCTTGTCATAAACACTGTAGTAGACTTATGGCCAGCCACTAATGGAATGCCAACCACTGATGGAACCACTTAACTATGGGAATCCCTGCCTTATGAAGCAGAACTACACCCCTGTTGTAGAAACTGAAGATACCAGATAGTCACCTTTCCTGCCTCCCTTGCAGTGTCATCATCTCTCATAGCATGTAATCTAGGTTCTCTCTTTTGGACATACTTCTCCTAGACTCTGAATCATAAGATAGAGATACTGAGTGATATGGCCCTCACAGAATGCACTGTAACATGTGGTGGCAGTGGCAACACCCATCCAGTTTCCAGAGGCATCAGTGATGGTATCTGGACGCAACAGTGCGTCCTAAGGTGTTTGTGTCCATCAATGGGTACATTAGAATCTCCTAGGACAGGTCTTGCATTACATTTTTGGTCATTGACTCTGGCTGCTTAACCTCTAAACCTAGTTCTAGTGAGTTTTGTGATCTCTCTGAATCCTTAAATTAGCCAGAGTTGTTTTCTCATTGGATGTGGCTTAGAATTTTGACTGAACACATGCACACACATCCTACCCTAGACAGGTTACTCTTCTCATCCCAAGAGCATGCAGAACTCATCCTGGTCTGCGTGCTTGGCTGAGGTCATTGTAAACAGTAGGAATTCCTCCATTTTCTGTGTCTCTGTTTAAATCCTGCACACTTCCAAGCTCCAGTGCTTCAAAGAGATCTTTTTCCCTAGGCTTGAATAATCACTGTCTTCTCTGTCATTCACATCTTAACCCTAGGTTACATACAATTTTTTGTTCTTCATGAACTTTAAATATGTAATAACTTTCATTGTTTATAAAAGAGACTACAGCACATACCCTAGATGCTCATATCCCTCATCTTGCTTAGCACTGTGTTCAGAACATTATAGTTATTCACTGTGCCTTAAAAGGAGGATGAATTTTATGAAGGATTTTGCTTTTAGTAGTGTTTTGTAAGTACCAGTAATATCCAGGATAATGTTAAAACATGACAGCCTTTGTGTAGGAAGATGGCATGTTGACTGGTTGAAACCATCTGACATGAGTGCATTCAGTTTCTTACATTCCCATCACAATATTTCCCAAGGGCCCTAGTGTTTTTTCTTGTTCTTCTTGCCTCAGAGGAAGAAGTATGACTCTTTATACCTTGACCCTCTTCCAACTCTTTTGAAATCTTATTCTGTTAATCTTTTCCCCATCCATATTCTCTTTTCCTTGGGACTGCTTCTCTGTACTAAAACAACAACAAAAGTTCTCATAATCTAGTTCTCTTTTCTATTACCTTTCAAGTTGCTGAATCCTTTCCATCTTTTCATGTCCAGATTTACTGACACAATGATCTTGCTGAATATGTCACTTATCCCCATCCTGTCACTTCTTGGCACCTCACAAGACTTTTTTTCCTCCCCACTTTGTGAAGCTGCTTTCATGAGGGCTCCCCCAAACCTTGCTCTGTCAGTTACTTAAAACCACAAAGATTAGCCTCTCAGTATGTGTTACACAGACAACTGCTGCAATGTTGGGAGTGGCCTGGGGATGCGCCCCATGACAGCATCACTCTTAGATCCAGGCTGATAAAGTAGCCCATATCTGGAACGTTGCAGGTTGCTTTGGCAAAGGAAAAGAGAATTCCACAGGGTTTCGTACTCGCAAATTACATTTTTCTCACCTGGAAATGAGACATGTCACTTTTGCTGAAACTCATTGGCCAGAACTAGTCACATGGCCCAATCTAATTAAAGGGGTCCGTTGAGGAAGTACAAGCTCTCTGTGCTCAGAAGGAAGAAAAATGGAACTATTCAGGGAACTACCAGGTCTCCTTATTATCAAATAGATTTTTCTCTCTTCATTCTTCTTTATCTTCTGCAGCTTTTGATATTATTGACTTACTTACCCCTTCTTACGACTACAGATCTTCCTCAACCTATGACCAGATTACCTCCTGATAAGTTCCTTGTAAATTGAAATTATCTTATGTTGAAGATGCTTTTTAATACTCTTAGTCTACCGGGCATTATAACATAGCCAGCCTACCTTAAATGTGCTCAGCACTTACATTAGCCTACAGTTGGGCAGAATCATCTAACACAAAGCCCATTTGATAATAAAGTGTTGGATATTTCGTGTAATTTATTGAATACTGTACTAGAAGTGAAAAGCAGATGGAGTGGGTACAGAAAGGTTATAAGTGTATTGAGTGTTTACCCTCATAGTCACGTGACTAACTGGGAGCTGTGGATTGCCGCCACTGCCCAACAACAGGAGGGGTATCACACTGGCTGTCACTAGCCTGGGTAAAGATCAATACTGAAAATTTGAAGTACTGTCTTTACTGATGCAAACTGCTTCTGCACCATCATAAAGTAGAAAAAAAAATCGTAAGTTGGGGGCATCTTTAAAGCCTGTTTATGAATCTGGTTTAGTATTTAGCCAGAACTTCAAACTCACTATATATAAACACAAATTCATCATCATCATTTACCTTTCTGACTCCTCCTGGCTCATTGCATCCCTTTTATTTCTAGTCTTTATTTCTGCTTATGATACTGCCATTACCCCTATCCCTGGATTTTGAATCCTCATATATTTTTAATTTCCCTTCCTTCAGTAATTTCTTCCATCTGATCCACTGCCAAATCCTGGCAGTTTCCATTTTCCTGGTATTTTCTGAATCTGTTTCTGTTCGCACTGAGATCTTGGATATAGCTCTTGGGAGAGCCTCATTTTCTTTGCTCTTGTCCCACGCCCCTCTCCATGGTTTGCCACGCCACAATCAGTGTAGTCACTGAACTCTATTCAGGTTATTGCTGTTTTAAAAATTTCCACTAGTTCTCTGTTTCCTTTTTTTTTTTTTAAGGATTTTTTTTTTTTTGATGTGGATCATTTTAAAAATCTTTTTTGTATTTGTTACGTTATTGCTTCTGTTTTATGTTTCGGTATTTTGGCCGTAAGGCATGTGGGATCTTAGCTCTCTGACTAGGAATCGAAGCTGCACCTCCTGCATTTTGGAAGGTGACGTTTTAACTCTGGGAGCCACGGAAGTTCTTACTAATTCTCTGTTTCTTAAAAGATAAAGTTTATTTATGTAGTATTCAAGGCCTTCTACTATTTAGTTTTTACTTATTTTCTAGACTTTTCTCTCAATTTTTCCTATAAGCCCCAGACCAGAATTCCTTTTTTCCATTAAGTCATTTTTGATCACACTAGGTGAATATGAACTCTCTGTCCTTTGTAAGACTGTGGAGCTTTTAAAATTTCATGGTTTATCATAAACCCTATTTTAGGGCTTCCCTGGTGGTTCAGATGGTAAAGAATCTACCTGCAATGCAAGAGACTTGGTTTGATTCCTGGGTTGGGAAGATTCCCTGGAGAAGTGAATGGCTCCCCACTCTTCTTACATTCTTCTTGCCTGGAGAATTCCATAGACAGAGGAGCCTGGTGGGCTGCAGTCCATGGGATTGAAGAGAGTCAGACACGACTGAGAAACTGAACTTTCACTTTTGCTTTTCATTATGCCTATTAATTACTTCTTGCTTGTATTGTAGTTTCTTTTTTATATGTCTCAGCCTTAATGTTTGACTTTAGTTCTTTGTTGGACAAGACTGCTCCTGAAGTCGAATGGCAGATTAAAACTGCTCTGCTCACCTTAGTTTTCTTCTTATCTACCACTGACCTGACATATTACATTGCACAGAGCAGATGTGGGGTATTAATTGCTGAGTGAATGACCCACTAATTTCCCAATAATCTCTAAACAATGATGGTGACCTTCCTTGAGCTACCCACACTCTTTCTCTAAATATTCTCTTGAGCTCACTGGCATGTTTTTTTTACATGGCTGGCTGGGTTTAGGAGTTTCATCTGCATCTGTGGAATGGTGGTTTTTGTGTAAGTGAAGTTAATTGGCTCATGTGGAGATTGAATCCACAGCCTTGGCCTCATTAGCACTTTGTTCTAATCAGTTGAGCTTTCTGGCCCAGTGCTATAAAATATCCACAAAAGACATAAATATAGGTACGTTTTAACCGGGCTCATGCTTTTCCCTGTGTACTGTGGCAGGGGTGAAAATTAGTTGCCTATGAAGCTTAGACAATTGGTTTAAATTGAATCGTGGAATTCAATTTTGAATGAATGAATGAATGAATTTAATTGAGTCAGAATAGGCTAATTAAAAGCGATGGAGCAGATTGAGCCTTTGAAATACATAAGAAAGACACTTTTGTGTGATGTTTTGCACTTTGCGCACTTCAAAAATGCTAGACAACTACTCAGTGGGACTTGAAAATTTTTGAAGAAACTGCCTAAATGCCCCAAAGTGGTCCGGCACCACAAGAAATTTCTCTAAAGCCCAAACTTGCAAGCTTTTTTTGGAGCAAAACTTGAAAGCAGCTGCAGGTTGGTCATGTTGACTTGGGCGGGGTGGGGGGTGGGGGCACAGTCTTGAGCCACAGCTGTGAAGAGCGGCTTTGATGAGGGACTTTGGAACAGTGTTAACATGGCAGCGCTTTAAAGTTAGCAGGCTCATGCTGTGGGCTAGGAAGGTACCTGATGGGGAGGGACAGGCATGGCTGACTTGTCTATAATCTATTGCTTTGTCTAGTCATGGCAGACAGTCTAGGGCAGTCAAAGGGCCAGATCATAACTTACCTCCAAAAATCAGAGGGTAGAAACCGACATGAGGGACCCGGCACCTGGTCTGAGTTAAATGGATTTTAAAAAAGCCCACTGTTATTTATTTGCCTGCTGTGTGTATTTCAAACTATGTTTATTTCATTGTCCTGAAAGAGCTCATTAACTTATATCCTAAGTTGAAATTTTAAATATTTATCATGGATATATTAGTTGGTTTGTTTATATGCCACCTTGTTACTGATTTAGTATGGAGCTGGAAATACATGTCTAAATTTGACATAGTTGTAATTTTGCTCCAGGATAATAATTGCCAATTTTTTCCCCCTCACATACTTGAAATATTGAGAATTGATGTATTTGAAGTAATTGTGTTCTGAATGTGGTGCTCCGAGGGCATCATCACTGTCTCTGAAAGGTGAACTTGTGTATTTGAGGGCCCTCTGAACAGGTCTGAGAAGTTTGTGATATGAAAATGTGCATTAAGCTCAGGCCTTGGGGGAAAGGTCAGTCTAGGCTTTTGAGAGAAAACATTTGAAAGGGTTGGGGGTTGGGTAATCTCCATGAAAGAAAATAATTGGCAGAAAGTATTCTTGAAAAGAAGTTTTGGTGGAAATTTTAAGATACAGCAAGGAAGATGAAGGTCTGTCTTTGTTTCCTGTAAGGAAGAGTTTAACTGAGAAGAGTTTGATAACCACACTGCCGCAAATATAATTTCTTTGTTATTAGTTTATTTTTCCTGGTTATAAAAGTAATCAATGGTCATTGTAGAAAAATGAGAAGTTGCTAACCTAATTTCAAACAAAAGGCTGAAATAAGCTTAAGAGGAAAATGAAATTAGACAAAACATAATAGCTTTTAATACAGTATCCTTTATACTAAGTGCATCAAAAGAGTATTAGGAAGAAAGCTTATGTTGATCAAAATTTGACCACAACAGACCTTCTTTCCTGAAATCTCTACTGGCTGGTGTTGATTCTGTTTCTGAATTGTGGGTGACAGCCACAGGTGGGTGGGCTTGGGAGCTGATTTGTGGACAACAGCTCTCTGTCTGCATGTGATTCTGACAGGAACCTCCTCTTCTGCCTTTCAGTGTCACTGGACTTTTCCTTCTAGGCAGAAACCAGCAGAACTCTTCACAGCAGAGCTCCCTGTTAAGAGACTGCAGAGTCATCCATTCTGTGGGCACTTCAGTGTTCTCTCTCAAAAGGACATTTACATTTACATTTACATTTACAGCCAGGCCTGTCGCTCTATGAGCACAAAACAGGGTGCTTTTCTTCTGAGCTGTGCTGTTTGAGTCACCAATTTTATTTTAAAATCTGCCCAGTGGACTAGATGCTACAAAGAAGATGCAAAGTGTTTTCTATCCAATAAACATATATAAGTACATAGCAACAGATGAACAAAATTTACTTCCCTTGAACTATGTATTTTTATATATACACACACATACACACACATATATATGTATATATAGCAGTAAGTCTTGTAAAGGACTAGGACTAGGTGGAGGGTTTTATTTTTATTTGATTTATTTTTTTATTGGAGTATAATTGCTTTTCAGTGTTGTATTAGTTTCCACTGTACAATAAAGTGAATCAGCTCTATGTATACATATATTCCCTCCATTTTGGATCTCCCTCCCACCTCCCCCCCATCTCACCTGTCTAGGTCATCACAGAGTACTGAGCTGAGCACCCTGTGATACCCAGCAGCTTTTCCCTAGCCATCTGATTTACACACGGTAGTATATGTGTTAGCACTACTCTTCCAATTCATCCCACCCTCCCATTAACCCCTCTACGTCCCATGTCCATTCTCTATATCCGTGTCTCTATTCCTACCCTGCAAATAGGTTCATCAGTACCATTTTTCTAGATGGTGGAGGGTTTTTAAATGCTGTGTATTTAGGACTGGTAGATATTTTATTGAAGTCTTTCTCTCTGACACTTAATCTAATTATGAGTTAATTGAAACAAACGATTTTCTGTCTAAAAGAGCTTGGAATAAAAGGCTCTGACCAAACAGTAGTTTTCACTGAAAATAGTGAGGTCTTTGTCTTTCCTTTCCTTAGAACTCATTTCTCAATTGCAGTGAAACACTGCTAATATACCTGTATTTGCAGTGAGATGTTATAGCTCAGTGTCAGAAGAGTAAGATGAAAAAAGAGAATAGTTCTTTGGGTAACAAGTGCAAATGAATGAGTTTATTACCTAATGAATGTTTTTTAAAGAGAATGTCAGAAGTGGATTGTTGCTGTGACTAATGGTAATTCATCTTTGAGGTGCTTTCAAGTAGTGAAACTATGACTTCTTTGTTTTGTGATCAAAATAAAACCAAAATTTGCAGGTGCAATAGGGTATGTCATTAGACTTTGCTTCTGAGTATTTTCTCCTTAAGGTAGCTTTTATATTGAAAGTTTAGAATAAAACAGTCTTGTGATGAAGGAGGAGCGATTAATACAAGGAAAATGTTGGTTCCGGAGTTGTTCTATTAGCAAAACTTTCACATAGTGAGAAACTCTTAAACTGGAGCCTGGGTCCTGCTGTGGTTTTAATGTGATTAAAACTATCCCAGGATACACCTCAAGAGGCTGGGTCAGTTGTGGTTGATGTTTTACCTTCTTTTAAATAAATGTTGAGCAAATATCATTTGACCTGAAAACCAAGACTGGTTAGATTCCCAGCATATAGCCAGATTGTAATCAATTTCCAGCTCTTGTGTTAAGGAAGAAGCTTTGATATTTTTGTTTACCTAACTAGCTGCTTCCTGTTTATAGAAGTCCATTTTTTTTTTTAAAAGCCATAAATTGTATCTGGCTAAAATCTATTTGGGTGAAAAACAGCGTGTGTACATAATGAGTTATTTGTATGGCACAAACAAGATAATTGGTGTCAGATGATTAACCCCCAAATCGATTTTTATAAATGCAGTAACAGAGAGTAACTTTGGACTGCTGAGCATAAACAGGCACACAAAACAACAAAGATAAAAACAATTAAGAGCCTATAAAACAGAGAGCAAGCAGGTCCCGAGTATAATAAGCTGCAGAGCAATGGCTTACAGCATAATTATCTGATGGTCATATTTGTCAAGTTTCTAGTGAGAAGTATCTCACTAGAGTATCTCACAAGTATCTCACTCTAAAATAGCTTATAGAGTTTGACTGAAATGTATAGGAATTTGAGAAAAGGTTCATTTCAGTTCAGTTCAGTTGCTCAGTCATGTCTGATTCTTTGTGACCCGGTGGACTGCAGCATGCCAGGCTTCCCTGTCCATCACCAACTCCCAGAACTTACTCAAACTCATGTTCATCATGTCGGTGATGCCATCCAACCATCTCATCCTCTGTTGTCCCCTTCTCCTCTTGCCTTCAACTTTTCCCAGCATCAGGGACTTTTCCAATGAGTCAGTTCTTCACATCAGGTGGCCAAAGTATTGGAGCTTCAGCTTCAGTATCAGTCCTTCCAATGAATATTCAGGACTGATTTCCTTTAGGATGCACTGGTTGGATCTCCTTGCAGCCCAAGGGACTCTCAAGAGTCTTCTCCAACACCACAGTTAGAAAGCATCAATTCTTCAGCGTTCAGCTTTCTTTGTAGTCCAATTCTCACACCCATACATGACTACTGGAAAAATCATAGCTTTGACTAGACAGACCTTTCTTGGCAAAGTAATGTCTCTGCTTTATAATATGTTGTCTAGGTTGGTCATAGCTTTTCTTCCAAGGAGAAAGCATCTTTTAATTTCATGGCTGCAGTCACTATCTGATTTTTGGAACCCTCCAAAATAAAGTCTCTCATTGTTTCCATTGTTTGCTCATCTATTTGCTATGAAGTGATGGGACTGGATGCCATGATCTTAGTTTTCTGAATGTTGAGTTTTAAGCCAACTTTTTCACTGTCCTCTTTCACTTTCATCAAGAGGCTCTTTAGTTCTTCTTCACTTTTTGCCTTGAGGGTGGTGTCATCTGCATATCTGAGGTTATTGACATTTCTCCCGGCAATCTTGACTCCAGCTTGTGCTTCATCCAGCCCAGCGTTTCTCATGATGTACTCTGCGTATAAATTAAATAAGCAGGGTGACAGTATAAAGCCTTGACATATTCCTTTTCCTATTTGGAACCAGTCTGTTGTTCCATGTCCAGTTCTAACTGTTGCTTCTTGACCTGTGTATAGATTTCTCAGAAGGCAGGTATAAGGTGGTCTGGTATTCCCATCTCCTTAAGAATTTTCCACAGTTTGTTTGATCCACATAGTCGAAGGCTCCGGCGTAGTCAATAAAGAAGAAAAGGTGATACTATGCAATTAGCTCATTGTTTGCCCTGGTGATAAACTCTTCAGAATGGTCCCACGAGCTCTCCTCTGCTAGGATGAGATTTTAAACTATTCTGCACAACCAAAAAGGCTGTGCTGACTTGGCTTCTGCCTTTTGATTCTGGCTTCGTTTTTCCAAGGGGCTTCCCCTAAGCTTGTTTCTTGGTCTAGGTAAGTCCTACATTTTGCTTAAGAATCATTTCAGGAACGTCCTTCATTGGAAAACTTCTTTTGTCTTTTTTTGCCAACATGGCACCATTCAGCCATAATGGTTATTACTGAAATTTCCATATAGTAGGTACATTACGTTGGGGTCATAAACTGCTTATTTATTCCTTCCAGAGTGTGCATGTCAGTTAGAGAGTTAAGGTTACGACTCTATACTCATAGTTTTCTGGTATTTTATTCTCGGAAGAAAGCTATTCAAGAGAGGGTAAGTGGAAGCAACATCTCAGAAGCAGTCTTGCTGGCTGTGTAGCCCAAAGAAGGAGATTTTAGGGGAAGAATAAAGACAAACTAACCTTCATTTTAGAGTTTCTTTTAGAGTGGTATTTTAAACACTTTGTTGATCCAGCTTTTCCCCTTAGTAATATCAACAGCATTTAATTAAAATTTGACTAGGTGGTGAAAAACTGCTAGATTATGGTGTTTTCCCCCTAGGTATGAGCATTTAACTTTGTGATCTCATTTTTTCTTTTAATTTCTTTGGAGAATTCATAGATTTCTGTAGATCTTCAAATGTTAAGTCATTTTTTCTAATACTGTAGAATTCTTCTTAAACCCTCCTGAGTACAGTTGCTTGCACTGTACCTGTTTGACCATTACAAACTCATGTAGGAAAAGGCCTCTGGATTACTGCTTGAATATGCATTCAGTTCGTTCATAAGATAATATATGTCCATATCTTTCTCATCTGCATTTAGCTATTTAGCTGTAGCCTTGGCAGCATCAAAAAATGAAACACTGATTTCCCCCTCCCCCATATTTTGGAAGGAGTTGGAGGTTGAAGAAGGGAGGAAGCAAGTGGAATTTTGGCGCAGGTTCAATCAGTGAAGTCTTTCAGGGAGCATTTCCTATATACTTGTAAGGCTTCTTGTATAATGTCCTAACTCCCTCTGAGAGGGGAGGAGATGATTTGAAATTCTGTTAAATTCTGCATGGAAGCTAGTGGTTGGGGCCAAAAAGAAAAAATGCAGACTTCTTTTCTTTATGGTCTTTAACACTATAAAAAAAATGACAACCATATCATGTACTGTGTTTACAGGGCTGGTTTTTTATAAAGCTCTTTGTCTCACCTTATCTCATCTGACAGGGAAGAGACATCAGGTCTAAAAGTAAATCCCTCAGAATGTTTATTTGTTTTTCATAAGGGTTTGAAAACTATTATATAGTTTGCTTCTCTGATGGCTCTGCAGATAAAGAATCTGTTTGCCAAGGTGGGAGATTCAGGAGATGCTGGTTCCTGGGTTAGGAAGATCCCTTGCAGGAGGAAATGGCAACCCATTCCAGTATTCTTTCCCGGGAAATCCCATGGACAGAGGAGCCTGGTGGGCTACAGTCCAAAGGGTCACGAAGAATCAGGCATGACTGAGCAACTGAACATATAGTTTGCAGTTATGAGAAAACATAGGTCACTTGTCCCAAAGTGTGCATTCACTGGAAATAAGAAATATCCCCCTGACAGTTTTTTTCTTTTTTTTTCTGTCATCAAAGAACTTAAAATTCTAACAAATAATAACTTAGAGTCAACGACTATTTTAGAAAGAAACTGAAGCAGTTGCTTTGTAGGGAAATTTGTAGGAAAGATCAGCCATATAGGGTTGGATCCCTAGGTCGGAGGATCCCTAGGAGGAGGGCATAGCAACTCACTACAGTATTCTTGCCTGGAGAATCCTGTGAAGAGAGGAACCTGGTAGGCTGTTTAGTCTATAGGGTCACAAGAGTTGGACATGACTGAAATGACTTAGCACACACACACACGCACATAGTGGGAACTAGATAGCTTCAGTTCAGTCGCTCAGTAGTGTCCGACTTTTTGTGACCCCATGAATCGCAGCACGCCAGGCCTCCCTGTCCATCACCAACTCCCGGAGATTACTCAAACTCATGTCCATCGAGTTGGTGAAGCCATCCAGCCATCTTATCCTCTGTTGTCCCCTTCTCCTCCTGCCTCCAATCCCTCCCAGCATCAGGGTCTTTTCCAATGAGTCAACTCTTTGCATCAGGTGGACAAAGTATTGGAGTTTCAGCTTCAGCAACAGTCCTTCCAATGAACACCCAGGACTGATCTCCTTTAGGATGCACTGGTTGGATCTCCTTGCAGTCCAAGGGACTCTCAAGAGTCTTCTCCAACACCACAGTTCAAAAGCATCAATTCTTCGGCTCTCAGCCTTCTTCACAGTCCAACTCTCACATCCATTCATGACCACTGGAAAAACCATAGCCTTGACTAGACGGACCTTTGTTGGCAAAGTAATGTCTCTGCTTTTTAATATGCTATCTAGGTTGGTCATAACTTTCCTTCCAAGGAGTAAGCGTCTTTTAATTTCATGACTGCAGTCACCATCTGCAGTGATTTTGGAGCCCAAAAAAACAAAGTCAGCCACTGTTTCCACTGTTACCCCATCTATTTGCCATGAAATGAGACATCTTACTTTACTTCATTTATTCATTAGCTACATGTGAAGGAACTAGTGCTTACTAAGCACTGTGTCACTAAGGCTTGAGACCTAGTTTTTGCCATTAGGGATCTTAGAGGCTAACATGGAGAAACCAACAGACATCTGTGATGATGTTATTTGAAATGTTTCATTACTTCTTTGTTGTGCATTATAAGGAGAAATTGTGAAAAACCTTTAAATGGGCAAATATTGTGTGTCTGCTTGCTACAAAGTGTGCTGTTATCTTCACATGGTCAATTTGTTTAGAATTTGACAGTTTGCTCTTTAGAACTTCAGAATTTTCCATCCATCCATCCATCCATCCATTTAATTAGCAAATATTTATTCAGTACCTTCCATGTACTAAATAATGTTCCGGGCCCTGGTGATCAAGTGGTGAATAAAATAGAAAAAACCCAGCTGCAGTGGTACTCACATTTTGGTGACTAAGTCCTTAAAAAAAATGTGCATATGTAGAATATATAAGATATTAGATATAGAATATATCTTATAATATATAAGATATATTATAATATCTTATATAAGATTATAAGATGAGATATTATCTGGAATATATTATATATGTATATAATATATATATTATATAATATAAGATATTATCTAGAATATATTATATATATAGAATATATAAGATTAAATATAGATATATCTTATAATATATAAGATATTATAAGATATAAGATATTATCTAGAATATATTAGATAATATATAAGATATAAGATAGTGATGTATATAAGGAGAAAAAACTTGCACGGAATGAGGTTAGGAAGTGTGTGTGTGTGTGTGTGTGTGTGTGTGTAGATGGAGAGTGGTGGTCGAGATGTTTTGATAATGTGACTCGAAAAAGCATCACCTAGAAGGTGATCTTGAATTACCTTTAGGTTTTAGATTCCTTCTGGTCTTCCCTCCTCTATTTGTCACTTCTGCACATGACACATATTCCTTTGGAGATAGTTCTTCTGTGGGTACCCATTTCATCAAATAGGGGCTCAGCTCAGAGTTCTGCAGGAAATGACTTTCACATCTTTTAGAAAGATTTTGCTGTTTGACAATTCTTGTTGCATGTTGAAATGTTGTTTTGACACCTTGGAAAGGGTACTAGTCATCTCTTAATAAAACCGGATCACTGTAGTGGACCTCAACCTCAACTTTTTTTTTTTTTTTTCTTGAGCTAAAAAAACCCTGCCCAACTCAAAGGCTCAGAGCTTTCTAGGGGCAATTTGAATTCAGCTTTGAGGGTAAACTGCTCTTTTGTTTTAAGAAAATGTCTTGACTAAGGCTTTTAGATATGCAAATGAAAGGCTTTTTTCAAGAACCTTTCTTTTTCTTCCCTGCTAAGAGTTGGGGAAGGCCTGAAGGTGGTGCAGTAACTGGAAGCAGATGTTTCAGAGGGAGATGCTGAGAGTTCTGTGTGGTCATAAAAGTCAAGAGTATCCTTTATGTTTTCTTTGGAGAATTTTCCCCCCCCCTCACACACATATAGACCCTCTAGTCTCTGAAAGTTATTGTTTTTTCTTGTGGGGACTGAGTATATATTATTACTCATAGCTGTGTCTAAGCACTTGCTAAAGATTGTGTGCTAAGTTGCTTCACTTGTGTCTGACTCTCTGTGACCCTATGAACTGTAGCCCTCCAAGGCCCCTCTGTCCATGGGATTCTCCAGGTAAGAATACTGGAGTGCGTTGTACCCTCCTCGAGGGGATCTTCCCGAGATTGAACCCGTGTATCTTGCATGTCTAGCATTGGCAGGCAGGTTCTTTTACCACTAGTGCCACCTGCCAAAGATTAGGGAAAAGATATTATTACAGGAAAAAGGATGCAAATAGACACCACAAACTTGGGGGAGGGGTACCTTAAAAATGAATTGACTGAAGTTGTTGAAGCTTACTATCCTGGATTGTTCCATTGAAGCCCCACAAAAGGATGTTATCAAAAAATTGAACAGCTTTAGGGCTTCCCTGGTGACTCAATGGTAAAGAATCCACCTGTCAATTTAGGAGACACAGGTTCCATCCCTGATCCAGGAAGATCCTACCCACATGTCTCTGAGCAACTAAGCCCATGCACCACACTATTGAGCCTGTGCTCTGTAGCCCGGGAACCGCAACTGCTGAAGCAGGAGCAGCCTAGAGCCTGTGTTCTGAAACAAGAGAAACCACCACAATGAAAAGCCTGCACACCATGGCTAGAGTAGCCCCTCACCCCCTCGCCGAAGTTAGAGAAAAGCCGGTACGGCAACAAGGGCCCAGCACAGCCAAAACTTCATAACGTAAATTTAAAAATACATATTGAATAGCTTTAGACTTTAGAAAATATGCAATTATTGAGTTGTCGTGGATTGTTGTGTTACAACTCTCGGGGCAAGAATAACCCCCAGTGGGCTGAAATGGTGTGTGTGTGTGTGTGTGTGTGTGTGTATGTGTGCTTGGTTATATCTGACTCTTTGTGGTCCCATGGGCTGTATCCCACCAGGCTTCTCTGCCCATGGAATTTTCCAGGCAAGAATACTGGAGTGGGGTGCCGTTCCCTTCTCCAGGGGATCTTCTTGACCCAGGGATCGAACCTGCGTCTCTTAATGTCTACCTGCTTTAGACGTAAGTAGGTAGGTTGATTCTTTACAACTAGCACCACCTGGGAAGCCTTGGAGATGGTATATCCCTTATAATTTACTGTGGGAAGAGGCCAATTCTAGGGTAGAGAAATAAAAATTCTTGGAGGTAAATTTTAGATTCCTCTTCTCTCTGAGTCAGGTAACAGTTTTGCCTGGACTGTGGGTTATCAGCAGAGTTCTTAAACCTTCCCCATGGTGGAAGGGGTGAACTGACATCAGTTACCTGGAGAAATCGTGGAGGCTAGGCAAGAGGTTCTGAATCTGAGTTTGTATTTTTAGTTTCAGAAGAAGAGTGGTTACTTTGGGTAGCAGTTAAACCACTCTTTGTTGTCTTAGTCTCTTAATTATTCTTTGTCTCCTTTAAATATGTGGGGCTGGTTCTGAGTTGTGGAGAACTGGGGACTGGATGGGCTCTCCTGTGCTTAAGGAGCAGGGACAGCAGTGTCATGGTGGTCACAGTGGGGTCAGGTATGCCCAGCAGAGCAGCCTTGTCATGAAGGAATTCATGACAGTTCAACCTACAGTTGCACCAGATGTGGTGAGGATTTAATTTCTGAAACTGAAACTGGTGGGAGCATGAGCTCTTATTAGTTGACACTGAAAAACATGACCTGCTTTTGGTGTTCTGTGTCTCTCAGGCCTGTGACATATTTACTTATTCAACAAACATTTATTGAACTCCTGATCTGTGCCAGGTGCTGTTTATGTGCTTGAGAGATACCCATGAGCAAAGCAGGCACAGTGACTGAGCTCATGGAGGCAGACAGTAAATAAGCAAATTATGTAGTAGAGTTGGAAGGTAATGAATGCTGCAAGAAAAAGGTAGAGTAGGTGAGGTAACGTGGAAGTAAAGGGAGTCAGGAATGCGGCGGTGAGGAGTTGTTGATTGTTTTATTTTTATTTTATTTATCTTATTTTATTTTTTGGCCGTGCCATACAGCTTGTGGGATCTTAGTTCCTTGACAAGCGATCGAACCCAGGCCCTGGAAGTGAAAGTGTCAGTTTCTAACCAATGATGCATGCATGATTAAGTTGCTTTAGTCATTTCTGAGTCTAGGAACCCTGTGGACCATACCCCTCTGTCCATGGGATTCTGTAGGCAAGAATACTGGAGTGGGTTTCCATTTCCTTCTTCAGGGGATCTTCCTGACCCAGGGATTGAACCCATGTCTCTTAGTCTCCTGCATTGGCAGATAATGGGGATCAGCTGAGTAATTATCTAGAAGAGTGTTCCATGCAGGGACAGTAGCCAGAGCAAAAGCCCTGAGGTCAGTATGGTAGGCTGAATTATGTAACCTCCCCCACCCCCCAAAATATGTTCGTGTCATAATGCCCAGAATCTGTGAATCTTATCTTATATGGCAAAAGGGACTTTGCAGATGTGATTAAATTAAGGATCATAAAATGGGGAACTTATCCAGATTATTAAAATGGACCCAGTGTAATCACAACCTCTCTTATAAGAAGCACAGTGAGAGGTCTGAGTCAGAGATGACATGATGATGGGAATAGGGGTTGGAATGATGCATCGTAAAGTTGGAGGAAGGGGCCACAAGCCAAGAAGCTCAAGTGGCCACTTAGAAACTGAAAAAGGCAAGACAATGGGCTTTTCCCTGAAAGCCTCTGGAGGGAACCAGGACTGCTGACCACTTGGCTTTAGCCCAGTGAAGCTGATTTCGAACTTTTGACCTCTAGACTGTCAGAGAATGAATTTGTGTTGTTTTAAGCCACTGTGTTTGTGGTAATTTGTTGTAGTGGCAAGAGGAGATTAATATCAGCTGAGTATGTCAAAGATTGTTCAAGCAACAGATAGGCCAGTGTGGAGGGAAAGAGGAAGGGCAAGAGAGATAGCAGTGGTGGGGCTGCTCTCATGAGTTTCATTGAGGTTTTGTGCAGAGGAGTGAAGTGAGATGAGTTTTATAATAGATTCTGTGTGTCTGTGTGTTTTGGAAGAAGGTTGGGGAGCCTAAGGTGGTAGAAGCTTTCCTGGTGGCGCAGTGGTAAAGAATTCACCTGCCAATGCAGGAGATGCCAGAGACGTGGGTTTGATTCCTGGGTCAGAAAGATCCCCTGGAGAAGAAAATGGCAACCCACTCCAGTATTGTTGCCTGAAGATTCCCATGATTAGAGGAGCTTGGCAGGCTACAGACCATGGGGTCTCAGAGTCGGACACGACTCAGTGACTGATATGCAAGGTGGTAGTTCAGTAATCAGAGAGATGATGCTGGATCAGATCAGGGAGGTAGCAGTGGAAGTGCTGAGATTTGCTTTAAAAATAAATCTGACAATATGTCCTGACAGATTGGATGTGGGATATGAGTGAGAGGGTGGTGGGGCAGGTCAGTGATGGCTCCAAGAGATCTGGCCTGAGAAACTGGAATAGAATTACCAGTCAGCTATGCAGAGGAAGCCACAGGTAGAATATGGATCTAAAGTTTGAAAGTTTGAGTTTGGATTAGACATCCAAGTGGAAATACTGAGTGGGCACTCAGTTGTACAAGTTTGGAGTTCAGAGGATGATTTGGGATGGAGTTACAAATTTGGGAGTTGTTGGCAATATAAATACTACTTAAGTGATGGGATTAGATGAGATCACTGATGGGGTCATGGCAGACAAGGAAGAGAAGTGTTAAGGCCTGAAGCATGCCAGTGTTCAAAGAAGAGGAGGGACAGGGAAGAAAAAGAAGAGCAGTGGGTGAGATAGGAGGAAAAGAAACCATTTTCTTATCCAAAAGACAGTAAACTCAAATTTATTAAAATTTTTTTTTATGGCTGTGCTGGGTCTTCATTGCTGTCCACTTTCTCTAGTTGTGGCGAGTGGGGGCTACTCTCTAGTTGTGGGGTGTGGACTTCTCATTGTGGTGGCTTCTCTTCTTGTGGTTTGTGGGCTCTAGAGCATGCAGGCTCAGTAGTTGTGGTGCACGGGCTTATTTGCCCCATGGTTGTGGAGTCTTCCTGGACCAGGGATTGAACCTATGTCCCCTGCATTGGCAGGAAGATTCTTAATCACTGGGCCACCAGGGAAGTCCACCATAAACTTTTGCACTTAAAACACACATCACTCCAGAACCCAAGAAGAGAGGCTACTGTTGGGTATGTTTCTCCATAAGACTTTTGTTTCTGCACAGTTTGTCTTTAGTCCAGGCTGTCTTTAAAAGATATTTGTAGAGTGAACAGCTTTGGAAGATAGGAACAGTATCTCCCTCTAGAGCAGAGAACAGTTACGTTTACTGTCCAGTGTAACGAGAACGGGGCTGTGTTCCTTCCCTGTTGTTTGACCTGAGGCTAAACTATGGTGGGGGTAATGAAGATAATGGGTTTCCTTGGGTTTCCTTGGTGGTACAGAAGGTAAAGCATCTACCTGCAATGCAGGAGACCTGGGTTTGATCCCCCAGGTCGGGAAGATTCCCTGGAGAAGGAAATGGCAACCCACTCCAGTCCTCTTGCCTGGAAAATTCCATGGACAGAGGAGCCTGGTAGGTTATACAGTCGATGGGATAGCAAAGAGTTGCACGTGACTGAGCAACTTCACTTCCTTCAAAAGGTCCCATGCATGCACTGCCGCACTCAGTGCCCCCGACCCTGCACCAGGCCACTGCCAACCCACGCCTCCACTGGAGACTCCTGAACACTCATGGCAAGTCTGGGCCACTCTCCTGTGGGATCACTGCTCCTTTCTCCTGGGTCCTGGTGTGCACAAGGTTTTGTTTGTGCCCTCCAAGAGTCTGTTTCCTCAGTCCTGTGTAAGTTCTGGCGGCTCTATGGTGGGGTTAATGGCGACCTCCTCCTAGAGAGATTATCCCATACCCAGGTCTGCTGCACCCAGAGCCCCTGCGGCAGGCCACTGCCGACCCGTACCTCCACAGGAGACACTCAAACACAGTTCTGACTCAGTTTCCTTGGGGTCTCTGGGTCCTGTTGTGCACAAGGTTTTGTTTGTGCCCTCCAAGAGTCTGTTTCCCCACACTCATGGCCATGGTGGAGACTTCTGACAAAACATGGACCACTGGAGAAGGGAATGGCAAACCACTTCAGTATTCTTGCCTTGAGAACCGCATGAACAGTATGAAAAGGCAAAAAGATAGGACACTGAAAGATGAACTCCCCAGGTCAGTAGGTACCTGATACACTGCTGGAGAACAGTAGAGAAATAACTCCAGAAAGAACGAAGAGATGGAGCCAAAGAAAAAACAACACCCAGTTATGAATGTGACTGGTGATGGAAGTAAAGTCTGATGCTGTAAAGAGCAATATTGCATAGGAACCTGGAATGTTAGGTCTGTGAATCAAGGTAAATTGGAAGTGGTCAAACAAGAGATGGCAAGAGTGAATATCAACATTTTAGGAATCAGCAAACTGGAATGGGTGAATTTAACTCAGATGACTGTTATATCTAGTACTGTGGGGAAGAATCCCTTAGAAGAAATGGAGTAGCCCTCATAGTCAACAAAAAGTTCAAAATGCAGTTCTTGGGTGCAATCTCAAAAACAACAGAATGATCTCTGTTCATTTCCAAGGCAAACCATTCAATATCACAGTAATCCAAGTTTATGCCCCAACCAGTAATGCTGAAGAAGCTGAAGTTGAGTGGTTCTATGAAGAACTACAAGACCTTCTAGAATTAACACCCCTAAAAGATGTCCTTTTCATTATAGGGGACTGGAATGCAAAAGTAGGAAGTCAGGAGATATCTGGAGTAACAGGCAAATTTGGCCTTGGAATACAGAGTGAAGTAGGGCAAAAGCTAACAGAGTTTTGGCAAGAGAACACACTGGTCATAGCAAACACCCTTTTCCAACAACACAAGAGAAGACTCTACACATGGACATCACCAGATGGCCAACACTGAAATCAGATTGATTATATTCTTTGCAGCCAAAGATGGGGAAGCTCTGTACAGTCAGCAAAAACAAGACCAGGAGCTGACTGTGGCTCAAATCATGAACTCCTTATTGCCAAATTCAGACTGAAATTGAAGGAAGTAGGGAAAACCACTAGACCATTCAGGTATGACTTAAATCCCTTACGATTATACAGTGGTAGTGACAAATAGATTCAAGGGATTAGATTTGATAGACAGAGGGCCTGAAGAACTGTGGACAGAGGTTCGTGATATTGTACAGGAAGCAGTGATCAAGACCATCCCCAAGAAAAAGAAATTGAAAAAGGCAAAATGGTTGTCTGAGGAGGCCTTACAAATAGATGAGAAAATAGAGAAGCTAAAGGCAAAGGAGAAAAGGAAAGATATACCCATTTGAATGCAGAGTTCCAAAGAATAGCAAGGAGAGATAAGAAAGCCTTCCTCAGCGTTCAGTGCAAAGGAACAGAGGAAAGACTAGAGATCTCTTCAAGAAAATTAAACATACCAAGGGAACATTTCATGCAAAGATGGGCACATTAAAGGACAGAAATGGTATGGACTTAACAGAAGCAGAAGATACTAAGAAGAGGTGGCAAGAATACACAGAAGAACTATACAAAAAAGATCTTCATGATCCAGATAATCATGATGGTGTGATCACTCACCTAGAGCCAGACATCCTGGCACACAAAATCAAGTGGGCCTTAGGAAGCATCACTATGAACAAAGAAAGTAGAGGTGATGGAATTCCAGTTGAGCTATTTCAAATCTGAAAAGATGATGCTGTGAAAATACTACACTCAATATACCAACAAATTTGGAAAACTCAGCGGTGGCCACGAACTGGAAAAGATCAGTTTTTATTCCAATCCCAAAGAAAGGCAATGCCAAAGAATGCTCAAACTACGTACAATTGCACTCATCTCACATGCTGGAAAAGTAATGCTCAAAATTCTCCAAGCTAGGCTTCAACAGTGCATGAACTGTGAACTTTCAGATGTTCAAGCTGGTTTAGGAAAGGCAGAGGAACCAGAAATCAAATTGCCAACATCTGTTGGATCATGGAAAAAGCAAGAGAGTTCCAGAAGAACATCTACTTCTGCTTTATTGGCTATGTGGATCACAACAAACTGTGGAAAATTCTTTAAGAGATGGGAATACCAGACCACCTGATCTGCCTCCTGAGAAACCTGTATGCAAGTCAGGAAGCAACAGTTAGAACTGGACATGGAACAACAGACTGGTCCTAAATCAGGAAAGGAGTACGTCAGGCTGTATATTGTCACCCTGCTTATTTAACTTATGTGCAGAGTACATCGTGTGAAATGCTGGCTGGGTGAAGCACAAGCTGGAATCAAGATTGCCGGGAGCAATATCAATAACCTCAGATATGCAGTTAGCACCACACTACGGCAGAAAGTGAGGAAGAACTTAAGAGCCTCTTGATGAAAGTGAAAGAGGAGAGTGAAAAAGTTGGCTTAAAACTCAACATTCAGAAAATTAAGATCATGACATCCAGTTCCATCACTTCATAGCAGATAGATGGGCAAACAATGGAAACAGTGAGAGACTTGATTTTTTTTTGGCTCCAAAATCACTGCAGATAGTGACTGCAGCCATGAAATTAAAAGAAGAAAAGTTATGACAAAGCTAGACAGCATATGAAAAAGCAGAGGCTTTACTTTACCAACAAAGGTCCGTCAAGTCAAGTTTTTCCAGTGGTCATGTATGGATGTGAGGGTTGGACTATAAAGAAAGCTAAGCACCAAAGAATTGATGCTTTTGAACTGTTGTGTTGGATTAGACTCTTGAGAGTCCCTTGGACTGCAAGGAGATCCAACCAGTGCATCCTAAAGGAAATCAGTCCTGAATATTCATTGGAAGGACTGATGCTGAAGTTGAAGCTGCAATATTTTGGCCACCTGATGTGAAGAACTGACTCATTTGAAAAGGCCCTGATGCTGGGAAAGATTGAAGGCAGGAGGAGAAGGGGACAACAGAGGATGAGATGGTTGGATGGCATCACCGACTTGATGGACATGAGTTTGAGTAAGCTCAGGGAGTTGGTGAAGGACAGAGAAGCCTGGCGTTCTGCAGTCCATTGAGTCAAAGAGTCAGACATGACTGAGTGAACTGAACTGAACTGAACTGTAACATGGACAGTGTCTCCTCCTTCCAGAGCTAAATTCAGTTCAGTTTGATAACTCTCCTTATAAAAGATTGGGGGTTCCTAGACTTAACAATGGCACAGATTCATCTTGGCTGCTATGCCCAGCCCTTGAGGAACTTGGGATGGAAGGAACTTGTACAGATAAAGAAGCTCATGCTTCCTGCTGTACTGTGACTAACAGGTTTTTTGTCCCTGGCCCAGAAATCTCCGGTCTTCTGCCAACATGAACCTGTAGCAGTTGCAACTAGGCTGAAACCTCAGGCCCTCCACAGTTTGTGACAGTCACAGTTCTTCCATTATCTGGATGTCCTGATAGTTATCCTGTTGCACATGAAGATAACAAAAAATAAAAAATATTTGTATATTAACAGTTTCCAAGGATAACCATTCTCAAATTGTTCACATTCTTTCCCACTTTCTAAAAGAAGGAGGTTCTGAAATCATCTTTGCCTTTTGGGGGCTTGGTGCATGGTTCGACCGTGAAGACCTATTGAGTTATGTAGGGCTGTCTGCGTCTACACCTGTGATTCTCAAACTGCCCTTTAGGAAAGAATCACCCTGTATGCTTGTGAACATTGGACTTTCCCACACCCCCAAGGAAGTATTAACACGGCTCAGTACCTTACGAGTTTAACAAATCCCCAGGTGATTCTGATGTGCATGGTTCACACTTTTAAGAAACTTCTGAAATGACTCTGGATTAGCCAGGGTTTGATCTCTTAGGACAGCATTTTATAGTTGTGTATCTTTTCCCCTTACTGTCATTGTAAATTATTGTTGTTAACATTGTGACTGCTTCTAGCAGCTTTTCACTTCATATCTTCTGTGCCCCAAGGAACGTGATAACCAAATTTGTTAGCATTGTGTCTAAATGAATTAAAGCAAGCTTTAAGTGAAGGACAGAGTCATTCTTCTGGTGCAACTTGTGTGGTCTTTGCTGCAGAGCTTTTGTAATGTTTAGAGGTGTTTGTTTTTTTTTTTTTTTAATTTTATCTTTTTGATGATCAGAACTGTGTTTTACAGCACCATTCTCAGATCTTTTTGGCACCAGAAACTGGTTTCATGGAAAGCAGTTTTTCCGTGGACCTGGAGAGGGGATGGTTTTGGGATGATTCAAGTGCATTGCATTTATTGTGCTCTTTATAATCTAATGCAGCTACTGATCTAACAGGAGGTATGCATCCCTGGCCTGGAGATTGGGAACCTCTGTTTGAGAGAGTCAGTGTTGCCATGTTTGTACTCTCTGGATAATTTAATTTACTGATTCCAGTCTTTCCCCGCAACTAATTTGAAGTGGCTTTTGCAATGTTAATAAAAAGATAATTAAATAGAAATTCAGAACTATGGAAAAATGGAGAATTCAAAATGATGCCCTATGGGAGTCTTGGATAGAGCACAGTGCTCTATCTTAAATGGACAACCAGCAAGGACCTACTGTATAACAGAGGGAACTTTGCTCAATGTTATGTGGCAGCCTGGATGAGAGGAGAATTTGGGGAGAATGGACACATGTATATGTATGGCTGTGTTCCTTCTCTGTTCACCTAGATTATCACAGCATTGTTAATCGACTGGACCCCAATACAAAATAAAAAGCTTAAGAAAACCCCAAACAACAGAAAAATCAAAGTGATGCCCTATGGATTAATTTATTGCCATATTGAACTTCACACTTGTGGGATTCCTGGCAGTCAGTGCAAAGGGAGAAATAAAAGAAACTACCTGTTTCTTCTTATTTAAAAGGAAGAAGCCCAGGTCTGAGAAACGATTAAGTTTTTCTGGCAGCATTTTCTGGAATAAATTTTGTCCAGGGGCTTTTCTTTATAGAAGACATTGTGATAGGTTCGATAACCTACCCAATTATTATTTTTTTTTAAACAGCAGATGCAAAGACAGATTTCTTTTGAATGTTTCTTATAACAACATTTCATAGATGCTTAAGGCAGCATTAAATGGTATCTCAGTCAAAGCAGTGCTGGGATGTGCTGAATTGCTGTGGTCCAAATATATATCTTTTTTGTAACATAATAAAGTAAGGTATAACTAAGTTTAATTTTTCAGGAAAAAATGCTTGCCGAGAAAATGTGCACATTCATCTTCTGGAATGAATGGCTGATGTGATATCTCTCAGTGAGATCAGGGCTAAATTATTCTTGCTCTATAACTGCCCTGACCCACCCATTCAGTTTGTATATCCCATATTTTGTTGCCTTTCTTACCTAAAGCTCTGTAAAGACTGTGTATGGATCCTGGCTGGTTGTGGCTTTTGATTTCTAGATTATTGTTCTGCTCACCACATGGATTAAACAGCTACCTACTTTTATCTCAAACCTTTAAAACTTTTGGGTACTCTTGCTCTGTGATCATTTGTGCTTGTGCTGTATGCTTTGAACACGTCATTCATCACAGAGTTCTCTGGGGCACTGTATAAAAATTACCACTTGACTCTAAGACATTATGTTACCCAACTGTGACTAAAAAAGATATTTAGGTACTAGCTGTCAGCATGGTTGGAAACTCCCACCTAAAGATGGAAACTGTAGCCACAGGAGAAGATTCAACACGCCTCTAAACAGTGGCTGTCCATATTAGTCTGAACGATTTGTGAAGGGGAAGGACCAGTGAACCGAAATTTGCAGTAAGTGAGACAAAAAGGTAGGCATTTGTCTTTGTAAGTATCCTGTTTATAAAAGTTGGAAATAGACAACTGGTTGCATGGAATTTTATGACGTGTCCCAGCAAGATCAGATATCTCCTATGGGTAGGCTTAGTGCTTCTGTACATAGGAAACACTTTTGCCTTTGTGGTTCAGTGCAGAATTCTTTGTATTTTCCTATGTTTCTCTCAATTTGCACCAATCAACATCCTTCTTAGGATGTGGTGGTGGTGGTTTATTCGCTAAGTTGTGTCTGACTCTTGTGACCCCACGAACTATAGCTCGCCAGGCTCCTCTGTCCATAGGATTTTCCAGGCAAGGATACTGGAGTGGGTAACCATTTCCTTTTCCAGGGGATCTTCACCACCTAGGGATTGAACTCGGGGCTCCTGCACTTCAGGCAGATTCTTGACTGAGCTACCAGAGAAGGCTTCTTAGGGCATGGGGGATTTTTTTTCCCAGCTCAAATAATATTTGTGTCTTTAATTGGAGGACTGGCATAAAATATCTAGCATTTCTACTCGAGCAAGGTTTTGATGTCATCTTGAGATGCTCTGTGCCATTCTCCAGCAAGAAACATAGCAACCAAGATAATTATATAAACATTCCATGTAAAAATATTCTATCTAAATCCGTATAATTATATAATGACATAATATAGTAAGCTGTATATTTGGACCACCTTGCAGGGAGAATTGCAAAGCTCTCATACAGACATGCTCTGGGATGTATAGGAGTCTGCAGGCAAGGAGGGATTTTAAAATGGGAAGCAAACTGGAAAACAGTTTATGTCTCCGGGTTTCACAGTTGGTGCCTTGAATCTTAAAATGTTATAGCAATAAAAAAAATTATTTTCTACATCTCAAGAAAATTTTGTCTACTCTCCTCTAATGATAATGTGAATCAAATGGTTCAACATTCCAATCGTAAATTCTTACCTTCTGAGTGAGCAGGTTAGATATTTTTCAGAATGCTTGATGTGGCATTGAAGAACCTTTTGGAACTCTCATGGTGGGCAAATGGGGAGTCTACAGTGGTGGTGAGCTTGGATTCCAGTAGTTTAATGCATCTACTCCCCCTCCCCCCAGAGGAGTCCCTGCTACTTCTTGCAAGCCAGGGCATTTGGGAAAGAGTCCAAGCAGGCCAGATAAAACAGAAGGATGTGTGTGTTAGTTGCTCAGTTGTGTCTGACTCTTTGCCACTCCAAGGGCTGTAGCCCGCCATGCTCCTCTGTCCATGGAATTCTCTAGGCAAGAATACTGGAGTGAGTTACTATTCCCTTCTCCAGGGGATCTTCCTGACCCAGGGATCGAACCTGAGTCTCCCTTATTGCAGGCAGATTCTTTACCATCTGAGCTACCAGGGAAGCCCACAGAAGGCAGTGCACATGTGCCGGCTAAGTCGCTCAGTCCTGTCTGACTCTTTGCAACCCCATGGACTGTAGCCCACCAGGCTCCTCTGTCCATTGGATTCTCCAGGCAAGAATACTGGAGTGGGTTGCCACGGCCTCCTCCAGGGAATCTTCCTGACCCAGGGATCAAACCCCGAGTCTCTTATGTCTCCTGCATTGACAGGTGAGTTCTTTACCACTGGTGCTACCTGGGAAGCCCCGGAGAAGGCAAGAGAATCAAAGTAATTAGTAAGATAAGCAAAATGGCTTTTAGGTGACTATGACTGAGTGATAAAAAGCAATACGTAAAAAGCCATCTGTTTTTCTCTCTTTAGTTTTGGGAATTTATTCATCCTGTTATTAGTTTGTGATTTACGGACTAAGAAAAGAAGGAAATTGGGGCGGGGGGAAAGAAAAAAAGCCCTTACTGTTTAAACAGGAGGTTAAATTAAGAAGAGTAATGGCTCAGTTTGATTTTCCTTCCTTTGACAGCTTGGTGTTAACTTTCTTTTTATCTGTTGGTTTTGTATGAAAGTAAATAGGGTTCTTTAAGGCCAAATTGTACTTTAAAATTACTGTATCTTTTTTTTTTTTAAGATTAAGACCTCTTTTTTGTTTTATTTAAGTCTTTATTGAATTTGTTACAATATTGCTTGTGTTTTACTTTTTGGCTTTGGTCGCAGGCATGTGGGATCTTAGCTCCCAGACCAGGTGTCAAACCTGCAACCCATGCATTGGAAGGCGAAGTCCCAACCACTGAACCACCAAGGAAGCCCCTACTCTATTTTTTCATGGGAGTAATGTCACAAATTGTCTTGAAATTCCACTTGAGCGATTTTTTTTTTTTTTTGGTGTAACCTAGATATGCTTTTCTTTTTTTTTTTTTTTAGATATGCTTTTCATCATTCATAAAAATAAAAATATTTTAAAAATATATGAAAGTAAAGTACTAAGCAAAAGCATTCATTTTGCTCTGTATTCCATTATCAATCATTGTAGGGTGGGCATTATACTCTATGTCTTGTTACAGCTTCATAGGTTGACAAAATTGAGGGTAAGTGGGTTTAAGGAATTCACTCAAGGTTATGTGGTTATTAAATGTATTGTGGGGATTATACCCATTTGTCTAAATGCGATTTAAACTCAGGTTTATGTAATTCCAAGGCTGGCATTCTTTCCATGAACTTCCTAAATAATGAGCTCATACAGCTTTACTTGATTGATTATATTGGTATCAGCTAAGCTGAATGACTTACTACAGAGCACTTATGAAAAGAAAAGTAATCCTAGAGAGTTGCTTCACCAGAGGTGTTCAGAAGAAAGCAGGTTTACTCCAGGGAAAAGTTCAAAGGGTTCAAAAGTTCAAAGACCCATAGCTCGGAGGCTATCCTTCAAAAGGAAGGATTTACTTCGAGGACAAATGTTGCTGTAGGGCAATGTGGTCTAAACTTCCCTTATTAGAAGGCTCACTTGTGATGCTTGTTAAAAAGTATAGGCTGTTAGCCCTCCCCTTTAGAGATTCTGATTCAGGAGGGTTTATGTGCTGGGACCCAGCAATCTATACTTTAACAAGGACCCCTCCTCCCAAGAGTTTATGATCAGGGAAGTTTAGAAAACATTGGTTAAAAAGGATGGGTCAGTATTCTGAACTCCCAGAATCTAACAGAGACATGTATTTTTAAACAGATGTTAGAAAAAGAGTATCACAAAGCAATCGTCAAGGAGATTTTGTCTAAAGATAGATGTAAGTAGACTGTGTGAAAAGAATAAATTGGAGTAAATGAAGTTCAAATAAAATACAGTAAGGTCCCCCACATACCAGCCCTCAAGTTTTGAACTTTCAAAGATGCACAGTGTGTTCACATGTCCAGTCCTGTAAGTTAGTTCCGGAGTCTGGTGTATGCTATCACGTGCATGCATCCTCTGGAAGTGGTTGTGCAGCTTGCCCTCCGTCTCCGGCTGCTCACGACCCTTTAGCTCTACCGTCTCCACCTCCTCTCCCTCCTCCAGTCAGTAATTCTTGCCTGTTTACTCGGTGGCAGCCCCTGTATGCTGGCTGTTTTACTGTATTACTGTACTGTACTCTAAGATTTTGGTGCTGGAGAAGACTCTTGAGAATCCCTCGGACTGCAAGAAGATCAAACCAGTCAATCTTAAAGGAAATCAACTCTGCATACTCATTGGAAGCTGATGCTGAAGATGAAGCTCTAATACTTTGGGCACCTGATGCAATCAGCCAACTCATTGGAAAAGATCCTGCTACTGGGAAAGATTGAAGGCAGAAGGAGAAGGGTGACAGAGGACGAGATAGTTGGATGGCATCGCTGATTCAGTGGATGTGAACTTGGGCAAACTCCGGGAGATGGTGAAGGACAGGGAAGCCTGGCGTGCTGCAGTCTGTGGGGTTGCAGAGTCAGACATGATTTGGCAATTGAACAACAACAACTGTAAGATTTAAAATGTTTTCTGTATTTTTTAAGATGTATTATTTGTGTGGAAAGTATTATAAGCCTACTGCAGTATAGTACTACATAGCCAATTGTGTTAGGTGGGTAGGTGGGTACCTAGGCTAACTTTGTTGGACTTATGAACAAATTGGACTTTTGAATGTGCTCTTAGAACAGAACTTGTTCGTAAGTAGGGGACTTACTGTAAAGGATAGTACACATACTATTTAGAACTTGTTCAGGCACATGTGACCAGCTCACACTAGTTAAAGCAAATAGTTTGGGGACTGGGATCTACTGGTTTACAAAATAGTGGAAAGATCCAAGGGTTTAAATACTGTGTGGGTTCTGCTTCCCTGATGCTGCTTCATTCTCAGGGAAGGCTGTGATTGGCCATGGGAGTCACGTGCCTGCCCCTTTGGTGATGGTTTATGGTCAGTGATTGACAGTCACGTGTACCTCCTGAAGAGGAGAGGCAGGGTTCTTTAAAGAAAAGCATGGTGGTACAAGAGAAGGGCATGGGGAGAGAGATCTAGGCTTGGGGAGAAAGTGATTGAGGTCAGTCACTATTGTCCCGTCACACACTGTCATTTTTATTTTCCCATTATTTTGTGCCATATGTAAGAGTTTCCTTAAATCATATAAGCTGCTTAAAGTATTACAAATAAAACTGAGTATTGTAATTAAAAATGTATACACAATCCTGGGGGTGAAGGTGGCATTTTCCTGGAAATTTCCTACCAGCACCTTAAAATCAAGCTCTAATCCATCATGCTGCTTATTTTTCACTGCAGTTGAACAGAAAAAGGACATGGCTTTCAACGCAACTAAGAAACCTCTTTTTTTTTTAATGTGAAGTATAGTTGATTAATAATATATTAGTTTCAGGTGTAGAGTATAGTGATGCAATATTTTATAATTATGCACCATACAAAGTAATTATAATATTATTGACTATATTCCCTGTTGTGTAGTACATCCCTGTAAATTCTTTATATCTGGTAGTCTAATGTGCCTTTTTAGGGCTTGCTCCACTCCCAAATAATGAGTACATCATTGTTTCATTTACTTTTATATCTAGTACTTCTTTGAAGTACCTATTTGAACTCATAAATTCAATTGGAAATTGATTTTTTTCCAAAATTAAAAGCATCAATTTTGCTAGAGGTTTCCAGAAATATTTCCAGTAAAAATTCTGAGACTTTCCTTTGTTGACCATGCGTTAGCCTTATGAGAAAAAGGCTTTGTTCTCAGTAGTTGCAAAGATAGAGCGATAAGATAATATTTGAGTACCTTTTACTGAAAAGTTGTGAAGCTTTTAAAATATTTTTAGCAGACTAAAAATATTGGTTATATTAGCAGCTTTCTAAAACAGGTTGTCCTTTGAGACCAAAAACAAAGTGGCAATGAAAGAGAAGCTCTTTGTTCGTTGAACAAATCTTAAATACAAAAGCTTACCATGTGTCACGTCACAGTAAATAGTTTGGGAGTTTGGTGTGTGTTATTTGTTATCTGGATAAGTGTTTCTAGAATATTAGTTCCCTAAGTGTCTCAGAAATTTGCTGCATAACAGCATTTGCTCAATAAAATTTGGAGATATGGGGCTTCCCTGGTAGCCAGTGGTAAAGAATTCACCTGCCAATCAATATGGGAGACGTGAATTTGATCCTTGGTCCAGGAGGATCTCATCTGCCTTGGGGCAGCTAAGCCTGTGTGCCACAACTGTTGAGCCTGTGCTCTGGAGCCCACATGTCCTAGAGAGAAGCCACCGCAGTGAGAAACCCATGTATCACAAGTAGAGAGTGGCCCCCACTCACTCCAGCTAGAGAAAAGCCGGCACAGCAGTGAAGGCTTAGTACAGCCCCCCCCCCCCCCCAAAATGGAGATTCATGGTTGTCACCATCAGCGGAAACACAGGGTTGTCGCCACCACTGGAAACACACCCTGTCCTCACTACCTGGTGGGTTCCCTTTCGGGACTCCTTGTCTCCCTCTGTCATGTTTCTGCACAGCCCCTTCCTGAGTGCTGACTCTCTGAGGCTCCAAAGGGTCTCATTCCTGGCTCCCTGCCTCGCTTTCCTCTCTTGCAGAGTGCCGTCTTCCAGAATTACCTCCTGTACCACTTATGATAAGTATTAGTTGGTGTTAAGATGATACTATGTTTGTTGGTGGTTAGTCATGTCTGAGTCTTTTATGACCCGATGGACTGTAGTCCACCAGACTCTTCTGCCCATGCTATTTCCCAGGCAAGACTATAGGAGTGGGTTGCCATTTCCTTCTCCAGGGGATCTTCCTGACCCAGGGATTGAGCCTGTGTCTCTTGAATTGTCAGGCAGATTCTTTACTGCTAAGCCACGAGGGAAGCCCAGTTCTCAGGATCACAGTAATACTTGAATCCTGCCAGTCTTTCAGGTACCCTCTTTCTCCAAGTTCCCGAGGGGGATGCAAGCATCTCAGAGTGAGTGAAGAAAATGCTTTTCTCCCTGTATTGTGAGAGAAAACCTTGAATCTTCCTGCTATATACTCAAAGGCCCATCTAACATACTCACCAGCTCTGAGAGGATTAGCCAGAGAGACAGAGAGCCTCCTAGGAGGCTCTGGCCCTGCTGCCTTGTGGGACAGCAAATCCTTCAATATGTCTTAAGATCTGTCTTCCTTCCAAGAGCACTTGTTTTAGAGTTGGTTTTGAACAGTGAGCTTTTCCTAATGTTGAGTTGGTTTATTTTTCTCCCTTGGTTCTTGTCTCATCGTAACAAAAGATTTGGAATAATAGCCTAATTACAACTCAAGCAGGTAGGATTTCTCAGCTTCTGCCTTGTCATAGCAAGGATTCAAAACTGGTTATGGCTCAGTTACAGCTCAAGAAGACAGATCTTTTATTAAACAGACAGGGGACAGTACACTCCTGACAGAACAGAGTGAGCCGACCCTGAAGGAGTGGCTTCCCTTTTTATATTCCCTGTCTCCCGCTCTTGCTTCTGCCCTATGCAAAATAAGGCTTGTACCCACCACCAATCAGGAAAGGGAATGCAAATAGGCATATGCTCAAGTCTGATTGACAGTTGCAAGTTATATAATAACAGGCTCTATTGTGCACATCTTTCCCATAATTCAGTCTGTTATAATCAGATGTCGGTATGGATAGAAAATTTATGAACCCTTAATGAGCTCCTGATATGCAGATGACACCACCCTTATGGCAGAAAGTGAACAACTCAAGAGCCTCTTGATGAAAGTGAAAGAGGAGAGTGAAAAAGTTGGCTTAAAACTCAACATTCAGGAAACTAAGATCATGGCATCCAGTCCCATCATTTCATGGCAAATAGATGGGGAAACAGTGGCAAGGGTGGCAGACTTTTTTTTTTTGGGCTCCAAAATCACTTTAGATGGTGACTGCAGCCATGAAATTAAAAGACGTTTACTCCCTGGAAGGAAAGTTATGACCAACCTAGACAGCATATTAAAAAGCAGAGACATTACTTTGCCAACAAAAGTCTGTCTAGTCAAGGCTATGGTTTTTCCAGTAGTCATGTATGGATGTGAGAGTTGGACTATAAAGAGCGCTGAATGCTGAAGAATTCATGCTTTGGAACTGTGGTGTTGGAGAAGCCTCTTGAGGGTCCCTTGGACTTCAAGGAGATCCAACTAGTCTATCCTAAAGGAAATCAGTCCTGAATATTTATTGGAAGGACTGATGTTGAAGCTGAAACTCCAATGCTTTCCACCTGATGCAAAGAGCTGACTCATTTGAAAAGATGCTGATGCTGGGGAAGATTGAAGGCAGGAGAAGGGAACGACAGAGGATGAGATGGTTGGATGGCATCACTGACTCAATGGACATGAGTTTGAGTAAACTACTGGAGTTGGTGATGGACAGGGAGGCCTGGAGTGCTGTAGTCCATGGGATCACAAAGAGTCGGATACAACTGAGCAACCGAACTGAACTGAATGAGCTCCTGAGAGTCCCTTGGATAGGAAGGAGATCAAAGTAGTCAAACCTAAAGGAAAGCAACCCAGAATATTCATTGGAAGGACTGATGCTGAAGATCCAATACTTTGGCCACCTGATGTGAACAGCCAACTCATTGGAAAAAGACCCTGATGCTTGGAAAGATTGAAGGCAGAAGGAGAAGAGGGAGACAGAGGATGAGATGGTTGGAGGGCATCACTGAGTCAATGGACATGATGAACTTGGCGTAAACTCCCGGAGATGGTGAGGGACACGGAGACCTGGCATGCTACAGCCCTTAGGGTGGCAAAGAGTCGGACACTATATGGCAACTGAACAACAACAACAACAACAGTGGGCTCCTGGCTGCCTAAGTTTGCTTGAGGACACAGATGAACATCAAGGGAACATGTGCTGCAGTTGGAGAAGCTCCTGTGGTTAGTTTGTATTCGCTGTGTACCTAGGGCACATGTGGAAGAGTTGAAAAAGTTTCTGGTTATTTTTGTAGCATTTCTGTGAGCTCTCTTGGGTGTGTTTGGGAAGGGGTTTAGAGATCAGCTTGCATCCTTTTCGGCTAGGCCAACCCTCCTTGCTCATGCCTAACTTCCAGCTTAACACCGTGAATTGTTGTATACCAGCTTTCCCCTTGCACTCTGCACAAAGTGGTATTAGTGGATTAGACCTTACTTCTGAGATGCTGGCTGTCGGTATTTATGTGACCTTCTTATCTAAGGCCCTAGGGTGACTGCAGAGAGGATGAAGCTGAAAGGCAGGCAACTCGTTCCCCTTCTGCTCCTTGCTGCCCCTGGACTTCAGGCAATTCACTCGACTTCTCTGAACCTCAGTTGCCTGATCCATAATCTCAGATAATGACTGCCTTTGATATTTTCCTGAAGGGCAAGATAAGCTCTTGACATATCTGCCAGCTCCCAATTCCTAAACCTCTTTCTTTAGGCTTTGGAGGGGCCCCAAAGTGTGAGGATTTTCTTTTTTTTTCATATTTATTTATTTACTTAAAAGGGAATGAAAATGAAGGTGGAAGCCTCAACTGCTTTTCTATGATGTCAGAATAGGTCATCCAAATGGCTTGCTTGCATCCAAGTCTCCAGGCCTCCTCAGAGAACAGATCCAGAGAGCTGGGAGGCCTGATGGCCTGGTCTTGGGAATCACAGGATGGAGATGTTCTAGGGGAAGGGACTCCCCGTAGCCCCAGCATCTGGCAGTGCCTCCAGCGGCGGGGCGCTGCTAGAAGGAGCCAGGTGCTCAGTGGTAGAGCCTCCAGCTTGTGACTGGCAAGAGTAAAGTTTCTGAGAACCATGAAGTGTTTCTCAGGAGATGAAAGGCAAACACAGAAACGACAGTAGAATCAATTCCCGACTGAAAAGTCCACCTGACATAAAATTCTAGAATATGTAAACCCATTTCTGAATACCTTTCTGATAACCTTGGGGACTTGTTGGGAGCATGGAGAGTTGAAAACCCTAGCTCATAATAATCATCTAATATTTGGAGAAAAGGAGTTTGCAGAAGAAAAAGTATGATCTAAAAATGAACTCTTGGTTGTTTTTTTTTTTTTTGGCTGTGCCAGTTGGCATGGGGGATTTTAGTTTCTTGACCAGGAATTGAACCCACACCCCATGTGGTGGAAGCACAGAGTTTTAACCACTGGACCACCAGGGAAGCCCTGAGAATGAATTCTTACTTAGAGAGAGTCTCATTAGTTTCTTGGTTTTCTTTTTATATCTCTTTTTATGATGATAATTTAGATCCTTGCCCTCTTAAGCCTCCCTCCCCACTCCCATCCCATCATCTGTCAAAGAGTGCCAGGCTGGGCTCCGTGTGTTATACAGCAGGCTTCTACTAATTATCTATTTCATACATGATAGTGTGTATTTGTCCTACCCTCTCCTTTTCCTGCTGTGTTCACAAGAGCAGAGGGCAGCCCTGTCTTTACAGATGGACTGGACCTGCGTTGCCTGGGTCTCTCCATCTGTGCACACGCATGGGCTCAGGCTGGTGGTCATGTCTGTGGTTCTCTGACTCTTCCCTTCACCTGGCCACAGCCCGTTCTCTGATACTCCTCCACTTTTTGTCCACTTATTTCTAGCCATATCTGGTGTGTATCTCTTGTGCTTAGGAGCAGTTCTGTTGGCTAAAGATGCTGCTAAGTCTGCCATGTTCTTCTTTCTTCCTTTGGTCCTTTCGCTCTTTGTGACCACTCTGGGGGGTGGTGACTGCTGCCTGCTGCTGTGGCTAGGATCAGCAGGGGTGCTCCAGGCATGGTCAGTGAGGGGCATTAGGACCACCTCTGAAGTCTGCAAGCAGCAAGGTGAGAAGCAAGGGGGAGGCTTCTTTCCCCTCCTCTCAGTCACATTGTTAGGCAGTGTTGCCTGTTACTTGGATACAAATGTAGCATCACCTCTAGTGGGTGATTTGTAGAATCTCTCATTCAGCCTGAGGCCTGTTGTCAGTCTCTATCAAATGGCTCAGCATGTGACTCTCAGCCCAGGCCTGGGAATCCCACAGGTGACAGATGCTGTGTGTGTCTTCTTTCTCCCTCCCTCCTTCTTTCCCCATCTTCTTCTCCCTCTCAGCGTGTCATGTAAATCAATTCTTACAAATAGATGCTTGCTGACAACCTGCCTTTTGTTCCATGTATATGTCTTGACCAGTGAAATTTTAGCATTTGGGATCCTTACTACACTAACAATGTGTGTTATTGGTATATTCGTTCAAGTATGCTGTCTATATATAGAGTTCCAGATAAAATACAGGATGCTCAGTTAAATTAAAATGAATACTGAATAAAATTTAAAGTGCAGGAGCTTCCCTGGTGGTCCAGTGGTTAAGACTTTGCCTTTTCCAATGCAGGGTGGTGGTGGGGGGGTAGGTTTGATCCCTGGTAAAGGAGGTAAGATCCCACATGTGTTGCTGCCAAAAAAACCCAAAACATAACAGAAGCAGTGTTGTAATAAATTCAATGAAGACTTTTAAAATAGCCTACATTAAAAAAAAAAAAAACTTAAAAAAATTTAAACTATATGTTTCAGATGTTGCATGGTACATTCTTATAACTTATACTAAAAAAAGTATTTGTTGTTCATTTGAAATTCAGACTGAACTAGGTGTTCTGTATTTTTATTTGTTAGATCTTGCAACTCTAGTCTGTTACTTTATTTTTGTGATTATAAAATATTTAAAAAGCTTTTTATGATCATTCTGGATGTTAGTCCAGTTTTTTTCTTTTTAAGGTTTCCTTCAGCCAAAATCTCTCTACAGAAGTCTTTTAGAAACCCAAGCTCAAAAGTTGGAAGGTTGGCTCTCATAATCAATGTCTTCCCCAAAGCTGAGAACCCAGTATTGGAAAGCAGAAATGAAGGAGACAGGAGGCTAGGGCTGGAGACCTGACTTCAGCAGAAGGAGGGTGGTCTGGGGAGTTTGGAGATCTTGAACATTTTTCAGTAGAGCTTTGGGAACAGAGATCCCTGGGATATTGCTCATGACCTTGGTTGTTGCTCAGAACACGTGTGACTTGTTTAAGGAAGATTTACCCAAAGTTAGCACTAACAGAACAGGAAATGTATGAGAGGAGCATCCAAGCATTCTGATGTTAACAGTTATGCCTCCTGAGTTCTCATATTCCGTGTTGAAAAATTCCAAGCTAAGACTCTGTGGATTTATATAAAATGACAGAAAATACTTTTCCTTTAGAGAGAGATGAAAATAGAAATAGTGCCTTGAAAACTTTAGCCTTAGAAATATAATCTCTATCGATCTGAATTGCTGATGCAAAAATATTGTGTTTTTATTTTTAAATCTATATGCCTCTGTCTTAAATTTTTCATAAATATTGTAGCAGAATATTAGCTTTCATTATTTATGAATCTGTTGAACTTTGCAAGGATTTGCTGACAGTTAAAAGATTACGGTTTTAAGGATAGTTCGTTTTACATCATAAATAACCTAAAAGGTCATTCAGTATTTTACAGTAACATCCAAAGAGCAGATATTGAGAGTGTTAGAAGTATTGACGGTTATTTTTACAAAGATCCATTGATTAAAAGAATTTGGAAATAAAAAAATAGAAGTTCAATGAGGGTTAATTTATGTATTTGCAAAGTGATTGTTTTTGTTCATGTCTTTTCTGAAAGTCCTGTTATTTTGTTAGTATTTTCCTATATTTGAGCTTGTTGTTTTCTGGTTTGTGGGCATTAATTAAGGTATAGGCTAGGCTGCTCTAACCAATGGACACAAAATGAATGTGGCTTAAGCAAAATAAAAGTTTCTCTCTTTTTCTCACACAGACATAGACACTGCAGACACACACAGACAGTCGTGCATACTGACACACGTTTTGCTTGCCGTGCGTGCTCAGTCGCTTCAGTTGTGTCCGACTCTGTGCGACACTATGGACTGTAGCCCACTGGGCTCCTCTGTCCATGGGATTCTCCAGGCAAGAATACTGAAGTGGGCTGCCAGGCCCTCCTCCAGGGGATCTTCCCAACCCAGGGATCGAACCCATGGCTTCTCCTGTGTCTTCTGCATCACAGGCAATTCTTCACTGCAGAGCCACCCAGGAACACAGGCCTGAATGCTCTGGGACTAGCAAGCACTCTTCCTTTTCTCAACCCACGGCCTCCGTGTTTGGGTCCAAGCTGGCTGTCTCTCTCAGTAATGGAAGGGTGCAAAGGAACCAGCGGATTTATGTTCAGATGTGTTGAGACCAAGACCCAGAAGCGACACAAATTATTTTTGCTGGCATTCCACTGAACAAAACAAGTAGCCACATGAAACAGTGGGAAGTATCTGGGGCCCTCTCATAGTGCTATTTTCTGATTTATTTCGCTAACAGCTGTTGACAAAATAAGGAGTGAAATTTTTGTTAAGCAGAAACTCTTTTTTAAATATGTCTTTTAGTTTCTAATAAAGTAATCTTAGTTAACTTCCATCTAAGGTAATAATAAGTTAATTCTTATTATATAACTTTATAATAGTATCTGTTCATCATGATATTTTGTAATAACTATTAGCTCCATGTGGGATGTGATTTTGTGTGTGTGTTAGTTGCTCAGTGGTGTCCGACTCTGTTTTGTTCTATTTTCTTTCTCATGTTTATGTATGTTTTTTAAAAACTAATAATCCTTTTAAAATATACTACTGTGTGGGTAGTGAGATATAGTACATTCAAAATGTAATTATATTTCCAAACTTGAAATGGAGTCAAACCTTGTTAATAAATTTGTTGCTTATACTTCTATTTTTAATCCTCTAAGACTACTGTTGTTGTCAGTCACTCAGTTGTCTTGACTCTTTGCGAACCCATGGACTGTAGCCTTCCAGGTGCCTCTGTCCTTGGAACTCTCCAGGCAAGAATACTGGACTGGGTTGCCATGCCCTCCTTCAGGGGGTTTTCCTGACCCAGGGATCAAACCCACATCTCCTGCATAGCAGGCAGATTCTTTACTTTCTGAGCCATGAGGGACGCCTAGGATGTGATTAATAAAGTATAATTGTTACCGTAAATGAAAATAAGCTAATATCTAGATTTAATCCTAAATGGGGGTTTACATGCTTATGTTTCTGTTGAATTTACAATTCAGTGTGGGATTTTCTGTTTTCAGAAGTCTGGTATACTGAAAGTGGTTTTCAAATATTATGCCAACTAAAGCATTTGTTTTGACTTTCTACTCCAAAAACACTTTTGGAGACTTAATGGAAACAACTTCCCTAATGGAACACTGTTTCCTTCTATGCTGCTTAATTGTATAATTTAGTTTAAATTGTAGATGTTCTGTTACTTGGTGACATGTAAACTTTGCTGCTGAGAGTAGTGATGATATGAAGGGCTCTCAATGCTTTTGTAAGCTTGGCAACAAGGTACCACTCAGGTCAGTGCATAGGACATGTCACCCCATTGGTTAGAGCCTAAGAGGTTTGGAGAATTATGAAAAAGGACCTAAACTGCACTTTCCCCCTAGCCTCTTGGAAAATAAAACGCTCCTGGGGGCACTTACTCAATATTTAACTTTCCAGGCCCCTCACCTGGAGATTCTGATTCAGTGGTTCAAAGTGGGGCTTGGGTGTTTGTGTGTCTGTCAACTGCTTCCAGTAGTTTTTATCATCTACTGTGCTGAAGGGCAAGGCAGCATCTTCCTTCAGGGGGCCCTGTGCTCCAAGTGCTAGATGGGGGGCTGCCAGTCACCACCCCGTAGCTTCTTAGGCTCTTCTCTGCCATGGAGAAACCGAGATGACCGTGGCCACTGTCCACTGCCGGCACCTTGCGGTGCACACCTTTGTTATTTGACAGGGAGTTGAAAGATAGCCTAAAATGTTCTCTCTCTGGTCCCAGACTCACTACCTGATGGCAACTACATTTTGTTACCGACCAGGGTTCTTGGACTTCCCATATCAATAGAAATTGACTTGAGACCAGACAAGAAATGCAGGCAAAGGCTTTATTAGGGCCCCTGCTGCAGTGTGGGGGAGTGAGACCAAACAACAGGTTCCCTTCCTCACTTGCTTCCCGAGGTGGGGCAAGCTTGTTCCTTATGTGGGGTGAGGGTCGGGCGAGGGTTGGGCTGGAGGGGTGGCTTAGATGTTTTGCTCCTCCTTTAGGTGGTGGTGTGTACAAGGGGGCATGCACAGTACCCAGCTTTGTTCTAGGCTCTTCAGATGTGGCAGTTGGGTTTTTTGGTCTCTTTGTATCTTTTATCCAGAATTTGCCCCTAGTGCAAATGCATGTGGTTATTTTTAGTCCCAAATAGTTTCTTTGTATTTTGTTGCTTAAGGAGAGGTGTGTCCAGGTGCAGGCGTTGTAGCATTTCTGCAAGGGGTCCGGGGTCCCAGACTGTCTCACTTTCTACAGAGAGGAAACCCTTTTATGACTATGGACGCTTCCCTAGGTGTCCATCCTCATGCCCCAATTCCGAAGCAGAGTTGACAGTGTATGTGCTTAGTCACTCAGTCGTGTCCAACTCTGCAATCCCATGGGGTATAACCCATAGACTCCTTTGTCCATGGAGACTCTCCAGGCAAGAATACTGGAGTGGGCTGTCATGCCCTCTTCCAGGGGATCTTCCTGACTCAGGGATCGAACCGTGTCTCCTGTGTCTCTTGCAGTTTGGGCAGATTCTTTACCCAATGAGTCATTGGGGAATCTCACACTATCTCAGAATTGTGGATTCCTCATACTAACAATAGCTGTTTTATTTTTTACAATCCTTTCATCTCTAGATTCTTGGTGCCAGAACATTTTCCTCTTCTTTCTTTTTCACTTGCGGGAGCAGGGAAAGTAATGCTTTGTGTACTGAAGCTCTCTAACCTTTCTCTGGCTTCAACTAGTTCAGGTTATGGCCAGAGTCCACAATAGGGTAAAAATAGCCAGGGCCTATGCTTAGCAGACATGTGGAGACTTTCTTTATCAAACATCTGAACTGAAAACCTCTTCTTCTTCTAAGATTCTGTATCCTTGGTCCTCCAAATGGGGCACTATTTAGAATCTGATTCTAGCAGGGGTTTTTACACAAGTGTTTCCATCTTTGCTCTCCAAGATCCAGTGCACCTGTGCTCCACAGAGTGGGGTGACCGTCCACTTCGAGTTAATTCTAAGTGGAATTGTGCTGCTGTGCCATGAATAAAGAGCCTTGAGTCAATGGCAAGATTTTTTTTTTTTTTTTTTAAAGCAGCATCCTTTAGTGTGGTATGCAGTTGCTTTGAACAGTTAGTAGGCAAGAACTTTCTTTTCTGATGCGGGATGACAAGTGGCTCTAAAAACACACCTCTTATTTCTTAGAGTGTCTCCTTGAGGGAAGCCAAATGGGTCAGTTTCCGTTCTGTGTGGGATAAGTACCATTTTGATGAGCTGGCTCGCTAAATTTTAGAAGGCACAGAAAGAATCATTTTGAAACCCTCTTACAGTCCTAAGCAGGCACTCATATACAGTAAAATAGGGATGCAGAAAGAATGTTTTTACAAACAGCATAATGAACAATCGTAAGACCCACCTTCTGGAGCACTGAAAACTATCATCATTTGTGGTAATGCAGATGATATATTTCTTTCTGGAGAAATAGTGGCCATTCAGTAAGCATGGAGCAGCAGTTTTTCTTCTTTTGTTTTTCTTCTTCTCTCTGCCATTCCTCAAATGTGAATGTCTTCTCATTTTTATTGTAAACAAAGGGAAAGTGTTAGCAGAGAAGAGTCTGGAGGCCCCCTCCTCCTGTGGGCCTTGGTTCTTTGTAAGGACACCAAGAAGAATCTAAGGTCTTACCCACTGTGAGAAAGTTTATTGACAATAAGAAAAGAAAGAATATAGAGAACACTTCAAAAGAGAGGTGGGTCACACAAAGGGAGGCAATGGCCCGGGAGGGCTGGGGTAGAGAATTTTTAAGGCAAGGTCATAAGCTCGGAGGTCATTGATTGATAGTCTGGATTGACAGCTGCAGGTTATATAACAAGATGCTCTGCTGTGGATGTCCTTCTCATAATTCAGTCTGTTATAATCAGATGTATGTATGGTCTTCCCAGGCTTCCCTGGCGCCTCAGATGATAAAGAGTCCTCCTGCAGTGCGGGAGACCTGGGTTTGATCCCTGGTAACCCAGGGGCTCAAAGAATCTTCTAATTGTGATGCTGATGAAGACTCCTGAAAGTCCCTTGGACAGCAAGGAGATCAAACCAGTCAATCTTAAGGGAAATCAACCCTGAATACGCATTGGAAGGATGAATGCTAAAGCTGAAGCTCCAGTATTTTTGGTCATCTAATGTGAACAACCGACTCATTGAAAAAGTCTCTGATGCTGGGGAAGACTGAAGACAGAAGGAGGAGAGGGCATCTCAGGATGAGATGGCTGGATGGCATCACCGATGCAATGGACATGAACTGGGGCAAACTTTGGGAGATAGTGAAGGACAGGGAGGCCTGGCATGCTGCACCCCATGGGATCGCAGTCGGACAAGACTGGGCGACTGAACAACAGGTGATGCTAGTGATAAAGAATGGCCTGCCAATGCCATTCAGAGGGTCAATGCAGGAGGTGCCAAAGACGCAGGTTTGATCCCTGGGTGAGGAAGAGACCCTGGAGGAGGGCATGGCAACCCACTTGAGTATTCTTGCCTGGAGAGTCCCATGGACAGAGGAGCCTGGTGGGGTATTGTCCATAGGGTTGCAAAGAGTCAGACATGACTGAGTGACTAAGTACACGCAATGAGTCTGATGACCACCAAAGGTTACTTTCGTACATGTAGTGTGAGACCTGTGCATGTGCCAGAGTAGGGAAATTCCCACCAGTCAGCCGGTGGGGGACTTTTCTGACCGCCTGACTATTTTGGAGTACTGATGGGGGCATATTTGGGGCAGGGCTGGTAAATTGCTTGGTGGGATTAGGTGGTCTTTGGATGGTTAGCTCTAAAGAAGGGACCACCTCTTTAAAGTTAGCCACCTCTCAGCTAACTTCCTGCCTAACAAAAGAAATAATAGAATCTAGGCTCTCATTGGCTTCAAAGAATATTAATGGTTGTTTAGTTGTCTGATCATCTCTTTAATGCTGGGTAAACTCTTGCCTCTCACCAAACTGCCCTGCTCATATTTATCTTGCTGCAGGGAACTAGAAGCAGCTTCCCATTCTTGAGACAAATTATTCTTCTTGTGAATGACTCAGACTGTTGATAGCTTTTCTCTCAAATGAGCTGAAAACTGTTTCTAAGTTCTACCTGTTCTTTCTCTTTCCTGCATGGCCACGCTTCGTGTGTTTGCTGCCACAATTGATAACTTCACATGAGTCTTTCAGTAATAACAACGGCCAGTTAGGGGCTTCCCTGAAGGCTCAGTGGTAAAGAATCTGCCTGCCAATGCAGGGGACATGGGTTCGATCCCTGGGTCAGGAAGATCCCCCAGGAAATGGCAATCCACTCAAATATTTATCTCTGGGAAATCCCATGGACAGAGGAGCCTGGTGGGCTACAGTCCATGGCATCGCAAAAGTGTCAGACATGACTTAGTAACTAAACAACAACAAGAAGGCTTTGTGGTTAGCAGTTTATAGGCATCATCTTGCTTAACTGTCACAAATAACCTGTTTGTCAGGTGCTGCTGTGATCTTCATGTCACAGATAAAACACTGAGGATTACAGTGTTTAAGTGATTAGTCTAAAGTCACAGAGTTAAGAAGCCACAGAAGTGAGACTTGAACATGGCTATATCGGGGTTTGAATTTGGGTCAGCTTTACAGTGAATTTCCCATTATTTGTTTAAGAAGCTCAGGTTGCTCTCTGCTGCTGGTGGCTACAACTGACCTAACAAATGTACTTGCTAGTACATTTGCAGTATCCAGCTTAGATTTAGAAAAAATGTCAGTTTTTTATTTTCTGTCTCCAGTCTCACAGCCTTTCCTCCTCCTTCCTGGATTCTTCAGGATCACTGGATGTGCTTTGAACTGCTTCTAATAGGAATGAACCATGTCTATGGAAGCCTACCTGCCTGTTAAGTTGCTTCAGTCGTGTCCGACTCTGTGCGACCCTATGGACTATAGCCCGCCAGGTTCCTCTGCCCATGGGATTCTCCAGGCAGGAATACTGGGGTGGTTTGCTGTGCCCTTCTCCAGGGGATCTTTCCAACGGAGAGATCGAACCTGCATCTCCTTACATTGGCAGGCAGGTTCTTTCCCACGAGTGCCACCTGGTAAGCCCTGTCTTCAGAGCAGGACAAGTCGGGCCCACTCCGCCAGGCTGCTGGGCAGTGTCCGTGGTGGCCCACGCCTGCTGCTCTACCCGCTTCTCCTTTCACTATGTGCAAAACCGGTATGTCACCCAGCAGGGGAAGGGAGAGGGGCTGGAAAGTTGAGAAAAGGAATACATTTCTGTCTTGTCCTCTCATTGGAATACATTCCGTGTGGTTTATAAACAGAATAACACTTATGAGGTACTCAGTTTTCTGAGCAATTTTTGATATTTATAAAGCCATTGTTTGAGTATTTTACATCTTTGGGTTGACTTAATCTAGACAGATCACCCCAGTCTTTTATCAGAGAGAGCATGGTACCCTACCTGACTACTGATACATGAAGAGATTTCCCAAAAATATGGGAAGCATAAGTGACCCGAGAGGTAGGAAAGGGGCTTCCCTGTGGCTCAGTTGTAAAGAACCCGCCTGCCAATGCAGGAGACGAGGGTTCAGTCCCTGGGTCGGGAAGTTCTCCTGAAGGAGGGAATGGCAACCCACATTCAGTATTCTTGCCTGGAGAGTCCCATGGTCTGAGGAGTCTGGTGGGCTATGGTCCATAGAGTCTCAAAGAGTCAGACATGACTGTGCACTCAAGGAGGGAAAAGAGGAAATACATTTAGCCATGAAAGTAAAAACGTCAAACACATAGGTACATGATATCCGTAATTCCTCTTTCATACAATATCTTGGGAGTAATATCTTTGTTTTTTTTTTTTCCATTTATTTTTATTAGTTGGAGGCTAATTACTTTACATCATTACAGTGGTTTTTGTCATACATTGAAATGAATTAGCCATGGAGTTACATGTATTCCCCATCCCGGTCCCCCCTCCCACCTCCCTCTCCACCCGATCCCTCTGGGTCTTCCCAGTGCACCAGGCCCGAGCACTTGTCTCATGCACCCAACCTGGGTTGGTGATCTGTTTCACCCTAGGAGTAATATCTTTGAGTGATCTTCAGAGTAATTAATATTTATGTGCTTCTTTTCCACTCAGATCCACTCCTGGTGTGGCTCATGCATACTCTGGTTCAAGTCCTCTGTGCTTTCATGTACTGTGTAATCTGTTTCCTTATTTTCTGCATTGGCTGCTCTCAGTAATGTCGGATGCAGAAGTCCTGGCTGCCCGCCACGCTGGACGAGGTGCACTGGCCATCACTACTAGTGCCTGACATCCAGAGAACTAATACTGCTCCGGGCTCCCAAGGTGGCTCTGCCACCCCCAGGAAGGCCAAATGTTTTAATCCTATCATAAAACACAGCAGGGACTAAAGTTTGGAAAACGCCCTTCCCCACTGCAGAGCATTATTTATTTATTTATTTATAAGTGCCAGTGAGATTTAGCCAGCTCTTGTTACAGCTGTGGAGAACAGTCTCACTTGTAACATGTTGATTTTGATCCTCTCCTTACTGCCATTTTATCATTTATCTAGTTACTGTTTTATCATGTTCACCAAGGAATTAGCATGGTCAGGAGGGGAAATCAGAAATCCAGTTAATTTGATTAGCAAGTTTTGTGGAATGTTTGGTGAAGTTCTGAAAAGGTAGTGCTAGCTACAAAGAGATTTTAGGATTATTCATGGGCTTTGCTTATCTATGCCCTTCCAGTCATGCACCACTGCAGATAATTGGAAAAATGCCTTGTATGCATTACCATGTCAGGACACTGCACGATGACACAGTGTGAAACAGCAGATTTGGGTGATGACAGTAGCTTGGTCTAAAGCAGCATGATAAAAATCAGTGAAAAACACATTTAGAAACAAAAAGACAAAGTTACTGAACAAAACAGAATGCAAAATTAGTTTGAAACAGTAACAGAAGAAAATCCATGTGTTTAATATTCAGTGTATGGACCCATAAAAAGTCAATTAAAGGTTTAAAATTTCAGTGCCGATCCATATGTCACCACATGTTTCCTTAAGCCCTGGTGCAGAAATGAATATTTCCAAGAATAATCCTTTCCTCACGAGGTCCCTTAGGCCTGCCCTGCTCACGAGTTGGAGTCTGTTGGTCTAGTGAGAAGAACTGTTTGAAAAATTATAATAGTCCTTCAGAGCTGAGAAATGCAACAGGAAAATGTATTGTAACCAGCACAGTTGATATCATTTTCAGCTTTAAACTATTATGGATTTTCTTTTTTACCATCATTTGTTTGTAGCCTCCTGAGATAGTAACCTGTAGTTTTATTCATTAGTTTTTTTACCCCTCCCAAAGTGGGGAAAAAAGAAGTTAACTGCCAGGGAGCTGATATGATAAATATGGCAGGGAGGTAAGAGAGTTCTGAATTCAGAAAGTCTCTCGTAAGCAGTGCTTCATTAAGAAGGTGCACACAAAATTATTTCAACTCTAATTTCAGATTCTGTCTAAAAAATGATAAAGGAATTTGATTTTATTATCACTTCCCTTCCCTTAGGGCTAGAGGTCTAATGACTTTAACACAGTGAAATCCACTCGATGAAAGTAGAGCTCAAAGGCTCTATACCCTCCCCGCACCCACCCCTGCCACCGGGATGTGCCCAGGTAGGCAGGAACTGTCCTAAGAGCTGACACCCTTGAAAACTTGCTTCTGTTGTCCCATTCTGTGGCTGTCCTGGCTCTGTGCCAGGACAGAAGCGCGAGCAGGAGTGACTATGCTATTACTTGATTCCTCAAAAATTCAAATGTCATTTCCAAGACACACAGGCCCCTGTCTTAACCCTGGTCCTTTGCCTTCTCAGCATGATAGAGGAGAAAGAGGAGAGGCAGCAATGCCATTTGAAGTCATCCCATGATCCTGGAATGTGGACAGGATGGAGAGAGGCTTCCGAGCATCAGTGATGGCGTCATCTCTTAGGAGATCTGTAGTCATTATTTTAAAGAGGAGAGAAGGGTGGTAGGACATAAAGGGAGACCTGCGTGGGATGCTGAGGGATGGAGGAAGCCAGGTGAGGTCAGCTCAAAGGATTATAGAATGATAGATTTGGAAAGACAGGGGGGAAACATCTTTATGATCTGTTTTTGGCAGATGAAAGAACTGGGATGCACAGAGGCTGTGACTTTTCCAAGGTTTCAGAAAAGTAAGATTGATTTTTTTATGGGTAGGTTTTGATGTTATGATAACAGATTCCAGCACTTCTGTCTGTAGTCTGTGCTGCAGACAGGTGTGAGTGCTGATAGGTGAGGAGGGGAGTGGGTGTGTTGAGGGTCTTCATAAGAGGCTCCATTCTTTTATTGTGTCTCCAGTCGGGGCACTGTTCTGAGGCTAGATCTTATCCAGACAATAAACTCTCTACTCTTTTGAGCTTTAATTTCAGAACAGAGTAACAGAAAGCTATCTGAGCTTCAGTTTCAGTTTGCATTAGTGCTACTGTAGATGCAAGTGATGCGCATACCATAGAGAGCAGAGACCGCCACCTCCCATATAGTAAGAAAACCCTCCTTCCCCAGGCAGGACTGAGAGTGGGGTGGTACGAAAGGTATTAAGCATCCATCTTTTCAAAATGCCAGTTTTCTCTTGGTCCCATGATTCTTCGTATAATTGGAAGAGTTCCTGGAGCAAACCAAAGCCGTGGTGGTAACTCAGTCATCCCTGAATTGGATTAGTCAGACCATTACCGATGTCTGTCGTGCTGAGATTACAAACCTCCAGGGCATGGGGTAGGTCTTCTCTTCTGTTTTATATTATTTCAAACTCAATATTGGCTCTTGAGAAACACTGATTGGTGATTTAGTATACGATTTAATATACAGTATGATTTAATCTAGTAAATGATTTAGTGTTTCACCTCAACCACTGTATATAAAATATGAAAAATTTAAGAAGAGTTCTAGTTAACTCTGTAAGTGAATGTCAAATTGAAACAGAAAACTAAAACCTTCTGTGAACCTCCCGTTTTAAATTAGTGTGACATTCCAGTAGACTACTGCTTAGCTCAGTATAAAATGTGACAGTAGCTTCTAGAATTGGACCAACACCTATCATTTGACACCTGTGTCCAATTAGTTTTCAACACCTGTAGCTTCCTACATAGTATTGCTGGTATCTACTTCTTATCTATATGGGGTGATAAATGTTCACTAAACTTCTTGTGGTTATCATTTCATGATATGTGGAAGTTAAGCCATTATGCTGTTCACCTGAAACCTATACAGTGCTGTATGTCAATTATATTTCAATAAAACTGCAAGGAAAAAAAATAACCAGTCATAATTACCTAGTTCTAGATTCTAGTATCTGGCAGTTGCAGACTTTCATAACATCATTTAAAATTATACAATAATTTAAAAGTTTTAATATTATATTGATTATGCTTAATAGAACTGACAACTGTCTTTATCATTCATCCACTTATTCTTTTTTATATGAAACTTGTTTTTTCCTCTACATCACATTGTAATATAAAGTCTTTCCAGGAACACAGTACTTTTTTTTTTTTTTTAAGTTGCTGCATGCAAACTCTTGGTTGTGGCATGTGGGATCTAGTTCCCTGACCAGGGATGAAACCTGGCCTTCTTCTGCATTGGGAGTGTAGACTGTTAGCCATGGGACCATCAGGGAAGTTCTGAACGTAACACTTTTAATTATAGCTAGAGGCAGTCTTATCCTTCATACTTGCTTTTCAGGTTGTGTTGGAAGCTCTGAAGTTTCTTGCGACTTTAGGGAGATCCACTGGGCTCCAAAGCTACCACAGAGGAATGCTTGTCCATCACCATCCTTTGATCCTCACATTTCATTGTCTCCTTGTTCTTAGTCCGCCATAAAGACAATTAACTGCCCCTTCCCTACGCTCCTTAGTTACTTCCTCTTTCTTTTGCTTGACCCCTTTTCTTTCTGTGTCCAACTGGAGCTGTTCATTAACTCTTTTGTAAATGCTTCATTAACGACCATGCTTAATCACAGCAATTTCCCTCCATGATGCTAAACTTCCTCTGTCCTTGGGCAGTGTGTGTGTCTTGACCCAATTCTTGATGAGCTTGGGATGCTATTCATCTCTGAAGGTCTTGAGTAGTTAATTCCAGCCTCTGGTTTGGGCAAAGTCACAGCTGTCACAGTGTATATTTGTACAGGGCTGGGACCAGCACCTGGTGGGTAGTAAATGCCATGTAGTTCCTAAATGCATAAATAAATAAATCGTGCCCTCCATGGACTTGGTTTCCCAGCCCAGACGTTGTTGGCTTCCATTCCTTTTTGTCCTCATTAAGTCCCTGTTGGGAGCGGTAGTCAGTGGTGTGCTGCAGCAGGCTTGCACTGGGTTGCCAGTAAGTTGTTAAATTTTCAGTTTTGTGAACTGGTGGTTAAACAAGGCCATAATTAAAAATTAACTTAAAATTAAATAATTTATTTTTAAAACAGAGGTTAATATTGAAGACCCATCACTTCCTAGTGATATTTCTGCAATTTAATATCATCTGTATGTTGAGATTGGATTTTCCTGGTGACTCAGTCAGTAAAGAATCCACCTGCCAATGCAGGAGACCTGGGTTTGATCCCTGGATCAGGAAGATCCCCTGGAGGAGTGCACAGCAACCCACTCCAGTATTCTTGCCTGGAAAATCCCATGGACAGAGGAGCCTGGCAGGCTACAGTCCATGGGGTCGCAAAAGTGGAGCATGACTTAGTGACTAAACCACCACCACTGTTGCCATGTGTTGAGGTTATTTATGTCTGTTGTGTCTACCGTAGGTAGCTTCCAGCCACTCGCCAGCACATGGCCACGGTTGCTTTCTTCAGTGGCTGTTCTTCATCAGTGGATAGAAGGACACCTCTTATACTCTTTCATATATCACTCTATACCAGCAATTGGCTTCAAGCCAATTCCAGTGAAATCTTTTTTTTCCAAAGAAAATATTTAATGTGATATATATTCAAGCAAGTATGTAAACATAAATGTGTCATTTGGTGTCAAATAAATGTGTCAAATGTGTCATAAATGTGTCAAATACCCAGGTCAAGAAATGGGGCACTATTACCACCTTAGAAACCCCTAGATACCTCTCCACAGATCAAGGAACCTCTCGCCTGACTTGATAATTGTTTACCCACCTTTCTATAGAGTTTCACCATTTAATTCTGCATCACTGTTTGTATCTGACTTAGAATTTTATATCACCGAAATCATGCAGGATGTATCAGTTTAGTTCAGTCACTCAGTCGTGTCCGACTCTTTGCAACCCCGTGAACTGCAGCATAACAGGCCTCCCTGTCCATCACCAACTCCTGGAGTCCACCCAAACCGATGTCTATTGAGTCGGTGATGCCATCCAACCATCTCATCCCCTGTCGTCTACTTCTCCACCTGCCCTCAATCTTTCCAAGCATCAGGGTGTTTTCAAATGAGTCAGCTCTTCTCATCAGATGGCCAGAGTATTAGAGTTTCAGCTTCAACATCAGTCCTTCCAATGAACACCCAGGAGTGATCTCCTTTAAGATGGACTGGTTGGATGTCCTCGCAGTCCAAGGGACTCTCAAGAGGCTTCTCCAACACCACAGTTTAAAAGCACCAATTCTTCTGCATTCAGCTTTCTTTATAGTCCAACTCCCACATCCATACATGACTACTGGAAAAACCATAGCCTTGACTAGACCGACCTTGTTGATAAAGTAATAGCTCTGCTTTTTCTGTCTAGGTTGGTAATAACTTTCTTTCCAAGGAGTAAGTGTCTTTTAATTTCATGGCTGCAATCACCATCTGCAGTGATTTTGGAGCACCCCAAAATAAAGTCAGCCACTGTTTCCACTGTTTCCCCATCTATTTGCCATGAGGTGATGGGACCGGATGGCATGATCTTAGTTTTCTGAATGTTGAGCTTTAAGCCAACTTTTTCACTCTCCTCTTTCACTTTCATCAAGAGGCTCTTTAGTTCTTCACATTCTGCCGTAAGGGTGGTGTCATCTGCATATCTGAGTTTGTTGCTATTTCTCCCAGCAATCTTGATTCCAGCCTGTGCTTCCTCCAGCCCAGCATTTCTCATGATGTACTCTGCATATAAGTTAAATAAGCAGGGTGACAATATACAGCCTTGACATACTCCTTTTCCTATTTGGAGCCAGTCTGTTGTTCCATGTCCAGTTCTAACTGTTGCTTCCTGACCTGCATACAGGTTTCTCAAGAGGTAGGTCAGGTGGTCTGGTATTCCCATCTCTTTCAGAATTTTCCACAGTTTATTATGAGCCACACAGTCAAAGGTAAAATGTATATGTTTGGCTTTTTCTTTTAAATATTATTGTTATGTGCTTCAGACATGCTATCATTTTTGTTCAAAAAATTTTAATGCTTGTAACTCTTATGAAAAGTGGGCATTTGGTCCATTTTAATGGACTTACCCCACTAAATAAATAGATTGGGAAACAGTGGAAACAGTGACAGACTATTCTTTTGGGTTCCAAAATCACTGCAGATGGTGACTGCAGCCATGAAATTAAAAGACGCTTGCTCCTTGGAAGAAAAGTTATGACCAACCTTGATAGCATATTAAAAAATGGAGACATTACTTTGCCAACAAAGGTCCATCTAGTCAAAGCTGTTCTAGTAGTCATGTATAGATGTGAGAGTTGGACTATAAAGAAAGCTGAGCGCCAAAAAATTGATGCTTTAAACTGTGGTATTGGAGAAGACTCTTGAGAGTCCCTTGGACTGCATGGAGATCCAAATAGTCCATCCTAAAGGAAAATAGTCCTGAATATTCATTGAAAGGACTGATGCTGAAGCTGAAACTCAAATACTTTGGCCACCTGAAGCAAAGAACTGACTCATTGGAAAAGACCCTGATGCTGAGAAAGATAGAAGGTGGGAGAATGGGGATGACAGAGGATGAGATGGTTGGATGGCATCACTGACTCAATGGATATAAGTTTGAGTAAACTCCAGGAGTTGGTGATGGACAGGGAGGCCTGATGTGCTGCAGTACATGGGGTCACAAAGAGTCGGACACAATTGAGCAACTCAACTGAACTGATCCCAGTAAATGAAGGTGAAATTTAACTGAGGTGCTGAAAAGGGGAACCTTCATGCATTCCTAGTGTTTCCAAACTGCTCTTGGGCTCCTTCCATTTAGGCCAGGCCATCAGAACCAAAGCACCTGGCCATTTTGTGCATAATGGCCTCATTACCTACATTTTTCTCTCTCCTCCTCTCCCCCATGCTCTCAGAACCAAAGTCCTGTAGATGTGTAGATCCCATGGCAATCATCTGAGGGCAACACCTGGCCAGTGGCAGTTGGTCATAACCTTGGGGGCCCAGGTGGGCACTTGTCATTTAACTAAGGGATGCCAGTGTTGCTACCAAGGAAGCCTCCTTCCCACCCTGTTTTAGGGGGGTTGGGTCAGGCCTGCTCTGGTTGGAGCAAGTCAGAACTATAGTGAGTGGTGGCAGGTCAGCATGGTGGTCACTGCCAAAGTGCCTTCCTTGTGGTACAAAACTTGAACTCCTTGGGGCTGGGGAGAGGGCATGGTACAGCAAAAGTCAGGCTTCTGCAGTCCTTGGAAACAATCTGTGTGCAGAAAGTGGAAATGTGGGGTGCCGATGTGCACAGACACTCAGTAATCAAAAAGAAATTCTCTCGTAGCACTAGAATAGAGTTCTGGAGTCCCTCTGGAGTTCCAGAAATAACTCTTTTGGTTCTGAATTGAGAGAAGTTATGATATTCCTGGGGCAGCCTCAGAAATGCTAACATAGTACATAACCTGCACAGGAGTTGTGCTAGTGGTCCTTACCAGTGATTAAGGAGATAACTCGGTCTTCTAATCGCTACAACCTCGTTGGAGTGCAGTGACCATACTAGCCCTGGGTATGTGTATGGTAGGGAAAAGAGCCTGTTCTCCAAGGACCCTTAATTCTTCCTGCTGGCTTAAAAAAAATACATCTCTCAAGTTATGAAGCCAAAAATTCAAAACAAAACAAATTCACTTGACTCTGTAAGTCTCTAGCTACCATTTTTTTTCCAGCCAAGATTCACAGCAAAAGTCTCCAGTGAAGGATCTGTACAATAGTCTTAGCTTTCTTACCAATCTTTTTAGTCCCTTTTAATCTTATTACTTTCCCAGAGGCAAGACTCTGAAACTAAGAATAGGCTACCTTAGGAAAGGAACTGTTAAAGAAGGGAGTCTTTGGTAATTAAAAATATGGTTTTTGATTAGCAACAGTTTAAGACAAATGAAGAATCTACCCATGAGCTCCAACAAACATCTAATGAAGGTTCTAAAAATAGAAAACTGAGGGAAAAAAGAAAGAAATACAAAATAAGTATTTCTCAGGAGAGATGAAATATATGAGTGATCAAATTGAAAGGCCTATGAACTGCCATACTGAATAATATTTCTTAACATCTTATGTGAAGTATATTCCTGATAAATTTCAGAAGACTAAATTTATTCAGATGAATAAAATGAAGATTGAAAATTGTCCAGAAGAAAAGCTACTTACCTACAAAGGAAAGGGAATTACACTGGCCTCAGACTTTTTATCAATAGCACTAGATGCAGGAAGATAATGGTTCAATAACTTTAAGTCTAAAAGGAGAGATTTTTATTCTAGAATTCTCATTTCAGTTCAGTTCAGTTGCTTAGTTGTGTCCAACTCTTTGTGACCCCATGAACTGCAGCACGCCAGGTCTCCCTGTCCATCACCAACTCCTGGAGTTTACTCAAACTTATGTCCATTGAGTCGTTGATGCCATCCAACCAATCTCATCCTCTGTCGTCCCCTTCTTCTCCTGCCCTCAATCTTTCCCAGCATCAGGGTCTTTTCCAATGAGTCAGCTCTTCACATCAGGTGGCCAAAGTATTGCAGTTTCAGCTTCAACATCAGTCCTTCCAATGAACACTCAGGACTGATCTCCTTTAGGATGGACTGGTTGGATCTCCTTGCAGTCAAAGGGATTCTCAAGAGTCTTCTCCAACACCACAGTTTAAAAGCATCAATTCTTCTGCACTCAGCTTTCTTTATAGTCCAACTTTCACATCCATACATGACTACTGGAAAAACCATAGCCTTGACTAGACGGACCTTTGTTGACAAAGTAATGTCTCTGCTTTTTAATATGCTGTCTAGGTTGGTCATAACTTTCTTTCCAAGGAGTAAGCATCTTTTAATTTGATGGCTGCAATCACCATCTGCAGTGATTTTGGAGCCCCCCAAAATAAAGCCAGCCACTGTTTCCACTGTTTCCCCATCTATTTGCCATGAAGTGATGGGACTGGATGCCATGATCTTAGTTTTCTGAATGTTGACCTGGCCAAAAAGACACTTCCAGAAATTCTAGCAAGAAGTCCAGAAATTTTGTCTCTCATTCATTTTTTTCTGAAGAGTGTATTTGAAAATATGTGAAGAGAAATGAATCCAAGAGAAAAGAGGATACAGAACCCAAGAAACATGAAAACTAACCAAGTAGTATGAGAAAATCCTTGGGTGACCCAAATTGTAAGATGAAGCCCAAGGTATGCAGAAAGAATGTCTTCAAGAAGAAAGCAAATTTTATCACACAATTTTTTATCAAGAAATTATATCATTTTGTTGATAAGATACTGATTTGTTTTACCAATCACGAGAAAGAAAGGACAATTAGGAACTCTGGGCAAAGGAAGTTTTTTTTTTTTTTAAATCATAGTCTAAATGTTGAGCAAACTAAAATGTCAGGCTTTGAGTAATTGATGAATTGTAAAAAAAATTGTTACTTTATTTGACCCTAATATTTGGGATATTTTCCTTCCACACAGGCTTAGCTGAGATTTTGGGTTTGTTGAGAAATTTAAATGTGATAACATTGGAGTGTAACCATCATACAGTAATATACCCACTATGCAACATCTATTGTATAGTAATTTCTCAAATATCACTTCCTTCATTATCTCTACCGCAACTCCTAGTACTTCTAACTGTGTGCGCTCAGTTTCTCATTGTGTCTGACTCTTTGTGGCCCCCATGGATTGTAGCCCACCAGGCTCCTCTGCCCATGGAATTTTCCAGGCAAGGATACTGGAGTAGGATACATTTCCTACTCCAGGGGATCTTCCTGACCCAGGGATCGAACTCTTGTCTCTCACGTCTCTCGCATTGGCAGGTGGATTCTATATTACTAGCATATAACACTTCCCAGTTGTATAGATGAAATTTCAATCATTCAAAAAAATTGTTAAATTTCCCTTTGGGAAGAAATGAGAGCAGCTTGACCAAATATGTAATCAAATGATTGCCTTTGGTTGACTAGAAGGTTCTAAAGCAGAAATAATATTTAGAGAAGAAGATTATTGTTATTATTTTTGATGT